>NC_140354.1:18888077-20088077 GCF_963514085.1 Chelon labrosus
GTTAAACAAAACAAACCTGAACTTCCTCGACTCGTTGCCCGTACGTGATTAATGATCACGGGGATTTAATGCTGCATCATTTTTCCAACTACGGCCGTGTCATCTATATTTTAACACCACCTGGCAGAACAGGTCCCTGCTTCCTTTCAGTATCACGAGATCACTTTTCCACCAGCTGTTGAGCGCGATGTATAATGATATACTGCTTCTTCGCACAGTCACAGTCATGAAAAGGAGCTGTGGGGGATATATTATGTTTTCATTTTCCTAAACTTCTGGTCACAGTGATTTGACGCAACAGATGTCCCCAGATGTCTTTTTTTTTTTCTTCTTGTCGCAGTAGGAGCCGAGGGAATTTAAATCCTCCGTGTTTGCTTTGTGGTATTTAATGAACGTCAGCGGGAGCGTCTTTAATTCCGCTGGTTTCCTCTCTCGGCTGCTCGGTTTGTCGACGCGATCGCTATCTCGCCTCCTCGCTTTAGAAAAAAGGGAGACGGAGCTCGAGTGCCGTTTTTTCGAAAAAGGCCTCAATCACCGCTTTCCAGTTGTTCCTTTCTGTTTTCCTCTCGGCACAAAATTATACACAGGGAGGTATTTTGTTTCTCCTTTTTCCCCTTTTCTGATTTGCTAAATCCTGGAAATTGCAGGTCTGTTTAGAGGTATTTGGAGATTTTCCTGGCACCTCGCGGTTCCATGATCGCTGCAGCTACCAGAGACTGTAACATCTGTGTTATGTGACTAGAAGAGAGTCTTATCAGATTTGCATATTACATAAGTGGATTTGCGAAGATATAAAAACTTGAGCCCGCTGCCTACAAGTTTTTTTTTTTTTTCTTTTTCTCACAGTAGCCTGCACCCCGTAAGGAGTTGGACTGAAATTCAACCCCACTTCCTCGCTCTATTCTGCCTGACTGCATTTTAAGGCCTACAGTTAAGTGGTGTAGAGAGGTCTTTAAAAAGTAACCCACTTTTGTTATGGACAGCTCTGCCTGCGCTCGGTAAATGGGTGGTGCGGTTGCCTCTGTGGCAAGCACACTGGACTTCCCCCATAAAGCAGGGCCCTTTTTTTAGGGTTTAATTATCTCATATCAGTCGTTAAGAGATAATTAGGGTTTTGCCGCACTTCCACTTGTTTACATTACATTTCACATGCATCATGAAAAATGCAAGTAGGCGTTAAATCAGCTAGAACTTTGTCATGTTGGTCATTTTCAGTCCGGTGACGAGATGGGATTCTCACGATCAGCTGCTCTTGTTTTGTGCTTCTCAGAGGACTATAAATGTTTTGAGGAAGTTGGGAAACTTTAATTGTTGGACACCGCGGCTCCGTGCATCTTGAATAACGGCAATAATAACCGATGACGTGTTATTCCCGTAGACCACGAGATCCTTCACCGACAAAAAACAAAACGGCTTCCCGACTTCGCCTGCAGACGCGAATCTTTAAATAAAATAATCCTAAAGCTCGTGAAAGAAGCGCTGAGAAGATCCGGACGCCCCGGGGGGTCACAAGACGGTGTCTCTCTGTCCTTTATGTTGATGATGTGTCTCAGTCATTTGTTGAAAAAGAAAAAGTTTCCCAAGCTTAACCCCCATGAGGCATTCGGATGTTCCACGCAATTTGACATTATTCCCACCGGCCCAAAAAAACAAAAAACAAAAAAAACCCGTTTAACGTCCTGTTAGCCGCCCACACACACACACCCACACACACACACACACACACACACACACACACACACACACACACAATAGACTGAACTAAGATAATCATAAGGCTTGTCAGGACTTTCCAAATGAGCGTGCATCTTTTGTTGAATACAAAAGCCGTTGCACAGCCCTACTTTCACATGATATCTGTAAGCAAAACACTGACAACTATTAATTTAGAAATAAAATAAGTACTTTATTGTTAATATTTTGACAAAGTGTGGAAATTTCCATTTTTTTAACCCATTCAGGCCTAAATACTCTTCTGTAAACCCCCTCTCAAAACCTGAGGTTTTTCAAAATATGTCAACACTTACTAAAACCTTAATTTCTCAGGCTCTGTAGCAGATAAAAACATGAGATAAAAAGCATTTGACAGCTTACTTCTTTGGCTTTCAGCTTGACTGACTAAAAATCAATAAACACCAAACATTTTTAAAATTTTGAAAATCAGTAAAGATCTATTTTTTCAATTACTTCGTCAATATCACTTCCTTCACTTGAGTCAGCCATGACGGATCGCTAGCACGGTGTTTAAAATTTTCGACCAAAACATACTCCACGTGTAGGCTTATTTCGACCAATCACAAAGCGTTTTATTAGTCACATGAGTTTAAATAAAATCCCTAAGCATCTCTGTCACTCTGAGAATATTTCAGCCAATCACAGTGCATATAATTGGCCATGTGCCTCGAAAAAGACGACAACGCTCAAAATGACACAGACGCGTTTGCCGGTCTTAATGGTAACTACGCACAGATGCGTGATCCGGTCTGAATGGGTTAAGTGACTTCTAAGATGCGAGGATTGATTGCATGTATCTCTTTTTTATGTTTATTAGTTACATAATCTATTTTCAGTAGGAAATTATGACATCATTCCGATAAGTCCGATATCATAACGAATGGCCCCCGATAATATATAACATATATTTTTGTCAGTACTGCGGTGTGAGTGGTTGTTTTAATCAATCGCTCCAACTCCCACACCTGAATGGCCTGAAGTGAATGCTGCGTTCAAGTGGCATCGGTATAATCGGGAAAAAACAACATTCTGACTGAAAAAAAAAATCATTAAAATACTCCCATCATGTCGGAAAACAACTCGGTCATGATTTTGGTAGTAGCTGCCATTACCCAGGATGTTACACATAAAACACAGAAACATAAAAGGTCGGATAAACAATTCTAAACTTCCGTCACCACTTGAACGCAGCGCCACGTGCATACGTTTGTAAACAAACAACATAGCGGCGGCGGCGGCGGTGGTGTGAGACTTTTTCCAAAGTTTCCGAGGATGACACTTCTCTGGCTGTTTGTAATAAACATTTAAAGAAAGTGCCACGAGGTGGAAAAAATCAGCACCAGCTTTAGTACCTCGAACGTGAAAAGTCATTTGAAACGTAGACATCGATTCGATGGGGGTTTTGAAGGCGTATGAGGACGCCAGCGCGGCTAAAGAAGGTAGCAAGCTAGCCGGAAAGAAGACACCTGGACTTGTACCCATTGGTACATGTGTTATCGGTTATCGGCCTTTGGAAGCGGAAGGTTAGCGGTTATCGGTGCATCCCTGATTTTCAGATTAGAAATGTATCTTGATTTGAAACATCTGATATCGATTCATAAAATCCTTTATACATTTTTTAAAAAGACAGTTCCTACATCTTCTTGTTAGAAATCTTGTTTTGGTTTAGCTCACGGCAAATCTCGTGCGACGTCACAACGAGATTAGCCCACTTATGATGCCCAAAACATGACAGGAGCTCTGTCAGACCTGGAAGCTGATTGGATTTAAAAAGTACGACGACATAGAAGAGATTTGTTGAAAGCAAACACATATGAAAGATGTGAAATTAGAGCGGAAATCCCACACATCTCTTTTGGTTTTGAAATTGCATCGACCGCCTTGTGTCCGAAAGTTTCTGTGCCTTCCTGGCGCCTGGAACTTTTTTATTTTTAACCAAACAGATCTATTGGTCTTTCCCTGAATCACTTCAGTTTAAAAATCCACCTGGACTTCCTCACCGCACTGTGCTTTTATTTCCTTCCTGCGTCACGTCATGTGCGGCTGCCGTGCACGACTGGAGCTCCAGTTCCCAGTGAGTTATCGGCCTCGGCTGCAGCCCCCGGCGATAGTCGTCTACAAAGAGAGCGCTGCAGACCAAACATTACCCAAAACATGCTGTCGCTGGTGACAGATTAGGAGACGGCTCGAGCGAGAAGGCAGATAAAGAACAGGTTGACTTGCACAAATTTTCACCCTCCCTCTCGGGGCTTTTAGTCCCAGAGTGGTTGGTGAGGAGTTGAGAGGGGGGAAAAGGAAGCCCCTTTGTTTATAGAAGGACAATACCGCGCATGACGGTGCACGATCCCGGGCCTGGGAGTCAAAACAGGACAGACGGGGTAGAGGAAAGGTTTGGATGAGGGGTGTAGGCAGCGAGGCGGGTTCCTTGAAGATGTGTCAGACTGTCTGGTGGGGGGCTAGACCAGGACTACGCTAGACCAGGTGGAACCAGGTAGATTCAGTTCAGAAAGCGGTCAACTTGAGCTCGCAGGCTTGTTGGTTCTCTAGAAATACCTCCTCCTCCCCATCTTCTTCTTCTGCTTGGGACAAGGATGGGAATAATGGAGTTATTACCAGAAGAGTGTCTCTGTTCCCACCCCCACTCCACCCCCACTTCCTCTATACCTCATGTCCTCCAGTGTAATGGTTAACCACAGAGACCAGAGGCGGCTCTTTTCCCATGCAGCTAACACAACGGATGAAAGTAGATCCACTTCCATCTTGTCCCCGGCCAGACCAGCGATCGCTGCCATGACAACGCGGCCTTACCCTTCCCTCCTCTGCAGACGCCACGTGACCGCGCTGCTCCCCCCCTCCCTCCTCGCCAGGTGTTTGGCTTGCGCCCGGCCGGACTTCATTGATTCGGGCCGCACAGTGGGGCTCTTTGTGCCTCGGCCTGTGAGAAACTCTGTCCATCCTCTCCTCCACAGGTGGAGGACTTTAACTTCGCGGAGCCGCCGCCGCCGCCGCCGCCGCCTTCATTGCCGCCTTCATTGCCGCCTTCGTTGCCCCCTCAGATGGAATTGATTTTTACTGAGACGCAGGCTGGCAGAGGAAGGAGCTGAGCAAATGCAAGCTGATAATCACTTGTATGTGGTGTTTGTTTAGCTTTGCCAGCTGTCCTCGGAGGGGGTGGAGAAGCTGTAATGTGAAAAGCCATTATGTGACTAATAAGTTGCAGTCGGCGTAAACACAACACCCCTGCTCCTAATGTGAGCCGCCCCGTTCAATTTCCATTCATTTAAGACAGATTTATGTGTATTTCTGCCAGGGTATAGCTTTTTTCACGTGTAGCCGACGAAGCCGGCTTGTCAGAAAGTCCAGTTTGGTGTAAATCAAGACCCTCCAGTGCATCCCCCCTCTTTTATTGTAATATTTAATACCCCTCTCTTGGTGTGAATGCCTCAGTGGTGTCTCTTCGCACCCCCCTCCCTCGTCCCCTCCCCATCAGTCAGCGCTACAGTCCCTCGCTGTGTGAGGCGCTGCGACCGGAATGAGAAACGCGGGGCAACACAGAGAAACCCTTCTCTCAGCTTTGCCTCGATGCCCGCCGTCGCCATGGCGACAAAGGTTTTTTTTTTTTATATGGGCCGCGATGCGTAGGGGTTATAAGCGATGTTTCTTTTGAGGAATGTTAACGGCACTTCGTCTCAGGGTTTAGTACAACGGCCGATGTAAACGAATAAAAGGACAAACTTTGACCACGCAAATTTTCTCCTTTTTATGTCTTCAAGATGTATTTTTTGTAAATCTGAACCACTTGAGTGAGTTGTTTTAGTAACTTTTTGGTGCAAATAATGTGTCGCTGAGATATACATTGAAAAATAATACATTAATACTAGATAATTTTTAGGGATGCACCCAAAATTTTTGGCCGAAAATGCACTTTTGGGACATTTTCGGCCAAAATTTTATTGCCGAAACAACACGGCCGAGAAAAAACACAGCCGAAACAAGAAAATTGGTGCGGTTGTTGCTTGCATTATCACAACATCCGTGTTGTTTCGGCCGTGTTGTTTCGGCGATAAAATTTTGGTCCAAAATGTCCAAAAAGTGCATTTTCCGCCAAAAATTTTGGGTGCATCCCTAAAAATGATCTAGTATTAATGTATTATTTTTCAATGTATATCTCAGCGACACACTATTTGCACCAAAAAGTTACTAAAACAACTCACTCAAGTGGTTTAGATTTACAAAAATACATCTTGAAGACACATTGGCCGAAAATTTTTGGTGCATCGCTAATCATTTTTATTGTTAGGAATTTTAAGAAGCATACTTTCTTTAATATTTATATATATATTTTTACTTTTGGTTAAAATAAGGACATTTAAGATACCACCTCAAACATTTATCAGTACTTCCTGACATTTTAAAGTATAAAATACTAATTATTTGAGAAGATATTGACAAATTAATTGATCGTTAGGAAGTTTAAGACCTCTCCTTTTAATACTTTCTGACGTTTTATAGCACAAAAGATTCATTAGATGAAATAAACACCATTGCTTATTCTCTGTACCCTTTATTTGGACTTTTTCTTTTTCACAAACCCCAACTGAAACCAAATAAATTGCTTTTATGTTCCCCACAACGGGGTGAGAACATAACTGTCAGCATGCGTAAGATTTAGCCGCCCGCTTTATGATGCACGTTGTCACATTTTCGTGTTGTGAAATACCGTGCCACCCTGAGACTGTCCCTCCAAAGTAAGGATGCCGTAAATATTTACCGCCCGGCTTCTGACCACCACACCTTCGAAAAAATAAAGACCTCTGCCTGAGTCCCGTCCGTGTTTATGGCTTAATTATTTGGTTTTACTCAAAATGTAAGCACGGGTCGCTTTCTGTCATTTCTTATAAATCATGCGCCGATGTTTACGTCCTTCGTGGACCTTTCCTTGATGTTTAAACGCATGGCGGGAGAGCACATAATTATATTTGTCCGTGTGTGAGCATGAGAAAGCCTGGCGAAGTCCAGGGTGACCAATAAAACGACAGATTTACGACGCTGCCCCGTAGGCGCGAGCTGGCCCACTTCCTTTGCTCGGAAAGGGGGCTTCTGTCATCGGCACCCCGTTTGGTAAAGGGTGGTAAAGAGCCACTGCATTTCACTTGAGGTGATCAGAACGAGCTCGTGAACTGGGTCATTTAGCTGCTGATGACATATCCCTGCGAGGGCTTTGACCATAAAAATCTATCAGCCAAGCCAAAAGCTTTCAACTTTAAATATTTGTGTGCGAACTAAGAGTTTTCTCTTTGTCCCACTTCCTTCTCCTGTTTATTTATTGTCTCGAATAGATTCAGAGCGTGTTAGAACAATGTCATTAGAGAGACTTGACGAGCTGTAGGTGTGCTAGAAAATCTGCGACGGGAGAAACCTTCAGAGAAGCTCCATCAGACGCAAATAAAGGGATGACAGGCGGCTCAAATCAAGCCGCCCTTAATGTCAGCGACGCGACGACTCTTTTGAGTCCCAGACGCTCGGAGCATCAGTCACTCTTTGCTTTGCTGATACTCTCAGTGAAGCAGGAAGTAGCTCGCTCGGGTGGCTGACGCTTCATTTGGTCTCGTGTAAAAGCAAACAAAACCGAAGTGTGCGTGCGTACGGCCATTTTCTTGGAAAAAATCGAATGTGGAGCGGCGGAAATCTGACTCATATCAGATGCTTTCGCGCATTCTTGTGTTTCTGATCCAGTGTTGATGCAGGTATTTCCAAATCTCAATATAGCAGGCTCGATCAGATCCTTAGCATTGATAGTGAAGATGGTTTATCAGGTACTTGGGGCTATTTTTAATGTCTGTGCATTTGTGTAGCTGGTATTGTATAAGCCTTGTGAGGTGTTTTGTGGGATATCTCAGTCAGAAGTTGAGATCAAAATAAAGATGGGTGTGGCGGGAGTGCTCCGGGTTGTCAGTGTCAACATGTTGGCGGACGTCACAGCCTGATCCCTTCGTATGACTGTTTTATTATCAGGCTGGGTCTATATTCTGACTGAAATTGATTCATGAACAATTTCCCCGCGTCCTCTTGTTTGAAATCTTTCTGCAACGAGATCAGTCCGCTTTTGAGGGAGCTCCAAGACATGACTGAGATCACCGTCAGGTCTGGAAGCTGATGTGTGGCAGCATTTTGGATTTAAAAAGATCCGAAGAGCTGCACAGAAGCAAAGCCATACTTGACATGTGCCAGCTAAAGGTGGAATATTGTGGTAATAACAGCAGCTACAACATTAGTTTTGTGAGTATCCCTTTCATAACTAAGCAAACTTGTTTCATCGGGAATCAGGAAATCAGTGGCGATACTCAGCCGTACAAATTCTTTTCTCATCTGTAGAAGATGGCTCACCTTAAATGTGGTTGCGTACATCATCATTAGACTTTATAATGTTGAAATAACGCGTATAATGAGGTCTTACGTTCCACTTCAGACACACTGATGCCTTTGCACTCTTTCCTTTTCGCCCCAGACTCCTAATTGGCCTTCCTCGCTGCTATTGTCTGCCATTCCAGTGTTTTTTTTTTTTTCCTCCCCGATTTCTGTTTTCAGCTGCAGCTCGGCCCCTTGTGTGTTTTCATAAGGATCCTATATGGGTATAATTGCAGCGTTGCCTTCCTGCCAGTGTGGCTAGCTAGCTGAGGGCTGCTTCATGCGCTCGCATGAGGGTCCCGTCGCGTGGGCCTCGTCTCGTCACGTCCCGCCGTTCCCCCGCTTTGTCTTTGCGAACATAGGTTTTGTTTTTGCCCCGCTTCTTCCGCTTCTTGCTTGCGTTGGAATCATATTTCCTGTGACTTTTATACGTCTGGAAACGGCATCAAGCCCGTGTCGAGGCTACTGTGTAAAAAAAAGTCTTTGGCGCTTCGAGGAGAAGGGATTGTGCTTTTAAAAATAAATCCATGAATAGTTTTTATTTTATTTACGCGCAGTAAACCTTGGGATTTAGACTTCCTCAGCGTCGTCTGTCTGGCTCAGGGCTCCTTCGTCTTCTTGTCAGTGAAGACAGCTCTTCACGGCTCTGTTTGGGGTCGCTGACGTCCTGCAGGAAAGCTTTTAGCCTGTGATCGCACTATGAGCCGGATAATCTAGTATGCATCGACCTGTTACCTTAGTCCACCCCCTTTAAGTACACACACATGCGTTCCCCCCCGTTCTCGTTAAACAATTAATTAGATCACTGGAGTCGTGTTGCGGAGCGAGGTGTCTCGAGGGCCTGCGTACCCACATTCAGCGTTCACCAAGAATGCAAAACCGAAAATGATGCGTACCAGATGTTTGGTAGAAACGAGGCGGCTTTGCACTGGGACGTAACGCATTCCCAGGGATGTTTGCAGGAAAGAAATCCTTCCTCCTCGTCTGCGGAGCAGCGCGTTCTGCGTCGCGAGAGAGACGAGCGTGCGTCCAGTTTATTGTTTATGCTCGCCCGTTTCCTCCCGTTTTCACGGCGGGCAAAACACTTTCAGCTCCAACCCAGAGTGATTCAGCGTGATATTTGCCGTGGTGTGTTTGTGTCTGAGTGTGTGTGGCGTGGAGTGGAGGGGTTAGAGGCGGCGGCCGCAGATTGAACGTCTTAAAATGCAGCCTGCTGCTCGTGGGTGAAGCTTTTATTGACTAATTTGTGTCGGTCAGTGGCCTCAAATGATGATATGTTTCTGGTGCTCATATCATTTTATTAGATACACCTAAAGGTCTAATAATGCAGCAATGACACCTCCATTTATATCACTGAACAAGTCTCGTCTCGTCTTCTTCCGCTTATCCGGGTCGCGGGGGCAGCAGCTTCAGCAGGGAAGCCCAGACAGCCCTCTCCCCAGCCACTTCAGCCAGCTCCTCCAGAGGAACCCCCAGGCGTTCCCAGGCCAGACGAGAGATATAATCCCTCCATCGCGTCCTGGGTCGGCCCCGAGGTCTCCTTCTGGTGGGACATGCCCGAAACACCTCTCCTTACCAGATGCCCTAGCTCCTCCCGTATGTCCGAGCTCCTTACCCTATCTCTAAGGCTGAGCCCGGCCACCCTGCGAAGGAAACTCATTTCGGCCGCTTGCATTCGCGATCTTGTTCTTCCAAAGTTCATGACCACAGGTGAGGATTGGGACGTAGATCGACCGGTAAATTGAGAGCTTCGCCTTTCGGCTTAGCTCTCTCTTCACCACGACCGACCGGTTAAGCGTCCTCATCACTGCAGATGCCGCTCCGATCCGCCTGTCGATCTCCCGCTCCCTCCTACCCTCGAGACCCCGAGATACTTGAACTCCTCCACTTGAGGCCAGGACCTCCTCCCCGAAACCGGAGTGGGCAATCCACCCCTTTTCCGACTGAGGACCATGGCCTCAGACTTGGAGGTGCTGATCTTCATCCTAGCTGCTTCACACTCGGCTGCGAACTGAGGTCAAGATCCTCCGATCACTGTCCGGCGAAGTGCTTCTTAAATTCAGATTTGTGGCGATCGCAGAGAAACTTTTGATTCTGAAAACGGTCTCTGCACTTACATTTTTTTTGCATAAGGAAGGCCGAGCCAAATCAGTGGACTTTACAGCGTTACCTCTGTTAAATCAAAGGGTTACTTGCAATTTGAGAACATCAGCGGATCAGTATGAGCAGGTTTTTGCACACAAGCAGCATCTGCGTCATTTCTTATAATAGTCATGATTGAATAAGATAATGAAAAGGCAGCGATACGTGTCTGAACTGATCAATCAGCCACATCGACGTCCAGAAGCGCTTCCTTGCTCCTCGGCCTTCATTTCCTCGCGGGCCTGACTCACCGGTTGAAACTGCGAACCCCAGACGCCCAGGTGGCCATCGAGCTTCCCCCGTCCGTCCGTCCGCGCTCGCCTCAGGAAGCTGTTAGCCCGCTCCGTCTCGTCTCCTCGGCAACCGCCTCCGTGGCTTCTCTCGGCTGTTTTGGAAAGAGAAAGAAAAAAGGAAAGCGTTTCCTCGTCGAGCTTAAAATGCAGAATAATATAATAAATACACAGACAAAAGGTGTTGTTATTTTAAAACACAGCACACTGACTAAGGGTTCAGGTATTTGTTGCGGCTTTTGCCCCATTCCCTGCGAAAATGTTATACTTCAAAGTGCTCTAATGCTAACCATGTTGCCTGGGTTTAATTTTAATTTAATTCTTGCCTTTTCTTTCTCTCTCTCTCTTTTTTTCAGTCCTCTGTGCCAAAAACCTGGTGAAGAAGGACTTCTTCCGTAAGTATCTACCAGCCGTTTGTGATAAAAAAAGTGCGGCACATGTGTTTGCTTTTTAAAACGCTTTCTGATTTGTGGGAATATGATACATGCACATGCGAAGACTTTAGCCTGATAAAGAGCCCGCCGTTGGCCATCAACAACACACACAAGGATCTACTTATTTATCCATTTAAACAGATCTGGATGCCTTTCTGCCTACATATAATACATGCTCGGGAGCAGAAGAGGTTTCGTCCTCGTCGCTTCAAACTTAAAACAAAATGTGCACTGAAGCTACATTTTTTAACTGCTGCGGCGTTGCGAGTGTTTTGCTGTGTTTGGGTCACGCTGTCATGGTGAGCGAGCGCGTAAAAAAGGTCTTCTGCTCGCTCAGGTGGTTTCTGCGGTGCCCATTCCTGCCATTCCAACGCTCAGGAGCGCTGAGCAAACATTCGGCCGGGCGGTCGAGAACATGGATAAAAATATCTGTGTGTGTGTGTACATGTATCGTGCATCTCGTCAGCGCTTACATGGACGATTGTTCTTCAGCCTGATTGAGCTCATTCTGACTAGAGGTGCCAGTACAACACAGCAGACACGGCTCTGACTCTGGCCAACCTGCGTTAAAACAGAAAAGGAATGGGCGGTATGCACTGGCGATTGGAGCTGTAATCGGGCCTTAAAAGTTAGGCCCGACGAGGCCCGAGCCCGACAGACATCAGCCCGAGCCCGAGCCGAGCCCGAGACTGACAGCTTTTTAAAAGCCCGAACCCGTTTACAGCCCGACGTTATTGAAATGTGTGCACGCACACAGCTCTTTTGCCTTTTGTCAAGAATGAGTCATTTATACATTTTTTAAGATAATTTATTAATGACTAGGCTATAGGCCACTAGGAAGTTATAACAAAGAAATGAAATAAGTCCTCTAACATCGTAACATCTCAGTAACGACGTAACATCTCTCGCTCAAATAGGCCTAGGCATAGCCTACACTATAAATAGACCTACGGGCCTATAAAAAAGAGTCTTTCTTAACAAATTAAGTCAAGATAAATTCTAAACTAAGATAAGTATTTGGGAATAACGACATAAAACAAAAAGTTATATAACATTGAGATTAGACGAACGAAAGAGGGACTTGTCTAAGACAAACGAATGCGGCCGCCTCTCTCCACAATCGCCAATAGGAATATAAATAGGCCAACGCGCCAATAAAAATGAGTCTCTCTTAACAAAATAAATTAAGATACATTCTAAATTAAGATGGGTATTTGTCAATAACGAAATCAAGACAAAGACCTGTCGGGTCCCGTCGGGTCCCGTCGGGTTCGGGCAAAGATTTACAGCTCTACTGGCGATCATGACGTATTTCCGGTTAAATCTCAGGATGGCTGTAAACTACTGTATGCTACCATCGAATGCAAATAGTTTACTAAAAATAAAGATTTTGGACAACTCACTCCTTGACTGGCAAGATGGCAGCGAGCAGAAAAACCAAGTGAGTTGTTCAAAACCTTTCTATAACTAAACTCTGTGTACACGAACAATGTTCTCAGTGCTCGAGTTCATGTGTAAAGACACTGATGATACTTGGATCAAAGTTTCATGTTGTGTCGAGCCTTCTCAGTGTCTTAAAAATAGCGACTTCTACGTGATCACGTATCAAAATAGTAACGTTGGCGCCCCCTACGATTCCCATTCAAAAGGCCATTTGACCAGAAAACGACAACACGACAAGCTTAAAAGTGGCGCTTCAGACGTAATTGTGCTTTTAAGTGAAAGTTTGACTCGGGTACATTCACAAAAACACCCTAGGATGCATTTGGGGCGAAAGTTATTATGCTTTAAAGCACCAAAACTAGGATTCTAGCTCAGGCTAGCTAGCGTTAGCAAATTACCTTCAAAGTTGCAAAGAAATGAAGACACGTAAAATTTGAAGCCTTTGTCTGATTTGCTACGTGGTGTTGTACTGGATGCCCGGACGATCCTCCGTATATCGTTAACGGATACTTTCGGCAACTCCAGCAAACACCTTGTGAACTTAGTATCTGCCATCGTAAATGTCGACTGTCACTGTCTCTTAATGTTTTCTTCGTGGAACCCGGAAATGTCACATCATCCTTACGCCAATGCGGAAGTGATGCGTGCATAGAGGCAATAAGTTTTGGTTCATGGCGGAGCTAAAATAAAGAACTACAAAAGATCCTGTCGTTTTCAAAAATCCCTGCATCGGGACATCCCGTTGTGTCTCCTCCAGCCTTTTTGTTGTTCTGACTCCTCCTCCTCCTTCTCTCCCCGCAGGCCTCCCTGATCCCTTCGCCAAGGTGGTTGTGGACGGTTCGGGACAATGCCACTCGACAGACACTGTGAGGAACACGCTTGACCCCAAGTGGAACCAACACTATGATCTGTGAGTCCCCCCCACCCCACCTCCTCCTCCTCTACTAACATCTCTTCTCAGAGACGGCTTATTTGAAATACCTCCCTGCTACCTAAATGTTTGACCACATTAGTCATGCCTTGGCTGGTACGGTGCCTCACTGTTTGTATGCGTCTCTTTATTTAACCTTGATAAATACCAGGCTTTGCCATTAACAGGATCTAAACAGTAACTTTCATCTGGCACTGGACGCTCCGCTATGACATAACCCTCCGGTCTAAAAATGTTCCCTGGAACAATATTTAAAGAATCAGGGGAGTCGTCTCCAATAGTATTTTCTTCCATCGACTCGAAACACGTGCATGTCTTGTTGTAACCCCCGGCTGCCTTTTTTTCCCAAAGATGGTGCGTCCCGTGAAAGCAACCTGGAAAAAAACAGCCGAGGCAGAGCGTGTGAGAGTGAAAGTTTCCAGCGTTCGGGCCCCGGTGTTTATCCGAAGCGTCGCGCGTAGTCAACAGCGAAGAGGAAGCACGTGTCTCCGTTTGTTTGGTTGCCGGGGGGATACGGGATCTTCTCCGTCTCTCTGCGCGGCCGTTAAATTAGCCGCTCGTGTCACATTTGACAAGAAGAAGGGGGTGAGGGGGGCGGACAGAAGTCATGCGCACCTTAGGGATGAGCCGACGGAGACGACGGGTGGAACGTCTCTGCTCTTAATTTCTTTTTCGAGAACGCCGGGGGCAGACGCGGCTGACTGGAACAGAAATATACTCATAAATTCCAGCGATGAGTTTACTATCAGAGTCGGTGTTTATTCTCAGATGGACTCTGAGAGGTTTTAATTGACTGAGAGCGGCCTCGCTAGCCGGGGCCGTCTGGCTGGCTCGCGCTTATTAAAATAGGGCTCGCAACACCTGGTGTTTCAGAGCGCGGCCTGGTGCATTAAAAGCTGCTGGCAGTGACTCTTTTTTTCCATTTGTTCTGCCGCGCTCATGTGAAGCTGCAGAAATTCTGTGTAAGCGAGTGAGTGTGTTCCTTTTCGCGTGTGCGTCCGGGCCTGTGGTTTCTCCGGTGTGCCAACAAACTGCTCCGTGAACTGTGACCCTTCCTTCGGCATTGTTGCAGGATGTGGCCGGCATGCCAAAGATAGTAGACAGTCTATCTGGCTGCCGGCCTCGCGCTCTTACTCATCCTGCCTGTTTGTAAACTACAACAGGATATGATCGGAATAAAGGGAATGTAAGCAATAATGACCAGTCACGGTAATAATTATCGGTAATGAGAAAGACCTTTTCGTCTTTATAGCGAGGCAGTCAATGTGCACTCAATCACGTTTGGTTAATTAAGAGCCCTTCACTCGCAGCGTTATTAAATAAAACATTAGCAGTGTTAAAGCGTCTGATCAAATTATGTACACCCACTCATCCGTCCACTTTCCTCCACTCATGTGGGTTTTGTTTCTGTGGACGTAGTTGGGAAATAAATTCAGGCTTGATCAGATCCTCACCTTTATTAGTATAATTAATAATATGTTGGTGGACCAATCAGAAGTTGTTTATCAATTACTTCGGGCTTTTTTTAAATGTCCATGTGTAGATGGTATTGTATGGGCCTTCTGAGGTTTTTATACACCGATCAGCCACAACATTAAAACCACTGACACATATTCAGAGGTGAATAACATTGACCATCTTGTGATAATTCAATGTTCTGCTGGGAAACGCTCAGACCTGGTTACGCAGACATTAGGGATCAGAGGTTGCGCTAGACTTTTTCGTTGTCGCTCATTTTGACTGACAAGGTCATAAAAATCCCGTCATAATCTATTTTTACCCGTCTTTTTATTTTTTAAAAATGATAATAAAGACATATTCAATAGCATTTAATTTTCATTAAAGTACTTTTTTCAGAACAGTATTGACTTTAAATGGTAACAAAAAACAACAACAACAAAAAAAAGGTTTCGGCTGCCGACACGTCTTGTCCGTACTCGGAACGGGACTGCTAGCGTAAACAGCTCTTAGACGGTACCATAGCGTTAAAGTGCTTCGGTGGTATGCAGATTCCATTTTGGTAGCCGTTAGCCACATAGACATATATACATTTATACTGTATATATGTCTATGGGTCTATGGTTAGCCGAGCTCTGACGTGTGCATCGGTATAATCAGTGTACTAGGAAATCGTGCACCGACAAAAGTTCTGCGATGTTTGGAACGCAAACTGCGATCAGAGACAACAGCCAATTAATAAGGTCACTCGCCGCCAAGTGGTCAGGGGTGTGAACTGCAATCTGTCAAAATGACGGATGGCCTTCAATTTTTTTTGTCACATTTTTAGAAAAATGGTCAATGGCTGAAAATTTATCGCCGAAACAACACGGCCAAAACAGGATGTTGTGATGATGCAAGCAACAACCGCAACAATTTTCGACATTTTCGTTTTTTGGACGAAAATTTTTTGGCGCATCGCTATTAGACATGTAGCACCCACCTGGACCAGAGCAGGCACCCCCTCCTCCATAGCAGTGACACTCTTTGACTCCTTGTGTGGCGGAGATCCAGTACATGACAGAAGCTACAGCTCTGGTTAGCTAATGGGGTTTAAAAAATCACTTGATCAATTTCAATATTGGATCTGTAAAATCAAGATTATAGCCCTGGTTCCAAGGCATTGGCAGGTTCCAGTTGATCTTTGTCGGCGCACCTTTTCCTTGTATCTCAGATCAGGTTGAAGTCTGTCTTCTACTCGGACCACATGTTCTTGGCGTTAACTTTTGTGCAGCAGAAAATAACAACAACTAAACACACCAAAGATGTCTCTTGGACGAAACCTTGTTTAGATTTTTAGGAAGCACGTGTGACTCTTAAAACCTGCTGCTTGTTCCTTTTTTTATTGCAATTTTTCCATTGTCTCGTGTGTGTGTGTGTGTGTCTATGACTGTATTAAAAATCTTTGCCAGACTAATGAATTTTATTACATGCAGGGTGATCCAGATGACTGGGCTTTGGTTATAATACTTCCCCTCCCGTCACGTCTGTCTGACATAGCAGCTCTCTCACATTGCACCCCAGACAGGCATTTGGCACGGACTCAAAATGTCCAGACGTCTTACTCACAGCCTCATTGTTTCATATCCCTTTTGGTAAGCGGCATGATAATTACTGTGGGGATGCATTTCTTCGAATCGCACAGACGATTAGCTTTTTCGACTGAAGGAAGGAAGCCACACGAGCAGATGTGCCACAACGAGTTCACATGCCGAGATTTTACCGCACTCTTGTCTGACACAGGCAGTTAGGAAATGACTTTTATCTATAGATGTGTCTCCCATTTCCAACACATCTTTGGATGTTTCTGATTAACTAATTGTGTTTATTTTTTTTTCTTGCTAACGCTAGCTGCGTCAGTGTCTGTCAGATGTTTGGTCCAATGTGGAAGCACATGGTGTTCCTTTCACATGTAATTACGACTTCAGACAAAACAATCGCTCACAATTACAAGATAGTATCTCATAATAACGAGATCCCCAATTCATCATGACCATAATTAATGACAAGTTTCCCCAACCCAGCTCATTTATTACAGTTACAATTTTCTGATAATTATGAGATGATGAATAAGGCAAATGGGACTGGAATTGGTCGCAGCTTTGCCAGATGTTAGGTTATTTTTATGCCTCCGGGCCAGTGACTACCTGGCACAGGCATACGACCGTGAGGTGGTAATCCTCATTTGTTTAATTAAGCAATTAACTGAGGACTTGGTGGCCTACTTCTGCTCTTATGCAAATCTGCAACCAGCAAAAAGTTAGTCTGTATTCCAGGGTTTTCTTTAATGATCCACAGAGGATGAGTTTTGACTTTTGCTCTCGTGTGTTTGACAGCGTTAAATGTCCAAATATGGGTTGAATTACCATGAAATTTGGTGCACCCATTCATGGTCCTCTTAGGATGAATTTTCCTGAAAGTCATTGTAGTCAACATTATATCTGCCAAACATTCGGTTGGTAAACGCGTTTCCATTTAGCTCAAAGTGGTGCTGTTTCTCAAAGAGCTGCTATATATATAGTTCAGTTCTGCTATAGAGTTGTGTTTGGTAGTTATTTATTGATTGTCATTTCACACTAGGTGATGTGTTTGGGCTCCCCACATTAGTCCAATCATTAGCCAACTTCTTCAGTTAAGAATTCATTGAGGGCTTGGTGGCCCACTTCTGCAATTGTGCAGTTTAAACGAGAAAAAGGTTTCTTTATATTCCAGGGTATTCTTTCTGGAGTCTTGTACATGTACTCATGATCCACAGAGGATGAATCCTGACGGATATTTACTCTTGTGTGTTTGATTAAGTTAAATCTCCAGCTGTAGGTTGAATTGCCATAAAATTTGGTGCACCCATTCATGGTCCTCTCACAATGAATTGTCCAGAAAGTCATTGTAGTCAACATTACATCTGCCAAAAACCTGTTGCTCTGCGGTTTCTCAAAGATCTACTAGTTCAGTTCTGCTATAGAGTTGTGTTTGGTAGTTATTTATTGATTGTCATTTCACACTAGGTGATGTGTTTGGGCTCCCCACATTAGTCCAATCATTAGCCAACTTCTTCAGTTAAGAATTCATTGAGGGCTTGGTGGCACACTTCTGTTATTGTGCAGTTTCAACAAGAAAAAGGTTGGTTTATGTTCCAGTGTTTTCTTTCTGGAGTCTTGTACGTGTAGTCATGATCCACAGAGGATGAATCCTGACACACATTTACTCTCATGTGTTTTATTGAGTTAAATCTCCAGCTATAGGTTAAATTGCCGTAAGATTTGGTACACCCATTCATGGTCCTCTCAGAATGAATTGTCCTGAAAGTCATTGTAGTCAACATAAAATCTGCTGCTGCTGCTGCTGTTTCTCTAAGAGCTGTTAGTTCTACTATAGAGGCTTTATATTGTTGTGGTTGGTAGTTATTTATTGATTGTCATTTCTTACTAGGGGATGTTTTGACTCGTCCAATCATTAGCCAGCTTCTTCAGTTAAGATTAGGGCGCTTACACATTAGGTCTGTCACATGTTTTCAGTATAGCTTCTGAACTCCCCTTTGAGCTCATGACAATTTAGTTTAGTTTGAGGCTTCAGATTATAAAACTAATATAACAACCCTCCACATATGGCAACATGATGGATGATTGTACCTAATTCCATATTTTCAATCAAGTAATTACTTACTACTTACTATTTTTCCTAAAATTACATGCTTGCAAGTTGTAGAAACCAAAAGGGGTTGTAGAGCTGAAAACTTGGCATTAGTTTAAGTTAAAAAGCCATTTATTCTTCAGAAATATTTCACATTATTTAATAGTTTTACGCAGCTGTGTTGCTACTACGTCACTGTAAGTACAATCTAAAGTTATCCAACTACAATCCCCTGCTTTTGTGACTATTGTAAACGATTCAAAAGATCACACTTTGCTTTTTGGTGCGTTGTCTCATACTTTCAATCAGATTTACACATTCATAGACACAAGCTACAAGTCCAGGGTGTCCCGAATGTGTCTTGTGACGTATCCTTGACGAGGAGAGACTTGGTGGAGGCCTCCGTGGTGGATGTTTGTCTCCACCATAGTGACATTTATACTACCTCTTGCCTGCACACTAACCAATCAAAGCTTGGATTCTACTTCTGCAGAGCCTACGTCGTAGCAAGCTGTAATTCTGTAGTTACACCGCTAAAAATGCAATTTTGCAAAGTTTGCACCTAATAGTTGCAGCTAATAAATGCTGCACTGCAGTGTTTTAAAGAGTTGTCAGAGATGGATGGTGTGTGCGACTACTGAACCGACCGAGGCAAACAGAGGGTGACTTTTCTGTGCTTTAGGACAAGGTTACTGTGACGTTTGTGCAGCACATTGTGTAATATTAATTCTGTCTCTTTTCCCCTCAGATACATCGGGAAATCAGATTCCATCACGATCAGCGTCTGGAACCACAAGAAGATTCACAAGAAGCAAGGAGCTGGCTTCCTGGGATGTGTACGCCTGCTGTCCAATGCCATCAACCGCCTTAAAGACACGGGCTGTGAGTGCCATTGTTTGTTTTCGTGGGATGGATGTTTTATGCAAAAAAAAAAACGCAGTTCCTCAAATGGCCACTTGAGGCTGACTCTAAAAATGAGTCAAGCCACATGTTAAAAAACTTCACAGCAGAAATAAACATGTTTACAGCCTGGTACAAAAAAGAAAATTGGATTCAGTATCAGTTAATTTTGAGATATTTTAGTTTCAGTTTCAGTTTCTAAAAATGTTCTTGTTGCTAATGAACAAACTTTGCTTTTTCCTTTACATAATAGCTGTAAGTTGTTGTTTTTTTCAGAATGAATGACGCAAAATCACCCCCATTGAGTGGGTGGTCTTTAATGCGACCCAGGACGCACTGTGTGTTCACGCTACCAAATAAATGTGGACAGATGTGGTCTGAGATCGGCTCTCCTGGACACCTGTCCTTTGCGCTGGTCATTTGTGATCGGATTCCCCCGGACAGATGTTAATACGAGGTCTGAACGGGGCCAGAGAGACTTTACAGCTTGTTCCAAAATACAGATCATCTCCTCAAGTCATGACACACACACACACACAGAACACAAACAGCTGTTCTCGTTTCTAAAACAGCGGTGGAGATTCGTTGGAGACAGCAGCTGTTCTAATGCAAATGATGTTGGTGTTTATTTGCATACAGAGCATGAAGCAAAGATCAGATCTCAAGTGATTGCCGGGTGCACTTAATGCTGCCCTCTTGAGATCAGATCGCCCCGGCCGGATGTTAACGCAAGGTCTAAACGGAGCCTCAAACAGTGGATTGAAGCGTCTGTGCTCATTAATCTTTTCCGTAGACGAGAAGAACTGTTAAATAATTGATTGCACGTTGAGTTATCAGACTTCCACTGCTCCTTAAGTGTGATTAAATAAAGAAGTAGCACAGTGCTGCTGCTGCTGCTGCCAGAGCTCAGAGACTCCCAACGTAAAGTAGCTCCACTTAATGTCCCGTCTCGCTCACTGAGTCTGACAGAGGCCAGACCTGGGTGTGAGAGGGGTCAGCACTCTGCCCCTGCCAGAACAGGAAGAGCCAATCAGCATCACCCTGCAATTACTGTTATATATATATATATATATATATATAATAAAAAAAAAAGCTAACTGGATGAAATGAGACGTAGGCTTTGGTTAAAGCAGCGCCAGACGGTGTTGTAGCTGAATTTCCTTTCACGTTGATCTGGTACTTGCTCCATGAGCCTGCGGTCTTGTAGGCAAAGAGTTGGGAAAGTGTCCCGCTGCCTTCTTTCTTTCTTTCTTTCTTTCTTTCTTTCTTTTTTTTTTTCCTAGAAGCCCCTCTTGTTGTTTTCCTGGAGTGACACAGGAAACCTGAACCCTCGTTGCCCACAGCTGTGAGCGGTTTGCCTCTGCATTTCATTTTCCCTCCTGGCCTTCTCCTCACCCCTCGTTTTTTTTATTTTCCCCCCCCCCGCCCCCCGTCCAGTCTCCGCCGTGCGCTGGCACACAAATACACACAAAATGCCACTGTGACTAAACCTCCCTCTATCTCCGTCTGCTGATCTAGACAACCGGACATTTTAAGCAGACGCGCATAATTGTACAGCTATTTAAGTGTAAGCCTTTTCTCTCTGTTGTGGATTTGTCATTCTTTTTGTTGTTGTTTTTGTTTTTTTTGTGTGTTTCGTCCCCTTCCACAAGATGTGTGTGTAATTGCAGAGCGTCTCGGTTTGACTGTAACGTTTATGTATAATTGCAGAGTGTTTATTTTCCTCGCCGTCTTTTCTATATGACTGCGCAAGTTTTTTTAACATACTTCTCCTGCATACATTTCACTCGTCTGTGTGCACTTTTCTGTTTTCCCTTTGCGGCCGCTGACCTCCGTCCAGCCTTGTAAGGGTTTTGACCGTTCCCTGTTTTGTTCCTTGTTTAGTCTAGACAAGACATCCTGCGCTGAATCTGCATGACACCTAGACAACAGAGAGCAGATAGTGGCATTTCTCATGTCTGCAGGCTACTTGGACGTTTCTTTGGGTTTTTTTTTTTTTTTTCCCTCGCTCTCAAATTCCGCAGACTTTAAGAAGTTCAGACAAAGAGTTTCCAGACTTTGGCAGAAGTTCATGTCCATGCTAAGGCTGAGCGGAATAGTGCCGGCTTTGTACTGAAATTTGTCAAATGTTTGACCCCTGCATTTGAACTGAAGCCTGCTCTGTACCGACTCTGCTCGGTGAGATTTTTACGGCCCCCGTGGCTGCTCCGCAGACTAGACCATCTGTTCCGGGGCAAAGCCAAGCTGCGGTCTGCAGACAGAAGAATGAGAGACAGATAATGAGGGAGAGAGAGGGGAACTCACTCTTGAGTGATGTAAATGATACGGAGCGATGGGACTCCACGTGCTAGTTTACATGCATCTTTTCTCAAATTGACGAGTCCTCTTTTCTCCTCGTGCTGTCTTTTCTGTTGTCTACCCCTCCTTTCATCTCTACTCATTTCCTGCCTGTCTGATTGCTCTCTCTACTTCTTCTCTCTGCTCCAAACAGACCAGAGGCTAGACTTGAACAAGCTGAGTCCAAACGACAGCGACACGGTCAGAGGCCAGATAGTGGGTGAGTACAATCTGTGCACCCGACGTTAAAGTCTCCCATCTAGAGCTTGTAACGACCCTGTGTCTTCTGTTTCGTTCCTCGCGTGTTGTCCTATTAAAATTATTTAAAATGATTTAAAGTAAAAGAACAAAGAGTTGGGAGAAAATTCCCTCCGGTATACCTTGCGTCCTTTTCAGGGGTGTCAAAAATACGGCCCAGGGTCCAGTTTGGCCCACGGGATGAACTTGCCAAGTGCGAAGATAACTTAAAGGGGAACTACTGTTTTTTACATCCTGGACCTTATTTCTAGCATAAAATACGATCGTTTACTTACCCATATAACTTTTGTGTTATTTGTAGTCGCTCGAGAGATATTTAGATCTGCGTATATCCATATAGTGGGAGTGAATGGGGCACCGAAAAGCAGCCTCTAAATAACGCATTATCATGGGAACCCACAACCTCAGAATCGGAAAAATATTCAGCCATGTTGCAAAAAACTAGCAGTAGGAAATTACAGGTAAAAAAGCCGACCGTGCGGGTGCGCGCGGCGCTCAGAGATGACATCATCCAGGTCAGAAGACATCATCCGGGGTCTGCAGGTCAATCTACAGACCCCGGATGATGATAACAGGTAACTCCGGACTCAACGGGGAATAGCACTAGCGTATCGTAATAAAATATTGGCGAAATGAACGAGTTTCGCGGCAGATAATGCGTTATTTAGAGGCTGCGTCTCGGTGCCCCATTCACTCCCACTATATGGATGTACACAGATGTAAATATCTCCTGAACGAGTGCAAATGACACAAAAGTTATATGGATGAGTAAACAATCGTATTGTATGCTAGAAATAAAGGTCCAGGTTGTAAAAAACAGTAGTTCCCCTTTAATAATCGCAATTTTTCACTAAAATGATCACGTATTCTCAATTTGTCCACTAGGGGGAGAGCTGATTTAGTAAGACTTGGGGACAGTATGACGTTATGTTACTCGTCCGACCCTCGCTTCAGATCGAATTGTCCCGTATGTGGCCCTTGAACTAAAATTAGTTTGACACCTTTTTTCCTCCAACTCATAAAGAAATGTTGCCCCGTTCTGCGCTTTGATTTAATATCTGCGCCGAGGCCGTGATCTGCTGTCTAGTAACGCTCGTGTGTGTGCATCTGTCTGCCATGTGTTGCTGCAGTGAGCCTGCAGTCGAGGGACCGGATAGGCACGGGAGGTCCTGTGGTGGACTGTAGTCGACTGTTTGACAATGATCTTCCCGACGGGTGAGTGAGTTAAGGCTGGCGGGGGCGGGAGGGGGGTCTCTTGTAGTGGGGGATATATTTTAGAGCCTGCTGCAAATCCCAAACAATAAATCCTCACTTTTGAGTACGAAATTCATATCGGAATATGATATTTGCACGTGGCTAAACGGCAGTAAGTCTACATGTTCCCTGCGGCTCGGCGACTGCATCCGCTCACCGCTGTGTTTGTGTGCGTTTCTGCTGCCAGCTGGGAGGAGAGGAGGACGGCGTCTGGACGAATCCAGTACTTGAACCACATCACACGAACCACACAGTGGGAGAGGCCTACCAGGTGAGTACACGCTGCAGCCCGCAGAAAAACTCAAACCAGCTCAGATTAAACAGCAGCACGGCCGATGGAAGACCTCGTCTCTGACCTCGGTGCTCCCAGACTCTGGAGAGAGCTGGAGCGGTTTCAAAGGTGTCGGGCAGCGCTGCTCCAGACGGTGGTTGTTTAACGATGGGGAAGAGCCAGAAGACGCAGAGCAGAAATAGAAGCATCTCTTATGTGCATGTGTTTGCTGCTACTGCTACTTTATCTTGATTTTCTAGCTGGCACCTGAACACTTTCTAATTTCCCCTCCTATTCCTTCTCGTCACCCAGGCCTGCGTCCGAGTACTCCAGCCCGGGCCGGCCGCTCAGCTGCATCGTCGACGAGAACACGCCCATCAGCACGAACGGCGCCACGCCCACCACGGCGCTACCGCCCAGCAACGGCGACCAGCGGGCCCAGGAGAGACGAGTCCGCTCGCAGAGGCACCGCAACTACATGAGCAGGACTCACCTGCACACGCCGCCGGACCTTCCAGAGGGATACGGTCAGTTGGTTTTCAGCTTTCAGCTTTGAATTAATCACATCTAAACAAGGTTCATAGTGTATTTACCTGTGTTCTGACAACTCCTTCTACGTCAGCGGTGAATTACGCCGCCTTCGCTGTCGTGTTAAGTGCTCGGCCTCAGCCCTCCTCCTCCTCCCGGCTCAACCCTGAGCTCAGTAACCCAGCTAATCTGTCCTCGTTCAGTCCGATGACGCTGCAGCTCCGCACAAGGAGCCTGAAATACTGGCTCCATTTTAGACGATCTAATTGAATTGATCTAGCTGTTAAAAGCTGGCGGCAGCCGTTCACTCCCACCCCCACCCTCCCCCTCCTTCCCTCCCTCCTCTCTCCGTTCTACTTTCTACACACAGTCAAACAATCAGACACATTCATGTGGAAGCAAACACACACACACACAACGCTATGATCCCCCATCACATGGCTAAAGGGAGTTTTGTTTATCCTCACAATAATATCTTCTGTAGGCTTTGGCAGCCAGAGACGTTGAAGAGTATCACAGCTTCTGGTGACTGGATCCTAAAGACGCTTTTATACTACTGCTGGACATAGACGCCGCAACTTATGCACATAGCCAATGCTGGTACTTGTGCGCCTAAACGCTAGTTGGCGCTGTCTCTTTTTTGTCAATCGGGTTCATTTTTGTTTCTACTTTTCGCTGTCAACAATGACAACTGAAAATTTTACCGAACTCTCGCAGAAGACGAGTCGTACAAATGTTTGTATCTCCGAATCTCCTCAGTTAACCTTTCCTCCATGTGTTCCATCTTGATCCAAAACAATCAATTAGAAAATTGCGGAGATGGAGAAGCAGCCGGAAATACTAAAGGAGAAATCCAATCGCAGCTCTTGCAGTCTGCGTCGCCTTGGCTCGTAGTTACATTTCTGGGGAGATGCCCGTCAGCTACGGCGCTAGGGTCTGTGTAGGCTCTACGTTGTCGCCGTAACCTCTACGTCAACTTCACGCAGACGTATAAGCACTCTTTACATGGATGCTAAATAAATTAAGTGATTAATAATGATAATCTTGTTACAATGCAGTGTTCCACTAGGAAACCTTTGGTCCCTGCATTCATGTGGATGCTACTTAGACACATACCACCCTCCTAAACATTGTTGCCACAAAAAAGAAAAAACACCTAGGATCAGCTCTAAAAGAAAAATAACTGCTGACCCAGTCTCCAAACTGAACTGATTCAGTATCTGTGGGATGCGCTGGAACAAGCCTGATGGGTAGAGGCCCCTCTAATGTCCTGGTGCCAATCAGTGCAGAGAAAAGAAACACCTGTGCAACCAATCACAGCCATTTTGTTGATGCTCTTCTGTCCCATCACCACATAAAGCCCCCGTCCCAACGATCTGATTGGGACTTTATTGACAAACCTGAATGAATCCACTAGAAGAAGATGATCAGCGATGGTTCCTCATGTTCCAGTGTCTTTCCCAACGCCACTGCCTGCTGTGAAGTGTTTAATCTGCAGAAAACTTAAGAGAAAAAGAAACTGAATCTGATTGAAAACTCCCTCTGATCAATCCAGTTTGTTCTGACTAAGGAGGCATTCATTACTAGTGTTCACGTAGACATTAGCACAAATATGACTGTGACATATCATCCAGGAGCAGCCGGTTCCACTGCATTTAAAATGATGAATTGTTTGGGATAATTTTGGCGTAAATATTGGTCCAACATCGAGATCAGACGGCTCCTCTTCTTCTAGCACATTTCATCTCGAGTGTTAAGATTTCAAATATATAACATATCTTTCACCAAACGTGTTTGGCCTGATGAAGACGGCAGGGTTGGATCTATGTCCTTACTTTTTCTGTAAAACCTGTCAGCAACTTCAGTTCTTTTTACGACGGGACACGCAAGCTGAAAGCTGTCCGTGTGTGTGAGCTGGTGGTGGTGGTGGTATAGCACGCTCATGGAAGACTGGAAGGCTTTGCATACATGTGTGTTGAAGCTGAGATGCCAGCAAAGAGCTTTACTGGCAGCCAGCTCCACGGAAACATCTCTGTCGGGGCCGTGATGAATGAGCTCACCAGCTGAAAAGTCAGACGTCCACCTCCCTCCCTCCCTCCCTCCCTCCCTCCTCTCTCTCTTCTTCCTTTCAAATGTTCCTCACCCCGTCTCTCACCTCCTCCCTCCTCTGCCAATTCCCGACTGCCTTCTGGGATCTCCTCTGACTCAGGCCGCCCTTTCATCTCCATCTGTCTGATCACGCTCTTTGCTCAGACCGATCGCAATCTGTCGTCACGTGACAGAAACTCGCTCGGCCTCATTTAGAAACGCAGCTACGTGCCAGAACATTAGGTACATTAGTGCAAACAAATTCTTTCTGATACATGTCAAGCTTAATACCAAGTGTCTTGTCTTCCCGCAGAGCAAAGGACGACGCAGCAAGGCCAGGTTTACTTTCTCCACACTCAGACGGGCGTCAGCACGTGGCACGACCCCAGGGTACCCAGGTATATTCACCTCCATCCACAATACTGTAAAAATGCACCGATCAGCCACAACATTAAAACCATTGACAGGAGAAGTGAATTGAATTGACCATCTTGTGACAATCTAATGTTCTGCTGGACAACTTTTGGACCTGACATTCATTCATGTGGATGTTACTTAGACATGTAGCACCCACCTAGACCAGACCAGACCAGGCACCCCCACCCCATAGCAATGACACTCCTTGATGGCAGCGGCCTTCCCCAGCAGGATGCAGCCACAAAAACGCTTTAGGAACAACTCAAAAACCATGAAGAACATCTCAAGGTGTTGACCTGGCCTCCAAATTCACTAGATCCCAAACTGATCAAGTATCCGTGGGATGATCCACAGAGGCCCCTCCCCTCAAAGCCCCCCCCCCACTAACAACATTCTGCTACCAGACACCACAGGACACCCTCAGAAGGCCCATGTCCATTCTCTGATGACTGTTTTTGAGGTACAAGGAGGACCTACACAATATTAGGAAGGTGGTCATGATGTTTTGCCTCATCGGTGTATAGTAACTGGTTGAGTTACCAGTTGACTTAAGATTTGTAACACAGAATTAGGTCATTAGTTTTATTTTAGCCTTTATAAATAGTCAAACAGACCAGGGAGGACAAAAGTTGCACGGTCGACAGGAAGTCAATACGAAGGTTAAACCGGTCGCCCTTCTTTGACACTCTTTACCTTCTTCCTGGAATAACTACTCACAGTCGTCTTACTCCCGGCCTTCTTATAGTTTGTCGTAAACCTGCAGCTGATTACGAGTCTGCCATGCTGTGAGAGGACCCGTGTCACGGGGCTTTAGGAGTAATTCTGCCCTCTGGCACGAGAGCTAAAAGGCCTCACGCTACCGGTGACTGTTGGGCAACGCTCGCTAAGGCGTGCGTGTCTTATTGATTACCGTATTCCCAAAGAATGCACACGCACGGTATCTACTCGTGCACTCCCTCAATAAAACATGACAGATCACGGCTCTCTTGCGTTCTGTCAGCATACGAGTGATGAATGTTTCTTTTATTGCCGTAGACGCGAGGCCGTCGGTCACGCCACGCCTTAGCAAGAGCTTCTCAGACGGCTCCAGCATTAGCAGATAGCTTAGCTGCTGCTTTGACTCCTTTAACCCTCTAAAGCAGAAATGTTAGCGCCTGCTGTAGCGCCTTAGCCTCCGTGGAGCCCTGCAGTAAATAATTTAGCTGGGAGAAAAGGGGAAAAACGCAGTAAATGTGATTTCTCAGACGTCTCGCAATCGCTCTCTCCACTTGAGTCCGGTTAGCCGGTGCTTTGCCAGATTTCCCGTCTTTGTCCTCCCACCCTTCTCTCAAATTCTTGTGTACAAATATTTTCAATTGCGTGTTCCTCAGAGATCTGAGTAATGTGAATTGCGAGGAACTGGGTCCTCTACCGCCCGGATGGGAGATCAGAAACACCGCCACCGGGAGGGTTTACTTCGTCGACCACAACAACCGGACCACGCAGTTCACAGACCCACGCCTCTCCGCTAACCTGCATCTAGTCCTAAAGTAAGCAACATACCAGTGTGGCAGCCTTTTAACCACAGTAGATTTAAATGTTTTTAGAGATGTATTTATTTATTTGTCTTGGTTTTATCTTCGTAGTCCAAGCCCCAATGGCTCTCGAGGAGGCATCGAAACGCAGAACGTCAGGTAAGCTTTGGGCTTCACGCCAGCAGCATTTACTGCACACAGATAGAAATAACCTGCAGAACAGCAGCTGTGATTCGTCTCTAAGTGGCCGGACGAACACAGAAAACTCTCCCTCCCCTTTACCTCCTACACACCATCTACTCGAATGTCTTCTCTCTTGTCTGTGTTGCAGTAAAAGTCTCTGTTGTTCAGTTCAGTTTGTCTTTTCTTCTGTTCCTTGTGTTCTAGATGCGACTGGATTCAGTCCAGTAAATACTTCTGCCATAGTTAATGTAGTCTGGAGAGGGCACCTTGTACCTCGGCTCCAGAAAACCTGTGTTCTCTACTCCAGAAATGTTCTGGTCATCCAACGCTGCCATAAACTCTCTAACCCTGTCTGGAATATTTCTCCCCTTGACGCTGACTCCAGGAAACTTTTCTCTTCTTCTGAACGCGGCGTTCAGTGTTTATTGTTGTTCTTTGGGTGCAGCCTTTGCCTGAGTGGACCTGGTGGTGAATCAAGTAGTATTGAATGACGATCAAGTACTACCACCTCACCAAACATCCACATTGCATAATTTACAAATTTCCGTCTGACTGGCTTAATGTTCCAGAGGAAACTTCTTCCACGCAGCAGACACGTGATTTTGACTCCTCTTCTGGGATTTTTAGCAGCTTTGACGCTGGCAAACCACCATTAAAACAGAAGAGGAAGAAGAGGTTTAGACGCTGCAGGAATCTGGTTTTGGTTTATGGCAGCCCTAAAATAAATAACTACAAAAAAAATCAGGTTCGGTTGAAGCCCGATACCGATGGTTTTAAAAAACGTCTGGATCGACCCCGATACCGAGCGAGACAACTCTACTATTAAAAAAAAAAAAAAAAAAAAGCTTTAGTCGATGTTTTACTCTGGAATCCGGTGCTGAGGCGTGTTCACCACCTGCAGAAGTTCAACAACAAACCCAGCGCAGTCGTTCTGCTGAGCACACGTCTGCAGCAGGCACACAGAAATACATACACAGCTCCCTCCCCCTCACAGCCTTTCTTTCCTCACCAAAAAAAAAATAAAAAAAATTCTAATTCCTCAGCCCTGCAGAGGTTTTGATCATAGAGGCGTTTTAGCACACAATCCATCACAAAGCTGTCTTTGGCCAGACATCAAATAGCAGAGTGGAAACCGAGGCTGCTGTGTCTGTGGCTGAGGAGCGTCTTACGTCCAGGAAACGAAGCATAAATTCTATGCCCAAGTCAATGAATGAGCTGTATGTGTGTGTGTCTATGTGTGTGTGTGTCTCCATCCATGTAGCTACGTGCTCGGTGCAAGCCTGCGTGCATGGATGCACATACTCAGAATTTCTTTCCCCTGTGCAGCTGTTCAAACACATACTGCGCAGCAATAGCCGTAGAATTACCCAGAGGTCTCTGCTCCTCAAAGGTGGAGGAGAAGCGTACGGGGTGGCTTGGTGGGCCTCCTCCGCCTGACCTCATTTCTTCTCCGTGCAGAGACGGTATGCATCGACACAAAGATCAGGTTTCCTTCTTCTTCTTCTTTTTTTTTTCCCCCCCTCCCCGTTCGGCCGGATCAAAGAACAAGTTTGGGATTTTGTGTTCGTCTGGCCTTTTTTTATTTCTTTAATTTTCCCCCCCCCCCTCTCATAAATATGTAGCTTGGCACGGCACGTTTGTTTTCAATGCAAAGAATGTTGTCGCGAGCACGATTGCGCACAGATGTGTTAAAATTCCCGTACGTGGAATTTAGATTTTATATGTTTAATGTTGGGGATGATTAGCGAGGAAGTGGGCGTGCCTTTTGAAAATATCGCAGAAATCGCGAAACAATCTCTGCAGCCGTTTGTGTTATGTGGTTTTACAGCAGAGGTGGCAAGTAACGAAGTACAAATACTCCGTTACTGTACTTAAGTAGATTTTTCAGGTATCTGTACTTGAGTATTTCTTTTTCTGACGACTTTTTACTTTTACTCCCTACATTTGTACACAAATATCTGTACTTTCTACTCTTTACATTTGAAAAACAGTCTCGTTACTTTTTTAACCTCCACGGATGGCAAGACGTAAAAGATGTGACATGATTAGAGCATCGGACTAGAGAAGGAAAGTTGAAGATGCGCTTCCTGTGTTCTTCTTCTACTGTTTTGAACAGGCAGCCTGTTTATTAGTTTGAGCTCTTCTGCCACCTAGTGACTGGAGGCTTGTTTATCCTTCAAGCGTCAATAACGACAGTAATACTGAAAGTCCACCTGACCCCACTATTTGATAACTACTGGTCTAATGTGGGAAAAAAACCAAAAACAAATTCAGGTATGGTGTGGTTTTTGTTGCTATCATTAGCTTTTTGAGGTTTTTTTGGAAGCTAGTTTACAACGTTAGCAATGCTATGGGAACACACCGTTTTGATAGTATAGCTAACACTAGCTAGCGGTTTAAAAACAACAACCCAGTAACCCCCAATTTATTATTAAAAATGATCCAGATGCTCATGCAGGACATCTGGTCAGTTCAGTCTAGATTATTCTACTAGAACTTTTTCATTTTGCAAAATTATCAACGGATGAATCGTTTCATTAATGGCAAAATCATTTTTACTTTTTACTTAAGTACATTTCAGAGCCTGTACTTTCTTACTTTTACTTGAGTAAAGGAGTTGAATCAGTACTTTTACTTTTACCAGAGTAGTTTTTTTACACAAGTATCCGTACTTTTACTTAAGTACACAATGTGAATACTTTTGCCACCTCTGTTTTACAGTAAAAGAAACATGTTTTCGACATAATATAAAGCGTTAATTAGCTGTTTCTGGAAAGTATTTATCCCAGACTTGACGGATCTTTCTATCTTGTGACAAAAATCCGGAGAAGATATCAGTCTGCATGGATTTCCATAAACACCGACATCCAAGACATCTGCCTTTTATCAGATGAGGGATTTTAAAAAATTTTCACCCCTTGTGTGCCGTCATCCCACAAAAATGTTTGATATATATTAATATATATACGTGTACGTCCATCAAAGTTACAGTTTATTGCCTTTTTATTTGCTAAAGACACCGTCTGAGCGTTCGGAGCATGGTTTTGGTTAAGTCCTTTGCAGATTGATGTTGCTATCTTCTTCTGGATGCGTCAAGGTCACCGTCCAATAGGTAACTGGATCCGTGTCTGGGCTGCAGAATCCCCCCCTCGCCGCCCTCCTTTTTCTGCACAGCTGTACAAGAAATAGCAGATGTTTTGTGATTTGTCGCGCAGCAAAAACATCTTCAGGTACTACGCAGCGGTGCCGGCGCTCATCAATAAGCAGCTGGACGGAGAACAGAGAACCGCGAACAGAGAGAGAGAGATTTATGGGTGAAAGTGCAGGAAGAGATGCCTCCTCTCCCTCCCGACCCTCTTGACTCGTCTACAGTGTTTGGGTGCTGTCAGGAGAGTGCCCTTCCACTGCCTCCCCCCCCTCCGTCTCTCTCCATCCTTTACCTCCCCCCCTTCCTCCCTTTGGAGTCTAGTCTGCAGGAAATAAAGGGATTCATGAGGAGGTCTCGAGTGTCCTATGGGGCCCTGTGGTTTTTCTGGGATAGCAGGAAGTGATTGAGAAGCCAAACTGGATTCTGTCGGGCAGACACCAGAAAACCAAACTCGGCGGCTTTGTTAAGGAGAAGTTGTCATTGTGGTGAAGGGTGGATTTAGTCTTGAGCTAAATGAATCCTGTATTCTGGTGTATCCAAAAAAAAAAACGCTAAAGGAAGGCGACTGGACTTGTGGAGTTTCTTGAAGACGTTTCATCCAAGTCTTCATTTGCATGACTAGTGTGTTAACGACCAGATATTTACCTGTCGTTGGAGGAAACTGTTTGTCGCCGTCCTCTTTCTCCAATGAATGGTGCTCTGACGACCCATTATCAGTCAGAGGCTCCCCAATGTGGAGGAAACTTTGTGTAGACAAAAGCTCAGAGAAGACTTTTCCTTCTACTCCTCTTTCAAACCGTCTTGTCTTCTCTGTCTGAAACGTGGAAGCTGTTGTTTTCTGTTTAGAAGTGAACTCACTGTTAGTCATGTATTTTGCTTCACTGAAAACTCCGCGGTTTGACCTAATTAGGGTTCGGCGTCTTTGTACCGGCGTTCAACCTCTGGTTCGTGATCAACCTGCCCCGCCTACTGAACCATAGCCTTCTCTCTTACCATGTGTGTGAGCCGTCTGCCACCCCAGAGTGTGGTGTTTACGACCCTGTTCAGGGGCGAGCACGCCTGCTACCCCCCACCAAAGTGCAGGAGTGCAAAAGGCCATTGTGTAAATAATCCTTTCGTGTCGGCCCCCTGTGGAGACTCTTTTGATACTGCTATACCACCCTCTGAGGCCTTCATCCCAACCCAGGTCAAAAGTTCTGTTGCCTTTAACTTTCAGATGATGCTAACATCCCCTTTTTATTAATTACTGTGGTTAACTGAAGGGAGTTTGAAGCCAGGTTTAACTCAAAGCTTCCACATATAAAGCGATTCGCTCGTCAACCGTCTCTTTGTAGCTGCCAGTCGTTTGCTAGTGGATGTTTCAGGCGGCTCCGGTTGCCGCCTGTCTCTTTGTGGTAAAGCAGATTATAGATATTAACCTAGTTATGACCAAATATGTAGTTTGTGCAACCTGTCGTGTTTTCGCTCGCTGAGCAGTGGCCTTGTTGACCCTTCATTACCTCCAGTGCACATGATGAGTCAAAAACAACAGAGCATCAGTAAAAACCTTGTTTTAGTTCAGCCATCCCCGTGTGAGAGACCACAAGGCCAGGTGGAGGAGGGGAGGAGGAGGTGGGAGGAGGGAGGAAGATGTGGCAGTGAGGGAGAGGTGTTTCCTCCAGTAATCCCACCACCACCACCACCTATGTCTGTCTGTTTCTGAGCGGCTGAGGCAGCTGTTTGACTTGATGTGCTTCCCAGATGACCTCAGTGTGTTTACTCCTCCTTCTCTGAGCTCTTGGCCTCCCTCTTGTTATTTCTGCTCTGATGCTTGCTTTTTTCCCCCCTCCCGAGTAATCTTGTTTGTAATCGCCACCGGTGCACCTAACGTTTGCGCCTTTTCATCTTGTTCCTCTCCGTCTCTTTCTCTTGGCCCGCCTTTTCACCCCGGTTCCTCCTGTCGCCGCTCAGTCGTCAGAACCAGCTGAAGGATCAGGCCCAGCAGGCTCTGGTGTCCCCCGGTCAGCTCCCAGAGGAGGCCGAGTGCCTCACGGTGCCCAAGTACAAGAGGGACCTTGTTCAGAAGCTCAAGATCCTTCGCCAGGAACTGTCCCAGCAGCAGCCGCAAGCTGGCCACTGCCGCATCGAGGTGTCCCGAGAGGAGATCTTTGAGGTGAGTTTGCGGAAAAAGTGTCGTCATATCATCTAGAACTCATAATAGGTGCTTGTTGGTGAAGATAAAACACAACACCAGTGCAACCACCTGCCAGCTAATTAGTATTTGGTGCTGTAAAACAAGTCTGTGTTCATTTTATTGCCTGGAAGCCCGTCCACGAAATTTTACTGAGGCAATTTTGCTCTGGAGTCGTTTGTTATGCCCAGCAAAGATCAACCAGGCCGATCAGATTGTTTGCTGTAGTCATGCACGTCACCTGAGCGCCATGTAATTGAATTTGTTTACAACATAATGTTTAGATTACTGCTGTAAAAGATCTTAACCATAGACTGTATAAAAAGTGGGCGCCATGACAGCTACTCAAAAGTGAGTAGAGCTCCCCCTGGTGGCTGGCTGCAGTATAGGTCATAAGCTCCGCCCCCCTCCATGTTAGTGGATGGGACTTGGGCCAAACTAAAACACTAAAGTCAATGTACGTATGTTCAAGTGTCGTTTTAGTTAAGTTATTTGACGCTACAGAAACAGGATGTGACATCATGAAGATTGACAGTTGCCATTGACAACCACTACATGAAGCTGTCCAGTAGAAATTTGAGAGCAGGAAATTAGCAAAGTGTATAAACCAACATTTCTTACTAACTATAGGTAAAGCAGATATTATCTCGGACAAAACTGTTCAGACTCTTGCGCCAAACTTGCAAGATGGCGCCGCCCGTATCCCCGGGATACTAGCGTCAGTTTGACCAATGGGAGGAAGTGGAGTCGTCCATTTTTGTTCTACAGTCTATTTACAGTGAAATAACTTTAAAGGACGAACCGCTAACAACACAATGGTTGTAGGACTACACACTAAACACGCCTCAGAGTAAAATCCAGATTCCAGTCTTCTACACCAGGCTCCTAACACTTTCAGTTATTTTGTTCCTGCAGAGCTGCTTGTAATTACCAACGTTATTTATAGACTCCTGTTATTTTAAACATTGTCTGAAGGTATTTTTTCTCTTCGTTCGTCTTGTGTACTCCCGTAAAGGTCACATCTTGCAGCAGTTTGGCTGTGAGAATGATTTCTGTCTCACACACACAAACACAAGGTTATCTATGATGTGTGAAGGTAGAGTCTGGTCAAAATCTAAAGCAGGATGTTCTCAGCGGGAGGGTGGGGAGTTTTTTTTTTTATTATTATTTTTTATTATTTTTGTTTTCTGCATCTGAGAGGTGTAGGGCCTTCGTCAGAACAACAACACCTGCAGCAGACTGCATGACCCTCATAAAATATGCACAGGAATGTGCTGGAACGGCCGCGTCTGTTAATCTGAACGAAGACATTTTTGTTGGCTGATCTCAATGTGAGGGAGAGGGCGGGGAGGAGGTCGGGGGAGGAGGGAGGCGGAGGACGTCTTGAGGTTGAGCGAGACATAACTGCATAGCTTCTCCAGACCAGCTGAGGCATTAAATTATGACTGAATAGGAAAGTGTTAGCTGGTGGGCTGTCAGAGCTGCCTGACTACTCAGATAAGACATTCCCGTTTCTCCCGGAGCAGCTCTCAGTCGTCCGCTCTGATCTGGAGGGCACACTGGAACCTGGCCGTGTTGTTATTATAGTCTTACGGCTTTGTTTATTACAACGGCCTCTAATCCACTTTAAATGAGCCCTCCCTCTGATGCCGGGTGCACGTGGGATGAACACAGAATTAGCAAAGAGAGATGCCTTGTTTCCCACAAAGAAGCTACCAATACATTTATGTGGAGCGTCCTTGGAATACTCCTAACTAGAGATAAAATACGATTGTTTACTCACCCACATAACTTTTGTGTAATTTGTAGTCCTTCGGGAGATATTTAGATCTGCGTATATCCATATAGTGGGAGTGAATGGGGCACCGAATCTAAATAACGCATTATCTGCCGCGAAACTCGTTCATTTCATATTTTGTTATCGTACGCTAGTGCTATTCCCCGTTGATTGCTACTGCTTGCTACTCCTATGGTTCGTCCACAACCTCAGAATCGGGAAAAATATTCAGCCATGTTGCAAAAAAACTAGCAGTAGCAAATTACAGGTAAACAAGCCAACCGTGGCGGGTGTGCACGGCGCTCAGAGATGACATCATCCAGGTCAGAAGACATCATCCGGACTCAATGGGGAATGGAAATAGCGTATTATAACAAAATATTGGTGAAATGAACGAGTTTCGCAGCAGATAATGCGTTATTTAGAGGCTGCGTTTCGGTGCCCCATTCACTCCCACTATATGGATATACGCAGATCTAAATATGCCCCGAAGGAATACAGATTACACAAAAGTCATATGGGTGAGTAAACGATCGTATTTAATGCAAGAAATAAGGTCCAGGTTGTAAAAAAAACAGTAGTTCCCCTTTAAATTAGAGAGATTCCTGGAATATTTCTCGCCAGGAAACGTTTCTTTTAAACGTTCAGCGGTAACATTAAAAAACAATCAACTACTACCACCTCGCCAAACATCTACATTGCATAATTTATAAAATTTCTGTCTGACTTCCACACAGCAGACATGTTTAGTCACGTGATTTTGGTTCTTTGATGATTTTTGGCAGCTTTGATGATAAAACAAGAAGAAGAAGAAGATGTTTTGACACTGCAGGGACGTGGTTTTGGTTTATGGCGGACCCAATATAAATACCCACTAAAGATCAAGTTTGGCTGAAGCCCAATATAGATCATTTTATAAATGCTTGGACTGGCTCAGATTCTGTTCTAATCTCAATAACAGCTCCTTGATGAGGTATTTGTTTGTCTGCGTTGCAGGAATCGTACCGACAGGTGATGAAGATGAGGCCAAAGGACCTGTGGAAGAGGCTTATGGTGAAGTTTAGAGGTGAAGAGGGTCTCGACTACGGAGGAGTGGCCAGGTGAGGACCTCTAAGGAGTCATCCATGTTTTTATCTCGTCCTGCAACACTGCAGCTCGTCTGTTGACAGGAAAAAGCAAATAAGAGCACATCTGCACACGTCCCATTTAGGTGACTCAGGTCTGCAGACCACTGTCTTCTGGTTGTCCCTCTGTAGGGCTGCAGATAACAATAATTTTTTCATCTGTGGGAGTTATGATGAGGGCTGTAACCATAGTAACATGACAGCCATGGAAACTACGTCCCTGTGGTAGGACGTAGTTTCAGACAGTGAAACCAGTATTTAAATGGACGTCCAGCTGTTGCAGCCGTCCCCAGATGTCTTCTCGTCTCTTTATGATCTGGTAACCGGTATCTCTTCCTCCTCTCTCTCTGTGTCTGTCTGTCTGTCTGCAGGGAGTGGCTCTACCTGCTGTCACATGAGATGCTGAACCCGTACTACGGCCTCTTCCAGTACTCCCGCGACGACATCTATACACTGCAGATCAACCCTGACTCTGCCGTCAATCCCGTGAGTCACAGCACGGGAACGCCGCCGCCGTGGTGTCGGCCATGTTGAATGTGATTGATGACGGATCAGAGGCGTCACAGTGTCCGTGTGTTTGTTTAAGATCGAGTCAGTCCCGTTAAGGCTCATTTAATGTACTGCGGGACGTAGACGGCGTAACCTACGCACATAACCAGCGAGACATTTGTAGTTGTCTGACTCACTCTGTAACAACACCACCCAACACTAGTCGGCGCTGTGTCTGTTTCACCAGTCAGGTTCATTTTTGTTTCTACTTCCTGCTTCACATTCAACAATGGCGACTGAATCCTTCTTCTGCTTCTGCTTCTTCTACTCGTCCTCCTCCTCCTCCTCCTCCTCCACCACCACATTCTTCTTGTCCTCCTCTTCCTTCTTCTCCTCTTTCTCCTCCTCCTCCTTCTTCTTCTTCTCATTTTCCTCCTCCTTTTTCTCCTTTCTCCTCCTCCTCCTCATTCTTTTTCTTCTTCTCCTCATCTTCCTCCTCCTTTTTCTTCTTCTGGTTCTTCTCCTCCTCTTCCTCCACCACATTCTTCTTGTCCTCCTCTTCCTTCTTCTCCTCCTTCTCCTCCTCCTCCACCTCCTCCTTCTTCTCATTTTCCTCCTCCTTCTCCTTTCTCCTCTTCCTCTTCCTTCTCTTTTTCCTTCTCCTCCTCCTTCTTCTTATTCTTCTTTTCTCCTCCTTGTTTCTTCTTCTTCTTCTCCTCATCCTCCTCCTCCTTCTGCTCCTCCTCTTTCTTCTTGTTTCTTCTTCTCCTCCACTACCCTCTTCTTCTTCTTCTTTTTCTTCTCCTCCTCCACCTCCTTCTTCTTCAGTTTTTCCTTCTCCTTCATCTTCTCCTCCTCCTCCTCCTCCTCCTTCTTCGTCTTCTTCAGTTTCTCCTCCTCCTTCTTCTTCTTCTTCAGTTTCTCCTCCTCCACCACCTTCTTCTCCTCCTCCTCACTGATTCTATCATGTTAGTATTACTTTCGTTTCTCCCTATCATCAGAGAGGATCATTTGTGTAAACACAGCCTCAAAGAGCTGATGACTCACGGCTGTCTTGTGTCTTGTCATTTGGAAACTAAAGATGTTTTGTCTTCCTCCAGGAGCACTTGTCGTACTTTCACTTTGTGGGTCGCATCATGGGGATGGCGGTGTTCCACGGCCACTACATAGACGGAGGTTTCACTTTACCCTTCTACAAACAGCTGCTGGGTAAACCCATCACTCTGGACGACATGGAGTCCGTTGACCCCGACCTGCACAACAGCCTCGTCTGGATCCTGTACGTAGCAGAGACGCTTCAGTCAAAACATTGTTCATGTTTTCAGTGTAAATATAAAGAGAGACGTCAACACATTACAGGACGTGTCCACATGTGCTACAGAAAAAAAGGTTGAACAGCGCCCCCTTGAGTTTAAACACGGGTTTCACTACCAATTGAAATGTTTACCTTGATTTTATTTAGTTTATTTATTATTTTCTTATGGTTCTACTGAATCACACTAAATTTCCCTTAAATTATTGTTCTTTTAAATCTATTAATCTATTAGTCTTTTAAAAGTTTTGAAAATTAAATACCTTAGATCTTCTTTTCCTTCTTATTCTTCTTCTGGTTTTACTGGAGTAGACAAAAAATCTCTTGTCTCTTGATTAATATATTATTGAAAATAATAATTATTATTATTAGCACTATTATATTTTCTAAGCTCACATTTTTGGTCTTTTATTTTTATTTCTGTTTTCCTCTTTTAGATACACAAACACTTCTTTCTTCTTCTGTCTTCCTCCTTCTTCTTCTTCTTCTTTCCCTCCTCCTTCTTCTCCTTCTCCTTCTCCTCCTCCTCCTCCTCCTCCTCCTCCTTCTTCTTCTCATTTTTCTCCTTCTCCTCCTCCTTCTTCTCCTTCTTCTTCCTGTTCTTCGTCATCTTCTCATTTTCCTCCTCCTCCTCCTCCTCCTCCTCCTTCTTCTTCTTCTTCTCCTTCTGCTCCTCCTCCTTCTTCTTCTTCTTCTCCTTCTGCTCCTCCTCCTTCTTCTTCTTCTTCTCCTTCTGCTCCTCCTCCTTCTTCTTCTTCTCCTTCTGCTCCTCCTCCTCCTTCTTCTTCTTCTCCTTCTGCTCCTCCTCCTCCTCCTCCTCCTCCTTCTCATTGCCCCCCTCCTCCTCCTCCTCTCCCTTATTTTATTTTAAATAATTACATAACATTCCAACTTGTCTCTTCATTAATTCATAATAATAATAAAAATAAAAAGAATACTAATGTTAAATTAGTTGTCTTGTTAAATATAACTAATCTTTACGTGTGGACAAACTTTTGTTTTCTCTTGATTAACTTATTATTATAAAAATAATAATAGTAATTATTATTAGTACTATATTTTCTTGTCTCTCCTTATTTTTTGTCTTTTCCTCCTTTAGATACACAAACACACAGAGTATATTGTGGATGTTCTGTATAAATAGTTTTGTGTTTAAATGTCTCTGTCTCTCTGTCTCCAGGGACAACGACATTACAGGTGTGCTGGACCACACCTTCTGTGTCGAACACAACGCTTATGGAGAGATCATCCAGCACGAGCTCAAGCCCAACGGTAAAAGCATCCCCGTCACCCAGGACACCAAGAAGGAGTACGTCCGCCTCTACGTCAACTGGCGCTTCCTGAGAGGCATCGAGGCTCAGTTCCTGGCTCTGCAGAAAGGCTTCAACGAGGTCATCCCCCAGCACCTCCTCAAGGCCTTTGATGAGAAGGAGCTGGAGGTAACTGATGGTCTCCTCTTCTTGTCTTTCTTGTATTCTCCTGAATTCACTCGCCGTCTCCTCCTCCTGCTCTTCTTCTTCCTCTCCTGCTCCTTTTCCTCCTCCTTCTTCTTCTTCTCCTCCTTCTCCTCTTTCTCCTCCTTTTTCTTCTTCCTCTCCTCCTCCTCCTCCTCCTTCTTCCTCTACTCCTCCTCCTCGTCCTTCTTCTTCCTCTCCTCCTTCTCCTCTTTCTCCTCCTCCTTTTTCTTCTTCCTCTCCTCCTCCTCCTTTTTCTTCTTCTTCTTCCTCTCCTCCTCCTCCTTCTTCTTCTCCCTCTACTCCTCGTCCTCATCCTTCTTCTTCCTCTACTCCTCATCCTCCTCCTTCTTCTTCCTCTCCTTCTCCTCCTCCTTCTCCTTCTTCTTCTCCTTCTCCTTCTTCTTCTTCTTCTTCCTCTGCTCCACCTCCTCCTCCTTCTTCTTACTCTGCTTCTCCTCCTCCTCCTCCTTCCTCTACTCCTTCTTCTTCTTCCTCTGCTCCACCTCCTCCTCCTCCTCTTTCTTCTTCTGCTCCACCTCCTTCTCCTTCTTCTTCCTCTGCTCCACCTCCTCCTCCTTCTTCTTCTACCTCTGCTCCACCTCCTTCTCCTTCTTCTTCCTTTGCTCCACCTCCTCCTCTTTCTTCTTACTCTCCTCCTCTTCCTCCTTCCCCTCTACCTCTTTTTGTCCTCCTCCGTCATCTTCTTCATTTTAAATTCCCTGGATCGGCCCTGATACCTCCCAGGACGTCCATAGTCTCCTTGTCTACACCTCCTTCAGACGCTCATTTTAACCCTGTCAATGTGTTTCTCTCTTTCCCCCGTAGCTGATCGTTTGTGGTTTGGGTAAAATCGACATCAACGACTGGAAGTCCAACACGCGGCTCAAACACTGCACTCCGGACAGCAACATCGTCAAGTGGTTCTGGAAAGCCGTGGAGTCTTTTGACGAGGAGCGCCGAGCCCGCTTGCTGCAGTTTGTCACGGGCTCCTCCAGAGTCCCCCTGCAAGGGTTCAAGGCTCTCCAAGGTAACGACATGAACCATGGAGTTAACAGTAAATCCAGAGAGGGCAGCTTTCACTTTCCCTTTAGTTGCAGCTCTGTACTAGAGTCTGGTCTCTGCCCCTCTGTCTGTGTCTCTGGGTTCCTCTGACCTGAGACGAACCCTTCACAGTGCTGTGGTTCAGTGGGTCCGTCCTGGCAGACAGTGCTGCTCAGAGACAAAGCACTCAGGCATGAGGAGTACACCGTGATCCACTTCCACACCTTGAATAACATGGCCGACCTTTTCTTGGACCGACTGTTTTGATGTTTTGCAGACTGGCTCTTCGATTTTTCTTTGGTATTTCAAGTTTGCTTTTAAAACCTGGAAAAACAGCTGTTATTTGATATTTATTTTTAAATCCAAATGTGAAAAAAATAAACCTTTCTTTTGTTCTGCTGTCTAAAACGAAAAAAACAAAGATCAACAAGACAAAAACAGAAAACAGGAAGTAGTCCACATCAACACTCGTCCATCGCTCTCCCAGACTCGGATCATTTTAGGCGGTTTAGGCTATTATTAGTGTTTCCTGCTGCTTCTCCATCTCCGCAATTTTCTAATTAATTGTTTTGGATCAATTAATCGCCATTGTTGAAAGTGAAGCAGGAAGTGGAAACAAAAATGAACCCGACTGGTAAAAAAAGACACAGCGCCGCCTAGTGTTTGAGTGGTGGTGTTACAGAGTGAGCCAGACTGACGAGCGTGCAAGTATAAATGTCTCACACTGGTGTAGGTTACGGTGTTCAAGCTTAAATTATATCTAGTCCCATCTTTAGGAAACACAGTTTTTCTTTTCTCCTTCATTGCATAAACTTTAATTATTAATTTTTAAAAAAAATTTTTTTCTTACAGGTGCTGCCGGCCCACGACTCTTCACCATCCATCAGATAGATGCCAGCACCAACAACCTGCCCAAAGCTCACACCTGGTGAGGAAGAAAAGTTTCTGATCGAGTGTGCTTGTGTGACATGGACACTAGTACTCCACTAATAATCAGAATAATGATAACCTGATTAGCCTGATCAGAAGGAAGTAGTAGCTCCTGTTAACCATGTAAACACTGTTTGACACATGTGACGTAAACATCAGGTGAGGAGTTTACAGCAGAGACAGAGTCATGGAGGTTGTCGTCATATATGTAGCACTGTAGCAGAAACAGTATTTCACACCTCTCTGTGTGTTTTCATTAACATATTATGAAGGTGACGATGAACGCAGCTTGAATCTTTAACTGCTTCAGGGTTTCCCATACAGTGTTAACACTATGGCGGCCAGTGTTGTGCAAGTTCAAACTAAACACGAACTAGTTCAAAGGTCAGTTCGCACAGATAAAGGTGAACTGGTTCAAGTTCATAGTTCACATTTTTTAATTCACATTCTTTCTTTTTTTTAATGAGCAGTGTTGAGCTGACCATCCTTCCCCAGCCCGTGATATTTTTTCCGACAGGATCTGTTCTGCTTTTTTGAAATAACCATCGACTGTATACACTAGGAAATAACTCTACTGTTTGTGTAGATCAGGTGTTTCTGCAGTGCTGGAGGCGGCTTTATCTTTCGGCTCCACCAGCCATGCTGTACGCCATAAATCACATGTCGGGTGACAGCTGTTGTAAAACTTTTTTCCTGAACTGGTTGAACGTCGTTATTTTCAAAACTCATGTCTACGCTCACAGTTGGAAAAATTATGCGTTCAGTTCACAGTTCACAAAAATAGGAACCCCGTTCATTAAAGGCGTTCATGTACAACACTATGGCGGCCCACCAGCGTCTAATTTACTCCGTCATGGTCTCATAACAAATCGGAAATATTTTTTCACGTTTCAAACAACGTTGTGCTTGTTTTTTTTTTTTTACCTATTGCTCCTGAAAGCATCTCTCCTCCCTAAACCCACCTCCCCCCAGACCCTCCACAAACACAACGGTCATGTAGCATGTGAAGCTATTTGTGTTGTTTAATTCTAAAACTTGACGTACTACCACTTTTTAAAACCCGATGTTTGTGCTCTTGATTTTTAGACCATGGAGATTTACAGTTATTTAAATTTAAGAGAAAACCCGAAGAAACAACTCCAGACGTAACGTTAACCAGCTAAACTTTATAAGCGCTAGCTAGCAAAGTAAAGTTAGATTGAAAGCCAACTGTTTACTATAAATTAGATTTATTCGCTGATACTTTATTTAATCTTACATACATTTACCCAAATAATGCCACGTCTTAAAAACATTATGTTTAATATCCACAGACTGCCGCTATTTGTTGCCAAATCCAATATCCGCATTATTACGGTGTAGTGACCGAGTCCCAATTTTCAGTCGCGACTGGTTGCTAATGTTGTAGATTGTTCCGACGTGTGTCTCGGAGAAATTGATGCTGAAACTTTCTTACTTTAAAAAAAAAATCGCAACGTGGATGCAAATGCAAAAATTTTTTGAATTCACTACAACACTTTGTGCTTTTTTTTGGTATTTTAAGTTTGTTTTTGAAATGAGAAAAACTGATTTTTATTTGACATAATTTTGACATATTTTGCATTTTGTACTAAACTTGACTTACCAAAAAGTATATGGAGCGAGAATACCCTTTTGCCATAACAAATTATTTGATTTGCCAAACTGTTTTAAAGTCACGTATGTTTCTGATTATAAACCGCGACCTTACGAACCTCTCTCTCTTTCACTTCCATAGCTTCAACCGGATCGACATTCCTCCCTACGAGCACTACGACAAACTGTACGACAAGTTGCTCACCGCCATCGAGGAGACGTGCGGCTTCGCTGTGGAGTGAGACGTCGACGATGAGCAGCGCTCACGACGACAACCAGGAGCAACACCTGGCCCACGGCCTGGATGAGCCACTCGGACACGGGGGTGGGGGGAGGGGTGGTCATCGACCGTTGCTTCACCCAGGGGACGCTCATACATCCTGGGGACAAGCTAAGAGAGGGGCGGGGCTGAGACGACCAGAGAATGTCACCTGACTCTGGGTTTGTTTTCTTTCAAGAAGCCCTCCTTAATATCTTTTTTTTCTTTAAATCATTGAAAAGGATCTCTTCAGCTGCTAATAACTCAGACTATTTACTAACTCGTGGAACCTGCAAAATTTGCTGGCTCTTCCTCTTTATTTTCTAAATTCATTTTAGCATTTAAAAAAAAAAAAAGTAAAAAAATTAAAAATAGACCGTATTCCATGTAGCAAATCTCCATCTTACCAAGCAGAACACAAAGGCCAGTGTACTCTGAAACGGTAGCCGCGTTAGCTGGGCGCGCTCGCCTCGAGGAAAACACTACATTTGGACGCGGAGGGATCTGCGCCGGCAGGAACGCCGAGAACGGGGGGAAAACTGGGACGAGAAGGTCGAGACTGGAGACTGAATCAACAACCCGACTGTTTACAGCCTTCTCCAAAGACGACAGCAGCGAGGACGTGTGCTCCTCGCATTCCCAGATTTAAAAAACAAAAAAAACAAACCCTGTTTCACACATTTGACAACAAGTAGCTCGAAAATGTGTTATTTTTATACAACAGGGGGAAAAAAGAAATCTGAAACAATAAAATTCTATATAATATATATAATTTATTGCTGTTATATTTCAGAACCCCCTTTTTTTCTATTGTTTCAGAAAAAGAAATAAATCTTTTAAATGTTACGTGTTAAATTATAAAAAAGAAAAAAAAAAGAAAAGGCAATTTGTGACTTTTAAGCTTGACTGAATTTCACTAAACGATGCTGTGGTCTGTACTGTACACCGAGGAGGTTTGGTAAAAAAAAAAAATCTGAACATCTCTGAGTGCCATAATCATTTTTTTTTTGGATGATTCTTTACTTATTGACCCTTTAAATTCTACTGATTTCATCCTGGAGCTAGTGGTTACCAGACATTTGTAGCTGGGCCGTGTTAACGCCGCCTGCCATTGATTTCCATGTTTATCTCCTCTGTGCTGATCCGTGTCATTATTATTATTATTATTATTATTATTATTCAAAAAACAAACAAAAAAAACTACCTTATAGCAACGTGGTGCTAAGCTACTGCTTAAAAGTATACGACATTTCCAAGAGCTCCACCTAGCCACATACTCAGGAGACGTCATGTGTAGTAGTTGATTCGAAACTTTATATAAAAAAAAAAAAAACAAGTTTTAGACCATCGGTGACCGTTTGCTGGTTGAAAATTACTTTTTATTTCGAGATACAACAGAGGGGGCGTGGAGCATTTTTTTTTTTTTTTGTTATTTTTTTTTTTACGATCTTGAATGTTTTTAAAAGATGCTGCCTGTCTAGCAATCTCTACGACCGTGGACTGTTCTTAAACGTTTGCATACACTCCTTTAAAAAGAAAAGAAAAAAAAAAAAAGACCAGAAAAGAAGTCCGTTTCACGAGGGTATGCAAAGTGAAAAGTGTCCTCAGATGGTGCTTTGTACAGTAATAAGATATATGTTCATATATGTGGATCAATAAAAAACAAACTGTAAATTATCTTTAACTTAAAAATAATAATAAAAAAAATAAAAATAAAAAAAAGGATTTTCTTGAATTGCACACAAGCAGAACGAAGTCGCCGCCGCGTTGTATTTGACGGCGACGACTCCTGAACCCGGATGTTGATCACCTTTTTAAGTCCAGTGCACACACACGAGCTGATCGCCCTCTTCCTACACTACATCGCTCAGCAATGTCCCATAGCTGCCTCCCATCCAACTTCTTTTAATTAAACAAGTTGAGAGATGCTGTTCTTGTTTTGTTTTTTTGTTTTTTTGTTTTTTAATAATAGCATGATCCACTAGCAGGACTATATCTCTCATAGCTGACTGATGCAATTTGATGTAAGTTAACACTATCATTTTGTAAGAGTATTTTATTTTTGTGTGTAATTAGTTCTAATTAAACTTGCCTTTGTCTAACAATGTAAGGCCTTGTATAAAGATGTTTCCTGTCTTTTCTTCAAGCTTCTTAGACGTGGTTATTGTGTGTTCATAGCGCTGTGTGTGTTCACTGATGCCACACCGGATTATAATGTCTGGCAGATGGCTTAAAGCAGGACAAAGCAAAAGGGGGTAAAATAACAATGACCTGGCTCGTTGAGCAAAGGAGAGAAAAAAAGATGCGCTTATAATGTTTTTATAATTACACATTTAATGTGTCATAAAAATGACAATATTTACCTCACATTTTGGTAGACGTTTACCCAGTGTTTATTATTTATTTACACAAGGCTAATGAAAAAAACAGTTAACTTGAGAGAGGATATGTTAATCAGAGTTTATATTTTATTTAATTGGTTTATAATTCTTAAATCGGTTTATAGGGTCATAAAAAGACAATGTTAGAGGCCTAATGTGGGAGAAGGCATCTACCTCACGTTGTTTTGTTTTGTTTTTTGAACCCATGTGACCCTCCACGTGATTATTTGTTTCTGGAAGCGACTTCTTCCTGCCATACTTTAAACTCAATGTACTATTTTTTCACTTTACCAAAAAAAATCTTATACAATTATCTGTTAATCTAAATATTTTGGTTTATATGAATTACTAAGGGTCAGTCTGGGATGAAAATGTGTATCACATAATTGTGGCCTCATTCATAGAAAAAAATAAACTATGTTTTATGGCAAGTTTATTTGAGCGCATGTGACTCACCATATAATTTTCTTGGGACCTTTGGTCCTCCATACATTTATTTATATGTTATCTTTTGAATAGATAACTGTTTTCTTTAGCAGTGCAATAGTCCATATACTACTTTTTACCCCCAGGATTCTTTAATAAATGTCAAACAGTTAAAATTCCAGTTAAAAAAAATCAAAAAATTAAAAAAAAGGCGAAAAATAAAATCTATTTTTTTATGTTTGGGTTGGTCCTGATTACGTCACTTACCGTAATACAGCGGAAGCACAGTGAAGGCGTATCACTAGTCTCTGTATGGTACATATCCATCCGCTACTGTTCGTTGCTATCGTCGAAGACACTAGTCCGTGTCGAAGTGAACGCTCTCTTTTTCGGTTCGTCGAGCGCGAGAAAAAGAAATTACAAAGAGCGGTTTGAAATTATTTACGCACGCACCCTCTGCCTTTTTGTTCGTTTTCCTACGCTGTGAAGTAGTAGAAGCCGTGCGGCGGATGAATACATCGGAAGAGGGCACTTCCTCTTGCCATAAAACGGGCCTCGTTTTTCAGGTTACCGGCATTTCAGTAGCGCTGCCGGTCGTGTTTTCCCCACTCACAGTCGACCGTTAAACCTCATTCTATTTATCTTTTCGTTTATATATATACTCTTGTTTACAACATGCCTGGATATGCCGACAGAGACCGCGGCAGGGATAGAGATAGAGGGTAAGTACATTTTATTCCGTTTTAAATTTTCTTTTTTTTCTCTTCGCTCCTGCGATCCATGGAAATGGCTGACATGATTTAAAACCGAAGAAGAAAAAAAAAAAAAAAGCCGTTTGTCTAAATATTGCGGTTGAGACTCGGAGGAATCGATTTAATCTGCTGTAGTTTTACGTTTAAAGTGTGTCGAGTTGATGAACAGGCGTGTAACGGGTGGTTTTATGTACGTTAGGCTCGGGCCGGTGGACGGAGGCCGTTGTCTTTTTTTTTTTTTTTTTTGGCTTAAGGCCTAGTCTGGCCTCGTGCCCCGGCACAGCGGCTTTTCGTTAGCTTCGGGGTAGCGTTAGCATAGCTAGCTTAATTTCATCTCTCCGGGGGATTAAGTAAAACAAATACAGGAAACTAAAGCTGTGATATTTATATTAATCACACACATAGTCCCGTTACTTTAAGGCTAGCGTAGTGTAGCTGATACGGTTTTGCTAGTCGGTTGTTCGCCATGTGGCAGCCCGAACGCGGATACAAAATGCCGGCTCTTCCATTGTTCCTCTACCGGTTGGAAAGTATATAGCAGCTATGTAATTTTCCACAATGACGCAGTTAAAGTTGTGCCCCTGAACCGCCGTGTTTTGATGCCCGTATATATATATATCCGCGTCTTTTGTTGATTGCAGCTACGGCGGTGGTCCTCCCCGGTTCGGTGGGAACCGCGGCGGCGGCGGAGGAGGAGGAGGCGGAAAGTTCGGCAATCCCGGCGACCGACTGCGGAAGAAACACTGGAACCTGGACGAGCTCCCCAAGTTCGAGAAGAACTTTTACCAGCAGCACCCGGACGTCGCCAGGAGGTCCCCGGTACGTATGAACGCGTTACGCAACACGTGTTGCGGTTACGCAAGCCGGAGCCGACCACTAAAACTCGACTCGCTTCATTTTGCAGCAAGAGGTTGAACAATACAGAAGAACCAAAGTGATCACGGTGAAGGGGAGAGAGTGCCCGAATCCAATCACGCAGTTCCACGAAGCCAGCTTCCCCTGTAAGTTTTAAAAAAAGCACTCAAATTATATCACAAAGGGAAATTTTTGTCGTTATCTTAAATAATCGCTCCTCTCCTCCTTCCAGCTTACGTGATGGATGTGATCAACAAACAGAACTGGACTGACCCGACCCCCATCCAGGCTCAGGGCTGGCCTCTGGCTCTCAGCGGCCAAGATATGGTGGGCATCGCGCAGACCGGCTCCGGCAAAACCCTTTCGGTAAGTCTTTAAAGTTCGTCTTTAACCCCTTGTGATTTAGTTTTATTATTTAGCACGGTGTAGTTCTGTGCTTGACTGCTGCGTTCCTCCTTCAGTATCTGCTGCCTGCCATCGTGCACATCAACCACCAACCTTTCTTGGAGCGTGGAGACGGTCCGATTGTAAGTAGACGTGGCGACTGTGACGTTATTTTACAATGTACTGCTAGAAAACAGGCAGCTAATATGGATGCTTTCTTCCCTCTTCAGTGTTTAGTGCTGGCGCCAACCCGTGAGCTGGCACAGCAGGTGCAACAGGTGTCCGCAGAGTACGGCAGAGCTTCTCGCCTCAAGTCCACCTGTATCTACGGAGGAGCACCGAAAGGACCTCAGATCCGCGACCTGGAAAGAGGTATTGACTGTTTTTCTCAAGCACACATGTGTCCAATAGTTTTTAAGAGCTGAGACCTAATGATTTCTTTTTCCTTTTAAGGTGTGGAGATCTGCATCGCCACTCCGGGTCGGCTCATCGACTTCCTGGAGGCGGGAAAGACGAACCTCCGCCGCTGCACTTACCTCGTGCTGGACGAGGCAGACAGAATGCTGGACATGGGCTTTGAGCCCCAGATCCGGAAAATTGTTGACCAAATCAGGGTACGCCACCTTTCATGTTGTTTCACGACTTTAATAACCAATCTGAATTAATTTATTTACATTCTTTTTGTATGTTATGTAACGTGTTGCCATTTTTTTCTGTCCTTTCATTGCAGCCCGACCGACAGACTTTGATGTGGAGTGCTACCTGGCCCAAAGAGGTCCGTCAGCTGGCTGAAGACTTCCTGAAGGAGTACGTCCAGATCAACGTTGGTGCGCTGCAGCTCAGTGCCAACCATAACATCCTGCAGATAGTGGATGTTTGCAATGACGGAGAGAAGGAGAACAAGTGAGTAACTGATCTATAAAAAAAAAGAAGAGCGAGCGTGTTAAACTCGGTAGAGCGTCGTTAACTGAATGACCGACTTCCTGTAGGCTCATCCGTCTGCTTGAGGAGATCATGAGCGAGAAGGAGAACAAGACCATCATCTTTGTAGAGACAAAGAGGCGGTGCGATGACCTTACAAGGAGGATGCGAAGGGACGGGTGGCCAGCTATGGGTATCCATGGAGATAAAAGCCAACAGGAGAGAGACTGGGTTCTCAATGGTAAATATGCACGACCGTTAAAGTGTTTGAATCCTTCAATCCCGAGGACGTGTGTCTGATTCTGATCTGTTTTCTTTATCATCTTTTTAGAGTTCAAATATGGAAAAGCTCCAATTCTCATCGCTACAGATGTTGCCTCCAGAGGTCTAGGTCAGTATCCTCCCTGAACTGCTCACACACTTTTTTTTAAAAATGTATTTCAAAAAAAAAGAAAGTGTATTTGCTTTCTTTAACTCTTCTGCTTCTTTCTGAGTTTCTCCCCCTGACCTGAAGGAGCAGTCTATATGGCAGGGCCTTGGCATGACAAGCCCAGGTATCCAGAGGGGGAAGGAGGATTCTTGGAGGTGTCCTGACTGGCGAGGCACGGGTCTCCCAGTCGTGCAGATGTACAGAGGTGACCAGGCCCAAGTGCAGCATAGCGCGCTGGCCTGCCTAAAAGGGGGGCGAGTTGAGGGCTGGCCACAGTTCCTCCCCCACACGCTCGTCTGTTCTCTGGCAATGGTTTGGACTGCTTCACACACCCAGGCTCTAACTGTCCCAGCTCAAAGCCCAGCTACACTGTCTCCTATTGCCTTGCATGTATGTTTGGGCGATGTAATGCAAGTAATTCGAGTCACTTAGAAGGCGCTTTCTGTTGTGCAGACTCGTAAAAGCATGGGTGGCGTTAATGTCGCAGTTTCCTAAACTTCTGTCTGGAGAGCAGTCCGTCCGATCGGCCACGCACTTCACCTCTGTAATGACATGGCTACTGGCGCTTTTGGTGACAGTGGGACATGCTAGTTGGACACAGTCGGACAAAATCCAAGCTCGCACTCCTCCCTCGCCTGCGTTTCAAAGTCATGTCGAGACCTGCCAACGAGAGACATTATGATCAAGTGGAGAGAGAAAAAAAATCATGCCATGCTGAGAAGTGGGTGCACTGTAGACATCCTGCAAACGGGTTCAGGTCTACAGTCTCGCTGCCGAGTGTGAGCTTTTAGAAAGAGTGCAAGACAAAAGGGGGCGGGGGGACGTTTAAAGTGCTAGATCAAGCCCAGTAGGAGGCGGTAGAAGCCTCTGCTGGGCCGCTTGAGAATATGTGGGGCGTGTGCTGCAATGGGAATGGACTAGTGAATGCATACTCCAAAAAATGGTAAGGCTGCTGATCCATTCTTTCTGAGGGTGGTTATGGCAGTGGCTCAACAGGGGAGGGTTTTTATTTCACCTCGCCGGATTAGAAGCTAATGGAGTGTGCATCGTTTCTCTTTTCCCACCGTAGTCTCCCCATGGAGTAAAAAAAAAACAAAAAATAATAAAAAATAAAGAAATGTTTTGTCTTAATGTCAAGTCTTTTTGCAGCCTTGTGGGCAACGCAAGCCGCCTCCACCTCATGACCGTACTAACTTGCCCCTTTTTTTTGTTTTCGGTCTGGTTGTCGTGTTGGCACCGACGCACATCTCTTGTGTTGTCCCCCCCCCCTCCTTCTGTTACGCCACACACGCCAACGTAATCTTACAGATGTTGAAGACGTGAAATTTGTCATCAACTATGACTACCCCAACAACTCTGAGGACTATATCCACCGCATTGGCCGAACGGCTCGAAGCCAAAAGACGGGCACTGCCTATACCTTCTTCACCCCGAACAACATGAGGCAGGCGAGCGACCTCGTCTCTGTGCTGCGCGAGGCCAACCAGGCGATCAATCCCAAGCTCCTCCAGATGGCAGAAGACAGAGGAGGTAAATCCAATTGGTGAGATACAGAAACTGCGCTGTGACCCGCAGCCACTCTTTTCTGCTGCTCTTTATTCTGAGAAGTGGATAGGTTTTTATCGCAATTCTCGGTATCTCTTAACACTTTCTGACTTTTTTTAAAAACGAGACAAAAATAGCTACAGAAGAAACCAGCAGCGCCGCTTTTCTTACGGTTTGTCTTTTGCTTCTTTCAGGTCGTTCAAGGGGAGGCAGAGGTGGTGATTATGACCGACGGGATAGGTATTCCTCTGGCAGGCGCGATTTTGGCAGTTTTAGGGACAGGGATAACGGTAGAGGCTTTGACAATGGACCAAGTAAGGCCTTCGGCACAAATTCACAGAACGGAGGCTATGGGGGTAACGGCGGCGGCGGCAGCAACGGCTTCAGCGGCGGGAGCTACAACGGTAACGGACAGTCCAGCTTTAACAGCCAAACGGGCGCCTTCGGAGGTCAGACCAACTTCCAGGCCCAACAGTTCGCCCCCAACAAGGGCGTCACGCAGAACGGCACAAGTCACCCTCAGTTCCCCTTCCCACAGGCACAGGCTCCACAGCAGCACCCTCCGCCGCTGGGCCCGTACCCCATGCCTCCTCAGTTCTCTCAGTAAAAAAACACACACATACACTTGAAAGAAGTAATTTATTGCTTTTTCTTTTGTCTTTTTAAGTTCTACTTTAATCCAGATTTTTTTTTTTTTTTTTGTATTTACAAAACACCTCGACAGGGTTACACTCAACAAACCTTTTATCCGAACCTTTTTAAGATCTGCAGTGCAGCAGTAGTGGCGTTGCGCACTTGTTATATTTTTTTTTTCTTATTATTACTATTTAATTTGTTACATTCCTCAGTAGTTAAAAGTTTTGTACTAGGTAATTACAAATGTATTGGTTTTCATGTGTATCATCGAAAGTGATGTTAAGCTCCTACCGTGGACGTGCACTGCATGATCTTTCAAAATAAAAGCCCACAAAAAAACACTTGTTTGTCCTTGTTTTTCTTGTACATATGCTAATTTGTAAATTTTTTTTGCTTATACTATTTTTATTTTACTTATTTCTATTTTATTTAATCTTTTATCTAAGTGTTTCCTGATGTTAAAGTTAACACAAGCAGTACCTCGACTGTCCACCAGGTGTCAGGCTTCCCCACACTATTAGACCCACATGCTGTGGCTCCTGTCCATGTGCAGTAGGAAATAAGGGTGAGATGTTTTGTTGTTTCCAAAACAATATGTTGCAAAAAAAAACAGGAACAAACCTGTTATGTGTCATGTTCTTTCTTTTAAACTCTTAGTCATTGTAGTTTCTAGTCGCATACAGAGTTTTATAACTTGTTTTCCTCGTCAGCCTTGTTTATTACAACCTGTTTGTAAAAAAAGGGTTGAGTTTTAAAGCTGTAGATTGCGATCACTTTATATTCAAATTACCACACAGAACAGGACCTTGTTCTTATAAAAACGTGTCGAGGCATTTCCCAACGAAGACCAATTATAGACTTGAGGAACTCTTGGAAACCGCGCTCGTATAAACTCAAATTCTTATGAATGTGTGAGGCGTTGTTTCAGTGAACTCGCAGACGAGGTTGCTCAACTTTATCAGAGCTTGAACTCCACTCATTGGCCATTTGCCCTGATGTCTTTTCTTTGACTACATTTGCTGCCCCCCCCTTCTACGGGTCATGGGGCGTGGTGAACGCCTCCGCCTCCTTCACGTACACAATCAAAGGCAGAAACCTGGTCACAGGTCGACACACTGATTACAGATTAAGTGAGTCGCCGCTGCTGCTGCTGCTCCGGGTGCTCTGGGTGCGGCCGATTTAAATTGCTTTCTACATATTTACAGAACCGCGGCCTGGAAGTATGCTTGGAACGCGCACTGTCAATACTACAGAGCTTTTATGACCGACAGGATCTTTTCTTTCTGCGCTGATATGTGACAACGGCCACACCCTGCTGCTGTCAACACATTTCACATGAAGAAAAAAAAATAACATGATTGAGTGCAGGTCAGTGTGATTAGATGTGGACAAGCCATGCTTATCTGGGTGGAGATTGCACAATGTGGAATTTAAACAGAACGCCTATGATGTAGATAGAGTTAAATAAGCAGCTGTGTCCACTAAGGTAAACCTAGGTATTAGTGTGGTTCTAATGCAAACTTCCTCTCAACTTGTCCTTGATTAAGAAACTTACACTGATCTGGCATAACATTATGACCACCTTCCTAATATTGTGTAGGACTAAAACAGTTGTGACTCATCAGATAATGGGCCTTTGGGTCCTGTGGGTTGAAGGGCGGGGCCAAGATCAGTTTGGGATCTAGTGAATTTGGAGGCCAGTTCAACACCTTGTGCCGTTCTTCATGTTTTTTTGAGATGTTCCTAAAGCATTTTTGTGTGTTTGTGTCTGCTCCCATCAAGGAGTGTCATTGCTACGGGGTGGGGGTGCCTGGTCTGGTGTAGGTGGGTGCTACATGTCTAAGAAACGTCCACATGAATAAATGCCAGGTCCAAAAGTTTCCCAGCAGAACACTGAATTGTCACAAGATGGTCAATGTTATTCACTTTTCCTGTTCTGGCTGTCAAATCTATAACACGTTTTTCCTCCCAGCTTCATTGACAAAAATGAACTGATTCCATAGAAGAAGATGAAACCACATGTGCACAGCTTTGTCCACTTTCTTTTTTCGGTTCTTTTGCTTCCTCCCAGCTCAAGAAGACGGAAGACGCCACGAGGCCTCAGGTGTGGGAGCAAATCTAAGAGTGTTTGCCAACATCCCGACCAGCTGGCAGAGGTGTGGTATAGTTTAAATATTTGGGTGGCTGTGCACATTTCGCTGCCGTCTCTCCATTAAAGGCATCTTGTGCAAAGGAATCAACAATTAAATGAACAATAAATGACTCAATGAGTAACTAAAAATGTTGATGTTGACTAATAATTTAGTTTTTCTTCGTATCCTGTGATAATAATAATCTGATATCATGATTGCTTTGGGGTTTTGGGCTCTGAAAGCTTGATAAGTGCAGTTTTTAACTTTACTTTTTGGCTTTTTACAGCTCAAATTGACAACTCTAGCTTGCTTGACAAAAGGCTAGGACAAGGTATTTCTTGCCTCTTTTCCTCTCAACATTAACCGTTCGCCTGAAAACAACCAAAACTGTCTCAAACGTGATTGGTTAAAACCATCCAGACCCTCTCTGTTAGCTGCGTTATTAGTCTCTGCGATAAAGATAAGTTGTTGTAGTGCGCCGGCATAGCACTCGGCTGGTTGCTTACTGTGTCTGCCAGGTGCTTGGTGTTGAGCAGGTATCGTACGATGTAGTTAACTTAAAGAGGAACTACTGTTTTTTTTACAACCTGGACCTTATTTCTGGCATAAAATACGATTGTTTACTCACCCATATAACTTTGGTGTAATTTTCAGTCGTTCGGGAGATATTTAGATCAACATATATCCATATAGTGGGAGTGAATGGGGCACCGAAACACAGCCTCTAAATAACGCATTATCTGCTGCGAAACTCGTTAATTTCACCAAATTTTGTTATCGTACGCTAGTGTTATTCCCTGTTGAGTCCGGAGTTACCTGTTCTCATCATCCGGGGTCTGTAGATTGACCTAAAGAACCCGGATGATGTCTTCTGACCTGGACTGTTAAAAAACAGTAGTTCCCCTTTAAGAGTTTCTGCTCTTTCTTTTTTTTTTTTATCACAAAAATGACATTTGGACTTTAAAGTTCCAAACAAAGCCTCTTTTGACGTCAGTTGTAGGTTTCTTGAACAGCAATTTTGAAGCTCAAGGTAAAGGGTAAAGTGTGATCGTGTTTATTTCTGGTGTAAAGTGTGACGTTTTAACTAGGTCTATGGGGGTTGACTTGAGCCAGCCTCTAGTGGCCACTTGAGGAACTGCAGCAGTTTTTAGCTTTTTTTTTTTAAACCATGATGTTGATTCTTCTTCAAGTGCTTTATTTATCATTATACAACCTATACACTACACATCATGCAACAAAATTGCATGGTCAGGTTGAGGGTTAGTCCTGAGCCGCTGCGACCGAGCGCGCCAACTTGACCCGGCGCCTAGCATCCATGTTTTTTGCCTGGAGAACATGCAAACTCCACATAGAAAGGCCCTGAGAATTCAAACCCTCTCCACCTCGGGTATTCGAACCAAGGACCTTCTTGCTACGAGGAACCAGCTAACCATTGTCCACCGGTCGTCGTCATGTTGGCGTTCCCTAAATCTGCCTAAGTCCTTGCAAATTCGAACAATGGTCGGAAAAGGTGGAGCGTAACTGGAGCAAGCCAAACAGTTAGTTAGTCACTCATAGTGGCCACGCCCCTTAATTATTCATAACTTTAACCATTGATAAAATTTAAAGGGTTACCACGCACAGTTGTCATGAATGGAGACATTAGTTGTAGAGACCAAAACTCTTTATGCTGAAGTTATGTATTTATCGTGTTTATTTCCGGTGTAAAGTTTGACGTTTTTAAGTCAAAAGGTCTTGAGTCAGCCTCTAGTGGTCATTTGAGGAACTGCAGCAGTTTTTAGCTTCATGATTCTTGGTCACAACTATCAGACTCTTTTTATATGTCACTTTTTTTGCCCCGCTCGTTGCCATTTGACAAATTACGCAGCTTTAAAAGGAGACAAAGATCAAGGCCAGGTGTGATAACCCCCGGGGCCACGTTTCAGTTGCCTTTCTTGTCCCTCCACTCTCTCTCTCTCTTTCTTGTCAGTTCCTTTTAACTTGTTATTCCTCTTCCTCCTCCTCCACCTCCTCCTCCAGTCCCTCTCCCCTGCAGGTATGTGGGCGCTGGTTCCTCTGCTGGGTGTGCGCGTCCAACACACCCACTCCAAGCATGAGACGCAGCGTCACGCCGGCCCATTTACACTCCAACTGGGGCGTAAAGAAGTCGCATTGTTCGACTCCGCTCGCAGCTTCCACCTCCACATTCTCCACCTTCCTATTCTTTTTGAGCATACCTGTGTTTGGGCCCTAACAAAAACACACACTCCTTGGCGAGATCATGTGCACGCACACTGCAGAGTTTCAGTCTTTTGGCAGCAGGTGAGGTGTGCATTCCTCGCTTTAGACCTTTACTCCTGTGGTGTAATCTCACAGGGCGTGTGTCCCGATAACCTCTGATAGACAGTATGCTTCACCGCTCTTGAGTGTGTCGGGGGATTTACCACGCAGACACAATAAATAACGCGCATGCACGTATTTCCTCTTTTCCTAATATATGTGTATATATTTTTTATTATAAATCTGAAGTCTGATCCAGGTTAGACTTTAAAACTAAACTAAATGAGCGCGTGGCAATGATGGTCTTAATTATAAGGCACTGAATGACTAGTTTATCAGCATTCCTCCTTATAGAAAGTGCCTTAATAATGTCCTGTCACATCTTTTGTTGCCTGGGGCAACGGCCTTGTACACTGCAAAAAACTCAACTTTACAAAACTTTTAAAAAAACTTAAAATAAGCAATTATCTACCAATAGAACAGGAAATTTTGACATTTTAGCCCCTTATATTTGTAATATTTGTGTTTTTGTACTAAAAAACAAGTAGATTTTCATCGATACAAGTAAAATATTTATCAGTGCAACAGTTTAGTCAATATTAATAGTCGAGACTGGCAATAAATCAGTGAATTACATTTGTTTTTTGTCTGTTTCCAACATTTTAGGAGATAAAAAAGATCAGATGCTGTGTTTTTGAGATAGTTGTGCACCTTTAGGATGTCCTAGTTCTCATTTTAAGCTTTAAAATAACTTAAAACCAATAAAAAATACAAAAAAATAAAGGTATAATAGTTTATTAAGATAATTTAGGAACATTTCCAACACAGAAACTTAACAAGAAGTTATTTTATCTTTAGTTAGATTCCATTTTTTTTTTTTTGCAGTGTAGATTTGTTTTTTTCTAAAAATAGAAAGTGTATATTAAATATCACGATGTTGTTTCTGGATAAATAATAATAAACATTTCTTAGAAGTCTTTCCAGAATAAACGCCTGGAAGCAAAAAACCTCCCGGAGAGCGTGAAGCCGAGCCGGGACTGTGACCGGGCGGCGGCGGCGGCGGCGGCGTGAAACAGGTCCGCCCGGTCTGCTCCTCCTGACGACACACCTGTCGTCCCCGGGGAGGAGCTGAGACAGGTGCACGCTCCTTAACACCGAGGGGAGTCTCTCCACCAGAGAAAGAGAGAGAGAGAGAGAGAAGAAGAAGGGAGTAGCAGAGAAGGGGAAGAGAGGAGCTGGATAAGAGACACACTTGGACTCAGGTTACTCCGGCGCACCGACTCCCTCAGACATGTCGAAGACGAGCCCTGTAAAGATAAGCAAGTGAGTTCAGACTTCCTTCCTTCCTCTTTTTCTCTCTTTCTCTCTCTGTTTTGGTTTTGTGCGTCAGGTTTCCCACTCGTATGTCACTGATACGGTCTTCCCTCGTATTACTTCCTTCCCTTACTTTTTGTATTTGACACTAGACAATGAAATGCACCATCAAAAGGCAGCACATGTTTACAGTTGCTCTGTCAGTCAGGACAAACAGTGACTTTATTTGCTCTGATGTTAATATCTTTTTTATTTATCACCTCACCTGACTCCTCCACTTAACCGCAGTAGATTAATATCTTTACCTAAGGGGTGTATCATGGCTCTTGGTCCGTATCAATAAGCCTCTGTTGTTGAGTTTCACAACCCCAAACGAGAAAGTTTCGACGTGTAAACATGACTCGGTGTGCTGCCTTATCTCGGGGGGAGCCGTCACCCCCGGGGCGGCTCACCTGTGGGGCATTCAGCGCTCCTTCCAGTCCCCCTCCGCCCCCTGCTCCTTCTTCTTCTCGGGTGAGGCGTGTCCCTGAAACCAAAGACTTGAGACTGTCACCAGCCGGAGAATGAGGAGGGAGTGGCGGGGCAGGGCCTCCTTCCTGCTGCCTGTGTTTGCAGAGCCTCGACCGAGGCAGGAGTGACTGGGCTCAGCCACATGTTGAGAGGGTTTCAGCAGAGACAGGTTCAAGTAAAAACAATAAATAGGTTTGTGCCACTTGAGCCGACAACGTGTCTCATCCGAAACTTTAAGCCCTGTGTTTATCCTGTACATGAAACTAAATCTGAATCTGAGACTAAATGTCCTTTAAGGCTTATTACTCTCCTTATTATACTTCTCCTGAGCTAAACACAACAATTAATGACGATATTGCATATTGTTCATATGCAAGTTCTGTACATTTTTTGCTTATACTGTTTTATTTAGTTTTACTAGATACTTATATTTTATTCTTATTTGATTTTACTGCATTTTTACCTATATTTTATTTTTATTTTATTTTACTGCATTTTTACTTATATTTTATTTCTATTTTATTTTACTAGATTTGTTGTTCTATTTTATTCTTATTTTATTTTACTACATTTTTACCTATATTTTATTTTTATTTTATTTTACTAGATTTGTTCTTTTATTTTATTTTATTTTACTTTACTACATTTTTACCTATATGTTATTTTATTTTACTGCATTTTTGCTTATATTTTATTTCCATTTTATTTTACTAGATTTGTTCTTCTATTTTATTCTTATTTTATTTTACTGCATTTTTACCTATATTTTATTTTTATTTTATTTTACTATATTTTTACTTATATTTTATTTTTATTTTATTTTACTACATTTTTACCTATATTTTATTTTTATTTTATTTTACTACATTTTTACCTATACTGTATTTTTATTTTATTTATTTTTTATTTTTACTTGTGGTTCTCAACAGCGTTTTACATGTGCCACTGAGCTACCTTGACCAAGCAATTTCCCTTTTGGACGAATAAAGTCTGTCTACGCCTAAGGGATTGACCTTTTGATTTAATTTCAAACTAAAAATCAAAGTATTCCCATGAATGAAAAATAAAAATAAAAAAATAAAAAAGGAAGCAGGAAAATCATCTGATAAGAGCTGAAAGGTGTGACTTTAGGAATGGACACGGACCACATTCCTGACTCTGTGTAGACAGGGAAAGCGGAAGACACTTGTCGTCGCCCGGGTGTGTCTGCATGAATAGTTGCCATTCATGTGAGAAAGTCTGATTTGCATCTGCAGCGTTAAATTTAGTGTCTTTTTGCACGTGTGTAACAAGAATGAATGAACGAATATGAATAAACTCACGTAAACATCATTACAGGTACATATTGCCATCTTGTGCACTTCTACTTCACTTTCACTGGCAAATATTTGACCTTTTACTCGACTAAAATCATTTGACAATCAATCAGGATGCATTTATGGACTGGACTGTAGCACCATGTAAATGCAGATGATTTAATAAAGCGTTTAATGAAGTATTGCATCTTTTTCTCATTACTTTCTCTACTTTCTCTGTGCAAGAAACCACTTTGTTGAAAGTTACTTAGAAATGTGTGCCCTTTCTTTAAGGTGGGGTGAAAGATTTATGAGGTGCACGCGGATTTTGACCGTCATCTTTCTGTGTTTCTAACCCAGGTCTCAGGCCACTGACCTGGCTGTGCTGATTCCTCGCATGCAAAACAATGCAGACCGAGTGGAGAAGAACATCCTGCAGTCAGAGCAGCTGCTGAAGCTGGTAAGAAGTCTGCAGACGTAACGTCAACCCAATCCTGTAAATCACTTTGACCAAAACTGAACTCTGAAGAAGCCTCAACCTTGCAAACTCTCTTCTGCAGGACACGGAGCGAGAAAAGAAGAACGAGGCCCTGCTCCACCAGAGGGAGAATGCGGAAAACCTGGCGGAGGCCGAGGGCCTGCTGAAGGACCTGTTCATGGACGTGGACAAAGCCAAGAAGCTGAAGCACCCTCAGGCCAAAGACATCGAGAAAGAGTGAGTTTTTGCTCTGAGGCGACACGCGTGAATTCAAACACAAACACCAGCCAACGCCTGAAACTCGATACGTCACATACCATTCAGCTTTTCCACAGTCTCCTTTGCGGCTTTCCTCTCACCTCTAAGAGAAACCTTTTGTTTTAATTATTTTTCAGCGTGAAAAATCTGCACGATCGCTGGGCTAGGGACTGCGCCGTCTACAGGGAACTGTACGACCAGGTGCAAGACTTGGACCTGACACAAAAGATCGACTGGGGTCCTGTGCTGGACAAAAAGCTGGTTCGTTGATGCTCGGGTTTTTAGTAGCTGACCGCCTTGATGTCTAGATCGCACAGTTGCTTATTGCGTAATGTTGTGTTTTGCAGAAACAGTTAAAATCAGAGGCTTACGGCCCCAAGCTGTCGGATGTAGAGAAGCAGATCGCAGAACACAGCATCCTGCACCAGGAGATCGAGGCCTACAGCGCCCAGCTGCAACCAAGCACCACCAACTCAAAGGTAACAGCACAAAGCAGCACATGCATACAGCAATATAATATCATGCAGGATGGATTTGTTGACATGTTTCTTCATTTTATTTGCTTGCAGGAGGAGTACGCTGCACTCAAAGAGAAATACGCTAAACTTTTCGTAAGTTTTCGCTCTTTTCTTTCTTTGTGCGCTCGTTTGATTTGGTTTGTTCTGGTCATGACCTACATGTGGCGTGTGCTTCTTCTGCAGGAGAGCTCCGAGCGCAGGCGCATCCAGCTGGCCTCTTTGCACGACTACATGCAGAGGTCCAGCAAAGAGTTGATCTACCTGTCAGGCCAGCAGGATAGGCTGCTCGAGAGAGACTGGAGCGATCGCATGGTCGATCCCCCGGGAGTCCGCATGGAGTACGAGGTGAGGGACCAGAGCTGCACGTGTCCTGATTTCAGTTTTTCAGTTGAATGCTTGTCAAACTCATATTTCCTACATTTGTGTAAAGAAATTCAAAAAGGGCGCACTGCTAGCTCATGAGCACGAGGTCAACAAGCTGCTCGACGAAGGAGAAGAGCTCATTGAAAACAATCACCCCGGCCTGCAAACGATAAAGGTATGCATCAATCAGAAACGTGTCTATAATAACCGAGAGTCTGAATTCGGATTGAGCTGATCTGTTGTTTCCGTCAGGATCACAAAGACATGGTGCAGGGAGAGTGGCAAGCCTTCCTCAACTTGTGTCTGGCGCAGGAGGTGCACCTGGAAAACATCGACATCTACAAGAAGGTAGGAGGGCTTTACACCGCGACCAGCTGAGATGACCAGACATTTTTTTTCAAGCAGCTCATTAATAAGAAGTGACATGTTGGTTGCAGTTCCAGCTGGACGCGGAGACCCTGACAGAGTCGCTGAAGAGACTCCGCTCGAACCTGGACCCGAGCGTTTTGTCCAACAAGAGCAACCCTGAGATCCTGCTTATCCTGGAGGTACAACACTGATCTCCGATGGCTTGATTTTGCATCTTATGTAAAACCTGTAACTGGTCCTAACTGCAAATGACTAACCAGTACATTAAGAGGCTAAATAACAGAGACACTCCTTCAAAAAGATCATCCAGGTGAATCACCACCTTTCTGCCACTGTTGAAACATAAACTGAACATTATAACAATCACGAAGATCAGATTTAGTGCAGGATCTGCTATGGTTTGTTTGCACTAGTGTACCTAATGTTTTGGCAAGTGAGTGTACAACACCATTATTATTTATAGTGGGGCATCAGTTGTTGCAGCTGCTGCAGGTGGAGCCAATAAGAATTCATAGAGGCATAACTGTTTGTTAGAAGCCTATAAGAAGTAACTTAAAGTGTTAAATAAATTAAATGTGGAGGGGTGGAAGTGTAAGTAGCAGAAAACTGAAAAATACTAGAGAAATGTACACTCACCTCAAAACTATACTTACTTCAGTAAATATGACCTTGGACCATGGCTTTCACCAGAAGAAAAGTGCCGACGACTATTTCAACATCAAAGATTTCCACTTTTTAGAATTTTCTCTATCAGAACTGTGAATAAAATATATTTCAAGTGATTATCTGATTGATCCTTTGAGCAGGGATAGTCAACCAGACATCACATCTGCTGCTCTGTTCACGTTCTGGAAAAGAAACCCCACCAAACTTTATAGTTACTATCTTTAGACTAAAGGTCTATTTTCCTCTCTTTGGCGACACCTATGGCGATAAGTGGCAATTGCAGGTGTGTTAATTTGTCCGTCAGCTCCACCTGCAGTCTACTTGTCCGGGTGGTGGATCGCAGATTTTGGCGCAAATGTCCAAATCGAGACAATCACCCACTTCTCCTACCTTGTTCAACAACAAGTGAGAGATGGAGATAGGGTAAATTCATGTAAAAATTTGAATATTAGCCAAAAACAAACAAAGAAAGGAAAGCCAGTACATTTTACAAGTGACCTGTTCAGTTGTGCACAGTTAAATATTTAGGTTCTCGAGCTCCTATGTTGACTTAAAGTGTTTGTGCAGAGTTTTTCAAGGTGAAGGTTTAGCTGGAAACATTTTGCTGATTCAAACTCAGAAACTTATATTTTACCCATGTTTCCGATTTATTTGAGCGGATTCCAGCTTTCACTTTTGCCAAAACATTAGGTACACTAGTGAAACGGATGCATTCTAATGTAACAGATCCTGCACTAATCCTTCTTTGTGACTATTGTGATGTTCAGTTGATGTTGAAACAGCGTCAGAAAGGTCGTAATTCCACTGGACGATCATTGTGGAGGGCATAGTTTATGGTGATAAACTGGATTGAATTAAAAGTGTTGGTAAAAAAAGGGCTAGGGTTAGGGTTTTCAACAGTTTTACAGACTTAAGTTGCTTCAAAGATCAATTCTACTTCTGCCTGCTTAAACAATACGTTAATGAGACGCCGCAGCTTTGATAACAGGAGTCTACTTCAATAACCCCTCCAGGGAGATGAACCAGCAGTTAAGAGGAACGAGCAGCGCCTCAAGGCCCTCAAGGACCTCAGCAAAGAGATCGTGCCTCTGAAGCTACGTCGAACCCAGCCCTCCAAACCCACCCCGGTGATCACCCTGTGCGACTGGACAGACAAAGAGGTAACAACAGCGCCGTCCACGGTTCACGACAGACAGAGCCTCTCAGAAGTTTGACGAATTTTAAGAATACATTTTGTCTGTTTTAGGACTCCGTGACTCGAGGTGAGACGCTAATCCTAAAGTCCAACACTGACAACAAGAACTGGGAGCTCCAGAACAACAGTGGGAAGGTCAAAACCCTCCCTGGGGCTTGTTTCATGATCCCGCCTCCTGATGATGAGGCCCTGGAGACAGTCAAGAGGTTAGTAGTGCCAAACAAAGACTTAAACCGTGACCGATGATTCCCGCTGCGATGGATTTTGAGCAAACATAAATGTGTATGTGTGTGTGTGTGTGTTCAGCCTGGACAAAGAGCTGACGGGCCAGAAGAGGCATCGATCTGAACTGAAAGCCTCCCTGAAGAGCCCCGTTGTGGAGGTGGTTCGCCCTCAGAAGGCAGGTGAGAAGAAACACTTTCTTTTTTTTCCAGATTGGCAAAAAAAACATATTTTCTTGAATATTTAGGGCTTTTCTAGCTTTTCATTGCAACTTTTCTCTTTCCCCAGCTGCTGTTCAAAGTGCACCAGAGGACCCCAAAGCCTCAGAGCTCGTCAGTGAAATAGACAAGATCAACAAAGCTCTGGAGAAGAGCGAGAAAGAAATCCTGAGCAGACTGAGGGCACCACTGGACAACCGCAACCCCACGCAAGACCTGGCGAACAGGCTGCAAGAGCATGAGGTGAACTTTTAATAAAATAACCATAAATAATTAAATTGGGAATTCTCTAAATGCTGTTCTCGCCGTCCAGAAATCTGCTCTGGCTGTGAGGAAGCTGGACTCCGAGAAGGCTGCCATTCAGAGGGAGATGGATCCTATTCTGGCCAAAAAGCCTCTGGGACCTAACGCCTCTATGCTGCCACCTAAACTGAGCTCAGCCGACAACAAGATCAACAACCTCTACATGCTCCTCGATCTCTATAACAAGAAGTAAGAACACATGTAAAGCAAAACTATAACGTAACTTCTGACAAACTGTTCTTGAAATGAAGACCCACCAAAATGATCATTCATTCATTTTCTGTAACCGCTTGTCCTCTGGAGGGTCATAGGAGGGCTAGGAATCACCAATGAACCTAACGAGCATGTCTTTGGACGGTGGGAGGAAGTACCCAGAGAGAACCCATGCAGACACAGGGAGAACATGCAAACTCCACACAGAAATGCCCCATTTGCCCGATGGATTAGAACCCAAAACCTTCTTGGTGTGAGGCATCAGTGCTAACCACCACACCAGATCTTTGCTGGAGCATAATCAAGTTCCCAGTAGGAAGTAATCAAGAAACTCCAGACAAACTTTCCACGACAAAAAAAAATTGTGGGTGGTGGAAGTCAGTCTAGCTTCCAGACTAGTGTTTGTGCTTTCATTCCCCAAAATGTCAATCAGAGTAGGACGTTTTCTCAAAGATGGAGTTTCTTTTTCAAGCTTCATTGACAACTTTGAATACGTTCCCTAGAAGAAGACGAACAAGATGGAGTCATGTTTCCAGCGTTGCTGTCCACACTGATTCCAGCTTCGATTATCTTTGGTTTAATCCCTTATTTTTGTAGTCTTTCAGACACATTATTAGGAACAGCTTTCAGCATCAACTGATATTTGGAATTCCTTTAAGTTTGGCGCAAACGTTCACTTGGATTTAAGGCCGAATGAGTAGATTAGCTTGGGGGGGGGGGGGGGGGGGGGGTTCAAAGGTGAAAGTTCAAGCTCACTGTGACCTCTCAAAAAACGTCCGTAGACATGACAAATCTCAAAATAAAATAATTTCTATCAAAAAAGTCAATGGTCAACTTATCTGAAACTTATAAATCCTTTTTCACTACGTATATTACATGAATCTGGACAGGAATAGATGTAAACCACAACTTGACGGTTTAGCCGAGGCAAACGATCACTTGACTCTCATTCTAGTTAAAGGTGTGTTTTGTGATTTAACTCCTGTGTTTCTGTCCTTTCCCCAGAGGGAATGCCTCCATGTTCCTAGAGAAGCAGATTCAGAAGGTAGAAGGCATCACCTCTGGGTTTGAGGACCAGCTGGCTAAAGATGGCGCCATTCTCGATCAACCTCACGTTCTTCCGAATCGCAACCAGAGTCTGCAGGTGTTGTATTAAAAACAAAAATAAAACTAAACACAGATGAGAATATGACACATCGGAATAGTTTTTTAATTCCTGTTCTTTCTTTCTTTTTTGTCTAGTTAATGCGAAAGGATGTTGCTTTAAAGAAAGAGGAGCTGAATAAATTAGGTAGAGACTTGGACCTGACAGAGCAAGCGTGCAGATCCCTGCAGAAAAGCTGCAATGAATACTGCCCCGACATCCGTCGGCAAGAGAACGAGGTGAAAAACCTGAAGAACCGTTACGCAAATGTTGACAATCAGCTCCAGGAGAGGTGAGAGATAAAAAAAATAACACATCGGATGTTATTCTGATTAATAAACCTCTGTGGTTTTTGAACTCATGCATATGTCTACAAATTTTGCTTCAGGGTTGGTCTCATAAAGCAAGCAACCAATAAAAATCAAGATTTCGAGAATGCCGTTCAGTCGGTGGATTTTTTCTTGGTCAATTTGCCGAATAACACGATCAAACCTACCGATGACGTGAAGCAGATAACAGCCAAGCAGAATTCTCAGAAGGTGAATAGAAGTGTTTTCTTATCTACAACTTCAAGCCGATTCAAGTCTGATGAAATACAGTTTTTATAATGACTATTTGTCCCTTGTTTAGAAAGTGGTGGAGGACATCAAGAGGAAGTCAGGTGATTTGACCAGAGCCAAGGACCTTTCCCGTGACCTGCAGGGTCTCTTAAATGTGAGTTTACTGGATCATTACTTTCACTAGAGATGTCCAGATCAAGCTTTGTTTTCTCCTCTGACCAGATACCGATATTTTTAATATTGAATATTGGCTAATCCGAGTCCTGATTGGATCTTAAATTAACAAAATGTCCTCTCCTGGAGATTCAGAAAGGCCATTCTTATGTTACTAATGTTCTCCTAGAGTCGACTGGATTCAGTCCAATATATATTTCTGTCAAAGTTAATGTAGTGTGGAGAGGGTAGCTCCTACCTCGGCTCCAGAAAACCTGTGTTCTCTAATCCAGAAATGTTCTGGTCATCCAACGCCATAAACTCCCTAACCCTCTGCGGAAGATTTTTCTCCAATCCGGACATCCCTAACTGCAACATAAATGAAACGCTCTTTACAGGAATTTAATCCCTAAATATGTTTAATTACATTTCCTTTCAGGAGTATGAGATTAAGTCAAACACTTACCGCAGCACTCTGACTGACAACGACGACGACGATGAAGACGACAATGATGACAATGATGAACCAGTTATGAAGAAACGTCAAACTTCAACTCTGGCTCAGGGTGTACAGAGAAAGGTATGGTTTTAGAGAATTTAGCAAAGACAACTATGGAATTTTTTATTTTTTTTTTTAAAGTAAAAAGTGTAACATGTTCTTCTTCTTCTGCAGGAGAAAAATCTGCTGAACCTTTTTGCTGAAGTGTCTGCAGAGAACAACCAGCTACTGAATCAGTTGGGGACGGCGAAGAACATTGTGGCCAGGGTATGATATTATATGATTTTAACACATTATACTTAATCATCCATTACCTGTACCTTCTCTGAACTTCTTGCTGTTTCTCTGTTTGTGTGCAGAATGAGGATAAAGTCAGTCAGGTTGTCGTCAGCCAGCAACTGCAACTACAGAGTCAGAAGAAGGACCTACAGGAAACCGATAGTCTAAAAAAGGATTTAAGTGAAGAGGCTGCCAGACGCTTACATGCTGAAAGAGACTTGGAAACCTACCGAAAGAGGTTTGTGTCTCTGAAGAACAGGAGAGGAGTGGAGAGGTTGGAGGAGAAGGAAGTGGTGCTGTATTACCGCGACCCCAAATTGGAAGTGGAGCTACAGTCTCTGAGAAATCGTATCCAGGATGAAGGACCGAAAAGATCAAGAACCCAATCAGAGATAAAAATGTTGAATGAGAAGATTATCAAACTGGAATTAGAGTTGACCACAATCGAGCCCAAACTAATAACCAAGATATTCACAGAGTACGAGAGAGACCCTCAGCTCGACAAAGAGGCAGCTAGGATAAGAGATGAGATGCAGAGGATTCGGCTGGAGCTCGAAACAAGAGACAGCGAGGCGGTTCACGTGAAAACCGAGCTCACTGTCCTGGCTCAGCAGAAACCAAAAATCAGGGAGAAGGTTGTTAAGAAGGAAGTGGTGAGGCTTGAGAAAGACCCAGAGATGCTGAAAGCTGTTCTCATGTTACAAAATGAAATTGCAGAAGAGGAATACCAGTTCAAATCCCTCAACGATGAGGTTTTTAGCATGAGGAGCCAGATAAACACTCTGGAGAGGGTCATCCCCACCATCCAACCCAAGATCGTCACCAAGGTGGTGAAGCAAGTTCAGCAAGATCCAGACCAAGTGGAAGAGTCAAGGAAGATACGAATGGCCTTGGAAGAAGAGAAGGATGAGAATGTTATCCTGATGAAGGACCTGACCACCTTTCAGCTTCGTTACGATGAAGTGGACAAGCTCCGCCCGAAGGTGGAGGTCAAGGAGATCATCAACGAGATTTACAGAGTCGATCCTGAGACGGAAGTTGAACTGGTTCGACTAAGAAAAGAGCTTCAGGATTTAAGCAGAAACCGCACTGACACGGAGAAAGAAATTCAGTCTCTGGTATCAACCTTGACTACCCTGCGGAGTCAGAAGCCCAAAGTGGAGTACAAGGAGGTGACCCAGGAAGTGATCAAAGAGGAGAAGAGCCCCGAGGTCATGAGGGAATTACAAAGGCTGAACAACCAAGTCTCCCGTTTGCAAGTCAACTATGACACCACCCTAGAGCTGCTGACCCGCCTACGTAACGAAAGAGACGAGTTGAAAGTTCAGAAATCCAGGGTGGAGACGAAGCTAGTGAATAAAGAGGTAATCAAATACGAGAATGACCCTCTGCTGGAGAAAGAAGCCGACAGACTTCGAAGAAACCTGAGAGAGGAAATACAGCAACGCCGTAGTGTGGAGGAAGTCCTCTTTGACCTCCAGAACCAATACATATCCCTCGAGAGGCAGAAGCCGGAGGAGAAAGTCGTCATGCAGGAGGTGGTTCGTCTTCAGAAGGATCCCAAGCAGATGCTGGAGCACGAAAAACTAAACAGGACTCTGGACGATGAGATGAAAGCACGCAGAAAGCTAGAATTAGAGGTCAGGCAACTCAGAGCTTTGATTCAAGAAAAAGAGAATACCCTGGCTCAGACGGATGATCGCCAGAAGAGGATCCAGGTAGAGTCGGAGCTCAGGCAGATTAGATCACGCATCCTCGAGCTGGAGAACTGTCCGCCACCAGTTGAGGAAAAAATCATAATTGAGGAGGTGCTGAAAGTGGAGAAGGACCCTAAGCTGGAAAAACTCACTGATGATTTACGCATTGACTTGGAGAATGAGAGCACCAACATCAGTCGTCTGGATAGAGAGATTCGCAACCTAAGGCTCAAGTTGGAGATTTTGCAAAAGGAAAAGTCGATTGAGAAGGTTGTTTACAGAGAAGTTGTTCGCGTAGAGAAAGACCCAGCAGTGGAGGCTGAGAGGGAACATCTCAGAGAGCTCGTTGCAAAGGAGAGAAACCTCAGACGGGACCAAGAAGATAACTTGCAGAACATCAACATCAAAATAACCCACTTGCAGACATCTAAATCTGTGACCTTTCAGGAGGAGACTTCTCTTACGTCCAACAGAGATGCTCTGCATAAGGAGAAGGAGGATCTTCTCAAACAGCTCAAAGCACTTGAGTCTCAAAGGCAGACCATCAGCATAAGCTTCCAGCAACAGTCCAAGCTGTTTAGTGAGAGGAACCAGATGGCACGACAGAGGAGTCTCAAGACATCCAATGAAATGCAGCGGCTGGAGAAACAGATCCTGAACGAGAAGGACAAGATACACCAGAAAGAAACCCTCATCACTGAGCTGCAGAACGGCATCAAGAAGGAAGAGCATTCTGAAACTCACACCAGAGAGACAAATCTTTCTACTAAGATCACCATCCTGGATCCAGAGACAGGAAAAGACTTGTCTCCCTATGACGCCTACTTGGCAGGACTAATTGATCGAAACCAATACATCAAACTGTCGGAGCTCGAGTGCGACTGGGAGGAAATCACTTCGACTAGTCCCGATGGGGACATGACGATTTTGCAGGATCGTAAGAGTGGGAAGCAGTACTCTGTGAAGGATGCACTGAGGGATGGACGCTTGACTGAGTACGACGTGATCCGCTACAAGGAAGGAAAACTGACCATCTCTGAGTTTGCCCTGCTTGTTGCAGGTGAGCTAAAAAAACCATACCTTCCTCCAGCTCCAGTCGCCCCCCCAAGATCCCCTACCAAAACCAGCCAAGCCCCTCTGAACTCCATGCCTTCATCCCTGAGGTCCTCCTACACCAGCCTGAACTCTCATCTCAGTGGCAGCTTAAACAACCTCAATTCTTCACCCGGTGATGAGTATTTCCCAATCTCAGGGATTTTCGACACCACCACTGAGAGCCGCATGTCTGTGAGAAGTGCCCTCACCCGCAAACTCATTGACGTCGACACAGCTCTGCTGCTGCTTGAGGCCCAAGCTGCCTCCGGTGGAATCGTTGATCTCGGGAGAAAGGACAAACTCTCCGTCCACAAGGCAGCTGAACGAGGTCTGATCGACACAAACCACATGTACAAGCTCCTGAATGCCCAGAAGGCCTTCACCGGAGTCGAGGATCCTGTAACCAAAGGTCGTCTTGCAGTCGGACAGGCGGCACAGAAAGGTTATATTCCCCCTGAAAACGCCAAGAGGTACATGGAGGCACAGTACCTCACAGGTGGGTTGGTGGATCCAACCAAAGCAGGCCGCCTCACCATTCAAGAAGCTGTTGCCACCAAGCTGATTGACAGCAAAACAGCGTCCGAGCTGCAAGATGAGACTTGCCACACGAAGGAACTGGTGGACCCCATCACTCAAGAGAAGCTGACATACAAACAGGCAATGGATCGATGTAGGAAAGATGTCAGCACTGGGCTCTTTTTGCTTCCTGTCATCTCCACTGATGAAAATGCTCCTTCATACTCAAACTATCGGTTTAGTTCCTCTCACAACAGTCTAGATTCAATCTAAGATGTAAGGCAGATTCCTTTGCTACTGCTATTGGTGCTAAAGGGTGTATTTAACACTAATTTGTGAAATCAGTATGTTTATATGCATTCCTTTTGAAAACTCTGGAAATACTGTAATTTTTGGTGGAGCTGTTTGTGTGAATCATCTTATTTTTCAGTACTATTTCAGGGTACTCTGTGTTGTTTTTGTTGGTGCCATGTTCATAACTTCTTATTAAACTCCACAAGATATACATTCACTTATCTGTTTTGTCATTTAAAATATTAACAACTGAATAGCTACAAGAAAGGCATGTAAACTGAGACAATTATTTTCATAAACCAGGCAAGGTTACCATCGTGTCTGCTGTTCAGGACACCACTTTTACCCAGAATGAAATAAAACTTAAGAAACTTTCAGAGGTGATTGTCATGAAATTCGGTAACAATTAATATTGTGCCTATGGGAAAATCCCTTATGACTTTGGTGATCCTCTCACTTTTCCTCTAGCAAAACCATCAGGTTTTGGTTTTGACCGAAAATTTCTTGCTATTTCTTGTGTCTTGTGCTAATAAGCAAACGTTAGCTGAGCCGAGCCTTGAGCTCAATGGATTAACGGAGCTGCTAGCTTGATTTTTTTTTGTCCTGTTACTAAAGATAATGTTAAAGAGTTGGGTTTATGACGCATTTCCAGAAAACAACTAGCTTCCACTTCCTCGTTTACTGTAACTATGACACGTCTCTAGTAGTAAAATAGCTTTAGCTTTTAAAAAAGCTTTTAAACCCTGGTGAGTCATATGCTTGGAAATGATGGATTAAGGATACAGATTAAATGTGACTCATGTACAACCATGTGTCGTGTTAAGGTTAATAAGGTCAGCCTCTACGGGAATGTGCAGACAACTAAAACATTAGGACTTTGAGATCCACTGATGTTTATGTATTCTTTTTTTTTTTTTTTTAGCAGCAAATGAGCTACGTCAAACTTGATTTGGTGCTCTTGCGTGGCACAAAAACAAACGTAAACAAAACTCAAAGCTCTCCACGAAAAGGTTTAAATGTTCTCCTTCTTGTTCCTACCCAACCCCACATTTAACAGTAAATGGTGTAGATGTGGGAACATGTGGCCTCTATGCTGTGGATGTCTGCCTGCCAGATTACCCGATGACTGAAAGGACTTTGTGGGATTACTGCACATGAGCCTGTCTGGAGGCCAAAGTGGCCCCACTCTGTGTCCAGAGGAAGGTTGAAGGATGTTTTCTTCATGGTTGGGTCACTTAAAGTAGTTGGTTAACATGATTCTGTGATGACAAAACCCAACTTGCGGTGTTTACTGGTGTTTTTCTTTCTCGTTTTGTTGACAATAGAGCTTGCAACCTAACAGCAGTAATGACTGTCTTCCCAATAAAAAGCCGTCTGAATAACCCAAAATATGACAGCATGTCCGGCTACAGTACGTTGACGCACAAATGGCACATTTTCACTCTAATAATAACAATAATTGGCAGCTCTTCTTTGTTTTGCTCCATTATTGTGTTTATAATACCAGACTGCAGGGCTGACGGTTTAAGCCTTGACAATTAGCATGTGCACATTTATCTCTCTGGATCTATTCATGAATGAAGCCCCCTGTGCATCTGCTCTGCAATCATGCCAGCACCATATCAAGTCATGTCTAATCACAGAGCCCTCTCCTGTCCTTTCCCTACAAAATCAATATAACCGTGACGTATCTGAGCGATTAAAGTCAAGTGTCAGGTACGGGAAATACGTAAAAACAATATGTAAACCTTTAACATCAATGTTGATGGCATTCAAGGCCTCGTTCTGTTTGCCTTCCTCTTCCTCTGCCAGAAGGAAGAAACTCTAGTTGAACTTCACCGACGGCCATTTGTGCAGAGGTGCCAGCTGGCCGCATCCGCCAGAAACCAATAATGCTGCGAGCTATCGTCATTCTGCAGATTTCTATCTCGGAGATGCAAAATGTGAAACTGAGATTTAAAAAAAAAAAAAGTCACAATTTAACATTCCTGGTAAAAAAAAATAAAAAAAATAAAAAAATAAATAATAATAATAATTGTCGTTGTTTGCTTTTTCTGAATATCACAGAGAGGTTATGATCAAATGTCAACTCTGTTATCCTACTCTGACAGTGGATGTTTGGTTTCTATACTTCATGATTCCTCTGTGGTGGGAACTCTGGTCTGTGTGGTCCTATTTGTAAAAATACAGCGAATCAAAAAACAATGATGCACAGCTTTTGTGCTACTTCAAGTTCAGGGTAGTTTAAGCCGCTCTATGAAAAATACTGATCTACAATGACAACTCTGACAACTTTATTAGAAATATTAACCAAAAATTATGACTCTTTCAGCATCTTTAATTTCTAATGCATCAAATGGTTTCTCTATCTTATCGTATCGTATCGTATCGTATCGTTTCATTTTTTATCATATCGTATCCTGAACAAATCGTGAGTTCAGGGTACTTAAATCCACTCCGGAGTACTAAATCAGCTTTATGAAAAATACCAACCTAAAATGCTGACTGTTTCTGCACCTTTAATTTCTAATGCATCAAACTGTTTCTCTATCGTATCGTTTTGTATCATATCATTTCGTTTTGTATCGTATTTTATCATATCATTTCATATCGTATCGTATCGTATCGTATCGTATCGTATCGTATCATATATGATTCCGTACCATATCATATCACATTGTGAGTTCAGGGTACTTAAATCCGCTCCATGAAAAATACTGATCTACAATGACAACTCTTTCTGCACCTTTAATTTCGAATGCACAAAAAGATTCGTATCTATCGCATCGCAAGTTCCGGATTATGAGAATTAAATCAGCTTTATGAAAAATACTAACCTAAAATGATGACTATTTCTGCACCTTTCGTTTCCAATGCATCCAATGATTTCTCTATCGTATCGTATCGTATTGTATGTTGAGGGTCGCGAGAATTAATTCAGCTCTGTGAAAAATACCAATCTATAATGGCTTCTCTTTCTGCACCTTTAATCTCTAATGCATAAAATGGTTTCTACACAGACTTGCGGATTTTGTGTCGGAGAACCAACGGGTACTATTGTGGCATTATTGCTCGTTGTGTGCTGATGCTAAACAGGAGTTCAGGGTCATTTCATGAGGTGAGCACTAAGTGCAAAGTTTGTCCTTCAGAAGAGCTGGAGCTGCTCGCCCTGGCCCGTTAGTGGATTAGACATGAGTCGGTGACTGTGTCATGGATTAAAGCTCCATTCAAAAGCAGGCGGCCTCCCACTGGTTGACCTGTGTTGTCAGAGACAGACCGGGAGACAACTGAAGATGACGGAAGGCTCTGCGTAAAAATACTCATAATGTATGGAGACTTTGATTCATTTTATGGCAAAAACATTTTTTTGAAGCATTAATTTTCCATCTTAAGAAACAGTATAAAACATTTTATTTAAATTGCGACACACACAAACTTAAAAAAAAAAAAAAAAAACATTACAGTGGCTTCCCAAACTGAAACAGCTGACCCAGCTAACCAGAATCTGCATAGTGGTTAGGGTTAGGGTTAGTGAGATCGTGGGACCTGCAGGCTAACTGATGAGTGGATCCTCTTCTAAATCCCCCGATGTTTACATTAGCTAAAGCCCCCTAATAGAGCGGGAGGAGCAAGAGGATCTGTTACTGAGCGGCTAAAGCCTGGTCACTGACGTCAGTCCATAGTTGTGGGAAGCCCAGAAAGGTGTTAAGCAGGAGACAGCTTACTGTACAACCACAAATCCAAATGTCTACCATAAGCAACATGTAACTCCAGTTAGAGTTCACTACTTGACTACATCTACATCACAGACAGCGTGGTGCAATCTTGGTTTATTATACAACACTGATAGATTTGTTTCCTTTCAGAGACGACCTGTGCAGGTGTCTAATCTCATCAGCATGTCATACATCAACGTGTTCATCAGTCTTTGTCAGAGGCAGAGTCAAGGGATGCTGAGGGAAGCGGATTGCTTCACTGTTGCGCCGCATGTACGCGTGGCCGCTGATGGGGTACCACATCTCGGTGAAGGTCAGGTTGGCCACGGTGATGGCGCAGCGCCCCAGCACCTTGAAGCCCGACTTGCGGTAGAAGGGGATGAGGAAGTCCTCGCACATCAGCACCGCCCGGCGCACGTTTGGCAGGCAGCGGAGGTACTGCAGGTAGCGCCACATCAGGATGGGCCCTTTGCCCTGCTGCCTGAAGGTGCGATGGACAGCCAGGATGTGGATGTGGACGGTGGAGCCGCAGGGCTTGTGGAGAGTCAGGGCATCCTGGGGGGACGGGGGTTTAGAAATCAGAAATTACAATCGTGCGTTGAGTTTAAATGGTGAATTGGGAAAGGTGGAGCTGCGCGGGGAGTCTTACTGTGGTGAGTCTGTCCTGGTCCCACAGGGAGCCGATGATAAAAGCCACCAGCCGGCCCTCCTCAAACCAGCCCATGGACAGCTCTGGACACAGTGTGAGGAAGTGACGCACCTCGTCCAGGTGGAGGGGACACTCACCTGACACCGAGATAAATGCTAAGAGAGAGAGAGGGGGGGGGGGGGGGGGGGAGAGAGAGAGAGATTGGTTCGTGCGGAGAGAGAGAGGGGGGGGGGGGGGGGGGGAGAGAGAGAGAGATTGGTTCGTGCGCAATAATCGTTTGGCACTACTTTTACGCACGCACTTAAGGCGGCTCAAATCTCTCAAAAACGTAACACTGATTATTGAGAATACACATTTAAAAGGTAAATTAAAGGAAAGTGGTTAAATTAAACAGAAAAACGTCGATGTATTGATGCTACGAACAGTTTTATTCAAATAACTTTACGCTCATTTTCAGTCAGATGTGATTTCTGAAGAAGAAGAAGGCTCGCTTACCCTCTCTCTCGATTTCAAAGACGCTTATGGCATCCTGGGTGTTGAGCGGCCGGACTTCGCTGGCGGGGAGCGTGTGTCTCCGCTGGATGCCAGGCGAAACTGAAGGTGACGGCTGCATTGGTTTGATGAAAGGCTGCGCGCCCACAACGGACATCATACGACTGTGCGCCTTTCTCCAGCTGCAAAACTTCTTCTCTTGTCTTCTTCTTCTTCTTCTTCTTCTTCTTCTTCTTCTTCTTCTTTTTCTTCTCTCCCGCTCAGCAGGATCACCTCTGCCGAGGACCTGCGGAGAGAACAGGACGTGTTCACGTCCGTATTTATAGGAAAAGCTCTGCCGCCTGTGATTCACCAGCTGATTTGCATTTGAATATTCGATGTCAGGGAACGAGTGGAGGTCAAACGAATGTGTTGGAGGGGAATGTGCGGAACCCTGCAATTAACCGAGCCCATTACTGGCTTTCATTCGGTCTTTGTCCGTAAACGCAGCAGACTGATTCGGGTTTACGCACACGCTGATCAGGAGAAGCGCAGCTGCAGGTGACAAAAGTTTTGGTTCTGAGCCTTTAAACGTCTCACTAGTGACTGATCAGTGTAATATATGTTTAATAAGTGCCAAAGATTTCTGCTCTAACTCTTTCCAGTAAAAATAACAATAAAATAAACCTCTGCGTCTGTTCTCTATTTCCAAACAAAGTTCCACTTACCGGAGGGTGTCGAGGTGTTTGTCAGGGAAGGTTTGTGGACTGACTGCTTGACCAGCTCATCCGCGTCTGCTTCATTATGGAGTGATTATTACTATGAGTCACATGATGAAGGATTACAGAAGTTGTTTCCACAACTCGGCGCATTAGATCCGTTATCTCCTACTCTAACAGAGCACAACACGTTCGCTGCGCGGCGCGTTCAGGAGAAAGTGATTGGTCACATTTGCTGGAAATGTTTCGGGTCTTCGTTTCATTGTGTTGAACTTTTTTTCTCCTCAGTTGCTGCGGCAACGCTGCAGATCACGTGAAGCCAAAAAGCTAGAAATCGAAATATTTTTGTCAGACTTATCCCCATTATAAACACATTATCATTGGCTAAAATGTATGGAGGAACAGAAGTGCCCCCAAAAAATAAAAAAATAATGAGCTACTCAATTAATAAATTAATATCACAGGGAAAACACCAGTGTATGGGGGACCAGAACTGCCAGAATAAAATAAAAATAAAATAATTACTTTAATAGAATTAATTAATTTCTAAAATATTAAGTAAATGTATATATTTATATAGTGGATTTATTTACATATATTTTTGATATGATATGTATTTGTTAAAACGTATTCTTGTAAATATTGTGTATATAAATTTTTTTGTTTTTCTATTTTTTTTTTGTTTAGTTTAGTTTTTTGGTGTTATATTTTATGTATAGTGTCGAGTGCCTGTACATTGCTGCTGCAACTGTGAAATTTCCCAGTTTGGGATTAAAAAAGCATTTATCTATCTATCGATGATAAAAAATTTTACTTTATAATGACAGCACTTCTGAATAACTAAATGCACCAACAATCACATTAAAAATAAATATTGGCATTATTATCAGTATTTAGAATTTATAGAATTTGACACTTTTTGATGTATTTATTTAATATTTTCTGTGATAAAATTTTTACTTTATAATGGTGGCACTTCTGAATAGATTTTTTTAAATAAATGCGAAAGCAAATCAAAGCAGAAATATATACCTGTGTCAAATTCTATAAATTCTAAATAATGATGCCTATATTTCTTTTAAGGTGATTTTTGGTGCATTCAGTGACATATTCTTCTTTTATTTTTTATTTTAGAAGTTCAGCTTTTCCGTATGCAGTAAGTAGACTAAAGTCACCTATTTCAAAAAATATTATGGTAGTTTAAGTGATTCCCACTGACAGTTACACAAATGCGTGCTCAATATTTTCTTGATTTGTCTGTGTATTTTCTTGAAATGTGCAATAACTTTATCTGGTATTTGAATTAAGTCACCAGAAAATAATAAGAGAAGAATTCATCCTGAGGTGGAATTGCTAATAAAAAAACAGATATCTGAGAGTTGGGTCTGATATATTGTCTTTTACAAGCTGATTATATATTTTTTTAAATCTAATATTAGTATTTTAAGTAAACAGATGCCAAATAAATGTGAATGCATTGATGTTTTATGGTGTAGTGGAACAAGAGGCTCAAATTTGAGCTTAAACGCAGTACTCGAGTAAAGATACCCACTGGGTTCCATAGACTTTAATGCATTTTATACTCCTAGTGACTCATAAACTGTACATGTCATGACAATGAGCATAGGTACAGTGATTCAATGTGCAATACTGAGCATTTTGTAATATGAATGGAGTCTGTATTGCATACAATAGCAGAGATATAAATACAGTTGCTGTCTATTGGATCGTTTTTAAATCTCAATAACTCAAAAAGTACAAAAGTTATCAATAAGAAAAGTCATAGCACCCATCTACAAAGAATCCCACACGGTTTACACATCAATCATCATGGCGACATGAAAGCTGGAGGAAGACAGTCAGGTTCCCACTAATATTTCATTACATATGCAAAATGTGTTTTTTTTTCTTCTTTTTTTTTTTATGAAAATACCTTCATGGAATTACGCATGGTTCAGTATATGAACAATATATGTGGCGTAAATGTGTGTTGAGTGAGCAAGGAAAAGGCACAGAAGAAGAGGAAGAAGAAGAAGAAGTAAGCGAGAGAAGATTAGTGCGTCTGCACACTAGATAGTTACAAGTCGACACTGACCTACCGTCAAACATTTGAGAAACCGATACTGGTGGAAAAAGAGCTGAGGCAACGAGGCAGCGTACAGTCACGTTTCTATATTCATATGCAAGCAACAATCCTGGAACAGGACCCATAAGATGCTATTCAGTTACAGTTCAACTAAAATATCTAAGACATACAGAATCTTGTAGATTGATGAAAAAAATAAAGTCAGAAGCATTTTATTATTATTATTATTATTATTATTATTATTATTATTACCACGATCTATTCCTTTCAAATATTGCAATAGTGCTGCTGATTTGGAAGCATTTTAAACAGCTAAATACTGGTCCAGCAGAAGATAATTATCACCCAGACACAATCACTGAACAGAAAAGGGCTTCTGATTGTTTTTTTTGTTTTTACTAACATGTGCAGGGACTCAGCTGTGTTGCTTTTATGCAGCTCAACTCAGAGGCTAAGGCAGCGTTGTGCTTCTTACGCACTTCAACGGTGCCGTCAAGGAAGCACTGGGGGTCAAACTGCTGGTGTCTGTTAAGGGTTGAGGGGTGAAAAGAAAGCTCAGGAAGACGGTGCTTCCTGCTGAGATCATGCTGCGTTGGGCTTTCTATGGATATTAGTTTAGTGCCGAGGTGGAGCAGGAAGAGGGTCACGGTTTGAGCCGTCTGTTGGGGCTGAGGGATTTCCAGGTTGGAAAGCGAAGGTTAAGGCTTCTCATCTTCTACTCTGGCTGAGGCGCAGGTGTCTCGTTGGCGTTGTTGTCGGTGATCTTGTTTTCCAGCTCATCATCAGACAGGAGGTCCAGGGACGACGTTCCCTCTACCGGCAACGCACGTCTGCCCGAGCGACTGGAGGAGAAGCTGATGGGACCGCCACGCCTGCAGATGGAGAGCAGCGGGGAGGGGGTCAACGAGAGGGTATTAACATATGGAAACACATGTCCAGCAGCGTGATTAAAAATATATTCTCTTAGAGATTATGATGGGAAACCTTCTCAAAATGATAAATGAGCATTTAAAAATAATGAGAAACTGTGATGTGAAACTGTGTTATGTGATGCAAGATATTATGTCATTATTAAGTCTTTATTTTGAGACATACTAAGTCAGAGTTTTGAGATATTTTTAGATATTTAGTTATTATTTTGAGATAGATGGAGATTCTAAGTCATTATCTCGGGATTCTAAGTCATTAATTTGTGATAGTTGCAGAGTCTAAATCATTATTTTGTGAATTTAAGTCATTATTTTGAGATTATTGGAGATTCTAAGTCAATATCTCTAGATTCTAAGTCATTATTTTGAGATAATTGGAGATACTAAGTCATTATCTCAAGATTCTAAGTAATTATTTTGAGATAATTGGAGATACTAAGTCATTATCGCAAGATTCTAAGTCATTATTTTGAGATTCTAAGTCATTATTTTGAGATAATCGGAGATACTAAGTCATTATTTTGAGATTCTAAGTCATTATTATGCAATAGTTGGAAATTCTAAATCATTATTTTGTGATTATAAGTCATTATTTGAAAAACCAAGCATTTATTTTGAGATATATTGATACACTAAGTCAGAATGTTGACATATTTTTAGATATTTAGTCATTATTTTTGAGATAATTGCAGATACTAAGTCATTATCTCGAGATTCTAAGTCATTATTTGAAAAACCAAGAATTTATTCTAGATATATTGACAGAATTTCAAGATATTTTTAGATGTTTATTCATTATTTCGAGATAGTTGTAAGTCATTATCTCTAGATTCTAAGTCATTATCTTGAGATTCTGAGTAATTATTTCGAGATGATTTATTATTCAAAGATGTCAAGATGTCTATTGCTGAATTTTCCACCTAACTGAATATTAAACTGAGACAGAAGTAACCACTAAGTGGACATAGCTTTCTTAAAACAAAAACCATCTTAAATGTCATAAACTAAAATGTGTAATGTGTAATTGTGTGACAGTAGGAGCTTAAGCCCTCTGCTCTGTACCTGAGGCGGTTCTTGAGTGTGTGGACCTCCCGGCTCAGACCCTCACTGGCCTCGGTGGCATCGTCCAGCTCTCTCTGCAGTTTCCTGCGGGAGGCGTTGGCCCTCGTCGCCTCCTCCTCGGCCTCCTCCAGCTGACGCTTCAGCTGCTTCATACGAGAGTTGGCTTTTTCCACCTTCACGCATGGGATGAAAAAGCAGTTGTTAGAGTGGTTAACAGCAACAAAGCGGTTGATTTGAGCATCCCTTCTGAATTTACGGACGTACCTGTTCTTTGAACTGGTCGGCATGGCGACGCTCATCCTCCACCTGCATGCAGATTTCTTTGAGCTTCTTCTCGGTCCTTCTCACGATCTTATTGGCCGTCGCTCGCTCCCTTCAGTGAAGAAAAAGGCAAAGGTTATAAACGTCTCACAGTATAAACTGATCTATTAGTGGGGAGCAGCTCCTACTTGGCCTCCTGCTCCAGCTGCTCCTCCAGCTGTGCTATCTTGGCCTCCAGGGCGGTGATGGAGGCCTTGAACCTGCTCTTCACGGAGCCCTCCAGCTCGCCCAGCTTGGCCCTCAGCTCCTTGTTCTGACGCTCCAGCTGCTGCCGAGCATTTTCGCTCTTTTGGCCTGTGCTGCGCTCCGCACTCAACTCCGTGGTCAGGGTGTCCACCTAAAAGAGACGGACAGATTCAAAGGGTGGATGATGGGAGGTGGAGTGAAGGGGGGTTTTCAATAAAAGTAACTGCTATTCCTAACTTGGCCACTAGGGGTCGTGCTGTTTTACTAAGAGCTGCTGACATAACACGACACTGAAACCAAGAACTAAACAGTAGATGGCAGAAACGAGCAGAAATTGCACTTTTTCTCCCGGTTGTTCATAAAATGTTTTGTAAAAGAATAGAAACATATTCTTTTCACTAAAACATTGGTAAACTGTGTTTTCTTTATTGCAAAGACCAAAAACACAGCCATGTGGAGAGAAAAAGAGGCAGAACACCTTGTCATAGACTGTCGGCAAGCAAGCTAACACGTCACAGCTGTCGATATGATTTGTAAAAAGTCAAAAAGAAAATTTAAAAACTGCACTTTGACTGCACTTTACAGTCCAAAATCCCCAAGTAATCTTGTTACCAGACTATTATTACCACAGAATAAGAAGAAAAACTAAATTATTAGCCAACGTTAACATCTTTAGTTACTCATTAAGTCATTTATTGTTGATTTAAAAGTGTTAATCAACTGTGCAGAAGCGGTGCCCCCGAACTAAAATGAGTTTGACACCCCTTCCGTGTATGAATCAGCGCTACTCTCGACAAACACCCCCCCTACCTGCATGGTTGTCTTCCTGAAGCGGTCGTTGAGCAGCTCCATGTTGCCCTGCTCCTCCTCCAGCTCCTCCTCCAGCTGGGCGATACGAGCCTCCAGCCTCCTCTTCTCATCCATCAGAGCAGACCTGACACAAAGAAAAATATCAGAGATACATAAATAAAGCCGCTGCAGGTCATTGAAGCAAATGGCGTCAAAAGATCTCTTCTCGTTTGGGATCTAAGGTGCTTGGATTGATATCTGGATAATATCACTTCCTGTCAAGTTTACACTATTGTTTTAGACATTGTAGAAATAACTAGACGCTTATCTTGATTATACGCATTACATATTAACCCTTGACTGTAGTTTTGCTCCCTTTTCAATCATAATTTCCACCTTTTTCTCTTTAGATCCAACAATTTTTAGTACTACTGTCATTAGTAATGACAGTACCAAGGTTACTAAGGTTACTAAGGTTGACAGGTAAGGTTCACTCACTTTCCAGAGGTGCTGTTGGAGATTTCATCCTGCAGCTCATCCCGTTCCTGCTCCGCGTGGCGCCGACCTCTTTCAGATGCTGCCAGATCCTGCAGAGAGAAAAACGTTTTATCAGAGCGTCCCGTCGTTCAGCTATCAGACACACCAGACACGAGTCCTGACCTCGTGCAGCTGAACGATCTCAGCCTCCAGACTCTTGAGCTTCTTCTCGTTTTCCTTCGACAGGGCGAAGATGTCGTCTCTGGAAGCTCGGGCGTCTTCCAGCTCCCTCTGGTAGTCTTTCATCTGGGCCTGAAGCGAACGGCGTGATGTTAGGGATGGAGAACAGCGTGCAAAGCTTTAAATGATCCGAACTCTCGGGTCTGTACCTGTAGCTTGCGCAGCTGTTTGATGGCTTCGTCTCGGGCCTTGTTGGCTCCTTCTATGTGTCCCTCTATGTCCTTCAAGTCCATCTCCAGCTTCTTTTTCGCAGCCACAGCCAAACCCCTCTGCTTCCTCTCGTCCTCCAACTCTGCCTCCATTTCTCGCACCTGGGAGGAGGACACATTACGCGGCATTAGTGCGGAAACGGTAGAAAAAAAGGTGCCGACTTCCGGGATTAAAATGAGCGTTGAGTTTAATTTTTTCACCTGTTTGACGAGCGCTCTCTTCTTCTCGTCGTTCTGGTCGTCCCGGCCCTGGAGGTCTCTCTCGTACTGCGCCTTCATGGCCTGCATGTTGACCTCCAGACGCAGCTTGGCGTCCTCTGTGGCCTGCAGCTCGTCCTCCAGCTCCTCCAGCTGAGTCTTCATCTCCTCCAGCTGCTGCTCCAGAGTGCGCTTGGACTTCTCCAGCTCGTGGACCTGAACAGATTCGTGAGAAGAAGAAGAGTAAGAAGAGAGGAATAAAAGAACGGGAATGGGGGAACAGGGGATTGCGCAGACACCCACGTTCTTGCCCACGTCGTCCTTTGAGCTCATCAGATCTTCCATTTCAGCTCGGAGCTGCTTGTTCACCCTCTCCAGCTCCTCTTTGGCCTCCAGGGCCTCGTCCAGAGCTCTGGTCATGGACAAGGCTTTGGTCTCCTTCTCTCTGGCCTCGGCCTCTGCTCGGTCGCGCTCCTCTGCGTAACGAGCTGAGATGCTCTTCTCCTCAGCCAGCATCTACGGAGGAGATTGGTAGTTTAGGGACATGGTGACTCCTAAAAAGTTTAAAAGCCATCCTCCTTCTGCCTCCTACAAACCATCTACTCTCATATTTGCATTGCAGCGATTTCAGTGAAAGTAACCATCTCGTCCATGCTTACAGAATGATTTGCACAAGTATAAAGTGCAGGCTATCATAGGCTACAGCATAGGCTCTCCATTGATCTGTTGCAGGAGTATAAATTGCACTTTTCCCTAAAGATATCCACCTACGATTAACTGCGTTCTCACCTGGTCAAACTTCTTCTGCTTCTTCTCCAGGCTGGACACAATCTGTCTCTGGTGATCCAAGTCCACGGTCAGATCGTCCAGTTCCTGCTGCAGACGCGTCTTCGTCTTCTCCATCTTTTCAAAGGCGATGGTCTTCTCCTCCAGGCGCTGGTTGGACAGCTCCAGGTCCTTCTGCAGCTTCTTCTTCGCCTCCTCCAGGCCTTCAATCGTTCCCACATCGTCTTCAAGCTTCTTCTTGCTCTCCGAGAGCTACGAACACCAAATCCAAGTCAGAACAAAACCAGAACAAAGATCTGATTGTTTCCTATACACCTGAGATGTCTTTACCTGAGCCTGCAGAGTCAACAACTGCTTGTCCAGATTCTTGCGAGCCTCCTCGTCCTCCTCCTGCTGCTCCTGCAGAGCGTTTTTCTCCTCCTCCAGCTGGCGAATGCGACTGCTGAGGTTCAGTTTCTGACGGGTCTCCTCCTGGAGCAACTCCTACACGAAAATGAATTACGGTCCCAGTCAGTTATGAACAGAGCATTCCTTAACACCGTCGATTTATACTGATAGAAATACGTCTCGTCACCTGTGTGTCTTGGAGCTGACTCTCTAGTCCAGCGACGTCTTTGGCCGTCTTGATCCCCTTCCTCTCAGCGTCTTCCAGCAGGGCGGACACGTTGTCCAACTCAGTCTGTACAAAGAGGTTAGAACCAGGAAATCAAAAAGTCTGAAACATTTGAATACATGCAGGCAACTAATGATCTGAAGAATTTATTATTTAAAAATCGTTGTTTCAGCGTGAATTCATATCAACAGAATGGAACTTTTGACCCAGGGGTCTTTTGGTTCATATTTTAGTCAACCTAAAATGTAAAGGAACAGTTAAGAAAAATATGGAGTTTATTTTTCCTCTGTGTTTCTATCTAGAACCAAAAAAAGATTCACTTTATTTAAAATTTTATTTTTCTGTGACGAGTTAAAACTAATATCTAATGTTAAAAACTATTACAAAATGTTTTATTTATGATTTATGAAATTTTATTTGAATATCGGACATTCAAAATGCATGATATGTTCGTACAGGCTGACTGTCTTTAAACATGTGCGTCATTGGACTGGATAAGGGGCTGTTTGCTGTATGATCTCAGGACGTTGACCGCAGCCTCCGTCCTGGTCAGAAAGCTAATTATGAAGTCAAATAAGTCTCATCTAAGTACTTTAAAAGTTGCTGTTTTGCGCCACATGGAGTTATTGCCCTCAAACATTTTACTGACACTATATATGATATTTGACGTGGCAACAGCTGGAGAAGACAGACGAGGGTGGAGGCTTTTCATCAATGGCCTATGTTCCGAAAGGATTACAAAGGCCTAAGTCAAGTAAGTCAAGATATATGATATTTAAATAGTGGACAGTAGAATGCAAACTAAGATAGCCCAAATACAAAATAATTCAGTAAAACCAATCCAGTTGCAAGCCTGCAATTTATTGTTTAAGATTAGAAATGTCATTTTGCTTAAAACAAATGTGCTTCACCTCATTATGTTTGTACTTGAATTACCACAACAGTAGTCAATGAGTGCTGTCCTCTCTAACGCACCGGAAGACACGTTAGCCGTTGTGCTGCTTTTGACCGCCTGTGTCTATTGCACTTTGTCTTGGACTAATAAGCATTTTTGTCTGAAGATGATGACTAAATCAGATTTAACTCTGTATCCTGGGACTGATAGGCGGTTTATACTTCTACGTTAAGTTGATGCAGAGCTGAAGTGCACCTCCCCAGAAATGTAACTACGCACCACGGTGACGCTGACCGCGAGAGTTGTGATTGGTCCGCTTGGTACCAAAAATTTCAGCTAAAGTTTCAGTTGGTATTGTTGAAAGTGAAGCAGGAAGTAGAAAGCGCCGACTAGTGTTGTTGTAACAGAGCGAACCAGACTGACGAGCACACAAGTACAAATGACTCACACTGGCGTAGGCTACGTACGTCTATGTCCCTCAGAGGTATAAACTCAACACTTGACTCCTCTTTCCTCACCTGCAGCTTGTGCGAGCGTTCGGCCAGCTCTCCCTTCGCCCTCTCTCCCTCGGCGACCCTGGCCATGAACTCCTGTAGCTGGGCCTCCAGCTTCTTCCTCTTGTGCTCGGACTCTGTCTTCGCCTGCTGAAGGCTCTTCACCTCGCTGGCCAGCTCCTTGTTGGCGCTCTCCTGGCTCTGCTTGGTCTTCTCCAGGTTGGCCTTGAACTGGACATAAGGGACATTAGTGTAAATGGAAGTTAAAGCATGATAGCCTGATATTGTTTCTGATTGTCGTTGTTTACCCTCTTGGCCTGTTCCAGCTGTTCAGACAGGTCCTCCAGGGTGGTGCTGTGCCTCTGTCGCATCTCCTGAATCTGAGCCTCGTGGTTTTTAGTCTCCTCCTCAATGGCTTTCTTCAGCTCCGCGACCTCCTGTTCGCGCTTGGTCCTGCAGAGAACAATTAAAGAGATTTTACAAGAAAAAAAAAAAAGCTCCAACCGTCTACTAAAAGTATTTTTAAAACGGCGCTCACCTTAGCTCCTGCTGGGCCGCTGTCGTATCGAGGGTGTCCTCCAGTTCGGTCTTGAGCGCCTCGAGCTCTTCACTCAGGTCCCTCTTGAGTTTCTCGGCCTTGTTCCTGGCCTGTTTCTCCGACTCGAGGTCTTCCTGCAGCTCGGACAGCTGGGCCTGCAGCTCCCTGACCTGCTTCAGAGCATTGTTCTTCTGGCTCACCTCTTCTTCACCCCTGGTAAACAACAAAGAACAATTTAAGGAAAGTATTGTTTGTATCATGATTAATATATGCTGTATCAAGATGCATATATCCTCCTCCTCTCCTCCCTTCTCTTCGTCCCACATCCCCCTTTCACGTGTCTCTCTACCCGGCCGGTCTCAAGCACATGGGTCCCTCCCATATGAGCTGCTCAAGGTTTCTTCCTGCACCTTAGTGCCTGATTTGCTTTAGGTTTTAGGCGTTTTTTGGCATCCAAACCGAGGACAGGGCAACTTAATGTAGTGAGGCAATAAAGTCGGACGGTTCACGCCTCCGCGCCGTCCATTCATTTCTGTTAATGGACACCTCATCGGGCATTATCCCTCATGAAGAGTATTATGGAAGTGCAATACCTTCCCCACAGTGTTATTACTAGTCTTATGTGTCTCTGTCTAAAATAATTTATATACCATATTACAGTGTCTCAAATCAGGTTTAAAATAAGTAAATAGTCTGTGAATGTTCTCAGTCATCCAGGTCATGGTATATTGAAAAAGCGTTTAAAAAATGCAACTGGCTTGTCTTCTCAAAAACTCTACAAGTCCAGTTGCATTTTGTATAAATAGGGAATTAATGTTAAAAATATGCACAAACTAGTAAGAATTTGAAATAACAATAATAGAAACACTTTTTTATTTATTTTTGGTGCAAAATAAAAAATAACCTGCATAATTAAAACAAACTTAACATAGTTAACATTGTTCCTGTGGTTAAAGCAGATCCATTCATCTTAGTTTGCAAGAATCTACGGGTTTGATCTTTTTTCTCCATCAATCGTGGTTTTAAACATATTGATATTTCCTCAGTTTTCAGAACCTTGAAGCTCCTGAAACATTAACTACCGATCCTTATTCACATGGCCTACCATTTAGTCAGGTGGTTGAGCAGTAGCGGCAGTTTTATCAATAATCAGCTGCTAATAAAGATATCTGATATCTTCCACCCCTTATCGCAGCTTTTATGTATGCTATGTATGTATATCTATCTATCTGTCAAAGGCAGTATATGATAACTTACCATCCACCTGAAAAAGTCACCAAATGAACAATGAACTCTTCAATGAACGCTTTCCAAAAAAAACCAAAAACTTTTGAGGTTGTGAATACCACAAGAAGGGGTCGCTCATATGGATCCTTAACTATTATTTATACACACTTTACGCAAATCGCAGCTCTGTTTTTATCCCTGCTTTGAGATTTTTTCATTTATTTAGTTTTACAATGATCTTTGTTTGATTTATTTGTTTATCGTCTCAACCTCCAAACCTTTTATTTGAGCTCATGCAGCTGCATAAAGTCTCCACCGGGTGGCAGCAGAAGCAGAGGCTGTTTTTCCTAAACTGTTGCTTCCTCCGACTGCTGATGGAGAATCAAACAACCCACCCACCAGTCGGACTGTAAACACATTCCAACGCAGTGAGAATCAGCGGATAAATAGTCGATTATCAGCCTAATCATTTTTATTTATTACTGTCCGGCGTCTCGTCAGTCCAGTGAAATGCTCGGTTGGCGAGAACGTATCCTGTAGCAAATGTGGTGACTAAGCAGCACTTATCTCCCTCCATGAGTTGATATCAAACCCCCGTATTTAGCTCATCATGCCGTTATGCAACACTTTGTGGGACTGGTTTCTCTCCTACCTCGACTGCATCGTCTGCTGCTCCTCTTCCTTCTTGCCGAGCTGCACCTTCAGCTCCTCTATCTGGGACTGCAGCTCCGATATCTGGTCCTGGAAGTCGGACGTCTCCCCGTCCAGCTTCCTCTTGGCCTTCTCCAGCTCCTGCCGCGTCTTCTCCTCTTTCTTCAGTCTCTCTAAATAAAAAGACGGATGTTTAACAAACGTCACATCGTACGGTTCTTAGCGATCTGTCTTTCAGGTCACTCCTTTACCCTCCAGGTCGACCATCATCATCTCCTGCTTGTTCTTGACCTTGCCCAGGTTTTTGGCCTTCTCTTCCTCTTCAGCTAACGTGGAGGTCATCTCATTGATTCTGTCCTCAAGCAGCTTCTTCTCCTAAACAGATAAGAAGGATGGACTCGGGTTAGCATGCAGCTAGCCTCTCAAACCTTCTGCAGACTTTCAGAGTCTTTCCCTCTTTCTCACCTTATGGAACTTGGAGTTCTGGTCCTCTAGTAGCAAAATGTCCTCCTCGTACTTCTTTATTTTAGCTTCGGCTGTCACTTTTTCCAGCTGCAGCTTCTGCCTGGCAGCTTCCTCCTCATCCAACTGTTCTTCCAGGTCCTACACACAAGCATTTAATCACAAACACAATGAGCATTTAGGAATACAGATGTAGGTAAATGTCACGCGGCTTTGAAAAGTCCTCCACACTCTCTTGGACACACCTGGATGTGGGACTGCATCTTCTTCTTCTCGTTTTGCATGCCTTGCGACCTCTCCTCTTCCTCCTCCAGCCTGGACTCCAGGTCGTGCAAGATCTCCTCCAGCTCTTGCTTTTTGGAGGCCAGGCGAGCTCTCATCTCCTCAGCCTCCGCAAACAGCTCCGTCTCGGCCTGCAGCTGCTCTGCCAGGATGTTCTTCTCCTCCATCAACTACGCGTGAATAACATCTCAATTATCGTCGAGGCTGGAGCTAGTTCTTCAGAATATTGCAACTTGTGGCCGCAACCAACCTGCTGATGCTTCCTCTCCATCTCCACCAGCTCTCCCTCCACCTTCATCTGCTTCTCCTTCACTTTGACCAGCTCCTCGTCCTTAGCCTGCATCTCCTCCTCCTGCCTGGTCACCTGCAGCAAGGGCTTCACCTGCAGGTGCAAAGGGACAGTTTGAGGAAACACCCTGAGCTCTTGGTGCATGAGGGTCAAGCACCTTTTCACAAGCTGCAACAAATGCTGCAAAGACATTCAATAGCCCCTGTAAAAAGGCTCCTAACCAGCCTTCTGCTCCTAACATGCGTGGACAGGTTAACTTTAGAGGTCAGATGTAGATTGGGAAGCATGTCCACACCTTTGTGAAGAGTCTCCACCATTGCCAGTGACGCAGCTTCAAGTAAGCAGCGCAGTTTCTCTGGAGTACCTTGAGTGCGCTGAGCTGCTGCTGCTTCTTAGCAAAGGCCCTGGAGAGAATAATAACCCAGTGAGACAACAGCGTTTCTCAAATGCAGGCAGCACTGACAGATCTAACCCTTACTTGCGCGCTAAATATCCTCGACAGACAGCCTGGAAGTAAATGATGATGTCGGTGATCTTCAGGTCCCGCTCTTCCTCCAAGTGTGCCAGGACTCCCGCCCTGAAGAAGATCTTACTCTGGCCAATACGGAAGAGGTTGCCATCGAGCTCCAGAGCTTTAATCTGTCAAAGAGAACGAGAACGTTAACACTTGTTTTAGATGCTGTTTGCAATGAGAAGCCTTTCGGTCTGGGTCCTTACCATTCTCTCGCATGCCTGCTTGCCGTCCATAAAGCCCTTGGGAATGGCATTAGGAGTGAGGATCTCATACCTGGACAGAAGTGTGGAGGAGTTAACGGGGAGAGTCAAATTGTACAGGAAAAAAATATATAAAAAGCAAAGATACAGGAAGAAGTAGCCGAGGCCTAACCATGACAGATCATGATCATGACAGGTTCAGCGGCAATTATGACCACCTTCCTAATATTGTGTAGGTCTTCGATGTGCCTCCAAAAACAGTTGTGACTCATCAGAGAATGGACATGGGCCTTTCAAAGGTGTCCTGTGGTGTCTGGCAACAGGATGTTGTTAGTGGGGGGCCTTTGAGGGGAGGGGCCTCTGTGGATCATACCACAGATACTTGATCAGTTTGGGATCTAGTGAATCTGGAGGCCAGGTCAACACCTTGTGATGTTCTTCATGTTTTTTTTTAGTTGTTCCTAAAGCGTTTTTGTGGCTGCTGCCATCAAGGAGTGTCATTGCTATGGGATGGGGTTGCCTGGTCTGGTCTAGGTGGCTGGTACATGTCTAAGTAACGTTCACTTCCGCTGTCAGTGGTTTTAATGATGTGGCTGATCAATGTATATCAAAGTTTTACAGAGCATAGAAACACAACCCCTTAAAATATCACCTCTGTCTGAACTCCTGGAAGATGATGCGGTTGGGGAAGCCCTGTCTGCAGATACGGATACCCTCCAGCACTCCGTTACACCTCAGCTGGTCCAGAACCAGATGGGGGTCTAGTTTTCCAGCCTGGATGAGAAAATGATCAATATTATGATTTCATTTTAGCTGGAATATGATGTATTTGACTTTGGGTTCATGGTTCAGTGCATCAATGACTGCAGAAATCCCTTTAACAGTCCTGGAGAACTGAGATCTCACCCTTTTTTCATGGTTGGGGATGATGCAGCGGACAAAGTTGGGATTGGTGTTCCTCAGCGTGGCCATCAGCTTGGACAGCTGCTCCTTGTACAGCTGCCCCACGGTGCGGAACATGCCCTTCTTGGTCTTGTAGGCGGCGCCGAACGCCGTCTCGTTCATGCCGGCGACCTGGTCCAGGCCCACGATCCGGTCAACTGACGACGAGGAAGACAGGTAATCAACTGAGATACTGGTTTGAGTTGGCTTGAAAACGATTGGGAAATGCTGAAAGGGACGAGGTTTGTTCTTCGAGCATGAGGACAAGACAACAGCTGGTTTGATTTTACAGGCAACATTTTGACAACAGATGGTTTCTCTCAGTGAGCTCATGAATGTTTTAGAAGCAGGATCAAGGGAGAGATGACCTTTTAGATACGAAAAACATACTAAAATAAGGCTCAAACATTAAATCATTAAATCTGAAAGAACCAAAGAAGAAGCAAATCTTATTGACCACTGGTTCTGTGCTCTTATTTCCAGATTTAAATGTCAAATAATGAATTAAGACTCAATCCAACATCCTGCTTTAGCTGTGTCCTGGTGTCCTACTGGAGTTCAGCAGATCTCCGTCGATTAATTTACAATGAATGCAAATTACAAAGAAAACTAAACTCAAATATGATGCTTTCATTATTATTCCAATATGCCGAATGCATTTCTTTCCTCGTTAGACATTATTTAAAGCAGTTTTTACGTCTTAAGTCTTGTTCCTCCCTGCTTGTTCTGCTTGCACATTAGGGCATATATTTTCACTGTTCATCATCGTGTGCAAGAGAAAAAGGTAATTATAGATCATCGAATTGACGCACCTTCATTTATCTTTTATTTTTCATGAGAATAACGACTCACCCTGAACTCATTTATCACAATGAAATGCAAGTTAATGTAACTAAATCAAAAATTTGTCCTTTTATCACCGTCGCACAGATAAATTAAAGCTCATAAAAGATTTAGAAATTTAAAATTCGGAGAAATTAAATGCTCAAATGTCTAATTTAAGCAATTATGAGCACAGCCTTTGTGTATTTTTCTTTAAGGCTGCATCTGGACAACAGTTCTGCAACACTTTGTCTTTTAATATGAATGATTAATGGCACAGAGGTGGATCAGACGTCTGGCATGCAGGTTTCCTTATTGTTTTAGTTCATATAAATGTCAGCACAAACGTAATCAGGAACTTAAATCAATTCCCGATCCGGTGCTGATCCTCAAAATGAGATTGGACGCAGACATTTTATTTCCATCTGCTGTTAGTTCTCCAGCAAATGAAAAACTTTAAACTATCAGAGGAGACAGAGGACATATTTTGTTTTGAACCTAGCTTGATACCAGCCAGCAGCAACAGAAGGAGGAAGGCATCAGGAAGTTTTTAAATGCAACCAGAGCCGAGCCATGCAAAGCCAGAGGGGCAGCGTTTGGACAAGTGTACACGGTGCAGAGGAAGAGGAGGAGAAGCCAGCGGTTACACAGAGCTGAGATGTTACTGTCGTTCACCTGGAGCTTCATGGAGCCCAGACACATTGTCATAGAAAGAGGCTCTCTGAAACGTCTGAATGTCTACAGCAACAGAGAGACATGGACAAGAGGAAGAAGACAGGAGAGTGAGGAAGAGTGAAGTAGAGAGAAGTCGACATGTGAGTAGACACACACTTATACTTATACACTTATACTCCCATCTAATAAGCCGTTAAAAAGAGAGAGAGAGCTGAAGAGTAAATGTCAGGTCATCCACTCAGATACAGAAGTAGTCAAGCTGTGTTATCATATAATGTTAATGGTAGTGTTATTATAGCTGCCTATTAATCTGGAAAGAGATTAGTCCAGAAGGTGTCATTCATTATGAGCAAATACACCGATCAGGCATAACATTATGACCACTTTCCTAATATTGTGTAGGTCTTCCTTATGCCTCCAAAATGGTTGTGACTCATCAGAGAATGGACATGGGCCTTCTGAGGGTGTCTTGTGGTGTCTGGCAACAGGATGTTGTTAGTGGGGGGGCCTTTGAGGGGAGGGGCCTCTGTGGATCATCCCACAGATACTTGACCAGTTTGTGATCTAGTGAATTTGGAGGCCAGGTCAACACCTTGTGCTGTTTTTCATGTTTTTTTAGCTGTTCGTAAACTGTTTTTGTGGTTGCATCCTGCTGGGGATGGCTGCTGCCATCAAGGAGCGTCATTGCTACGGGGTGGGGGTGCCTGGTCTGGTCTAGGTGGGTGCTACATGTCTAAAAAAAACAACTACACGAATGAATGCCAGGTCCAAAAGTTTCCCAGCAGAACACTGAATTGTCGCAAGATGAGGCAAGATGGTCTTCTCCTGTCAGTGGTCATAATGTTGTGGCTGCTCAGAGAGAAGACAGTCTAGGATGTGTTTACCTCACTTCCACCTCATGTTTGTTGATAATAAAATCATCACGTGTCAATACACTTCTGAACAAAAGTGAAGCGAGATTCTGCAACAAGGAGAAAGTAGTTTTGCGCGACTCACCGTCTTTCCAGAGCTCGGCCACAAACTTGTCGGTGGACTGGTGCAGCAGCGTGGCTACGTTGTCGTTCAGGGGATCCATGTTCTTCATAAGCCATTCGTCCGCTTTATAGTCCACCTGCGGAAACACACCGGCGTTAATCCGACCTATTGCATATCCGCGCTGCTTCATCTCCAATGAAAGATAAAGAGAGCAGAGAAGCAACTTTGCTAGATGAGGCCTTGGAAGATCTAACCCTTCACAACCTGACATCACTCTATTTTCTTATCTCTCTCATTTTCCATGCTCTTAAAATCAATCCATCACTACTTTCATCCATCCATGGACGTCCCAAAAGTCATCTGACAACTTCATCTACTTCCCCACCACCGCCTGCGTCTACACTCCAATGGTCCAGTCTCTATCCACCTTTATCCATAAAGATTCAGCTCTATGGCACTATGTTTCTCTTTACCTTGCATTAACCTGTCTCAGAGATATGTAATATTGACTCATTTTCCCGAATAAACAAATACCAAAGCATAATATTTCTGTTTCATCAAAATTGTGAGGGGTACACAAAGAGAAGCCAGTCAAACAACTGAAACAGAAACATTTACGCTCTTTTATTTGTATATTCAGGAAAATGAGCCAATATTACATATCAGCGAGGGGGTGAAACTGATTTTTCTGAGGAGCTCAGAAAAAGAGTTGTTGTTGATCATCAGGCTGGAAGAGATTACAAATGTTTAGTGGACAGATGAAACCAAAGTAGAATAGTTTGGTTTAAATGAGAGGCGTCATATTTGGAGATGAAGCAACACTGCATTCCAGCACCAGAACCTCATCCCGTCCATGAAACATGGGGGTGGTAATAATAATGTCCTTGTTTGGTCCTGTTTTGCTGCATCTGGTTCCAGGATGGCTTGTCATCACTGATGGACCAATGAATTCTGAATTCCACCAGTGAATTGTAAAAGGAAATATCAGGACATCTGTCCATGAGCTGAATCTGAAGAGAAACTGGGTCATGCAACAAGACAACGAGCCCAAGAACACAAGTGGTTCTACAAAAGAACGGTTAAAGAAGAACAAGATGAATGTTTGGGAACGGGCAAGTCAAAGTCCTGACCTTAATCCAATAGAAATGTTGAGGAAGGACCTGAAGCAAGCAGTTCATGTGAGGAAACCCACCAACATCTCAGAACTGAAGTGGTTCTGTTCTAAGGAATGGGCTAAAATTCCTCCAAGCCGCTGTAGATGACGGATCAGCAGTTACCGGAAACGTTTAGTTATGGGTAACTGCTGCACAAGGAGGTTACAGCAGATACTGAAAACGAGGGTTCACATACTTCTGTAACTCACAAATATGTACAATGTATGTGACATTGTGGTTAGAGAATCAGATTGGAAGTGAAGGGTCATGGTTGAGGTGCCTTAAGCAAACAACAGATGAGTTGCTCAAGCCTTGAAGGAGTTAAAAGGCTGTTTAGACTTCTGCGTCAATTTGACGCTGTAGCTACGGCGACAACGTAGACCCCAGCACCGTAGTAAACGTGCACTTGCCCAGAAATATAACTACGCGCCGCAGCAACACAGACTGCAAGAGCTGTGATTGGTCTGATTGATCTGTTTTGGATCAATACAGATGGAACACATCGAGGAAAGGTTAACTGAGGAGGTTTGGAGATACAAACATTGGTACGACTCGTCTTCGGCGGAATTTCGGCAAAAGCTTCAGTCGCCATTGTTGAAAGTGAAGCGAAAATGAATCCGACTGGCAAAAAAGACACAGCGCCGACTAGTGTTTGGGTGGTGTTTTTTTCAGAGCGACCCAGACTGACGAGCACACAAGTATAAATGGCTAACACCGTCATTGGCTATATGCGTCCCGTAGTACCCTAAAAGAGACTTAAAGGGGAACTACTGTTTTTTACAACCTGGACCTTATTTCTGGCATAAAATATGGTCGTTTACTCACCCATATAACTTCTGAGTAATTTGTATTCTTTTGGGAGATATTCAGATCTGCGTATAACCATACAACAGGAGTGACTGGGGCACCGAAACGCAGCCTCTAAATAACGCATTATCTGACGCGAAACTCGTTCATTTCACCAATATTTTGTTATGATACGCTAGTGCTATTCCCTGTTGAGTCCGGAGTTACCTGTTATCATCATCCGGGGTCTGTAGATTGACCTACAGGTCCAGGTTGTAAAAAACAGTAGTTGACCTTTAAGTCTCTGTCTTTGTAATTAATTAACTGGCAAGACAAATGGAAATGGTGATCGGAAGAAAAAGCTGAAGCAACTTTGATTTGTGCGACAATTATCAGGCTTCATATCGGCGGCTGTTGCTAATTTGTACATACATTGGTACATCTCTGACTATACTGTATATTTTCTTCTATTTTGTCTTGTTGTATGTTGCATATTATATGTATAACCTCTTTGAAATTTATTTTCCGTCTCTGATTAACTGCCTCCGGTATTTTCCTTCACCTGGCCGCAACAGAGCGTGCTCTACATCTTAAGTGACAGCTGGATTCATTGCTAATACTGTTTCGGAACACGTCTCTGGAGCAGTTTTATCCAGATGTGCTGCATATGGCATCTCAGACCACACGATGAAAGTAGTAGTTGTAGAAGTTGTAAAAAGTTCAGCAAATCACATAAAAGAACCGCATGTCAGGAATCCGAAGTGGATTGAGCTTCAAGTTGCACAACGGGGTTAAAATAGGGGCTGTGTTGCTTTTCAATTTAATACGGTTGTATTTGTATAGCATCGATAGCAACCACAATTGTCTCCAAATGCTTTCCCGAACTCAGAGACCGAAAGCCCCAGAGAAAAGAGGTGGAGGTATGAATTCATACATGCATCTACAAACAAGAGTACATGATACTTCGAGGTGACGCATGGCACATGGAAGATTGATGGTGGATAAATGCATTTCTAGCAGCGCGTTGGGTTTGAGTTTAGACTCTGAAATATGATGAAGACTTGTGTTTTTTTTAAACATCTGACATACAATGAGAAGCATTGGCTGACAGCAGAATATAATAAGCAATTGACACCGGCGGCAACCTGAGATGAAGAATGTAAGAAATTCATCTGGGTTTAATCAGAGTCCTGGAAAAAAAAAAGCAGACTCAGACTGTTTTCACTAATTTCCCTCCTCTGGATCGCCCTGTCCTGAAATATTTATTTTATGAATTTTAAATTCAATCAAGTATTGATTACTGGATCTTAAATATCTACCCCTCCTGTATGTCATAATAAGAATCAAGCCCAAGACAGATGTTTAGAGGAAAAAAAGAGAGACAGGTAGACAAAAACACATAAACTCCGCCGCTCGTATCGAATTCCACGCCACGACTGACAAGCGTCGTCTCTGGCATGCGGTGGAGCGCCGTATCGTTTTCCTCTCCGCGGATGGCAGGCCGCCGCAGGAAAGGTGAAAGTTGAAAACCTCCGTTATGTAACCAGCAGGCATCAAAGATCTCACACCAATGTGAACCAGATGTGGGTTCTCCTGCTGCAGCGGCAGCTCGACAACTGGGCTATTGTTTTTGCGCAGCGACCTGGTTAACCACGCTGGCATAGGAGCTAAGTCTGTTACTGTATATAGGAAAACATAGAGGTTCTAAGGCTATGAAGGGGACTTAAATTGTCTTCTAAAACTAGTAGAATACACTTTTAACTCCCAAGAAGAATGCAGTTAACAGGCCTGATGTACATACCCTCCCTGCGTAGTGGATGATGCAGAAGTCAGCTTTGTCCTTGAGTTGACGTGGCTTTTGAAACTTGGTGTGAGTGCCTTGCTCCTGCAGGACCTTGTCGATGAACGTCTTGTCCGTGGCCTTGGGGAACCAGCACTCCTCGTCCAGCAAAGCCAGAATACCCGGGGGATTATTCTGAGAAAGACATATTTTATCACACACAGCATATTCGAGGGCGGACGCACAAAAGTAGAGAGTTGACACTGACCGGCCTCTCGATGAGGTCGATGCACGGCTGCAGGTCGAGGCCGAAGTCGATGAAGCTCCACTCGATGCCCTCCCGCTGGTACTCCTCCTGCTCCAGGATGAACATGGTGTGGTTGAAGAGCTGCTGCAGCTTCTCGTTGGTGTAGTTGATGCACAGCTGCTCAAACGAGTTCAGCTGAAAGGACATTGAAAAGAAACCTCTTGTTTAGTGCGGATATAAAGGAACAACTGTATAAAGGCTACCGCTAAATCAGCAAGTTTTTGTAGTGTTTCAAAAAAATTCTAACAAATTCTAACAAAGATAAATCATGTTCAAACTTTTATAGATTTATTTAAAAAAATACAAACTATGTCAGTACGCTAAAACCAAAGTGACACATGTCAGACAAAAAAAGATAAAAATAAAAAACAACCTATTGTAAGTGTGTGCAATCCTACATTAGTACTTTCGTGTTTTTGTTTTTTTTGTTAGTGCTGAAACGCCAAAATCTGTACCTCAAAGATCTCGAAGCCAGCGATGTCCAGGATGCCAATGAAAGACGCCCCCTGCCGCTTGGTCCTGTCCAGGGCCTTGTTGATGCGATGGACCAGCCAGCGGAACAGCCGCTCATACGTCGCCTTGGCCAGGGCTTCGACGGCAAAGTCAGCCTGGGATGAAACGAAGGCGATTAACATGAAAGGCATCCATAAATTAAAGGTAATCAAAGTGAGACAAGGTACGGACGTCGGGCTCCGAGCAAGAATTATGGCACAGATGTGGAGGTGGATCACCTGTCCAAACATGTGCTATGAGTTTGATAAAATCAGGGGTAGACTAAACAGAAAAGAATTTTTTCAGGTTCAGGTGAAAAACGATTTAGTTTCTAATTGATTTGGATGTTTTTCCAGTCCGGTTTTTTAGCTTTCGCCTGCATCAATCAATAAAATAATGTGAGATTTGGGCGGCGCCTCACCTGTTCTTTGGTCTGTGCCTTCTGCACGTAGTCTCGTCCGACTTTGATCCTCGGGGTGAGGATGGCTCGGGTAAACTCCATGACGTTCATTCCAAGCAGGTGGCAGAGCTTCTGCGCCACTGGGAGAAGAAGGAAGCAGTGAGCATTTAATGGGTTTTTGAATCTCAAGAATTTGATGGACGATTTGATGCCGGATTCAAACAATTAACTGACCGAATCTGTGTATAACAACCCAGGATGTATTGTCATACACAGATTTTGCACATCCTGGCTGAACTGAGACCCCAAAATGCATCAAGTAGTTTTTTAAAAATTACAACTATGAGTAACATCTTCAATGGATAGGGCCTGAAAAAATAATAGGTAATAATACTAGCTACAGTTAGGTCCAGGCTTTAAGTGGTGATGGACAGTAGAGTAACATTGGCGTAGTAACATCTGAGAGCCATATAACTTTTGTGTCATTTGCACTCATTCAGGAGATAATTAGATCAGCGTATATCCATATAATGGGAGTGACCGGGGCACCGAGACGCAGCCTCTAAATAACGCATTATCTGCCGCGAAACTCGTTCATTTCGCCAATATTTTGTTATGATACGCTAGTGCTATTCCCTGTTGAGTCCAGAGTTACCTGTTATCATCATCCGAGGTCTGTAGATTGACCTACAGACCTCAGATGATGTCTGCTGACCTGGATGATGTCACCTCTGAGCGGCACGCGCACCCTGTAGGTAAATTTACAGACCCCGGATGATGATAACAGGTAACTCCGGACTCAACGGCTAATAGCACTAGCGTATCATAACAAAATATTGGCGAAATGAAAGAGTTTCGCAGCAGATAATGTGTTATTTAGAAGCTGCGTCTTGGTGCCCCAGTCACTCCCACTATATGGATATACACAGATCTAAATATCTCCCGAACGACTACAAATTACACAAAAGTTATATGGGTGAGTAAACGATCATATTTTATGCCAGAAATAAGGTTCAGGTTGTTAAAAACAGTAGTTCCCCTTTAAATTAAAGCAGGGAGTCTGTACCTTGAGCCCATATTCTGTATATACATATATAGACCTATACGGATAGAACAACCAAAAGTGCGAGCATGTGGAGATGAGCAGACTGCTTTTAACCACTTTTCGGGGCGGAAACTGAAGAGTCACAGTCATCTGATTTTCATGACTCATTCATGAGCGTTTACCTGTGTTCTCAGGCATGGAGGCTTGATCGGTGTTCCTCTCCTTTTTAAAGATGATGTTGCCGAACTGAAGCACGGCAGAGACCACCTTCAGCATGCCTGCCAAAGACCGGACAAGAGTAAACTTTACTGATGCCCAGGGGGGGATTAGGTAATGTCAGAGTAAAGGTGAGGGGGGGGAAAAAGAAAAGAAAAGAAAAGAAGAATGACGGTGTAGTTTGCTTCGGGGCACATCTGGAACTATTACTCACAGACAATCTCCTCGTGGGAGAAGCTCATGATGTGCATGGCCTCCATCGTCTCCTGGAAATTGTCCTTGTCCTGCTGCCCCGGGATGGGAATGTTACCATTGGACAGGAAGCGGTAGCTGTTGAAGCCTTCGAGGAGCAGGTCAGCTGAAGAAGGGAGAAGGAAATCGAGTCAATGGAGTGTATTAAGGCCATGAGGTGTCTTTATTTTGTCCTCAAAAGTAAAAGTAAATCATGTTAATGAAGCTTGGGAATATCTGATCACACAGTTTGTGTTGTTCATTCTTCAGTGGTTAATTTGGGCTATTTTTGCAGCTTCATTCTCTTAGACTTTGCTTTATTGAGCCACGAGGGAAACTGCTTGGTCACAGTAGTCGTTCCCGTTCTTGAAATTCATTGTCACTCTGACTTTTAAATCGTCTATCGTGCACTCCTCCTCCTCCCCCCCATCTCCACCTCATCCTGGTAGCCCAACTTCTCCATCAGCCTTTCTGCTGCTATCACCAGCGTCTATCTCCCACCCTCATCCCGTCGTATTGCTTCTCATCCGTGCCGAGTATTTACCCGCGACACAAGTTCTTGTTATTGCAACTAGTGTTTGCTGTTTACTAAATGATTATTAAATCTATTCGATAGCCCAGTCAAAGGCACGGAGAGTAATTACGTAAGTGACGGAGAGTTGGCCGACCTTCTACATCCACTAGTTCACAGGAGAAATATGTAAAGTGTGGCTTTGTCGGTGTCTGCTTCACCATGAAACAATGTGCTAACGAGATAAATTAGACGCTAACAAGAGGGAACGGTTTGCTCTGGTGGTTCTAATTCAAACCGGCTCTCTGTTCCCTGCCCCGGAGCAAATTGGCGCGCACATGAAATCTCCCCCGTCACTTATTCCGACTGCTCCTTAGAGCGGCGGTGAGGTGTCACTCACTTCGAAGATGCTCTCCGGCGCCGGCCAGCAGGCGGTAGAAAATGTGGAAGGTCCTCTCGTCTTTGGCCTGCCTGATGGCCCTCGACTTCTCCAGAAGGTCTGAGAGGGAAGGTTAAGGACTGACGAGGAAATCACAATGAAAGATCCCTCTTATGCTTTAGGACATTCAGCAACCAAAAAAATGTTCTATGCTCCCGAGAAATCTTAGAGAAACCAAACAAATCTTGGGGTTATTTCTTTTCCTCATCAGGAACAACAAACTAAAAACCTAAAAGAAGGAAGAATAATGATTTCTTTTGTGCTAAATGCTGTCTAGCGTCTTCTGGTTGAAGAGGAATTTCATTTTTGTGGTAAAACATAATCTGTGGTGACTCGTGAAACCCTACCACTGCTCCCTAAACTCAGTGTGCACCCTGCCCCGTCCTCAGCTCTCTCTGTTGTGTTTTCTGCAGCCCCTCTGCTGCTTCAATCTCCTTCAATAACGAGGATACAGGTTTCAATATTGGCCCCGACAATGTAGCCCGTCACGTCAAAGTTGACTCTGATGAACTTCCCCTGCAAGGAAACAAAACAACGCGCATATTTGCGTTAACAGTCACTGCAGTTCACAGGTTGACGAGAGTGTGTTTGCGGGTGCAGCTGTCCTCTCGTGTATCTGTTCTCCCTTCGGGGCACAGCTGCGTTTTTAAATACCACATTTGTGGATTCTTGCCGATGACAGAAAAGAAAAGCGGCGAGGAGCGAAATGTCTATATTAGGAAGCGCCAGGTTAACGGGTCGGGAGGAATCTCAGGCATCTGTGTGGTTTCCTGACAGCGAATGTGTGCCCATCTGTCCACTGGTGAGTCACGTGGTTCTGAGCACCGTTAATCTCCACCACATGGTTTATCCAAAAATGTATTATATTTTCTGAAATGCTTGGAGTGAGAATTCTTGATTGACATGATCGTCGATCAAGAATACAGTTCTTACAGTTTCACTTTAACATGTTCCGTTAAAAATGATCACAAGAAGTGTTTAAAAAGCCACTTTACATTTTGTTTAATAAGATTATTCACCTTCAGGTGAGAGGGAAACCTTGTACACTCATAACGGGACGTGGATACAGGCACAGTTGTCTATATTTTTGCATATTTTTTTCTTTTTACTTGTTAAAGTAAGTGAGTTTACTCTAAAAAGCATAATATATAAAACGTGGAAGATGTGCAGGGCCAAGCGTCTAATGATATATCAGATTATGGATTAATATACAGTATTTTAAAGTGATAAACTGAGTCGTGGACATAATATAAACAGTATATACTCCACACTGTAATTAGAAGCGTGTTAGGTTTCGGATTAGGAGCTTTTCCTTGTACGCATGTGTTGTGGCAAGTGTAAAATGAACCGACGGTCGGCGTGGAGTTTACTCTGGAGCCGATCCGGACCGGCTGTATATTTAACTGGAGAGAATGATGATTTCAACAGGGGCTGTAAACTCACAAAGCGAGACGAGTTGTCATTTTTCACCGTCTTGGCGTTGCCAAATGATTCAAGGATGGGGTTGGCTTGCAGGAGCTGGCGTTCCAACTCACCCTGTGGAGAAAAGAGGGGATATCAAGCCAACTGTCAAACACTTCTAACTCCTGATAATAGCTTCTAACAGGATCTTTCTGTGCACCTACTGAAACGTATGCAAGCTTGCAAGGCCTAAATACTGGTAGCAGAACAGAGAGAGGTAGCCAGGTCTATATAATAAAACAACCTGTCAGAAAGTTCATCATGGCTCTGCTGAATTTGCAAAAAACCAACTATGGTACAGTGTGATTTTTGTGAAGGGAACTCGACAAGTTTAAAGCGGCAAGAAAACCAAACAATTTGACAGAGCCCATGAAACCGCAAGTAGGCATTACGGCATCGTCCTATAGTGAGCGGTTAGTTTGCGTTGAGGAATGAGAGGCCTTTTCCGGTCTAAAACATTCCTCAGGCTGTGATGATATACCACCACATATATACAAAACATAAGCGTACCACCGCAATGGTACTGATGGCTTCCTCCCAAAATCTCAAAACCTGGAAAATTCTCTACAGCACCCGAAACCTTCAATTCCCCAACGTATGACACAATCTCTTCTAGCCAGGGTGGTGGCAGAACAAAAATAGGATCAGATCCTGCCTTGAACTAACTAAGGATACAGACTGGCCCAGCTGGGAGGGTGGTGGGAGGTAGCACAACAACTAGACTAGTATTTAACAAGATGAACAAAGAACGTGGCTCCATCTCGGGCGTCTTCTTCTATGGAATGAATTCAGTATTGTCAATAAAGTTGGGGGAAATAAAAGTTTTTGTTCAATTTCCAGGAGATTTAAAGTTCCACAGGGGTCAGAACTAAAAGGTCCTTTCACATACACCAATCAGCCACAACATTATGACCACTGACAGGAGAAGTGAATAAAATTTAAACCATCACAATTCAGTGTTCTGCTGGGAAACTTTTGGACCTGGCATTCATTGGTGTGGATGTTACTTGGACCTAGCACCCACCTAGACCAGACCAGGCACCCCCACCCCATAGCAATCACACTCCTTGATGGCACAACCACAAAAACGCTTTAGGAACAACTCAAAAAAACATGAACAACAGCATAAGGTGTTGACCTGGCCTCCAAATTCACTAGATCCCAAACTGATGAAGTATCTGTAGGATGATCCACAGAGGCCCCTCCCCTCAATCCATAGGACCCAAAGGCCCCGACTAACAACATTCTGTTGCCAGACACCACAGGACACCCTCAGAAGGCCCATGTCCATTCTCTGATGAGTCACAAGTGTTTTGGGAGGCACACGGGAGACCTACGCGATATTAGGAAGGTGGTCATAATGTTTTGCCTCATCGGTGTATAAGGTTTAATAGGGTGAACGAGTATCGCTTTGAAACCTCTGTGCAGATCCAAATCTGGCGCCTGAACCCACAAATCGAACCTCTCAATCTTTCGCTGACACTTGTGAACGTGTAAACCGAATGTCAAAACAATTAAACACAAACAAAAAACCTACGGGTTAATCTTCGAAGCACTTCTTGGCGCCGCAAGACAGAAACAACACCAGCGCAAAAACAGAAGGAAGCAACGATCTCAGAAGAGGTCTGGAAACAAGAGTTTTCTGACCAAGAATGTTGAGCTCTGGCAGAGGTCTAAATTCAGAGTTTAATCTCTCCGGCCAGACATATGGGCCACACATGGAAACACAATATGCGGCACCTTTGCGGAAAAATATACAAGTATCAGGAGCGGGATAATCCTTCATGCAGCATTCCGATGTCTTTTCTCAGTGTGTTGATAAATGCACAAGACCCTGCAGAAAAACTTACGTCTCCTGACAACAGTAGGGAGTAGTTACTCTCCATGACTCTGAATAAAACCCAGTGCATGCATCCGTCTATAAATGCCGTGCAGGCTTTTCTTTCTCATTGAGAGAATCACAAAAAGTCTGCTTTACATCTTCTCCAATACCTCCTTCACCTCTCCTGCACCATGTCTTTCCTCTCCCTCAATCCCTGGCTCGACATTCCTCTGGCCCGGTGCTCAGAGGCAGCCGTAATGCAATGCAGAGGGAGAGGCAGCATTAAGGAGGTCAGCTACCGAAAACGCAGCACATTAAACACGAATTCAGGGTACATGTGCACGAAGCTGCGGGTTGCAGGACTCCCCTCCGCTTCTATAGTTATTAGATTTTCAGAGAGACATCGGGTATTGGTTTACGGGAGAAAGAAAAATTGCTTCTGGAAAAATCAAGCAGAGAGGAGGTGAGCCAGAAAATACCAAATTCTGTGCACAAGAAAGAGAAGATGGAACTGGGGTGAAGTCATTACAGAAATCATTTAAAACTGTCTTCAAACTATAAACATGCTTCTATAATACATCACAAAAGGAAAACATGCAATTAAAGACTTTTGCAATCATCTTTGATATCTCTGGATGTGTGATTAAAAAAACACGTCCTTAACTAAAGCACATAAAACACGAAGCTTGAGGAGAGATGTTTAGTGAGGCTGTGGTCTGTCTTTCACGCTGGTTCTTGGGGAATAAATTGAAATAACAAACCGGGGCTGCATAAAGTTTTAATAGCAGGTATTTGACATGACATGTGTTTCCAATAAAAACCATTTCCAGCTGTTCTAATAAAGCGGCACCGACTGATAAAACAACGTGTTTTATTATCATGAGCCTGCTGGTTTGACAGCAGATTCAAACAATCATGTGAGGAGACTGAGCCAGCACAAACAAATACCTCATGGAGAAAGGAGCTTAGATTAGTCCGTCAACGTCGTTGCGGAAGCGGCAGAGATTTAGAGAGAAGGGCATGCAAATACACACAAGCATCACAAGAAAAAACATATATATATATATATACATATTAAAAAAAAAAAAGGACCACACACTCGTTTTTGAGAAAGCGGGAGGATACACTTGCCTGTAGCTTGAATGCTTTGGGGGATTCGGGCTGTTTGTTACGGATAAACAAATGCAAGTGTTAAAAACCTGAAGCGCTCATGTCAGACACAAGCCAATAGGAAACAGAACACCAGTACACACACTGGCTACACTCCTGCAGAATGGCATGGGATAGCACGAAGGATTAGCAGTGACCAGTCAGTAAACATCTGTTTGGTTAGCTGTTAAGTAAAGATTTATAAAAAAGTATGCTAAGCTAAGCAGTTTACCTAGAACACATTAACGTTACAGTACATGTAAGGAACAGCTTGACACAGATGGAGAGTTAGATGAAAAGACTGATACCACTCTCGCAATTGTTTTGCTAAATGCTATAGCCATTAGCTTAGCATCTTACAATGACTTTCAACAAGATAGCAGCTAGCCTTGCTCTGTCCAACTGAAACAGAATCGGCCTACCAGTGCTACTAAAATTCACTAATTAATGTTGACAGTTGACAGTCTCAGTCTCTAATCTCAACCTAGCACACACTAGAAGATTGCTAAAGTTAGCCTGAAGGGCGGGAATGTTTTATTGATAACATTGCTAGCTGCTTCATTGGCGATACTTGTAGGCACTTTACCTACAACACATGAGCATTACAGTACATGTAAGGAACAACTTGACATTTTGGTAAAAGCAATAATTTTAGAGTTAGATGAAAAGATTGAGACCACTCTAACAATTTCTTGCTAAATGCTAGAGCCAATAGCCTAGCTTCTCAAAATGTCTTTAAATGAGATGGCAGCTAGACTGGCTTTGTCCAACGGAAACAGAATCGACCTACCAGTAGCTACTGCTAAAGTTCACTAATTCTATATTCTCTCTCTGATCTCAAACTAGCACACAAGATTGCTAACGTTAGCATCAAGGACGAGAATAAATGTAAGGTACAGCTTGATATTTTGATACCAATCTTGCGTCTTATATTTGTCATTTGCTATTGTAGATATTCTTCTCTCTAATCTTAAACTAGCACACACGACAAGATTGCTAACATTAGCCTCAAGGTTGTGAATGTTTACTATTATTTTACAGCACTGTTTTCTTGTAGACTCGTTTCTATCATTGGTTATGGTGAATGTAATCCAGATTTTAAATCATAACTATCAAAAGTGTTTGATATTAATTGGACTGATGAGTTCCTCAATGGGAGATTTAAGGGTGGATCTGTAAACAGCACACATTACAAGATAATCTGTGCTGATCCAATTGTTGGGAAGGGAAAAAAAATCCCGAACCCCGAGCCAACGTTCCCTTTTATAATCCTGTTTGTTTATTCCATGGGAAAACTGACTCTTGACTATTTTATGAAGGACTGCATGTTGGATAATTTCGTGGCTCTGAGCAGTTGCCAGGCAACCGGGCAGAGAGGAAGATACTGATCCGGGCCAAGAAAAACTTTTGGACGTAAACACATCAATTATACTTTGGTTTTCGAATTGATTAAACAAATGGGAGCCTGGTTAGCTATTTACAGTGTTATGCTAGGCTAAACGGTTGCTGGTTACCCTTTTGGTAATGAGAGTGATATCAAGCTTTGCACGCTCTCTGGGGTTTATGAGAGGAGAGGATTGTGCCAGGACTAGAGGAAGAGAAACGTAGGAAGAGGGGTTCTCACAGGAATGTTGTGGTCTTTGCGTCCTTTGTGTGAGGAGGCAACGTGGGCCAGGTACTGGATGACCTTCTTCGTGTTCTCGGTCTTGCCAGCGCCCGATTCACCTCTGAAAACGAAGGGTGAAGACAGAGTGTGAAAAAATGAGAGGTTTAGACGTAAATTAGAAGCTTTGAGACACATTTTAGGAAATAATCTGTTTGGTAGAGTACAAACAAAACATGGTAAAACCCAGACCAAAATTACTCCTACTCATTGTGTCAGTTGCTAAGAAAGAAAGTTTGGATAAACCCCAAAGACGCAATGAATAGAGAGGAAAAAAGGAGACAAGGCGAGTGAATGAAAATCAGGCTTTTCTTTGTTAATCCATCCATTTGTTTGTCTGTCTGTTTCACTGGAGAACGCTGTGGTTTTGGTGAAACAGTCTCCAAAGTTTCCAGGCCCTGCTTTTGGGCTGTCTCTAATGATAGCTGTGTTGAGGCAGGGCCATCCACAGCTCGCGCTCAGAGTCCAGAAAACCCAACAGCAAAACCAGGCCAGCGACACTACATCTAGCTACATACCGGTGGCTTTAGTATAGGTTGCTATTAGCTCCGCTGCACATAGTACACTGCAGTTTTAGCTGCTGAACTAGAATTTGATGGGCGAGTCCTCGAATGCAGAAAATGGGCATAGGAATATAGGTCAGGTACCAGAGTTTGGCATGAAGTCTTCATAGTTTTACATTTTTTTTCACATTTTCTTTCTTACATGAATGCAAACATGTGCTTTAAAGGGACATCTTGCTTTTGGAAGTTTTAGTATTTCCTGCTTTACTATTCTCGTGGGTCAGCTAGTCAGACAGAATTCTCAAATCTTGTGCTATTACTCTCAAACCAACTCAAAATCTCTGAGGCTTATTTTCATGGTGAGCTTGAGAGGATTCCTCAACCGAGGTTTCTGAAGCTCAATGCGGCAGCTCTCTGCAGTTGCAGTGCCTGAATGAGCCAAATTTCTGGCTCATTCAAAAATGGGCAATGAGGTGCGGAGTAAGTGGAGGTTGACAGCTACAGAGGCCACGCCTTAAGATATAACTTTAGGCCTATATATAATTTAAATGTGAAATAATATAATAATGTTCCTAATGTTAAACTTAGTTGGGGATTGACTCACTTTTGAAGCCGACCTCAAGTGGCCTTTGGAGGAACTGCAGTTTTCGGCTCTTCTTTTGTTCAAAGTCAATTTTACTATACACCGATCAGGCATAACATTATGACCACCTTCCTAATATTGTGTAGGTCTCCCTTGTGCCTCCAAAACAGTTGTGACTCATCAGAGAATGGACATTGGCCTTCTGAGGGTGTCTTGTGGTATTTGGCAACAGAATGTTGTTAGTGGGGGGCTTTTGAGGGGAGGGGCCTCTGTGGATCATCCCACAGATACTTGATCAGTTTGGGATCTAGTGAATTTGGAGGCCAGGTCAACACCTTGTGCTGTTCTTCCAGTTTTTTTTTTTAGTTGTTCCTAAAGCGTTTTTGTGTGTGTGTCTGTGTCAGGCTGCATCCTGCTGGGGATGGCTGCTGCCGTCAAGGAGTGTCTTTGGGGTGGGGGTGCCTGGTTTGGACTAGGTGGGAGCTACATGTCTAAATAACAACCACACCAATGAATGCCAGGTCCAAAGTTTCCCAGCAGAACACTGAATTGTCACAAGATGGTCAACGTTATACCCTAACCCTAACCCTAACTTCTACTGTCAGTGGTTTTAATGTTGTGGCTGATCGGTGTATGTAAGTATGTACACATAATGAATATGTGGTATGGCCTATGTAAGACATGTGCACAAAATACAAAAAGAGGCACATGAGGCTTTAGTTCTAAAGAGACTGTAACACCTCCATCACACCTATTACTTCTTCTTATGTTTGAACATTTACATTCATCTGTAAATACAAGTGGACAAGTAACTACCAGTTTTAGATTTTTTCAAATCTGCTAAAACACAAAACTGATTAAGACCTTCTTTAATTCTATGCTATGTTGTGCCAATTGGTCTTTTTTTCTGACCTGAACAAATGTAGGTCACAAGTAAGGCATTTCCTGCAAAGAAGAGAGGCAGCTTCTCACTGACCAACTACTAAACAGTGTGGCCAAAAAAAAAAAATGCCTCCACTGTCACCAACAGAGGGTGTCGTTTTCAGAATTTAGGACAGATTATGCAACTGGTCCTGTCTGTTCGTTGGCAGCCGCGCTGAAACAGAGTGGCACTTAATTACTCTCTGCCATGGAGGATGGGGAGGCAGGCACCACCAAACCGCACTCATAACTCCCTCAGCATTGGGTAGGGCGGCCGTGCAGCCCGGCATCCTCAAAAAGCTATTTGAAAGTAGTCTTTAAATACAACCCAGCAGGACGACGGCAACGGGCCAAGTGACTCGGGACGAGAGAAACATGGAGGGAGACGGAGAACGGGTTAGTTTGGGAAAGCCTAAAGTTATGACTCTTAAACACACAAGGACAATAGGTGAGACTTTATATGGGATTAAGGTGAAGCTTTATAATCTTCAGCTTGGGACAGTTTAATTTTCCAGCCCATTAAGCTGCTTTGTCAACAGAACCACCTTAAAGAGCAGATAAACCATCTGGCCTAACAGAGAAATGAGCTCAGAACGGGAAGAGGAGAGGATTTAAGAGAGTTGCAGTACTACTCACGTGCAAAGGATTGATTGGTCTTCACGGTCTGTTCAGAAAAAAAAAAACAAACAGAAAAAACACAGTTAGCATCTTTGCATATTCTTCTCTAAAACTACAATAATTATAAAACATGGTCTTAAGTGGTCAAACTGCTTCGATCTGGATTAGACTGAACCCATGATTTCTAAATTAACAGTATTATCTTTCATGAGAGTAACACGACAACCATAAAATATTGCTCCATCTGGATCAGAATCACATGAACCGAGTCTGTGTCGAGAGCATATTTTGCAGGCATTCCTCGGCCTGCAGCATCCAGACTTCCCCGCAAAGCCACGCTGCGCATTGGCCATAAACGGACACCCAGCCGGACCTTTCATCACAGAGGAGCTCAGGCCAAAGTCCAGATGACAGGATTAGCTATGCCCAATGAAGAGAGTGAGCCCTCAGCTCCGAAGGTCACTGCAGAGGACTACAAAGACCAGAAGCAGCAGGGAACTGACACGTCCGTCATCAAATGGTAACTCCAGACGACTTTGCTTTCTGCCACGAGCATAGCATGGACTCTAATTCAGTGGTTACAAGATTTATGTCCAAATATGTTCCAAAATAGATGTTTGTCAAGAAGAATTTCCTTAATACAACTGATCGAAATTGGGTTTCAAGTTTGCATTTGCACTTTTATCACACGGAAAAAGAAATCTGAATGTTTAAACCATCTATTCATTAGCCACATTTAGCTCAACTTAACTTCTCAGGTGAGTTAGCCGAGTGTCGTATGAGTATTTATCTAAGTTTCAATTCAGTTCAATTCAATTTTATTCATATAGCGTCAATAACAATACAAATTGTCTCAAGACGTGTTACAAACTCTGGTCTGAAACCCCCAGAGTGATCAGGAAGGCGACGCGATCACTTCCTTTTAACAGGAGGAAACCTTAAGCAGAACCTTAAGCTCTTCTGCCCAAGGCCGGCCGGGTAGACATAGAAAAAGAGAGAGAAGAGAGCAGCAGGAGGAACGAGATAAACACACATCTCACTAAAGCTTACATGTAGAATCTGAAGATCATGTTGCATGTCAGTTTGCAGCATTTTCCTACGTATCACTTGCAAATGCAATGGTGTGTTCAGATTAGCAACATGCTCATTGTCATGGATCTTTGACGACCGATCCTGCAAATCAAAATCGAGGTTGCCACAACTTTTTACAGTGCTATAACAATGCAGTGAAGCACTAAGCAACCTCAACGAAGGTTTGACAAAATGCTTCAACGGCGACTTGCCGACAATGCAGCTTGGCCTTCAGTCTTCGGAGAACAATGGGTTGTTGAAACTTGTTTGATTGTGTCCTCAATGAGAAAAAGGCAATTTAGAACAAAACCCAAGGGTATAACAATCTGGAAGAAGTAACTGCTTTTGTTATTTCCCACATGATTCAGTTTAACACATCTACAAATACACAAAGCTGCTCATCAAACCCATTTCCTCTTCATGTATCAACTTTAGGAAATCGGGAACTCTGGCAGTGACTGTTTACTGAAACCTACAGTTGTGAAAACTATCTGCTGGTGCGTGATATGAAGAACAAAGCCTGACCAATTGTCAACAACAAAGACAAGAGGCTTAAAACATCTGGACACATAAGCAGACCACCTTAGCTTTATTTTGGGTTTCTCGTAAAGAGGAACATCTTGCACAATTTACACTACTGAGGGATTGTTGTGAGACATTACACAGGACCTGTTTGGAGACTTGCTTTTTCCTTTTCTAGAAAAAGGTTATGATTAGCTAGCAGCTCTGATGGATAACAATAGAGGTCTCAGCTTGGGGGGCTTGCCACAGAAATTTACTCACACCTTGTTGATGTGTGTCAGATTTTCACAGATGGCTCAGATAGTTTCTGAGGTGTAATCTTTCAACAGAGAAGTTACCTTTTGTTCAAGCATTGAAGCATCGACAGCCTGCAAGCGACAAAAGTTGGCAACAAATGAGTGTGTGCATCTAAACACCTTTTGTCATTGTTTCCTCAGTGAACACCTGCTTTGTTGGATTTAAAAAACAACAACAGATGAGAATGAAAAAGTCCCAAATATGCACAACGATAGACGTATGCACACTTGCAATGGACGCCACTTCTGGTAACCGTGTGATTGATGAATTAGCTGCTCATTATAACGGCAGTGATCTCCCCTTAATAACAACAAAGTCTTTGAAACGTGGGTCAGAGTTTGATTACTCTTCCAGCCAGTGTTTTACACCGATGTTCTGCACAGATCTGATGCTCCACAGAAGAACCTAGTGCTGCTTTTTCACGAGGCTCGCAACTCTGTGTAAAACGATCGCGAATAAAAAGATCCAACACACACTCCTGTGCTACATCAGTTCAGCTTGACACGATTAAACAGAGAAGGAATTTGCATGCGTGACCTCATGCGCCTGAAATTAGCACCTGACTGCAATCTGCAAAGGATAAAGCACCCAACAACAGCATGCAACTATAGTCAGGCTAAACGCCCAAACCCCAAATTTGGATAGTACTGGTATGAGCAGTTAGAAAAACTGTGGCTATGCAGACAAAAATACAACAATGGTCTTTCATATTTTATAAAATTAGTCCTTAAAAGTCGGCTTATTGTTAAAAATGAATCTTACATCATTGCAAAAGTATAAGGCCCATGAGGCTCAAAGATAACATCAGACACTCTGATTGGCTGTTCATGCTAGCAAACTGGTGCCAAAAAAACAACTGTACACCAACTGATTAATCCAAGCACTCTAAGCTTCCCAGCTAGTTCTAGCTCTTCTAGTTTCCCATTGTGAATAACAAATACAGACTACTGCCACCTGCTGGCATGGAGGGTTATTTCCTTTCACATAGGGGTTGGCTGTAGTTGTTGCAGTGCGTTCAAGTGCCACTTTTTGGTCCAGAAACTACAGCATTTACCACTGACTTTCATTAACAAGAAGTCCCACAACTAGGGCTGCACTATTTCTTTTCAATTAACCCATTAATATTTCAAACATTTTCTCATGATGACATATTTTCACATGAAGTCTATGAATGAAAGAACCAACTTCAACTTCTACCCAGTGACGCTAGTCAACAAAAGTTGAATGACAACTAATAAGGAAGGTTTTGAGGTGCTAATAGTTATCTATAATTACAAGTGCAGGTGTACTATTTCACCTGTTCGTGTTGCAAAAAGGTGGATTAGACCATCTCAGAGAGTAACGTTGATGGAAATCTACGTTGTTTAGCTTCATGGGTCTGTGTACGCAGAAACAAACTGGAAATAACTGCACTGGAAAGTAGGGTTGCTAACCATTAGCATCTGCTCTAGAGAACCATCTGGACTGAAAAAACAACTGTAGACCAACTGATCAATCAGCGTGATTCACGAAATGCCAGCTTTGCAAGATGATTAGCTGCTCTCCAAGCTTCCCAGCAGGTTCTAGGTGTGGACAAATACAGTTATTTCCTTTCAAACGGGCGACGTTTCCGGCAGTTCTTTGACGTCGGTTTGGTTTGTCTGGACCAAATCACAACCTCATAACCTGCAGATTGTTTTGATCATACAACATGGCAGACTGGCTAGATTCACAGGGTGGGAAAAGCAGTTGATGCGGCAATGAAAGTGGGGTTGAGATGTGAGAGTGTGTTTGTACTCTAGCTGATGAGAAGAGATTGTCATTTGTTCAAGAAAATGAAAGGGGTCAGCAGACACGAACGCACAGTCTCAGACCTCAACTGTACTTTCAGTTGCTTCATTCTCCGCTCATCCGACATCTATTTCATACCTTTGATTCCCTCTTCATAGGTCTCATTTTACCTTCTATTCTTCTCCCCCGACTGCCAATCATTCCTTTAATCTAGCGTGACCTTTATGATGTCTTTCCTCTGTAAGGTCAGACAAAAACAAAACAGTTGAAGTGTAATCTTGAGAAAATCCTCCTCTTCCATCAAACTGATCAAATAGATAGTCTACAAATGGAAATGCCACCCTTAATTTATCTGTCTAACACACTCTTTTTGTCTTTGACACGACATGTCTGGTCACAGTTATTATTCTTAGCTTTTGTAAAAGCTTTTGTGGCGAATAAAAAGAGTTTTGTTTGCCAAAATCTCTTGAGTGTGTGCATCCATCTGGTCCACGCTGCCACCTTGGGCCTCTTGGCATCTGCTGCTGCTTCCTGTATCGCCACAGCAACTAAATGCTTGGGTCATATTTACGCAGGATGCCACGCTATGCCAGGCCAGGCCAGGCCAAGCCAAGCGTGGGTGGGTGGGTGGACCAATCAAACCGAAGGTGCTCTTCCCTTTTCCAGTAGCTCATTACTGCCTCAATAAATCTTACCCCCTTTTGTGCCCCCCCCCCACCCCTTTCCTCCGGTTGCTCTCATTTCCCCTTTTCTCTCTCCCCTCATGAATGGTGCAAAGCCTGATTACTCACGCCGCCACAGCGAGACCTTACTCGAGGCGAGGAAATCACAGATGTTTTCAATTTGATCACCTCGTCGTCATTTTCAGCTGCTTTAGTTATTTCCTCCGCGACGACTCGCAGCCAGTCGTTAAGGTAATGCCAGTGTGAGACCGCAGCTCAGTCTCTGTTTGGACACGAGCTAAATGCAAATCTAAATCAGTAACGCTGCAGTGACATAAGAAAACTTCCCCCTAACGTATAGTGGCACTTATTTCCTGAGCTTGTTGTAAACTTTGCTGATTATCTCAAATTAAATAAAAGAGGCAGAGGCTGAAAGTGTATTAAAGCCCTTTGGGGATTACGGGAAACCTTTCAGGAAATCTCAGGTGCACAACGCTCACATGCACTGAGCTCGCTTGAGGCTTATGTGATAAGAGATGGGCCAGTCTTGCACAGCAGGGTTCCCTTCGCTGCTAATAATTTATCCCCCCGTGAGGATTAAACAAACCCTCATTCTTCACATTCCAGAGCATTTCCCCGTCGCCCTGCGTCTCCACTAAAGCCCCGATCATTACCATAACCCCTTATTATACTGACCTTATTTAACCTCGTGCAGTCCCAGTTCTTAGCACACATGGTGACTTTTATTAACAAGAAGTCCCACGACTAGGGCTGCAACAGACGGCAATTTTTTCAATGAATCCATTAATATTTCAAGATTGTATTCAAACCTAATTTGCTCATAATGACATATTTTAACGTGAAATCTATGAATGAAGAAGCCAACTTCAACATGTCTGTGAAGGTTCTCAGTCATCCATGGCATGGTAAATCCAAAAAGGCTGAAACAAAGGCAACGTTTAGAGTTTCTTGAATATGTTTCATCCAAGTCTTCAGTTCTGAAAGACTGGTGGGGTATAAACAGGAACATCTGTGGGTGTTACTCACCAGAAACCCATATGACTAGTGTCTGATCCAACTACCCAATGACGCTATTCAACCGAAAGTTGAGTGAGAAATAATAAGAAAAGGTTTGTTTTTTGCTATTTAAAACTGCAGTTTTAGTTTTAGACTTAGATAGACTTTATTGATCCACAAGGGAAATTGCTTGGTCACAGTAGCTCAGTTGAAAAACACTTTTGAGAACCACTAGTGAAAGAGGATGGAGGAGCATTAACATGAATAAAATGGAGAGTTGCTGTACAGGTGGATTGAGTATGATTTGTGCTGACTGTAATTAGAACTGCCAGTGTATTATTTATCTGCAAAAGGCTGCTTGCAACAACTTGGAGAGTAACTAACAATGGAAATCTACGTTATTTAGCTTTATGGGTCTGTGTACCCAGAAATGAACTGGTTAGAATTGCACTGGAAAGTAGCATCTGCTCTAGAGAATCATCTGGCATGAACCAAAAAGGGTTTGTCGCTCTCCAAGTTTCCCAGCTAGTTCTAGGTCTTGCAAATGACACATACATTGCCCATAATTGCTTGTCCTGTGAAGGGTCGCGCCGGTGCTGGAGACTATCCCAGCTGTCATTGGGCGAAAGGTGGTCTACACCCTGGACAGGTCGCCAGTCTATCGCAGGACTAACACAGAGAGACAGACAACCATTCACACTACGGACAATTTAGAATCACCAATGAACCTAACCAGCATGTCTTCGGACAGTGGGAGGAAGCTGGAGTACCCGGAGAGAACCCACTCAGACACAAGGAGAACATGCAAATTCACACAGAAAGGCCCCAGTCGGCTGGTAGATTCAAGCCCAGAACCTTCTTGAGGCATCAGTGCTAACCACCCCACCACCACTGTGAAGCCCATGACAAATACAATTAAGTAGGGTTTGCTAGCCATTAGCATCTGCTCTAGAGAATCTTTGTTGAGCTCGTCTGATGAGAACTCAGCGACAAGACCAACAATCAGACAAAACTCAATGAAATAACCCAAAAACCGAATTTCCGCTGAGATGCTCATGCATAGCGGTTGTGCTGCTGCGGTAGACCGTTTCATTTTTATAAAGGGTCCATCTTTTCAAATCCCTTTTTTAAATAATTTCCGCACTTGGGCTGTCGTTGGATGAAACATAATTGACATAACATGTCGTAAATCTGACGTACTTGCGCAATCAACGCCGTGGATTTTGTCAACACTCTGCCCACAATTGAGACAACTTTCTGCACTCAAGAGAAGAATTTTCCGAATCAAATGACACATGGAACATATTAAAAAAGTTCAACCCCATTATGGTAAATGTAAATTACATATGCTTTGCAGCTAATCTGATAAAACACAGAACAACAATGGCGCTGCTTGTTAAGCCATGTAGCAAAATGGGTTCACGCTGAAACTCTAGGCAGCCGTGAGCCAAAATTTCTCGTTCATACTCGAGGATGAAAAGGTTTGAGGGCTCCTTTAACCGCAGCCACCAAAAACATTCTCCACATCCCCAGCTGAAACCAGACCTTAGCGTACAAAAACACTCTTAGCGCAAGGATCATAATTACGTCCATTTGCTGTCAGTGGCGCTCGGCAACGCGGCTCTAGTTCAGCGCCAGTTCAACCCAAACATCTAGCTCACACACCGTTCTCCTAACTGTTGATTTTAACTCATGAGGTCTTTACAACTGGATGTAACACATTGCTTTCCACCCTTGAAGCCCTAGCTCTCACAATTCGAAGCTTCATAAAAGAAGTCGTAAAGCGCAACTGCACACGGTGAAAATCCCAGCGCCATGGCAACCACTTCACACACATGTGAAACCCTGAGCGATAGCCAGCTCTCTCTTAAACTCTCAGGATTACCGCACGGCAAAACACACACACACACACACAAAAATATTACATGCACAACAATGAGCTCGGCATCGCAGAGAGCGATGACTGTATTAGCACAAAGGTGATATGGAAATGGCCGCCTGATTACTCATAGAGGCCTCGAGCTGACGCAGAACAGGATCCAGAGCTACTTAAAAACCGGAGGAACAAAGCGCTGAGTGTGTGTTAATGTGTGTGTGTGTGTGTGTTTGAGAGAGACGGAGCTCATTCACATTCCCAGACAGTAGAAGTAGCAAAACAGTCGGCGTGATCTGGGAAGTGTCGTGGTCGGGGTGGGGAACCTGCGGCGTATAACTGTCACCAACAATTATGATAAGATGCAAATTAAGCACGGTTTAAGTAGAGGGGGTAATGGGCTACATCCTCGGAAAGAGGTTTTGATAAGATAAACAAACTTAGACACTATAAATCCCACAGTGGCGATTAAGGTAATACTAACTGTCACTTTATTTCTTCCCCCGATGTGTGGAAGGGAGTAAAGAAGGAGCCTGAGCCAAGCAAACGACTGCTGCCTTTACATGGACACTAGAACTCCGCTAATAATCAGAATATATCTGAATAAACAGATTTACGGGGGTGGTGTAAACCTTTTGATAATCCATTCTACAGCTCATAGTAGCCATGTAAACTCTTAAACTGCTGGTTTCTCTCTGGTTGGAATAAATCCATTCTTTCTGAGAAGGAATGTCCAGGAGGGACAGAAACATGGAGGTTGCAAAACTCAAGTAATCCAGTCATGTTCCTCCACTCTATTTCTTCCCCTGGTTTTGTGCACATATTTTCACCTCATGTTTGTGCAAATTGTGTCTTTCCCTTGACTTCGGTGTCTAAAATTCCCTTTGCATTCTGCCTGAGCACAGCTTTAGCGCCACAGATGTTATTTTGCAAGCGTGTAGAGTCTCCGAAATAACGACGGTAAGAAGTGGCGGTAGTATTCGGTTAATTACCCACTCTAGACTCTATTCTGCATTGTTGGCGTCATTTACAAGGCTGGTGCAGAGGAGACTGAGCATCAAAAGTAGAGTGAAAACATAAAAAAAAAAAAGGCTTCAGCCAAGCCCAATCTTTTGTAGTTATTTATTTTAGGTCTACCATAAACCAAAACTACGTCCTGGTAGCATCAAATCTTCCTCTTCTTCTATTGTTTTTGGCGGTTGGCTAGCGTCAAAGCTGCCAAAAATCACAGAAGAAGAAGAAGAACCAAAATCACGTGACTAAACATCAGTATCTGCTGTGTGGAAGTCAGACAGAAATGTGTAAATTATGCGACGTGGACGCTTGGTGAGGTGGTTGTACTTGATCGTTATTCAGTACCACCAACAAAACAGATTACGTCGAGTCCACTCAGGTAAAGGCTGCACCAAAACAGCAATCACAACAAACACTGAACTTTTAAAAGAAGAGAAAAGTTTCCTGGAGACAGCGTCAAGGAGAACAATCTTCCAAAGAGGGTTAGGGAGTTTATGGCGTTGAATGACTAGAACATTTCTGGAGTAGAGAACTTTATGGAGCCAAGGTATGAGCTACCATCTCCACACTACATTAACTTTGACAGAAATATGTATTGGACTGAATCCAGTCCCATCTAGGAGAAGACAAGGAAGACAAGAAAAGACTTCTACAGGAGTGGAAAATTTGTTTAGGACTCAGATTGGCCAGTGCTCAATACTGTATCTGATCGAGGGGCAAAAAAACTTGATCGGGACATCTGTAACTAAAACTGTCAAGGTCTATTTCTAATTTGAACAAACACCTTAAGGCCAGTCAGCCATTAAAGGCTAAAAAATGCAGTAGACAGTCTAGCTAAACGTTTCTTTACATCGGACCATTTGCAACCGTTGAGTGACACATTATTCACTGTAACGCCGTTGCACCAGCTGCCAGTTAGGCATTTGTTAGTTTATGAACAGAAGGGCAGCGAGACCCACCGAGCTGCCTGTCCCTTTGGCCCCATATACCTACAGTATCTGTGTGTGTTTGTGTTTGCACTGGAATTTGGATGCACCCTGGCTTCCCTTGCTTCCAGCGCTGGGGCCTCTTGGGTGGGGAACAGGCGTTGTTTTCAGCAGGCCAGCGGTGCGACAGAGGTGACATTAAAGGGACTGTTTTACAGTTATTAGCTTATACGTCATTATCACTCTGTGCCAATAGGTGGAGCATGCCAGTGAGATCACTTTCACACCAACAACAAATGAACAAATGGGTGGAGGCCGTGCCAAATCCCCCCCTTGACAGTCACAGGATGTGCATCTGGCACAAGCGAATACTTCCCAAGAGAGGGAAGAGTCTAGTAAGGGTGTGGCAGGGGAAAGAGGACAGATAGCAAAATGATGAGGGGGGAAAGCAGAGTTAGCAGAGAAAGAGCTCAGAGTGGCACAATAGAGTCATGGCGTAATGAGGAAAAAATGAGATAAGAGCGTTACGACACACAATGACACGTTCGCCGATGAAAATCTCTGGGATGTTTCAGTACGTCTGACTCAGCTGCGGGACGGTGATGACAGTTGGCAGCTGAGATCTCGGTCAGAAATAGATTTTCATAATGGCTTATGGAATGTCCCCACCCTCTCGGAAATGACGGGGAGTGTGTGTGAGGGACCACCTGGGTGTAGAGTGTAGAGAGAGAGAGACAAAGGTAGAAGAAGAAGAAGAAGAAGAAGCTTTTATCGTCATTTACACCTTGAGGTGAAAAAACAGGAAGCTCTTTTGAAGTTAACCTTTCTTGTTTCTCTCCCGGCAACTCTTTCTTTGTCTCACCCCTGTCAGATCAGAGAAAAAGCTTTACATTCTGGCAGTTTTGCCTTTATTAGAACAGACTGATAGTTAAGAGTTTGACAGAAAACGTGGGAAGAAAGGGGGAGCTGACGTACTTGAAAGCTGGAAACAAACTACAGTGATATGGCGACAAGGGCCCGTGTGATAAAACTCACTGGGTTATAGCAACGATTGGAAACGAAGATGAACTCGTCTCAAGTTTGAGTTGAAAATCAAAGGGAGCATCTGGTCAGTTGACTGGCGCATGTTCCCTAAACATTTACAACGGGAAAATGGGACTTTGGTTCCCACCACCAAATGCAATCACAATGCTGATATTTTGAGCGTTTGGAGCGTTGGGTGAACCTAAATGAAGCGGCCAAGTGGTTGTTGACTGTATTTTGTTGACTGTAATTAGCTATTTCCATTCGCCCACAAACATTTGAAGTGGGAAATATACAACAGGGTTACCAAGGCAACCAGAGCATTGAACCCCTGCTACTGCCCAACTGTCAGCTACAACGAGGTGGGGCAACAAGTGTACTGTACCGCTTTATACTGTATGTGGCAATCTAGCGTAAGAAAAATGCAAATGTATAGGCAGAGCTGCAACCAAACTGCTTAAAAGCTTGGCCAACAAGAAAGTAAATGCTATAAGCCAATGTCTTCATATGAATATACCAAACCTGTTGACAAGGGACAAGATTCCCACAGCAAAAGCGGCAAAACACCACGTTTGTCAAGCAAATACCCTAAACAAAACTGTTAAATATCCTGTCGTAGACGCTGTCTTTCAACTTCAACTCAAATAGTCTTGGTTCAGATATTTGCAAGGTACGTTAAAAGGCTGTGTTCGCCGGACTGACTGAATTAAAGGCAAAGTGGGTGTCCTCACCAGATGCTAGCTTGGCGCAACCTCAGCTCCATTCTTGATTTTAGCACTGAGTTAGGCACCGCCAAGATGGCAGCAGCCAGAGACACAACGCTGAGCTTCAAAACGAGATGTCATGGTGGTATTAGCCATCTTTATATATAGTCAATCAGTGAATATTAGCCAATTTATAATCAGAGAAAATATTTGGGGAAATAAATTAGAAATTACAGTGTTGGGGTAACTGTAAAGTAAAGGCATCATACAAGTGGTTGTAGATATTTTTTTTTCTGCAGTGAATGTTTAGTGGATTAAAAATGTCAAAGCAGGCATATCAAACGTCATTCATGAAGAGTTTCAGATTATACAAGCAGCCAGAAACAGTGGGATTTCAAAGTAAGAGCCAAGAAAACCAGACTCAGACCCAACGAAAACGTAATATTGTGTCTTCGTCTTTGCTAATACTGGCTTTGAACCTACAGGGGGTGAAAAAACAAAAAAAAGTTCGAAGAAAGGTGTATGGAAAGTAGAGTCCTTTGAGTTTTTAATTCATTTTATCAGCTCCACGGCCTCTCTGCTTGTGTTACACTGTCTGAGCTGTACTCCACAGAGAGCCTTCAGACAGGCTTTTGGAGCCTTTCCCTTTTCAAGTCCCACAAAGCACATTTTTCAAATGCTTCTCATGCAGGGGAGAAATGAGAAAAGTCTGGGTGGGAAAACAGAGGGATATCGAGTCAGATAGACAGATACAGAGAGAGAGAGAGAGGGAGGCTTAGAGAACCAGGTCCCACATGTTTCTCAAGGAGGGGTGCTGGACTGGTGTGGTAAACATCCTAGGACTAATTAGAAGACTCTTTGAAATTCAATATGTCCATCCTGCTGCATTAAGTTACCCAGAGGACATGTGCCAGTTGTACGGCATGCTAGCAAAGAGACAACACATGTGTGTTGACAGCGGAATGGAAATTTACAGCTCACAGGGGTCGGAGTGAGACAGTTAGCGATAGGTGGATGGAACGGTTGTAGAAGAAGATCCAGAGACTACTCACAAACACAATAACACGGAGAAGAGTGAGACATGGCAACAGCGAAGACATAATCTAGTTTTTCGGTTCACTGAGCACAGTGGTCGCACCAGACAAAGTGCCAGAGGCGTCAAAATAGCAGAAACACTCACGTTCTCATTTCCTACAATGGCGAAAGAGGGCGGGGTTCATCCTCTGGGTCTGATTGGCTCCGTCACTATTCAGGCCATTACTCATTAGTCGGCCAAAACAAGTTAATCCGTGCCTACATTTACACCAACGCTGAATAAAATGATCTGATCAGACGTATGTGTTTACACACCCGAAAAACATCAACCAGAACAGCACTTTTTGACATGTGGAACATCAAAAGTGAGTTTATTCAATACAGAGCCACGTTTTCTTCGATGTCGCTGCACACATGGATTCCAGTTTTGTTCATCTTCTCAAACATCATAAGCGTTTCCATGTTTCCATCTCTCCCGCAAACTTGTCACGTCACCTGATGTTTATCCCCAACATGCTCAGAAAGAATGGATTTATTCCAACCAGAGAGATGCGATCAGATCAGAAGTGCTTACATGGTTATTAGGAGAACGGATTATCAAAGGTTTACACCACCCCTCTCAATCGAAATATAGAAATACCTTCCAGCTGAGTCAGTCCATTCTGATTGAGGTGGTTACATTATTAATGGCATACTGAATGTGAACGTAGCCTATGTTCTTTAGCCAAATAAAGCTGAAACAAAGGCAACTGGTTGTTAGAGAGCCGAGCCATGTGGGTTTCAGGTTGGAATCTTCTACAGATGTTCCTAATGAAAACCACAACCTTAACTACTAGCTCTAGCTCTAACCCTAACCTGCTAGTCATTTGGAACTGAAGATGATACTTGGATGATGGTGAAACGTCCCAATGCCTTTGTGTCAACTTTGTTTTTTGGATATACCGTGACCTGGATATCTGAGAACCTTCACAGGCACACTGTTCTGTTACATTTTACAGACCAACAGTCAAAAGAGATGTTGAATTTCGTCAAGTGAACATACAAGTCAATGTGCCACACAAACCTACATCAAACAGTCATGCAACCATACAACATCCCTAGATATCCTGTGACTCACTGACTTCCTGACCCTAACCCTAACCCACTATCAAAAGGGATTATCTGTACAAGGTCCCGTGGAAATACAACACCCATGATTACTTTTAATTCACAAATGTCTCTGATAGGTTTAACACTGTCCCCCGGCCTACGCTTATCCCCTAAATACATAAAAGACAGGGTAACGGTTGAGCTGCAGTTTGAGCAACATGTTTTTTTTTTTTGTTTTTGGCTTTTTATACGCTAACACAGAGTGCCTACAGAGAGTGTAAAATTAGCCTTGCGCTGTTGGGTGTTGCCTCCACGCCAATGAAAGGGGAGGGAAAGCAGTTGCGGGAGATATGGCAGAAAGCATTTGGCAAGGTAATCGATTGCAGATGGCGGCCGTCGGGTGGCTTGTTTGGTCCACAGTGGTTCTTTGTGATGGCTAGGCCTGCTGTAATCCAACGGGACAAGGCAGTTTTCGTGCGCATGCATGTGTGTGTGTGTACCTCTAATATCGCAGTGTTAAGCTCTGCAGCCCCACAGGAATTCCAGACGCACAAGGGGGAGCAGGGGTTCACAAACAGGGAAGTAACTGTGTCACTGACGACACATTTACTGGGGCGACGTTTCCTCAAAACTGATTGAAATTATTCTCATCTGTTGAACTGGACGCTAAATAAAATGATCTGATGAGATTATATGTGATTACATGACCCAAAAAAACATTAATTAGACTAGAACTTCATTGATGTGCGCAATGTGGTGGAGCCCAAAGCGGAGCATCAAGGAAATGGAAGAAGAAGTAGAAGAAGATGAAGAAGAAGGTTGTTTCCAGATCAATGCCCACATGAATTCCGACATTAGGATATTATTCAGATTCTTAGCAGAATACTTGAGTCTATGCAACCGGTGAGAATAGAGGATTATACAAGTGTTGAGCTTTTATGTTCGACCAGAGCAATGTGGGTTACTGGAGCAGCAACAATTAGAGGTGCTACTAAACATTAAACTATTCAATTCCACTCTCAGATTAAGGGTCGAACTTCCGTGCAGATGAATAAATAGACAAATGCAGTCAGTAGCTCATTAAACAGAGTGACAGAGCAGCTCAAGCAGTCAGCACGCTGCGTGTCGTCCTGGCCTTCGGAGGGTTGTAAGGTGTCACTGAGAGGTCCAGGTAACCCTATCCGCCGCGCTGAGGCCTCTGGCATCAGCGCTACGTGTCTCTCATGACAACACTATCCAAGAACGAGCGGGCATTACATGAAAGTGACTCCACCTTAAATCATCTTCGCGAATTCTCTCGGATGCACGGCTGTCACAAGTATGCACACATGCACCACCGCGGGTTCGGTTAACCGTTGAGTGCCGATGCGTGAGCCTAAAGGCGGAGCTAGAATGGACGCTTGTGAGTTTCACTTTGAGAAACTGTCTGAAATCCAACAACCTGTGGTCGGTAGAGGATGGTGGTTCTATGGTGTAAAGGTCAGCACTCTGGACTCTGAATCCAGAGATATGAGTCCAAATCTCCGTGGAACCTTGCGTTTGTAATAGGTATGAGCTACCCTATCAACACTATATTAACTTCAACAGCCCTATTTACTGGACTTAATCCAGTTGCACAGTGCACAGGTGATTTAGGAGAATATTAGAAAGATAAGAAAAGCCTTTATTAATCTCCAGGGGAGGAAATTTGGTTTATTTAAGATCGGATAGGGAGTCAGATTGGCTGATACTGAATATTAAAATATCCCTACAGTCCTGGACGTCCCTATTCATGACCTGGATGGATGACTGAGTCCTCACAGACTGCAGCTGAATTGTCCTGGTTAGGTAGGAATATAAAAAGGTCTAGGTGTGTACATGCGTAGAGGATAGAAACCATGAATCAGAGCTGATGCATGATCCTCAAACAGAAATATGATTCCATCCTGTATGAACCCCACAGCTGCGTGTGCATATTTGTGTGTGTATACGTGTGTGTTTGCGGTGCACTGTTTAAACGGGATTCCCCTTTACTCTGAAGCATGTATATTGAATGAGTACAGATAGTCCTTTTGAGGACCGGGAAAGTGCCCCCCTCTCCCAACACACCTGTCGTGTCACTCAGACCGTGGGCGCACCCTTCACCAGCTCTCCTCTCCAGCCCTCGCTGCCCCAACCAGCGGCCTCATTTCCCAGAGAAGAACTCCGCCGCTCCAGGCCTCCCTGCCTGCATCAACACGGCACCCGGGTCCCAGCCCCCTTCAGGCAGCACAAAGCCCCCATTGTCAGGCACAATGCTAGGCCGCCCCCTCTGCCTTTCGCCCGGACCCTCTACCCCGTTTCCCCCCGTAAACTCTGTCCCTTCTCCCCCCACCCACTCTGAATTTTTGGTCTTTACCTTCTTTCCTCTCAACTCTTCGTGTTTAAATTGCCTCTATCAATGCGGTTGATTGTGTCTGTGGGGGTCTTGTGTCAATATTAAAGCCGTCAGCATTCCCTGCCCTCGCCCCCTGTCCCTGCCCCACCTCTCCAAGACATTTCCCACTTCTCTAACTGCTGTGTTGCCTCCTATAGTCTGTTCACTTCTCACTTCAGCTCCATCATCAGCCTATTTTCAACAAAACTCTGGTAATTTGCAACCATTAAACACCATATTCGCATGCATCCAAATTAAACATGTTTAGAAGTCGGATAGTTGGTCTCCAACAGAATTGGATTCATTAAGTGAAATACCTCTGAACCCTGCAGCCTTTCTAAAGTGTTAAATAAAGGCCTAGCAAGCCTAGTCGCACTCCATCTGCGATCTGTATTTAATTGCAAAAGTTGCAAAAAAAAGGAGAATGCATGACTGAAAACTTTAAGTACGACTAGTTTAACCTGAAAATACAAAGTCAGCAAACAGCGGCCTGGCACCAGTTAAAGGTACAGCTGTAATGAGGACAGGCCTGCCTGCCTGCCTGCCTGCCTGCATGCACGCCCTGCAGCAAACAAAGCTAAATGTGTCTCCTTCTTCCCTCCTGGCATTTCCCCTGTTTAACAGCTCCCAACACAATCCCCAAGGCTCCAAGTTCACCTGGTATTAACATGCAGTTGGATACTTTATCTGGAAATTGACATCCGATCCACGGGCCTCTGAATTTTTTAGCGAGAGAAGGCTTGCTACCTCGTGGGTTTGGTCGGGCTTGCTTGAGCAAAGATGCTTAACTAAACAACTTGTGTATTGATACAGAGCAGACATTTAAAGATTCACATCTATATTTTACACATTAGAAAAACAGTTGTTTTCTTTGCATCTAGATGTCTGCAAGCCGAACACAAATGTATATCTATTAACGGCCACGTACCTGAAACCTAAAATATTTAAGCAGCAATGTCAGAGGTTTCTGCTAGGCGTACTCTACGGGCTGACAGTTGGTTCTGCTTTCTCTTTGCTCAGTCATTTGTGAACTCGTTGTGCAAACAGTGCCATCTGTGTTGCTCCAAAGTGCAGGAGCGATTCCAGACGATCGCGTCTTTCAAACCTAAAAACGCAGCAATTATCGAAGCCAAAAGAGCCGAAAGAAATCCTACTGTAGAGCGTGCTTTTCTGCCCTAATCTTTGCCAGGTTGTTGCAGAAACAAACACGGCAGCCGTAGGATTAATGGACCCAATAGATGACTCAGAGAATAAAGGAAAGATTATGAGTGTAAGGCTGCCTGATTTGTCTTCCCTGGACGCTGAAACACACTACTAAAAGATAGGATGACAGATGAATCATGGATGTTACTTAGACATGTACCACCCACCTAGACCAGACCACAAGGGGCACCCCCACCCCATAGCAATGGCACTCCTTGATGGCAGCAGCCATCCCCAGCAGGATGCAGCCACAAAAACACTTTAGGAACAACTCATAAAAACATGAAGAACAGCAAATTCACTAGATCCCAAACTGATCAAGTATCTGTGGGATGATCCACAGAGGCCCCTCCCCTTAAAGGCCCCCCCACTAATAGCATCCCGTTGCCAGACACCACCCTCAGAAGACCCATATCCATTCTCTGATGAGTCACAGCTGTTTTGGAGGCCTACACAATGTTAGGAAGGTGGTCATAATGTTATGCCTGATCCGTGTATGTATATGCAGCAAACAAGGATGTCTAAACATTGTGTACAGTAAATACAGAGTGTACAATAAGGAGGTGAAATGAGAGTAAACAGGGACGCAGTGTCAGTTTGACAGAGGCCTAACCATGGCAACCGTGGCTCTACCCTGACACGGAGGAGTGACGAGAAGGTGGACATTCCCCTACGCTTGTCCTCCTGTGTTTCCTGATCAGAGGCCGAGGAGGAAAGGAACAAAGCAAACCGAGCCACCGCGGTGCTTCCAGCAGAGCCGCGGTTTGTGTTTCACATGTTAAGCGAAAGGCGACCAAAGCGCCTCCGAGGTTTGCGGGGAATTTTCCCCTTCGGCGTCTTCCAAGCCGCATTCTGGCTGAAATAAAGAAAGAAAGAAAGAAAGAGACTGAACAAGCTGGTGAGGAAAGCAAAGAAAAGCGGGTGGAAACGAGAGAGGGAGGCCAGCTGCTCCGCTCGCCGAGAGAAGAAAGAAAGCAATTAGAGAACAGTGGGAGATCCCAAATAACTAGACAGTAGCCGAATGACGCAGACTGAAGGAGTCAGTCAGTAACACGCAACAAAAGTCCCAGCAGGCTAAAATACCGTCACTCAACAAGTGACACCTCTATTCTAGATCCAGGAAGGCGGCGGGGCAGGGGGGGTTATTTTGGTCGTGCACACACAGACACCCAGGTATCCATGGTGACGTACCCCTGCTCAGAGGAGCCCGGCGGGAAGCAAGCGAGCAAGCAACGGGGCCCCCTCGGACGACTGTGACGACCCGACGGTGACTCAGCTGGCAGAATTTAGCCCAGCGTGCTGTGGAAAGCTGGAACGGCGCTGACCTCATTCCACAGGCCTTCCCGTATGCGAGGGGTCCGAAAGAATGAACGGGGACACAAAAAAGGGGGGGGGGGCGGAAGAGAAAAGAATGGCAGCACAAGAGAGGTGTCCTACATCTAGACCAGGAGTGTCAAACAGAGAGGGTCTAGTCTGGCCCGCGGCATGAGTTTGCAAAGTGCAATTTCTCAATAAAAGTAAACGCTATTTATTTTATTATTTTATTTTATTTACCCACAGCTTTAGTCAGAGTAGAGGTTTTTTTTGCACTATAACAAAGCCAAACATTTGGATTTGTCGTTATTTATAGGTTCTGTCATGTTTCTGGTCCGGCCCCCCGCCCCAAAATCCAATTGTGCTGTGTGTGGCCCCTGAACTAAAATGAGTTTGACACCCGTGATTTAGACTAACATCTAGCATAGCAATAACAGGCTTATAGGAGTGTGTGTGTGTGTGTGTGTGTGTGTGTGTGTGTGTTTCCTCGAGTGTCAGTGGTTCCTGTATAAAAGCTATAATTAGGGTGTTGAACATATGGTAGATGGAACGAGAAAGAGATGAAGAGAGGGAAGCGACGTGAGTAAAATAAATAAAAGGTCCCGAACCGACGATTCTCCGACCCGGTTCGGTCCCAGCCGTGCGGAGCTGAGGCCAAGAGAGCAGCGTGTAATGACAGGGAGCGTACAGCACATCAGACAGAAACCCTGGAGCTCTGCAGCTGCAGCAGCAGCAGCAGAGGACGTCTGCCCAGACTGTCAGCGACAACGGCTGCGTTTCCACGAACGATGTTTTCTTCTAATTCCAACTGTTTACACGGACACTAGACAAATACAGTCTGGCTGCTTTTTCCCAACTTTACTGACAACACAGACATCCCTCGCACTCGCTTCGCCCTGGACGATAGAGGAGGGGATCGGAGCTCATTCTCCAACAGACTCATCCGGCTCAGCTCCCAGAGCGAACACTACAGGAACGCTTCATTCACACCAGTCCAGCTGTACAACAACTCACCTTTCTGGAACAGATAACTCCATCTTATTCATGTCATTGCTCTTCCATACATATTATATATATGGATGGATAGACAGATAGCTAGATAGATATAGATATAGATAGATAGATAGATAGATAGATAGATAGATACTTAGTTAGACTTTATTGATCCACAAGGGAAATTCCTTGGTCACAGTAGTTCAGTTGTACATAAAAAAATAAATAAAATAAAAACGCTCTTGAAAACCGCTAGAAAAAAATAGGTGTAAGATTTATATAAAAAAATAAAAAATAAAATAAAAATTAACAAATTAAAAAAAACGCTAAAAAATAGATGTAAGAGTTAAATAAAAAATATATTCTTTAAATTTTTAAAATCTTTTATTTATTTTATTTTTATGCATTTTTTTTTTTTTTTTTTTTAAATCTTACACCTACAGTTTTCAAGGGCGTTTATATTTTATTTTTGCTTTGCTTTTTTATGTGCAATTGAACTACTGTGACCTTGTCGACCTTGTCGATCAATAAAGTCTAACTAAGTCTAATATCATATTCATTCAGTAGAAGAAGATGACATTTGCAATGTGGTGGAGCCCAAACCGGAGCATCAAGGAAGTAGAAAAAGAAGAATTCACTAAAAAGAAAGCTAAGAAAAAGAAACCTAAAAAGAACCTCCATGTTTCTGTCCCTCCTGGAAACTCATATTTCTACCCCATGTGGGGCAAACATGCCTAGAAATAATGGACTTATTCCACCCGGAGAACAAACCAGCAGATCAAGTGTTTACATGGTTATTAGGAGCTAATAGTTTCAAGCCAGTCTGTTCTGATTGAGGTGGTTACTTGAGACATTTCTATTCTGATTATTACGGCAACACCGGCTATTTAAAGAATCCCACCCCTTGCAAGATGTGAAAGGACGTCCAAGAGAAACAAAAAGGGAGAGAAACCGCCGCTGTTGTTGTTCCGGTGACGGCGTCGGCACACAGCAGACGGGCTAAAGCTGTCTAAACACAGATAAAGCTTCTGCTTATCACAGCGGTTCTTCTACATCAGAGATTCGGAAAACAATCGGTCGGCCCACGGTGTCTTGTGGGTCCGGGTTGTTTTGGAAACGAGTCCATCAAAAACAAGTTGTGCAGCTTTTCTCTAATAAAACAAGCTCTATTAATATTTCCGCGCTAGTTTGAGTGCGCAGCAGCTTTAGCCTAATCATGAGCAAGCTACGCGTAGGAAGACGAGGAATCTGCAGGAGCAGGTGCATTTAATGACAACCTGAAGACTGATGTTGGTTGAAACAGGCTCTCCCTCTCTGTCGCCTCCTTATCTCTGTTTGTCTTCTACTTTCTCTATATAAATCAGGGCATCAGCTGCAGCAGGCGAACCTCTCACCCACCCACTATTAGGAGCTTAGAGGTCTGATTTGCTTGCAGCACTCTTATCTGAGTCACGGATGTGGTTTTGCAATTTGTGCACCGCTGCAGAAACCAAAAAAATCTTTAACTGATAGTTAAAAGAACGATTCGGCCGCTATAATTTTCTGCAAAAGCAAAATCTAATCGTTAAAAAATGTGAAGAAAACCCGTTTCTGCCCTTCTCAAATGATGACATCAGCGCGAACTGAACTTCTTCTTCTGAACTCGTAAAAGCAAAAGAAAAGGAAAATTCCCCGCAGCGGTTTAAAAAACACTTTTATGGTTTGGAGAAATAATGGCACACGGGAGCCAAGAGCGTTACATAACCACATCACCGGCCAATATTATCGAGAACAAGCTCACCATGAACAATGTAACTCAACGCTTCAATCTTAAATCCTTCGCCTAGAGTTTACTCTCTTAAAGATTGTGTGCAACAGCCTTTATATGACCGTGTAATTACCCATTAACCACACGATAAAGCTGCATAACCTGCCAGGTAGTTAGTTTGCTACTTGACCCCGCCCCCCTCCTCCCAAAATGACAGCTGACTTCTTAAACACAGTGATGCCCACTATGACTTTGTGACCTTTCACACACTTTACACACTAATCTCCCGTGCTATGCGGCCAATCTCCCACGTTTCCCGCAAGTCTGAGGCCAGAAAAATGCTAATACACCTGCCTCAGTTGCCACGGTAACCTAATCATACCTGCCTGCAGGCGAAGGTAAAAATATCCCAAATAAACTAATCAAGCAGACTCTGAGGCGTCGACAGCAAAACACCAATGACGACCGTACCAAAGCAGCAGGTGGTGCCTCTTACCTTGGAGCATGCAGCGGTACGCCGACTCGGAGATGGCGTAAATGTGTGGCGGCATCTCGTGCCTCTTCTTCCCTCTGTACATCTCGATGATGTTCTCTGAATAGATGGGCAGGTTCTTGTAGGGGTTGATGACCACGCAGAAAAGGCCCGAGTACGTCTGTAATCGAAAGTGCAAGACGAACAAACAAATGTGGGGAGTTAATGTACAGGAAGGAGAAAAGTAAGGCTGCAGCTCAGGATCAGACTCACAATAAAGAAAGACATACTGTCAGATAAGATAAAAGAAAGATATTATACAGTAGATAAATCAAAGCAGTTGATACAAAAATGATGAAATATGTTAAGACAAGATATGATACCATACATCAAGATAACAATATGATGTGATGCTATACGATATCATTACTCAAAGCAGTTGATACAATATGATAAAACAGGATAACGATACAAAACAATAAATCTAAGTAACTGATACGACATTACAATATCATCATATATCAAAATACGATACAATGATACCGATTATAAGACAAGCTCAAGCTATGATGTGATCTGATACGACAGATCAACAATATGATACAATACGATGAATCAAAGTAGTGACAATATGATAAAACAGGGAAACTTTAGGATTCGATACAATACAATAACATGATAAATCTATGACGTTGATATGATATTATAAGGCAAGATATGATACGATCTGATACAACAGATTAACAATACAATACAATGAATCAAAGTAGTTGAAACAATATGATAAAACGGAAACTTTATGATACGATATGACAAATCAAAGTAGTGGACATGACAAGACTGGATTATGATATGCAATGTGATGTGATAAGATACGATATGACATGATAACGATATAATATGATAAATCAAAGTAGTTGATATGATATGATGCTGCGATGCTGAATACAATGAATCAATGTAGTTGGTACGATAATGCATGACCACGATACGACAAGATAGGATAGGATACGATTCGATACGATAATCAAAGAAGTTGACGTGATATGACAGGACCACGATAAGATATGATGAATCAAGGTAATTGGCACGATATGGCAGGATCACGATACGATACGATACGATACGACACGATACGACACGACACGACACGATACGATACATAATCAAAGAAGTTGACATGATATAACAGGACCACGATACGATACGATCCCATCGCGTCGCATCGCATTGGTACGATAACACATGATCACGATACGATGAATCAAGGTAATTGGCACGATAAGGCAGGATCACGATATGATACGATACGACACATACGATACGATACGATACGATACGTAATCAAAGAAGTTGACATGATATGAAAGGGCCACGATACGATACGATCCCATCGCATCGCATCGGTACGATAACACATGATCACGATACGATACGATACGATACGATACGATGTATCAAGGTAGTTGGTACGATAAGGCATGATCATGATGTGATGCGATGCGATAATCAAAGAAGTTGACATGATATTACAGGATAATGATAGAATGTGATGTGTCATTAATCAAGCTAGTTGAGACAATATGATATGACATCAAAGTAGTTCATAGGAGCATAAGAAAAAAACCATAGTAAGGATGCTGTGGCTATTTTTACCAATTCAGCTTGAGATGGTCAAATAAAGTCTTATTAGAACTGGATGTGGATATAAAGAGCATACGTAACACATCAGTGACTTTTAGATTACAAGGAGCTTGCACATTTCTAGCCTTATAAATCATCTGGCCTGCATTTGATCAGTGCAGCAGGACTTGTCATTATCCACTTTTTAGGATCTTACATCATCATCGTGGGCATGCAGCACAGTGATAGACACAGAGCAGACTGTTCAGAGTCGGACAGAACTGAGCGAATGGTGAATAAATGAAACATTGAACAGACTCTCTTTGTGTTACAGAAAACAAAAAAACAACAACTCCCTAATGATGGTCATAAAATATAAATACAGCGCAACGCAACTTTATGAATATTGTACTCAGGTTGCAGCAAATCGCCTGCAAAGATTTAGCCTAGTTTCAGAGTCGTGGTGTTGCATTTGGCTTCGTAATTAGCCTGACAATCTCTCCCCAGAGACTGTGTGTGGTATGAAGGCTTCTCAAATATGCTGTAGGCTGACTCGACCAGGCAGCAAGGCAGCCGGGAATGAGTGAGAGGCCCTGGTGGGGCGGTGGCTCCCCTCTTATTAGATGCTATAGAAGCTTTGCATTCCCCCCTATAGATGATACAGAGAAAGAAAGGAGTACCAGTAGTATGACCTACTTCACTGGCATGTTGGGATTAACCTCAATGTGTCTTTACACACAGGTGTGCATACAGCACATGCCTTAAGAATGTAAAGCTTACCTACACTTAGAGGCATGTATGCATACACCAATCAGCCACAACATTAAAACCACTGACAAGAGAAGTTAAATAACATCGACCATCTTGTGACAGTTCAGTATTCTGCTGGGGAACTTTTGGACCTGGCATTCATTGGTGTGGATGTTACTTAGACATGTAGCAACCACCTAGACCAGACCAGGCACCCCCACCCCATAGCAATGACACTCCTTGATGGCAGCAGCCATCCCCAGCAGGATGCAACCATAAAAACACTTTAGGAACAACTAAAAACAACATGAAGAACAGCTCAAGGTGTTGACCTGGCCTCCAAATTCACTAGATCCCAAACTGATCAAGTAACTGTGGGATGATCCACAGAGGTCCCCCCACGAACAACATCCAGTTGCTAGACACCACAGGACACCCTCAGAAGGCACAACTGAATAAATGTATATATATCATATTCGAATACATGTTACAAAGCAGTCAGGTCTACATGGTTGGAAGCCCTAGTGATCTGGCTACCAGGTCAAAGCAATGGTTTTTTTTTCATCGCCTTCACAGCTTCTCAGAAACCAAGAAAATGCAAATTAGAAGCATGAGCTGTGAAAACTTTTACTATTAAGGACTCTAAATCCAAGGCCAAAATGACTGATTGAAAAAATAAAAACACTCTACAAACTGTCGCCTGTAATAAATACCCGAGCCTCTGTTTTAAAGAGCTTGGCTTATTTAAACTGTTCTGTCATCCTGGCTATGTCCTACAGGGATTCTTCCATATCAAAGCATCAGACATCACAGCATTTGCTTGATAATTAAAACTACATCCAAGACCGATGAGGCGCTGGGGGGCAGGAGTGACTCAGCAGCCATAGGTTCACAACGGGGCCCCCAGAGAGCAGACTGCAGACTGTAGCCGTTACGTAACGGCTCAGTTATGGCCCTCAGTCAGCACCGAGCAACTGATGCTGCACTGCTGATACAAAAGAGAAAAAAAAAAAAACAGGGTGTTGAAGGAGAGAGAGAGAGGGAGGCAGACAGAAACGAAGAGTGAGAGCAACGATCCGGCTGACAGAGCTCCCCGAGGTCCAATCCAGTGGAGGAGCAGAGGCGTAACAAACGCTGAACAGTGTTCTCAGCCTTTCTGCAAATTGCTCCTAACCTGAGGGGAGGACAGTTTGGAGGGAGCTGGTGAAACTCTAAACTCTCCACTCTCCTTTTTTCGAGGCTAATGAAAAATTTATTCGCCTCCGTATCTGAAAACTGGAGATGCTATAAATAGAGAGCCTGTTCTGCTCTACCGGTTCGGTTCTGTAGCGTGCACCACTTGCAGCTGACTCCAGAGACGTTATGTTCAGTGTGGACTATTCCAGACAACTGAGGGGTTAAAGGGGGGGGGGGGTTGTAATTTGCTGGATTGTGTCGTTAGCAAAAACCACACATCTGAAACCGTGCATCAGTTTTATTTCTCTTCATTGCTTGTGAAACATGTTATAATCTCTAAAAATAAAGACAGCGGTTGCATCTGACTGAATTTATTTATTTAGGAAAGACTTCCTTAATAATCTCTGAATCTGCGCAACGACAAATCCTTCAAATTAAAAAGAACCCTCTCCTCTACATGCTTATTACCGCTCCACTGCAGCGTGCAAACCAGCAATTACTGTGCAAAATCCTTGCAGGGGATCAATGCGTGGATGTGGATGCTGCCAGCTAGCAATAGCATGCAGCTAGCTGGGCGCCGCCTGCCAAACCAGCAGGGCCCGCCGCCCCTGTCCAGGAAAGAGAAGGTGATATTTCCACTGTGAAATCAGATCCAGGGGAGGGGATACAGTGGCCTGGTAACAGCTGAGCAACACACAGGCAACAGCAGACACAACAGCCGACCCCATCTGCCACCCCTGATCAGTCAGGCGGCATGCCCGCTGACGGACCGCGCTCCATACCAGAGGCCGGGAAAGGGCACCCTGTGCCATCGATCTGTGTGGGGTATAGGAGACTTTGACCGTCCACCGTCCACCCTGACTGATTTCATAACAAAGTTAACAAATACCTCAAACTTTGCTTTTGGAATAACGGCTCAATACACTGAGATGGTGTCAAATCACTTTAACAGCAGGAGGACTCACTGAATTCATTATTAACGCTTTAACAAAGCAGTATTGACGATAGAAAGATATATATAAAAAAAGAAGTGAGGACATGAGAAGTGTGGGAAAGGAAAGGGTGAAGGTTAGAGACAGTGAGGAGCAGAGCCGGAGTGGGCGGCGGCGGGAGACAGACAGACGGACGATCTTTTTCGCCGTGGAAGAATGCTGAGGCTTTCTGACAGCTGAAGCTTATCTAACAACACAAAGGCCCGCTTGTGGGCCCGCTGGTGTGCCGTCGCCTGCCGTGCAGCTTTGTGATTCACCACCTCACAGATAGAAAGCTGCTCCAGTAAAAAAAAAAAGGTCGACCCTAACAGGATGACTGGCTTCGTAAGGATGAAGCCGTCAGACGGGCAAAGAGTCCGACAAAGAGGTGGAATGGGATAAAAACTAGAATATACCAGAGGTGTTATAAAAGACGTGGAAGAGCAAAAGTATGATCCAGTTTTTCATAATAAAGCTGGAAAGTTACTGGATGTTTAAAGGAGGAATATCTAATATTTCCGTTTTGTTCGATTTGGCGACACCTGTGGCCAAACATGGGAATTACAGCTGTGTTTTGAACCTCGCTTTCCCGTCGGAACCGTAACAGTAATATAATAGTATAATAGTTGTAGGTCTGTGTTTGTTTAGCTCGCTTGAAACTTGAAAAGTGCGTCACTCAGTCGAAAGTTGGCTAACGATAGTAAGCAAAAGACAAAGACAAGATGGCATGCACATCTGAACCTTGCAATAGCCAAAAATGTTTCACATGTAGACCAACTGATCAGCATGACTCAGGAAACGTCAGCTCTTCCTAGCCTCCCAGCTAATAGAGCTCCGGTAGCTGACGTCACCCTGTGCCGGCAATCACAACGCCGCCACACTGGCAGGAAAGCATGTTTTTCAAATGAATTACTGTTCGGTTGACAACTGCGAGCAACTAACTTGTCCTTGTACCAGTTGCATCCAAAAATGGTCTACAGCTGTTGTGCTCCAGGACGCCAGAATAGTCGGAGACAAGCAAAGGTGAAATCGTTTTACAGGATTCCCAAAGATCCCGCAAGACGGCAGATGTGGATTACTGCAATAAAACTTACAAGAAGCAGGCACGAGAAAAAAACGGAGCGGTGCGATCCCTTAAGAAATGGATTTGTCTTGTGTAGTGATCACTCTAATAGCAGGTGCAGAACCCAGCGTTTTCCGTATTTAGCATGTTTTTAATACGATTTCCAACAGATTTCTTTAGTTTATTTTATATATATATATATATTTAGTTTATTGTAGTTGCACTACTGTCATGAACCTACTCAGAAAGATTCTTCAATGTATGCTTTCAGTGACTCTCTAATTTAAAGGAGGAATATCGAATATTTCCGTTTTTTTCTCGATTTGGCGACACCTGTGGCCAAACATGGGAATTACAGCTGTGTTTTGAGCCTTGCTTCCCATTTCCCTTTGGCACCGCAACAGTAATATAATAGCTGTAGGTCTGTTTAGCTCGCTTGAAACTTACAGCCGTTACTGTCATGAACCTGCTCAGAAAATTTTTTCAATGCTCTTAGTGACTCTCCGGAGTCGGACGAAGGAAAGTTAATGAGGTAGTTATATATATATATCCGGATACTGGAGGTCAGGAACCTGCCATGCCGGCTGTTTCAATGCTCAAAAGGGTCCGTGACATATAATCTGTCGGGTTTTGCCTTCTACTGGTCAATTTCTACCTGTTTAAAGTGTGCAGTAAACTCTGACGGCCTGAAATCAGCGCTGGCGCCAAGAGTTTTCCTGACGATATGGCGGTGTCAACAAAAAAAAGTCACGTGACACCCAGAGCTCTATAGTAGCTCTTCCTGTTTCTAGTTTTGACTGACGAATACAGACTACTGCCACCTGCTGGTATGGAGAGTTATTTATAGAACATACGTTGGAGGCTTGTCCTCATGGTGTGTTCGAGTGCAAATTTTTGACTCAGATACAAGTTGAAGACGGCCTTCGTTGCCAGTAGTATTCAAATCTTATAAAAAATTATGTTGCTTGAAAATAAAGTAGAAATAAATGTTTAAAAAACTGATGTTCAGAGCAGTGTGAAGCCTGAGATTTAAGCTAATATCAGCTACTATTATATTTGTTCACCACGTTAGTTGAAACTTTGGCCAGAAGCGTGAACTATGCCCTTCAACTCTCAGCAGACCTCTGCATTTCTACGATGATGAGTCACAGAAGTCTTCCCAATGACCTCCACTGAGAGCACAGCCTGCGGGAGACGTTATATTATGTCTGCAGTGGAAGAGTAAGTCAAATACACTGGAAATAGATATTTTTTTCTTCTTCTCAGAGCGAGACAAACAGGGAAAATTCTCTTCCTCATAGAAAACCAACACTCTCGGACACATGTTTTCAATTTCTCTCAGGCAAGGGGACAATTAACAGATGAAACCATGACACTACGGTATTTGAGAGAAACTGAAGAGGAGTTTTTTTTTTTTACGGTAAGGCATGGAAATTCAAACCATATGGGAAACTTTTCTTCCACTATAATATTTGACAAATTATAAACCCCAACACCTCCAGAGGGCTGCATTAACACTAACGAACGTGCTCGTCTGGGAGTCGGTGCTGACGTTTTATCGGGATGTTGATGAGTGCAACGGTTTTCTCTGCAGCATCTAAAGAGGAATCTCTCAGGTGATCGCTAACCCACATTCTATTCCGGGAAAACATGTCACTAAATGGGTCGAGATCACAGAGCGGCCGCGAAATTAGATTATGGGGACAGAAGCGAGGCAGTGTTGAAGACGGCTGCAAACTTCGGAGATGAAAAAGTCATATTTGCACCAAGTTTCACACAGCAGGAGGGGTCAAGCCATCAGACAAGGCCTTCTAGCAGGAGGCCGGGGCAACACAAGCAAACTGAAAGCAGCAGTGTTTATGGAAGAGGTCGGCCTTAAACTGAGGTGAGGGAGAAGGCCACGGGGGGAGGTAACAATCTGTAACCTAGAGGCACTAACAAGAGGAGATCTGGCAATGGTTAAAAGACTAGAGAGGTCTGTCAATCATACGCTGTGCAAGTATATGTGTGTGTGGTCATTCAGGAGAGCAGGCATGAAGATAAATATGAGATCTCACTTTTACTTTCCAGAAAAAATCAGAAATACTGTCCATCATTTTGAAATTATAACTGCCTGGATTGAGATTAAAGACAAATCTGAAGCCACTCACATATATGAGTCCAGAGTAGTAGCGGTCCTTCAGGTTGTGCAGCACGGACGCCTCGTTCAGGCACGTGAGCTCGGCCATGTCCTCCACCTTGCTGAATTTGGGCGGGTTCATCTTCTGGATGTCGTCCTTGTTGATCACCACCTTCTTGCCGTTCTCCGCCAGCTCCACCAGCACCTCCTCGCCGCGCTCCTCCCGGATGCCGGCCGCCTCGAAGCCGTGCCGCTCGGAGGGGACCCACACCAGCTTCTTGGCCGTCCAGTCGGCCTGCGTGGCCGGGTTGTAAACCACGGCCCGGTCCACGAACAGGTACCGCTCCGGGTCCTCTTGCCCACTCCGATGAGACATTTTAGCTGGGATTTACCAGAGCAACGTGGCCACCTAGGACACAGACAGATTAGAAGCATAATCCAATTTTTTGATTATATCACTGGAAAGTTACTCGATGTTTAAAGGAGCAATTTAGTTTTCTTTGGCGACATCTGTGGCCACAAATTGGCACTGCACTTGGCACCTGGGCAGGCTTCAATAACAGTTATATAACAGTTGTAGGTCTGTGTTTGTTTGGTGTGCTTGAAACTTTTACAGAGGAAAAATGCGTCACAGGCCAGAGACGGATTAGAAGCTTAGATATTATATGTGACCTGTGTTTACATGCACCAAAACATCAATCGCTGTGGAAGTTTTTTGACATGCCCAAAGCGTTGGTGCCCAAAGTGGAGCACAGAATCTACTGGAAATATTACAGAAAAGGCTTTTTTTTCTTCCTCAACTTTATTAGTGACACTGAAGTCATTCAGTAGAAGAAGATGACCCAAGATGGAGCCACGTTTTCAGCGTTGCTTTAGCATTCTGGCTTCGTTCATCTTCTCAAACACTTGCATGAACATCTGGTTTGTTTTTCTACCTCCATGTTTCTGTCCTTCCTGGAAACTCGTCACCTCATCATTATGTTTACCACATAACATTAGCTATAAAAGATTGTTGGAGCATCAAATCAGTACATCCCACCCCAACTTCACTGACAACACTGTAGTCATTCAAAAGAAGAAGACAGCCAAGATGGAGACAGTTTTTTTTTTTTTTTCAACACTGATTCCAGCTTCGTTCATCTTCTCAAACACTTGTTCGAACATCTGGTTTGTTTAGCTACCTCCATGTTTCTGTCTCTCCTGGAAACTCATTATCATTTGTTTACCCCTTGGAGCAAATGTGTGCAGAAAGAATGGATTTATTCCAGCCAGGGAGAAATCATTGGATCAAGTGTTTACACGGTTATTTTCCTATAAAACAAACCATCAAAGGTGTACACCGCTCCTCTCAATCTGACTGAAAAGGACGCCAAAGAATCTCTTGACACGTTATGTATGGAGGAATGGAAGTGCCAAAATTTTTTTTAAAAAGTGCCTCATTTAAATACAAATAGAGACCCTGCATATTAATTACATAACAAAATGACTTCAAAAAAGGGGAAAACTAAAACTATAAAACAAAGAAGTCACATGTATGGAGGACCCCAACTGCCAAAATCTAAAATAAAGAACTAATAACGTAATTAAATATGTCAGAACAGCAGAGCAGCTCTAAATGTTCTGATTGAGGTATTTTTTTTAATCTGATTAGTTATTGTTATTCTGATTATTAACAGAATACTTGTGTCCATGTAAACCAGTGGAGGACAGTGGGTGTCACCCATCACTAATACTTCCATTTAGAGCAGCACATTAGTTTAGTAACTAACTGACGAACCACATTAAAGACATCAGTGATTCTGTGAGATGCAGTTGGAAACATACGCCTTGCCTCACAGCTGCTATAAATAACAGTTTACAGCATGGCGAGGACAGTAAAGCTGGTCTACATCACTGAGCCAGACTTCAGCGTAGATCTGAGAGTCTGCATTACAACAATACGCATACTGCGCAGGCTGCGCGTCGCACCAAACTGGACGCAGCGACGTCGTGAATGGCACATTTATCGTCATCTCTTCTTCTTATGCTATAGAAGATAAACAATAATCCACCTCATGTTGTAGCTATGGGCAGTGTAAAACTTGCTGCGTACACGGATTCAGCTACCGTAATAAACCGGCGCCTGAATGTGGCGTTACGGTAAATACAAAAACATATAAAAGTTATTACGCAGAGGATGATGCGTAGGATAAGCTATCTCAGTGTTTGTGTGGTTATAATAATTACATTAGTGGAAATGTCAGGTGTTTCACATGATAAGGTGGCTTCTGAACTGACTAAAGTTTCCAAACAGACCTCCATCCTCTCTCCTCTGCTCCCTCCATCCACTGTCGTTTATTCTAACATGTATATATACGCGCTCCATCCTTCCCAACCCCCCGGGTCCTCAGACTCACCTGGTGCAGCGAAGCAGCGGTCAGATCCTGTTAACCGAGCAGTCCGAGCAGTCCCCCCTGTGCGCAACGAGCTGCTACACACGATTGAAATGCAGGCATGTATATTTGGGCTTCGGTATGCGCCACAGCCACAGTGCTGCCTCTCACACTGGGGGCCCCTCCTAAACAGAGCGGACTTGACCGATGCTGCGCCCGCCTACGACGGACCGAGCGCGCATAGATACCGATCACGCAGATCAATCGCGCGCCTCGCCGTCACCCTCTTTCCAATGATTCACCTGGGGTGGATGTGATCTCTGTGTGCCGATGCCTGTCTCTTTTAGTGGCTCGCTGGTAATGTACGTTTTGTCACGGGTTTCTGCAATGACAGGGCCCGCTTTAAATCTATCACACCAATATCTAGGCATTGCACACACCCACCAGATGCAGCCCACAGACAATTGGGCTCCCACTTTGCGGTCCCTCTCTCGCCCTCTCCGTCATTGGCTGGAACAAACCAACCCCCCAAATGTGCTGCAAACCAATGACACGCGTAGAAAAAGTAATCCCTCTCGTCTTCTCATGCCTCACAGGTCTTTAAATAAAACCATTTTTTTTAGGAAATAACAAATAAAGGAGGCCAAATTATTTCTTGAGACGTTATGTATGGAGGAACGGGAGTGCCAAAATAAAAAACGCAACTCCGTATGTGATTAAATACACCATAGTGTATCCATCTACAGAAACAGAGAACTACAAATATCCCACATATTAAAAAAACATTAAAAAAAATAAGGCTAGTGAAAGGGGAAAACTATAAAACTAGAAAGACACTCAATTTGTTAAGTATGGAGGAGCAAAACTGCCAAAAAAATTGATTCCGCCAAAAATAATGAACTCAATAAATAAGTTATAACGTAATTAAATAAACCAAAAAACAGATTCGGATTCAGAATACATTAAAAACATTGGTCTCGTACCATGTATGGGGAAAATAAAGTTTCTATTACTTTTTATGGTCGTCCTAGACACGCTAACCTCATTATTTGTGAAGAATAATTTTAGTTTTACAAACAAATGCCACCAAACAGGGCCATCTAGTGGGAAAACAGATTAACCAACCCCTAACCCCTAAATTTGCGGTGAAAAGCGAATGACAGTCAAGGGGGAAATCATTAATATGGCCGCATGCTTGGACCACAATATAATTTTTCTGTTGTTACTTTCTGCTGTCTCACAGATCATCTAACAAAATATTCCTTAAGAAAAATCCACAAAACACAGAAGCCAAAGACATAAATTAGGGAGGACCGAAAGTGCCAAAACCAAACATACAATTAAATTACATTCACCAGACAGTGGTGAAATTAAGATTGTAGGGACAGAACCAGTAATATAAACCTCAACAAACTTGACAAAATATTACTACTTCTATTTGCACGGAGAAAACTACATATTTAAAACACTTACCTTACTCTAACACTCTTCTAACAAAATGTCCTTTAGAGGTAAATAACAAAGGAAGTCATAGTACTCAAGTCAATAAAAATGAATTAAATTTGAATGCCCCAAAATTAAGATACAAATTAAATTAGGCATTTATTTTTATAATAAAAAGAGACAATGTATAATAGTAAAAGAGAATTTAAATGGAATTAATGATTTAAATGGGAAAATAAACAAATATGGGTAATACAGTTAACTAAAGCATGTCTCATTTTATACATTAATATTATATGAATAATAGTTTTGGTGTATTTAATTACATATTCATATATTTATTGAGTTTTAAGTTGTTGTTTTTTTTCATTTAGTTTGGCCGCTCCTGTCCTACACAGTGTTGTTGCTGCCCCTCATTCAAAAAGTCACGTTCGACGCTGTGAAAAGAAATATGACCGACAGTGACCACATTTTACGGTGGACGTAACTCACGCGACTATACATCATCACACCACAAACATGTGTTCAAAGAGGCGTTTTATTACAAATGGGAAAAATCTCATACAGAAGCAAAGGAAAGCATGTTTTTTTTTTTGTCATTAAATAGTCGTTCGCTTCCATACTGAATACTGGAAAACATGGCGTCACAGTAATCAAGTTTTACATCAAAAGCAGGAAAGGCAATGTGTGTTGAAGTTATGTACAATCTACGAAAGTAAGAAGAGATCAGTGTCCTCCCCTCCATGCACCTCCACCCCTCTTCTTTCCTCCTCCTCCTCCTCCTCCTCCTCCTCCTCCTCTTCCTCCTCCTCCTCCACCTCCTCCTCCTAATCCTCCTCTAACTTTCTTCCTCACTCCACTCGCTTGTTCCGTGTCATCCTCATCTCCATCGCCTCTTTTCGGCCTTTTCCTTTTCTCACCATGTTCCTTCATTTCCTGAGGAAGACAATTGAATATGTTTGAGTGGTTTTTCCTTCAGTGATAAAACTCTTCAGACACACAGAGACGAACCTTAGGATCTGAAGCTGTAGGATAAATGATTATACTGGAACGATTTTTACCTCCAGCTATTTATTCACTACTTTCAACAAATTACTTTTACTGTAATTTACTATATTTGTAGTTATTTATAATTCTTTTAAACCTTTTTTAAGAATCAAAATGCAATAACCGTGACTTGGAATTAACACCAGTGTTTAAGTGATTTAAAGTGCAATACCAGTGATGGTCAATAGGGGCCGCCCCCAATAGACTCACGTTCAAAAATTATAAAATTTTCTCATAAAATACTAAATAATTTTTTTCCCACAAATTATTCCAGTGTGATAAGACAAATTCCTGAGGGCAACTTACATTTACATACAGTAGATATTGAAACTACAAAACGAACTTGTGGTTGGTTGACACACGTTTTAAGTTTAAATTAAACTGTATTTTTTACTATGTCTTATGCACCTGCTTTTACAATTGCAAATTTTTATGTTGTTGAGAAGCTCTTTGTAATTTTGATTGAAAGAGCGCTATAGAAATAAAGATTATTATTGTCTAGTCTGGAGTGATTTGAAGACTTGAGTTGCACGCATGTTTTTTTGTTTTTTTAATTCTTTAGTGATAAAGTTCCTCCAATAACCTACAGTGCCGCTTAAAAATAATTGCAACCCTCAGAATCTTCTACATTTCTGCATAAAAATGATTCAAAACATCAAATCAAATTAGATTCCAAAGTGTTTTCCAATTGATCTGATGATGTTTATGCAGATGTTTAGTAAATTCTGAAAATACTTTTAAGCTGATCCGTATAATGGGTTTGTAGTTAGGTTTCCCAACTAGTATGGTTTTCCATACACAGTCAATCAATCAAATAAACAAACAAGCAAGGCAAGGAAACAATAAGTGCATGGGCACATAATAATCAATCACAAAATCAGTGCTCATTAAGATCAACAAAACCAGATAGATGGATAAAACCTTAAAAAGGTACACCTAAAATGACTGGGGTCTGTGTTTTAAAGCTTAATAGCAGGTTAATTTCTCCTACTAATGAGCACATTATAGCGACGACCGGAAGACAGCAATAAAAATTCGATTGACAAAATGCGACCTGGTTGGCTGATTACCGATTTTGCTCTCTAAGCGACTCGTTCCTCCCATATCGCGCCCAAATTTGAAATGTCAAGGTAACAAACAAAGACGACGTACCAGCCGGGCAAATCTCTGGGCCTCGCTCACCCTCTCCACCAGCATCATCACCTCTTCTTCTTGGGTGGGAAAAGCTGGAAGTTTCTTCCCAATCAAGGTTTCAATTCGCTGGAAAAGCTCCACGTCGTACCTTGAATAAAAGCACAAACGTGCGTTCATCATAAATGTGGATTCAGTCAAAAAATTGCGCGATAGGAGCAAAAATAAACAAGTCGTTCTTACTGCGTGACAAAAGTGATGGATTTTCCAGCTCGCCCCGCTCTGGCTGTTCGCCCGACTCTGTGGATGTAGTCCTGTGGGGAGGGCACACGGAGCCAGCTCAGATCAAAGAACTCGTCAGACTCAACAGCAGTGTCGGTAAAAGCGCCACGGTACCTTAGAGTGAGTGGGGATGTCGTAGTTGATGACGCAGTCAACGTGAGGGATGTCCAGACCCCTGGAGGCCACGTCAGTCGCCAGCAGCACCGAACGAGACTTGGACTTGAACTTGTTCAGAGCTCCGAGACGTTTGTTCTGACCAGGAAGAAGATTAAAAATGTCGTTGAGCATCATTCTTATTTTTCCGATTACAGCTTGCTTTGAGTTTCCAGGAGGGTACAGAGTACAAAGCACCAGCAAAGTTTTTATCAAAATTATAAATGCTTTTGCAACAATAAGTCCTTAAACATTATAATTTAATCTAAAACATTACTAGAAATGCTTGAGAAGTGAAAACAGCCTACCTGACTCATCTGTCCATGAAGAGGGATCGCAGTGATGCCAAGGTTCCTTAACAACAGCGCCACCCGCTGGGCGTTGTTGCATGTGCTGCAGAAAATGATGAAGGAGTTGCCGGCCAGCTCGTTCAGGATGGACACCAGGTAGCAGTCCTGCAAACGGAAGCAAATTAAAAATCGTCACAGTCCGCCGTGGTGACTCTGGGAGACGGGCGACTCGCAGCCTCTGCAGCTCTGAGACGTTGCTCTCACCTTGTACTTGGACGGTATGAAGACATAGTACTGCTGCAGCTTGTCTACCGTGGTGTATTTGGTGGAGACGGCGCACTTCACAGGATCCTTCAGAGCTGCTCTCTGCAGCTTCTGGACCTGTTCACGAACGAATCAGGGCAAGGAAACAAAACTTAAAGCTTGGTTTGCACACTGGCGTCGCATCAACTCACAGCCTATGCAACAGCAATTGTGAAGCATTTATAGTTGCGTCGCAACCATAACGCCGGCAGCAGGTGGGATTTCTACGTTGCTGTGTTGAGTTTACCTCACAAACTTCAGAATACGGCGTCTGGAACTCAGCAAATCATGTCAGAGTTGGAGCTAATAGCTAACTGAGCAATTCCTCAACTGAGTAGTTTGTTTTGCAGTGCGACTATGTGTTACCAATGGACCAATACAACTACTTTGGACTTACTGATGCAGCTTTGCAAGAGTGCGCACTCTTGAGAGTTGTACGTAAACCTTGTTTTCTACGTGTAGACGCCATAGCCACGCTGACAGCCCAGACCTTAGCGCCATAGCCTGAAGTGCACCTCCCCGCAGCGACGCAGGCTGCAAGCGCTGTGATTGGTCCGCTTGGTAGCAGCATGTTTACGCTTTAGTATTTCCAGCTCCTTCTCCATCTCCGCAATTATTGAAATTGACTGTTTTCGATCAATAACGATGGAACACATGGAGGAAAGGTTAACTGAGGAGGTTCGGAGATGCAAACATTTGTACGACTCGTCTTCGGTGAAATTTTGGCAAATTTTTCAGTCGCTGCTGTTGAAAGTGAAGCAGGAAGTGGAAACAAACTGAACACGACTGGCAAAAAAATGACACAGCTTCGACTAGTGTTTACGTTGGTTTACGTTGTTCCAGACTGAACCAGACTGACGAGCGCACAAGTATAAATGGCGTAGGCGTGGGTTAAGGCGTCTATGTCCCGTAGTACCTTAAAAGAGCGTAAAGACATAGACCCCAGTGGTGTATTACTACTATAGCACCAACATATTACTTTTCCTAATAACTTACAGAGCAAAGCAGGACTAGAAACACCATGATGCACATGCTGTGTCAGCAGGGCGTCCATCGGCGTCCTCTTCTGGGTATTTTCCAACACAAATGTCCACTCAGTCATACACCCTGACCTGCAGTCCTCCTAATTGTACTCGTTTGGCTGCCTGAGCTTTGCATCTTGTATATGAACACTCAGCCATTGGTGCTGTAGAGCTTAGTCTGAAGAGCTAGCTAAGTTAGAGGGTGAAGGCCTTTAATTAACAACCTCCTAAGTACTGATAAGCGTCTTCCTACCTTTTTGGTCATGGTGGCAGAGAACAGGAAGGTGCGTCTATCTCTGGGAATCACCTTCAAGATTTTGTCCACCTGGTACGAAGGAATACAAGAGTAACACGTTTATATCGACGAATGGGAAACGACTGAGCTCGGCGAGGGTTTGATTTCACTGCCGAACCGTTTATAACTTCCCACCTCTGTCTCAAAGTCCATGTTGAGGATTCTGTCGGCTTCGTCCATGATCAGGAACTTGAGAGCTCGCAGGGAGAAGCCCTTGGTGTTCTCCATGTGATCGATCAGCCGACCAGGCGTGGCTGTAAACGTTTGGGACACGCGCATTTATAAAAAATAAAATAATAGGACTGTTTGATGAAGCAGGACATGAAGTGGCGTGGTCTTACCGATAACGATGTGTGGTTTTTTAGCCAACACCAGGGACTGGGACATCATGTCGATTCCACCGACTATCACGGCTGCAACACAGACGAGTCATGAGCCCAGAGCCGCACAAAACCGAACATCTCACAGCCGACAAACAAAAGGACACGTACCACATTTGACGCCGATGCTGGAGCCCAGGGCCTCGAACTGCTCGGAGATCTGGAACGCCAACTCCCTGGTGGGGGTGAGAACGAGGGTGTGGAGCCTCTGGGGCGAGGCCAGCAGCGACTGGAGGATGGGGAGGGCGAAGGCGCCGGTCTTTCCCGAACCGGTCTCTGCGAGGCCGATAACGTCCTTCCCTGCAGTCGGAGGAGAAAGGACAAATAAAATTAGAAGTTGTTGGAGAATGAAGTGGCATTTCACTACCTCTGGTCGACAGTAGCTTGCATCAGACCCCACAGGAAAGCCTTCACTCCTCATGTGCATCCATTTACCTGCCTACAGGTCATCACACAGGTGCTACAATAACTAGATAATCTGTGTTATTATTTACAGAACCTGTCAGTGGTCATAAAGTATAAAAGTAAAAAATATAATATGACATATAATGGAGTATTTACACACTTTTATTTTAGTTTTTTGTAGGGTAAACACACGTGTTTGACAGAAAACAGAGCGGCCGTGAAGGCATCACCGAGGTATTTAATGTAGTTCCTCACCTTGCAGAGCCACTGGTATCGCTTCCACTTGAATCTTTGTCGGACTCTTCCATCCCAGCTGTTCACAAGCCTCGCACAGAACCTCGGTGACACCCTGTTAGAGGCAGACACCGAGTAGAGACGTTTATAACACGAGGAGAACGCTGTGTTTGTGTAAGCTAAAGCTCAGTTTAGCACAGCTAAGCTAGCTAAAACTGCACTTCCCGCTTCGCTCTCCGAGACAAACTCACCAGATCCTTGAAGCTCTTCACTGCCTCGTCGCCTTCGCCGCCATTATCGTGACTGTTATCATCATCACTACTCGAACCTGCGAGTGTTTCATCCTTGTTTGGCTTCACGCTCTCCGCGGAGTCGTCCGCCATGCTTCTCGTCCCCCAACGTGTCGTCAGCGTCGCACTGCGCAGATGCGGAAACGGCGAACCAAGTTGGTGCCGCAATGGATTTTGGGAATTGGTGTTGGAAATATTTAATTGCGTTTTTTGCCTGAATATAACGACACAAATTTAATACAAATATTACTTTGGGGTTTTTAAAAGGATAATTTACCAAATTAATTATTAATAAACTTAGGATATAGTTTAAATACATATAATTTTTGTCCTATATTAAACCACACTGAAACACGAGTTTAAAACATGTATTTATTTAGCTGCAGATCAAACAGTTTGACATGTATCTCGTCTTTTTCTACATCTTTGTTTTGATGTTTAGCAGGTCAACAATAAAATAACAACAAAAAGACTTTCTAAGGTCAAATGACAAACAGCTGACTGGAGGAAAACGCGGCTGTAAGGTAAAAAAAAAACGAAACAGAACATACTGGAGGACAGAAAGCACTTCTGTGCAGAGGATAGTGTTCATTATCATCTGTTGAAATAACCACTCTGAATGTTTCCGTTTTGGATTAGTCTTATAATCAAAGTCTTCACACATCAAACAATAGATCCAGATGAAATGCGGATGAGTCTGCAGAGACCAATGCTGATGGTGGAGAAGCATTTGACGGACTGAGAAAGAGAAACGGATCAGCTACCTCTATGACTCTGCACAGAACACACAGAACAAACGCACTCCTGTTGTTCCGAGTGAAAAACTGAGTCTTAGAGGAGTCCCTCCATCTCCCTCATAAAGGCTTCATACACCTGGTCTTTAGTCTTCATGTTGTTCTGAGACACAGCCCCCATCTGCGCCGGGTTGGTCAAGCCCATCGTTGTAGCCATTGCCTGCTGTTTCTGCCACTGGCCGACTCCCAGATTTTCATCACCCCTTCTTCCTCCAACACCCCCCCCTCCTTTCTCCAGGGGCCCAGGTGCCGCCCCTGGCATCGCTCCGCTCTTGTCCCTGCGTACCCTCAGCGCCGTGGGCACAAAGCGGGTGACCTCCGCCTTGGGATTGATAATTTGAGGTTTGGCAGAGATGGTGGCTCCGCCGGAGCCGGGGCCTGCTGCCAGGCCGCCTCCAGCCGCCGCGACGGACGTGATGTTGGCGCGCTTTTCGATGGTGGCCGCGTGGTGGTGGCCCGGGGGATTGTTGCCAACGGAGGCGGCGGCCGTGCCGGGGGGAGGGGGCATCTGCATGACGCCCGGTCGCATGGGCATGGAAGGAGGTGGCATGTTGTTCTGTGAACCGTCCTGGCCTGCTCCTGAGCCTTTCTGCCGCTGGACGATGTTGGGGGGAGCGCTGAGCACGTTGGAGTTGAGAGGTGGGGGGAAGAGGGAGAGTGGTGGGGCAAGGGGACGAGGGGGCCCTCCTGCTCTTGGAGGCGGAGGCGGCATACCTGCGGAGAGTCACGAGTTAGAAATGTAAGCAACGCTGCCTGCTTTTTACTGCCTTAGTTTGGTATTTTAAGTCAAACATTCACAGATACATCCACAACATACAGGACATTATTATTTGATTTAAAGTAAAACACATATGCCTACCTGGTGGTGCTGGGGGTGGTAGTCTGGGAGGGGGACCGCGTGGTGGAGGGCCTGGTGGGAGGCCAGGAGGGGGGCCTGGTGGAGGGCCAGGTGGTCGACCTGGTGGCGGGCCAGGAGGAAGCAGACGAGGCATGGGACCGCGGATTCCTCCAGGCATCCCAGGAGGCCTCAAGAAAGGAGGAGCACCTAAACAAAACAGAACACATCATCTCAATGGTGCACAGCTCACACATGTACACATACTGAAAGTTAATCTAGTGTTAAGCTGATAAACGTTGTCACTAACCTGGTGGGGGTCCAGGAGGTGGGCCGGAGGGTGGACCGGGAGGCCTCATTGGAGGAGCCGGGGGCGGACCCAGAGGTGGAGGCCCGGTCATTGGCGGACCCTGCAAGTGTGGAGGCCCCTGCTGTCCCACAGGCCCAGCAGGAGGGGGCAGACGCTGGTTGGGCATAAGGTGGGGCTGGCTGTCCCCTGGCGGGCCCCTGTCCTCGATGTCGGAGCTGTCCGATTCGTCTGTGTATTCCTCCTCTACCTCTTCTTCTTCCTCCTCTTCAGGAACTGACTGACCTGCCATCCTTAACATCATGGCCTGCAGAGGTGTAATGGCCTTGGTCTTCTTCACCACCCTCTTCTTCTTCCTCTTTCCTTCGCGGGGTGCTTCTGCAGCCATGTCCGCGAAACGTACACTGCGACCTGGAGCAGGCAGACATTTACACAATCGAGGTTTTATTACTGCAAGAACCCAAAGTCTAACTGGAATCAGATGCATTTTTGCAACAACACACAAAGTTGACGCAACTTTAAGTGGAGAACATATTCTCCTGAAACACTCACCAGCATGTCTTTCATTCCTGTCCTCCTCTCTGTCCCTGTCATCATCCTGCCTGTCCATGCGCATTCTCTGGTCACCGTCTCCCACCTCGTCTCTCTCGTCCTCTCTGTCCTCCTCGGAGTCGCTGTCATCGTCGTCCACGTCATCCCGGTCCCTGTCGCTGTCGCTGTCGCTGCCCCGATCTCTTCCCAGATCCATCGCCAAGTCGTTTCCTATCCCGGGGATGGACGGCTCTGTTAAAAGGGCAAAAGACTGGAGTTGTCATCAAGAAAGGAAGTGAGGAGTCGCAAATGTGGTCATTAAAGGGGACGACCGGGACGTCACCTGTGTCCATGCCGTATGATCGTCTGGAAGGAATGCCGTAGAGTGCGAGGACCTGGGGAGGGGGCGGCCCAGGTGGGGGCCCTGGGGGCTTTTTCCCTGCAGGTAAGCGTGGGACACCTGGAACTGTTGCCATCAGCGGTCCAGACAATGACAGAGGTCCTTTGCTAAGAGACGCACAAAACAGACTTATCTCAGTGACACAGTAACACCACGTCATCATATACAGGGAAACCTTCGATCTACAAAAGGTTGGAGGGTTGTAGGGACGCATCATGGCAGTTGCTTTTGTCAATTTGACAGGTGCAAGGTTTATGTTCAATCCCAATTATGACGGGAGAATGACAGACATGCCGAAAACTTGTCATTTTCATAAAAGCCCAAACATGATTACACACGGGCAACAGAGAACAGACAAAACAACACAAGACAGCAGCATCCGGACTATTACACTGAGTTTGATCTGGTTCTTAGTTGGGGGTCAGTTGTTCTGTCCTTATGTTGTGTTTTAAACAACAAAAGACTCTTCTAGAAGATGCTAATGGTTAGCATGACATCAATACTTTTTAGTAGCTTTCAAGTATATTTCAACCTATAAAACTAAACAACACAGGTTTCTATTAACGTGATGTATAAGTAGTACATGCTAATTAATACCAGAATTAAATAAGATCTTTCCTAATTAGGTCTATGGTGCATTAATCTTAACTTTTCTGATGAATAATATCATTGATTGAAAGTTAAAGTTTGAACTGGTTCCTTCATTCATAGGTTTTATGTTAAAATATGATATGAGAAAATGTTTAATTGATGTTATCAAGATGATCAAGATGGATGGAAAGTTGCATTAGCAGCCCCAGAGTGCGGACCCCTACCCAAAAGTTGAGCTCTTCTTCAGTATGGAGGGAGGCTGAGCCCCTGGTAATGGGATGTCCTGGATGTGGATGTTGGATGGAGCGTGAGGCATATCTGGAAGAGGGATGCTGTCCACCTCCACTGACTCTGCATTCTGAAAACGAGAACGTACCACAAAAAGAGAATAAAGACAGAGACAACACAAAGACTAAATAATGCAACAAAATAACACAGTTGTGATGAGTTAAATTTAGCAGCTCCAAGCGAAACAATAAATACAATCTGGCTCTGATCAAATAAAATTGTAGCACCAGTGTGTCAAGATAAAAACTGCACAATTTCAGCCACTTTCAAGTACAGGAAACAAAACATGGATTCAAACACCGCTCACAAACACACCTTAACGGAGTCAAAATAAAGAGCCAGCTGCCCTCGTTTGGTCTCATAGTCCAGTTCCAGTTTGCGCAGCTCCTTGTAGGTCTCGGGGTTCTCCCTCTCGTACAGACGGACAATGCGTTCAAATGTCTCGCGTAACTTCTTCCTCTTGTCCCTCAACACCTTCTCATTCAGCAAGGGCTGCTGAACGGGGTTGAACTCTGTCGAGAGAGGAAAAGGATTTTGGATTATCGTATGCTTCACCGCTGACAAGATCCAAGATCCACCCTTTAGTAGCACATTCAAGTTTTTGATGCTCTTTTTTGAACAAGGGAGAGGATAGTAGAATGATTCACTATGACAGCTCTTCAGACTATGCTTGCTTTCCATTGTGTTACTGCACCTTTGTTCACTTCCTGATTTCCCAAACCACAAACGAACCGGGCTCAAAATGACAGAGAAAACTTGACAGCCCTAATTTAAACTCAACAAATTCAGCTGCCTCACCCATCTCATCCAGCTTCTCCATGTCTCTGATGATCTGTCTGGGGTCCTTCATCTTCAGCACCGCCGCTCTCACCATCATTCGCTGCTTCTTGTTCTAGCAGATTCGCAAATAAAGACAGTTTTTACCAACGAGACTTCACAGGTGTTGCACTCAAGACGAAAAGTAAAAGTGAGTCTTTTGTTTTAAAATCTTTAAGTACCTTTTTTAACTCCCTTTTCCTGGCCTCCTTTCCTGGAAAGAACAAACACACACTTGTTACAATTCTTATACATGACTTAACAATAGATTGATCATTATTGAGGTCAATGCCGGAGGATCTGTTTGACAGTCGGTACTTACTGGCCTGGTCGGTGGGGTTCATAAACTTCCCACTCTTGGTGGAGGAGGTTGAACGTCGCCCCATGGTTGCGGTGTCTCTCCTTCAACCTGCAAAGCAAAAAAAACACGGGTTTAATAAAATTAACGGTCCATGAATCTGGCTTACATCTGAATTACAGAAGCAATTAAATTATGTTTCTGGTAGCCGTTTCAAATCACCCCTGGGAGGTTAGCAGGTTCCCTTTAGATAACTGTACTACTGATGCTCACAGCTCACACACTGAATTAACACTTTAGTAACGTTATTGCTAGAACTGGAGCAATCTGGACATATAAAACCACACAAATAGACTATTTACTGAACGTTAACAGTTAGCTACTGTATGCTAACAAGTTATAAAGCTGACAGCCAACACATGATTTAAAAACTTATTAAGTCAATATAAAATAACCTGCTAAATGTAGCATAAACAAACTCCGGGATTTTTAAATAGCTAAGAAACACAATAAGGCATAAACTCACTGCGACACACATCTAAGTTTAAGCTCACCGGTCATGCAGCATTTGATTGGCTAGTTAGCTGTTAGCTAGCACTTGTAGCTAGGCCCGCGTTAGCACCGAAAGCTTCGCAAAAGGGCAAATTTAACTGTACCTTTTAATATAAGAAAACCGTGTAGAGCGCAGCGCTCTGTACACACGCCCCTCCGGGCACCGGGGGCCAAACAAAGCGTACTGTTCACGTCCTGCAAGAGAAACTCAAAACCTTTATGCACACAACGACTCAGCTAGCCGTCCGCCATGTTTACACTGCCGCGAGCGAGAGCGGAAAGGCGAAGGTGACGCCATCAAAACGAGCGACTAGTGAAACGTCACAAACAATCGACGGTTTTCAAGCTAAATTTGAATTAAATTAAAAAAATAAAAATAATTGGCGTGTTAATTTTAAATATTGGTTGATGAAACACAAATATTAACACATTTGTGAAACATATATTCGGTTATTTTTACATATTCTATATATTACGATGATGCAAAGTTTTGCAGTGGTTTCAGTTGCTATGTGCGTTGCTAGGCACAATGAAGTCCAACTGTCTGGACGTTTTATTTCCAAATTCATGTTAAATAAGTCCTGCAATAGTCTGGCGACCCGTCCAGGGTGTACCCCACCTCTCGCCTGATGACACTGTTACGTTGTCAAAACGTTTACATAATTTAACCTTTAGGTTACTGAACTAATGTCCTGCAGCGGACAGCAATGAATCCGTTGCATTACCCACTTTCTACCAGCAGGTGCCGCCACTGTGATTGTTGAATTGAATGCCGCTTTCTTTCCAGCTGCAAAGTCAATCACTGTCAATGTTTACAGCACCAGCAAGTTGAGTTACGAAGTTGCAAACAACGAATCAGGTGTATTTTCAGTCATATTAGTGAAGGAACATGTCAAAAAATGTGTGCCGTTTTTCACTCTGCATTTACTCACTTTGTTTGTTGAGTTAAAACGGCGCTAAATGCATTTTTGCTGGTTTTCCACAGCACAGGACAGTCTGTCCTACCAAGATACGTAGATTTAAGATGCAGCTGCAAGCAACAGCTCATTAAATTTAGCTATTTATATGTATTTTCTTCTCTTCGGATGTGTTTTTCGAGTATGAAGTAAGATAAGTTTTTGTGCAAGGGTGAGATGCAGCGCCTATAGACTTTTATTATAGCACTGAAAGTGTAGTGCAAACTGAATAGTGGTTCAAGCACACCTATTCTGGCTGACCGACTTTATTAAAAGAGAGAAAAATAACAGCATCAAAAGTAGGCCATTCTCCGATACTAGACCGCAAAGTTGAATGAAACAGTGATAAACAATGGTTTGTGTTATGGGGGGAATCTATTTCAAGGAGACACACAACATTTCCTTGTTCCTGGAGCTGAGAAGTAAAACCGGTTTGACTTGAGATGCTGAGAAATGACTCACACTGACAGGACTTGTTAAGAGATAACCCTTTGTTCACATGCAGAGCAGATAAGTGTCGTTCCGGTCCCACTGAACGCAAGCAGTGACTCTAAGTTTGAATGAAAACATGAAAAAACTCAGGAGCAGGTGCAGTTTGTTGGGTTACATCACTCAAGAAAAATACCCGGAGGGTTTTTTACAGTAAACCACGACGTCCTCCCTTCCCTGTTACCGAACAAGCCGTCCCTGACAGAGAATACCTTAATTGTTGCATTCAGCGTCCCCACCAACCACCTCATAATGTCACAGATCGAAACTGTCTGTGATTAGATAAGACTGTTCAACGCAAAGTTGGTAGCATAGCGTGCTAAGATAAATCACATTCCAACATTTTTTTTGTTTTAAAAATAAATACGGTTATGCACATGCAGCCCATTTAAAATTAGAATTCTGCAGCGATTGCAGAATACATAAAGCAAAATAGGTGACTGCATTAGTAATTGCCTCCTTAAAGCCAACATTTAGTGGATGCACCTTTGACTGCGATCACAGCACAGAGTCTGTGTGGACAGATCCTAACCAGGCTTGCACATCTGGACAATTTCACCCCGTTCTTTTGTGCAAAACGGCTCAAGCTCCGCGAGGTTGCATGTCAGTCTGACATGAACGGCCCTTTTCAAGTCCAGCCACAAATCGTCTTTTGGATCGAGGTCTGGGGTTTTTGTCTCGGCCGCTCCGAAAACATTCATCTTGTTGCCTATAAACCGTGCCTGCCTAGCTTTCTCTGTGTACTTCAGGTCATTGTCTGCGCTGGTAAACAAATTGAAGTTCAAGATGAAATTCTCACGCAAATGGAATCAGATTTTTCTTTGCATGTTGTGCAGTATTTTAATGTTTGTCATCTAGACTGATGGCCAAAAAGCTCCATTATGGTCTCATCAGACCAAAGAACCCTCTTCTAGTTGGACTTGGAGTCTCTCACGAACTCTAGATGAGATTTAATTTCTTTTTGGCGCCCTTCCATAAACCTTTGACAGGTTAAGACACTTGTGTAACAGTTCTTGTTTTCCAACCCTCCCCCATCTCAGCTGCTGAAGATTTTAACACCTTCAGGGTAGTCATATATGTGCCTGGAAGGCCTCCCTCACTATTCTCTGTAGTCGATATTTGTTTTCACATTGACAATAAAGGTTTTTTTTGGTAAACTCTTAATACTACACTGTAAAAAAATACTTTGTTGTATTTAACTGCAATTTATGATTATTTCCTCCATTGATTAAATGATTGTTTTGTTTTTAAGTTCTTCATATGTGCAGAAAGGAGTCGGATAGTGAAGTAAAATTATTTCCCACGTGCATTTAGTGAAGTAGAAGCAGAACGTGACATGACAAAACACCCAAGTACAATAAAAGTAGCTCATATTTATTGGAATTGAGGCAGAAAACATGAGATTGGTGCATCACCACTCATACGTGCATTCGTTACCTAACTTTAATGTTCACAGATATGACATAAAGATAATTCAGCAGCAAAAGAACAGGTTTTAAGTGCAAATACTTTTTTCCTACACATGTAAACAGAGACTGAAACACGGACGTCTGATTCTGATCATGTCTGACAAAGTAAAGATAATTTGTTGCTATGTATGGTGTAAAAAAGTGGAGGAAAATAACAACTGTCAATATGCACAAATAAAATACTGTTTACATTTACATTATTTACATTTAAAGACTTTGTCTATTCATTTATATCGCCCTTTAAGTAACAGAATCCAGTCCAGTCCTCTTTGTTATAATCCAGCTTATTGTTTGACTGCAGCATTCTTTAAACGGTCACTGGGGACCTGGTGGTAAGAAAACATATCGGCCTGTCCGTGCAGTCAGACAGCTCCTGGAAGTATAGGCCTTTACCTAGTCTTCATCACCGGAAGAAGCCACCTCCTCCTCCCCTGAACGATTTCCAGTGCTGTCTCCCCTCAGGCGAGACGCATCGTCTTCTTCTTCTTCCTCATCGTTCCTCATGTGGCACAGCGCGCAGACCCTCAGCGGTTTGGTCGGGTGGATGTGACCGATCACCGTCCGCTGCTTTGAGCACGAATTGCAGACGACGAAGCCGCACTTTCTGCAGTGGTGTCGACGGTTGGTCGTGGTGAACCTCCTGAGGCAGCGCATGCACTTGCAGGCAGCCTGATCGGGCATCCAGGTGACGGCAAATTCGTTGCAAGGTTGGAAGTTGCCACAGAGCTGCAGTCCGGACTGGCAGTTTTGGATGTGCTTCAACCAGGCCTGCTTCTCCTCATATGTAGCGGTGGACACAAAAAAGGACTTGAATGGTGTTCTGATCAGCCACTGGTGCTTGATCTCCTCACTGTCCTCCATGTCCTCCAGCTTGACGGACTCTGAAATGACAATGAAGATCACATATTAAATACTATGACCTTGCTCAGACCTAGTATTAACATGTGTCCTAGGTGATCTGATCCCGGGCTGACAGCTTGAAGTACAAGTGTGAATGCATCTGAGCACATTCTTTCAAAACAGTGAACACACAATAGTCACGTTGGGAAACCACCTACTCAGCCGACGTCCTTTGTCTACGCTGAGTCCTGTCTCATGCACTTTGTCAGAGAATTTCTTGTCTAAGATCAGTGAGCATAATAAACAACGTGACAACAAGGTGTTTGCAGCTAATTTAAGCTAGTTTCAGTCATTCAGATCTTCCCATTTCTGCACAAATTGCCGGCTAGTAGTTTTGTGCAGCATTCTTTCTCAGAGTTAAAGCACCTTGTGATCCACCAGTTTAAAATAACAGCTCTTTATCTACAAACCATAGTTTGTGTTTGACTGTTCGAGAGTTAACTCCAGGAGAGGCAGATGAGTTTCTCACCTAAAGGGATGATCTTCTGCTTTTTGTGCCAGCGGCCGTTCAGAACGAAGCTGCCGTACACCAGAACATCATTGAAGAGGAAAAAGGCTTTCGGCTCCCACTTCTTGCGACCCCGCTTCATCAGACGGCCCTCTCCTATCAGAATCCGACCGGGTTTGGACAAAAGGGTCCCTGAGGGACCGAATGAATTCTCCACTTCATGGATACGCTTAATGTTCTCCCGCTTAAACGTTACCCGATCCATTATGGTGACTGTGTGTCTGAGTGTGCTTCATGTGCGGTGCTTGAGGAGCAGTCTGACTACCTGCCCTCTGGGAGTCTTTAAAAAGCCTCCAGGTGACGTAGGTTGGTAGGTTGGTTTTTCCAAGGCTAAAGATAAACACGTTATACAAGGAACAAAAGAATGGGAGGAGCAGGATGGAAAATCTAGCCACTCTTATCAGTTTAAGAATTTTAAAGCCAGGTGTATTCATTCAAGTGCTAATTTTAGTTACTTATGTTCCATTACTGACAGTCTAGATTATGTGACGGCACAGAAGATGACAGCTTGTTATCAATAAAACTCAAAAAAAAAATATTCACGCCAATGAATGCCGCTGCTCCGTTTAACGAGTGTTTTCACTTTTGACAAATGTTGTTGCAAATACCTTTTAAAGGCATACGTTACGTTAAGGGCGCCATGCTTTAATACCAACAATAGGAACGTTGTAATGTCGATTAGCATATTAGCATATTAGCATTCGCTAATAAGTGCAAATAAAGTACTGGACACACACATAGTACTGGAGTACTGGACACACACATACGCCAGTCAGGCACAACATTATGACCACTGATAGGTGAAGTATTCAATTCAGTGTTCTGCTGGGAAACTTTTTGGACCTGGCATTCATTGGTGAGGTTTTTACTTACACATGTAGCACCCACCTAGACCAGACCAGGCACCGCTACCCCATAGAAATGACACTCCTTGATGGCAGCAGCCATCCCCAGCAGGATGCAGCCTGACACAGGCACACACACAAAAATGCTTTAGGAACAACTAAAAAAACATGAAGAACAGCACAAGGTGTTGACCTGGCCTCCAAATTCACTAGATCACAAATTGATCAAGTATCTGTGGGATGATCCACAGAGGCCCCTCCCCTCACTCCATAGGACCCAAAGGCCCCGACTAACAACATTCTGTTGCCAGACACCACAGGACACCCTCAGAAGGTCCATGTCCATTCTCTGATGAGTCACAACTGTTTTGGAGGCACAAGGGAGATCTACACAATATTAGGAAAGTGATCATAATGTTATGCCTGATCAGTGTAATTTGTGAAATGATCCATAAAGTATTAATATATCACGTGAGAATGCGGAGACAACATTTAATTAATGACACATAATAGGTGTTGGAATAGTGCCATGGAAGCTAGCAGGGGTGGAAACTAGCAGGGCAGGGCAGACTAACATGTAGGATGGATTTTCCGTTCTGGTTCTTTTCTGAGGAAAACTGTAAAATATAATCTGATCTAAAATAGTATGAAAGGGAATGAAATGATGTAGGCACAGTAGAGACAAAATAACCTGACCAACATGACCTAATGTCCCCCAAAATTTAAAAAAGATTTGCTTTTGACTTTTTGTCTTGTTTGGCATGTTTGATTTTTTTTTTCTGTGAACCTATAAATGGAATAAAGTCCTGTAATGTTGTTAAACTAGTTGAGTAGTTCGGGCTGGGACCACAAGTTTAAAAACAAACATGATTCATCACACTGCTATCTGGTGCCAAATCGTACTGCCACGCCACAAAACACCCTGTCAGTATGAAATATCCATCCCACCTTAAATACAAAAACTTGACCGGGCAACACCTCACTTACGGTTAGCAAATGGCAAAAAGTATGGGGAACTCCACTAAGCAGGGGAAAGATGTTTCTGCCCGTTAACCCTTCTGAAGAGGAAAAACCCTAAAAAGTGCCTGAAATGTGGACGATTGACCTGTAGGGAAATAAAGCTGTGTCAGTTTATTATTCAGATTAAAAGGACAATAAAATAGCTGTATTAATTACTTAATTAATTAAAAGATGACATCAACAATCAATTTTTGAGAAACACCCTTATTCACTTTATGAGTCCACGTGAACAGAGACCTCTTGTAGAGCTCAAAGAAAGTTAATATAATTTAGTTTGAATTGGCCAAAATGCTGATATACTTTTGCATTTCTTACGTTAAGTTCCCCCGCGCTTAAGTTGCTAAGCCCTGATGGCAAGACACCAACAGTTGCCTGGCAGCGGTGATCTTCATCAGTGGATGCTTCCCCCTTGTTCTCCTCTCAGCTACTCTTTCCAATGCCGTTTCCCTTCAGGTAAGACACATCTTCTTCTTCTTCTTCTTCTTCTTCTTCTTCATCATCATTCCTAAAATTGCTGTTTAGTTGGGTAGATGTGACCAATCACCATCTGTTGCTCGGATCTTGCAGCTGCAAAACTTCATGGGGTGCATCATCAAGACAGGCAATCAAGCTATTGTTTGGAGGCCCATGAAAAACAATGGCCGCAGATGGGGCTACAGTAATTGCACATTCAATCATTTGAGATGCCCCACCTCCCATTCTCTCTCCAAGACCCTTGTCTTTAATCACTTGCACATTGATGATGTCCATTTTCCGATACCTGCCGAAGACAAAGGAGTGTGACAACTAGGGGGCGTTCCTCGGGTAGAAATGTTTATGTCTCTCCATCCTCAGGGTCTTTCCTTTGCCATTACCGCTCGGGTGAGGACTGACCTTTTCTTGCAAGGAAATAAAACTTGTCAGCCGGCGGATGTCTCTATTTCATTATTCACCAACAGCAAATAGCAAAGAATTTAATCATTTTGGAGTAACCATCTACTTACCCTATGACAGGTACATCATTAGACTGGTTCATCCCGGGACCTAGGACTGTCCATGATCAGCGAGTTTGACAAACAATACAAAAGGAAGGTGTTAATTCAGTCATTCAAAACTTTCCATTTCTGCACAAATGGTCGCCCACTGAGACTGTTCTATACATCAGTGGAGTCTGTTTGGCAAGATATCATGAAGGTCAATGGATTAGCACACGTTAACTGTAGCTGTCATTCATTTATTTTTAGGAACGTGTCAGACATTTAAGAAAAACCTTCTCTCTTTAGTTAGTTTAACACCTTTAGATCCACCAGTTTAAAATCACTACTTTTAAGGACAGCCAGGTGAAACTTTCACCTAAAGGGATGACGAAACCACAACATAACTGCTGAGGAAAAAGGACACCAGGTGCCATTTCTTGCTCTACCACTTTTCTAGACGACCCTCTCCCATAGTAATCTGACCCGGCTAGGTCAAAGGTTGCCCCGGTGGACCAAATGCATTCTGTAGTTTCTGAAAAAGGCGATAGTTCTCTATGTCAAATGTCATCATCGTAACCAAGTGTCTGTTGCTTTAACAAGGTGTAAGGAACTGAGTGACTTTATTTATTAAAAAGCATCCTGGTGTTGCAGTTGCAGTGGGTATCGAGAGAAAACAGGTTATACAAGAAGTGAACGAATGAGAGGGGCTGGAAGCATCATCTTTTTCTTTGTTCACAAAGTTCACGGCACATTCAGATACAATTACCACCAGAAAAGGGAAGTCCTGATCAGATTACAGAAGCTAACCAGTCAAAAATCCAAACACTCAAACACCTGCTGCAAATGCCTTCACGTGTGTTTTACCTAGTTGTGTAAGAGTAAGTATTTAAATGCAGCACCTTTGCTATCAGTGTAATAGCCGGCTTCTTCCTTAAAGGGGAACTCCGGCGCAAAATGAACCTGGGGTTAATAACACATGTGTACCGAGTTCGACCGTTCTCTGTTATTTGTTTTCATGCATTTGTTTTGTTAGTCAAATGTGACCAGTTTTCTTGCAAACCGCTATTTAGCGTACAACGCTAGCCTTCGGGGCACACTTACACATAAAAAGAAATCGCTATTTCTATACCACTAACAAGGCTCACAATATCACCACACTTACACGGTAGCATAACTAGGGTCTCTACATGTAAACCGAAGCATTGAGAACTTTGCAAGTATACAGGCAGTTTATTAAAAAAGGAACACAGTACCGTTGGCGTCTGGCTCGCATATCCAGGCGGGCGCCATCTTGGGGAAAAAACAGTAGTTCCCCTTTAAAGGGAAACTACTGTTTTTTACAACCTGGACCTTATTTCTGGCATAAAATATAATCGTTTACTCACCCATATAACTCTTGTGTAATTTGTAGTCCTTCGGGAGATATTTAGATCTGCGTATATCCATATAGTGGGAGTGACTGGGGCACCGAAACGCAGCCTCAAAATAACGCGCGGCACTCAGTGATAACATCATCCAGGTCAGACACTTATCATCAGAGGTTGGTTGGTCAATCTACAGACCCCGGATGATGATAACAGGTAACTCTGGACTCAATGGGGAATAGCACTAGTGTATCACAACAAAATTTAAGCAGATAATGCGTTATTTAGAGGCTGCGTTTCGGTGCCCCAGTCACTCCAACTACATGGATATACGCAGATCTAAATATCTCCCAAACGACTTCAAATTACACAAAAGTTATATGGGCGAGTAAACAATCGTGTTTTATGCCAGAAATAAGGTCCAGGTTGTAAAAAACAGTAGCTCCCCTTTAAGCGCAGTTTATTCCTCTGCGGGACATAGACAACGTAATCTTTGCACGTGGCTCAAGTCGGTGTCAGCCATTTATACTTGTGCGCTCATCAGTGTGGCTCAAAAATAAAATAAAAACGCCACAGAAACACTAGTCAGCGCTGTTTCTTTTTTGCCAGTCGGGTTAATTTTTGTTTCTATTCTATCAAACAAGTGTTTGTATCCCGTACCTCCTCGGTTAACTTTTTTTAACCTGTTCCATCTTTATTGATCCAAAACAATCAATTCAAAAATTGCGGAGATGGAGAAGCAGCCAGAAATACTAAAGCAGAAACACGCTACTGTCAAGCCGACCAATCACAGCTCTTGTGGTCTGTGTTGCCATGACGCATGGTTACAAATAGTTACCGCATTTCTGGGTCAGGTTACGGTGTCTGCACAAAGTTGGCATGCTAACACGGAGCATAAAGGAATGTTAACTAGCTGATTTTTAGAGATGTTGATTTATCACCAATGTGTACGCAAACCTTTGTAATTTTGTACTGCTAGCAGTGCCAATACGGGTTAGACTATAAAGGAATACAAGGAAAAGGTATGAAACTATGAAGCCCCAAAAGGGACATAGACATTTATTTGAAAATAAACCCAAGTATTGGACACACTGAACATTTGTCGGATGATCGCCAACGTTTCAATTCACTGTCCGAGAATGAGGAAAAAACATTTTATGACGTCAGTAGGCGTTGGATTTTAACTGCCAGACTAACATGCAAAACAACAGAGATTTACTTTCAAGTAAGTCATTTAACCACTTTTCATATTTCTGTGGTGCACTGATCCGTTCCCTTTTATTCCGTGGGCTCATTGACAAAATAACTTCCTGCAATGTTAAAGCTTCATTTGACTTCATTAGTAACTGATTATATTTTGATCCATAACAAAATAACTTCCTGCAATGTTAAAGCTTCATTTGACTTCATTAGTAACTGATTATATTTTGATCCATGAAGCCTGATGTACTACAGGAAACAAACTAACCACAAATACAAAACCCTTTTCCATGTGAAAGAGCCAGAACAAAGCAAGCCAAAATGAAAATTGAAAAAAAAAATCCCTCGATTCAAAAGGCGGCGCTAACCAGAAATGGGTTAGTGTGATCATTCTTTGTTAGACAGGTTGAGTAGCTCAGAAAGCTCTGTGGATGGGGAACTCCACTGTTCACGGGAAAGATGTTTCTGAATGTTATCCCCGTCTGATGGCAAAAAACACTTGAAGTTGCCAGGGAAGTGAAGTAGACGATTGACGTGTAGTGAAATAAAACTTGGCCAAAGTATAAGCTGTACTTTCAAAACGTCATGGATGTGAATATGAAGTAAAGCGTTCCATTTAAAGGCTTGTATTTGTACGAAATGAAGCACCAGCTGCTAGTTATCTTAGATTTGATTAGACTGGAAAGACTTTATTGTCCCAATTTGGGCAATTTGTTTTGCAACCACAGACGACAACCAAATTCATACCATAAAACAAAACAGTACAGTGCAATACATAGAAACACAGAAAAAATAAATGACATCAGGTTAGTTATCGTGACCATATATGTAGCCTACAGTGCAACGACATACCTAAAGCTTATTTAGAAACCCTACCGCTGAGGGAAAAAATGATCTGAGATATCTGTTTGATTTGGCCCTCTTAAGGAAGGCATACCAGCAAAAGTCAAAACTCAGCATACAGAGGGTGATGTGGGTCGGCTAAGATGACCTTTGCCCTCTGAATGGCTCTTGCTTTATAAACATTGTCAAGCTGCTGTAGGCTAGCACCAGTGATTTTTACTCCCCAGTCGTTTTTATTAGGGATGCTAAGGTTCCCGTACCAGCAAATCACTGCAAACGTTAGGATTGACTTAATAAAGGATAAATAAAAGGTTTTTTAAAATCTGTCGACATTAAAAGCTTAGCGTACAGACATGACACAGGGGGAAATACCTAGCTTTGTTAGCATTGCTGCTTTTATTTTTTGTGTATTTTTAGTGTTCTGTCTAAAAACATGCTAATCAATGAGATTAGGCAGATTGTATTACCTTTGGACAGAGCTAAACTAAGGTAGCCAGTCGCTAGCTCTAGCTTCATATTTACTATAAAAAGCAAACAAGCTTTTCTCCAAAAATGTCAAACCTTCACATGAGGGAAAGTACTTATTAAAGCAGCGTTTACACATGCAAGGACTTAACTTAAACAAACTTTAAACTAACTAAAACATTTTTTCATTGTCTTCTATAACTTGATATAGTAGAAAGTGTCAACACTGAACTATCTGCAAATTGTATTCAGACAATATACTTTTCTTGGAATGTGACCATCTTTAAACTTCCCACAGTAAACAACTGAATACAGTAACTTCTGCTCCTTGCTCCTCCTACTCTTTCTTGAATAACAAGTTCAACTTGGAAATTCACACTACGTCACAGAGAGGCTCTTTTTAAAGCCTCCAGGATGAGAGATAGTCAGACACTGCAGATGCACACCTTTTCTCTCAAAGCACACTTGGTCAGGTCACCATGATGGATCGGGTAACGTTTAAGCGGGAGATCATTGAGCGTATCCATGAAGTGGAGAATTCATTCGGCCCCTCGGGGACCCCTTTGTCCAAGCCTGGTCGGATTCTGATGGGAGAGGGCCGTCTGATGAAGCGGGGTCGCAAGAAGTGGGAGCCGAAAGCCTTTTTCCTCTTCAATGATGTTCTGGTGTACGGCAGCTTCGTTCTGAACGGCCGCTGGCTCAAGAAGCAGAAGATCATCCCTTTAGGTGAGAAACTCATCTGCCTCTCCTGGAGTTAACTCTCGAACAGTCAGATGCAAACGCTGGTTTGTTGATAAGAGCTGTTATTTTAAACTGGTGGATCACAAGGTGCTTTAACTCTGAGAAAGAATGCTGCACAAAACTACTAGTCGGCAATTTGTGCAGAAATGGGAAGATCTGAATGGCTGAAATTAGCTTAAATTAGCTGTAAACACCATGTTGTCACGTTGTTTATTACGCTCACTGATCTTAGACAAGAAAGTGCAGGAGACAGGACTCAGCGTAGACAAAGGACGTCGACTGTTGTGTGTTCACAGTTCTAAAAGAATGTGCTCAGATGCATCTTGTGTGCGTTCCCACTTGTACTTCAAGCTGTCAGCCTGGGATCAGATCACCTAGGACACATGTTAGTACTTGGTCTGAGCAAAGTCATAGTATTTAATATGTGATCTTCATTGTTATTTCAGAGTCTGTCAAGCTGGAGGACATGGAGGACAGTGAGGAGATCAAGCACCAGTGGCTGATCAGAACACCATCCAAGTCCTTTTTTGTGTCCGCCGCTACATATGAGGAGAAGCAGGCCTGGATGAAGCACATCCAAAACTGCCGGTCCAGACTGCAGCTCTGTGGCAACTTCCAACCTGGCAAGAAATTTGCCGTCACCTGGCTGCCCGATCAGGCTGCCTGCAAGTGCATGCGCTGCCTCAGGAGGTTCACCACGACCATCCGTCGACACCACTGCAGAAAGTGTGGCTTCGTCGTCTGCAACTCGTGCTCCAAGCAGCGGACGGTGATCGGTCACATCCACCCGACCAAACCGCTGAGGGTCTGCGCACTGTGCCACATAAGGAATGAAAAAGAAGAGGAAGAAGAAGAAGAAGATGTGTGTCGCCAGAGGGGAGACAGCACTGGAAAGAGTTCAGGGGAGGAGGAGGTGGCTTCATCCAGTGATGAAGAAGATGTACAGGGCTATACTTCCAGGAGCTGTCTGACTGCACAGACAAGCCGATATGTTTTCCTTCCACCAGTTCACCTATAAATACCTCAAGACTGCTGCAGTCACGTTAAACAATAAGCTGTATTATAACAAAGAGGACTGGACTTGATTCTGTTATTTAAAAAAAAAGATAGAAGTTAATACTCTGTACGTTGAAACAATTTGGGTGAAGAAGCCGCAAATGACCTCAGAATCTGAATCAGAGGCTGTTAATATGTGATGAATTATTTGCATTTCATACCTGCTCTTATGCTGCTACTTTATCTATATATATTATATCTGTGAACATTAAAGTGCAGGTAATGAATCTGTGTTTGTTGTGATGATTTCAGTGCTGATGCACCGACCTCATGTCTTGATTCCAAAACATATGAGATGATTTTACTTTACTTGATTCTTCCCTTTTCACGCTGCTTTCTACTTCTACGCCACTACATCTGCTGTAAGCAACAGAGCTACATTTATCTGACACCGTGACCTTCTGCAAAAACACAACATAAATAGCCAACTGAGCAAGAAAAGAAGCTCCATGGACGGGGAACTCCACTGTGCAGGGAAAAGAGGTTTCTGAATGTTATCCCCGTCTGACGATGAAAAACATTTAAAGTTGCCAGTAAAGCGAAGTGGATGATTGACATGCAGTGAAAAAAAACTTAGCTAAAGCATAAACTGTGCTTTCAAACCGTCATGGATGTGAATATGAACTAAAGAGTTCAATTTAAAGGCTTGTATTTGTACGCAGTGAAGCACAAGTTGCTAGTTAGCTTAGCGTACAGACATGACACATGAAACCGAATCTGCAAAAACACAACATAAGTAATATTTGTTTATTTTTTTGGCTACATTTCTGTCCCTTCTGGGACACATATCGGACTGTCTGTTCAGTCAACATTGCTAACAGCATGGAGCTATTTGATGTTACAAAATGTTGCGTGAACATTCGCAGATGATTCCAGCAGGGCAAACGATCAAAACAGCTAAACATGAGATTGTTAACATTCCTGTATGCCACATGTCAGTATGCCAACTTTAGCATTTAGGTGAAAGCACGACTAGGGAAGAAGTAGGTTATTGCAGTGATAGCGAAGGTGCATCATTCAAATACTTCTTTTACACAACTAGGTAAAACATACTTGAGGCAAGGACAATCCTGCACAAGATAGTTAGATAGATAAATAGATAGATAGATAGATAGTTCCCATGCTAAATTCAGTAGCATCAGTACATTGACAGAAGTCAGCATGCCTTGTACACAAAATAGTATAAAATATGGTAAAAATACAAGGATATACAAAGTAGATTGTGTAAATAAGATGTGCGTACTATGTGTACAGTATATCATGCAATAAAGGACAAATAGGATACTCAAACTTGTCTATACAATATGAATATAAAAATATGAAATATGTATGAGATATATTGGGTGTATATGTAAATATATGATAAAAAGAGCTGATAGAAATATATAGAAGATAAGGGCATGAAGAATCTATACATATAAGGTTATAAAAAATAAACAAGCTATGTATATATTACGTATAAAATATAGAGGATTTATGAACAGTAACATATATAAATTGTAAACCAACATTAAACCATTAATCCCATAGATTGCAGAAAAGAACGTCAACCATAACGTCTCTGCATTCGTCGTCTTACATGTCGTACTTCTGTTAATGCAAGTAACTGTAAATAAATGAGGGAAAAACAGAGAAAAATGTAATGCCGACTCAGCTGGCACACTCTTTCGTGTTTATTTCTCATCTCATCTGTTAATTTCCTTCTCATTAGCTGTGACGCACATCTCAGGCTGGCTGATTCATCTCTTCCTCTGCTATGTCTGTCAAGCCTCCGTTTACAATCTTTGTCACAACAACAAAAGAACAACAAAAGAAAAACCACAACAGTTTCTTTTGGCCTTATCTGAGACTATGAATTAATGCATGCAAGAATAACCTTTTTGTCAAAGGTTTGAGGGTTGAGTTAAGACTTTTAGGCTTGTTTAAAAATGTGTACAAGCAGTCCAGGTCTGGGGTTTATATGGAGTTATTAAGCCAGTGTGGACTCGGGTTAGGCAATATAAATGTAATTTATTCATCCACTGTGACCTAAGCTTTTGGATGTGACACACTCGTGCTCACCAGAGACACCTAGCGGCCGAAACGTGTCAAAGCAGATTATGAGTTTTCAGACGTGATGGAGTTGAACACAGAAAGACAAGAGGGTCCATAACAAAGAGTGCACAAAGAGTTTCATTTATCTTTATTTAACGTCATCACACTACAGGCTGAGAGAAATTACAGAGTTTAATGAAGACAAATTTGCAGGTCTACGCAGTAAAAGAAAATAAATGTCCTGTTCCACTCTTAACCATTTTGCTTTTGTAAATTTTGCTGAGAAGAACAAAGAAAATTGAGATAAAAAAATCACACAAAAACAGAAGACATCTCTGATGAGCAATCAGCTGTTGCGGTTTTATTGTTTAATAGGGGATCGGTCCGTAGTAGGTGGTGTAGGCAGCAATGATGCCCTCCGTGTCCATCATGTCCTCACAGGCCAGGTTGGCCTCACACACTTCTCTCAGGCTGAGTGGAGGCAACACGTTGATGGTTATTCATGATAATCCATGCGATACGGCCCTGAGGCCTTCATGATAACTTTCTGCATCTCGTACCAACTATGTTTGTATGGAGGACCCAAAGTACCAAAATCAAAAATAAATAAACGACTGACTAAATAAATTTATATACCGTTAAATGCACCAAAAGTAATTTTAAAATAGACGCTGTTAAAGTAACCATTAATCAATTCATAAAATGTGATATTAAAGCACACGTCGGTTTAAATGTGTAAAAACTCTGTATAGGTAAAACTTCATAAATATATCTAAATTCCGATTTGATTTTATTTATTGATGGATTTGTGTATTCATTTCTGATTTAATTTACTTTTACTTTTTCTCTGTGTATTTTGTTTCTTTTTCAATGTGTTTGCGCATTTCTGCCTCATTATGCAAATGAGGCAGAAATGCGCAAACAGATTGATGAGGTGGCTGCCATTATACCATATGTCATTAGTTCAACCTTTTTAGTTATATGTATCTATTGGAGCATCAGGACTATGTTAGGTAAAAACATACTGATTGCGCATGTTTCCCTGCAGCTATTTTATTTCATAGGAGACGAAAATGTAGAAAAAGACATGAATTACCTCTCCAGCTGTGTCAAGGATAATTGTCCAGCAGCTCTCTTCTGCCTCACCACAGTGGAGGCTTGCTCTTTCTCTGCAAACAGCCCTGCACAACATGCAGAAATGCATCGTGCATAAGTCAAATCAGTGCTTACAATTATACAAATGCGACAAATCAAAATAATAATAATTAAATAATTTTCTATATTTCACAGTAAACTGTGGCAGAATGAATGTTAATTGATGAAATCATATTGCTGAGTCGTGTCCTTACCCTCCTGAGCAGGGTGGTCACTGGCAGGCTGGACGGCAGTGGCTGCAACTGTCAAACAAGACGGGAAAACACATGATTTGACAATATGACTTTTTAAACGTTAATATTTTTAGTCCAGTCTCTATATACAGTAATTAATTTTTCTTTTTGAACAGATTTTTAAACTTTGTCTAATAAGGAAAAAAATAAATAAATTGCACCATTTGTCTTCCATATAATGTCTTCCCTCAGACTATTTGAAATAAAACATGCAAGACATACATTTAGGTTTCTTTTACTACACTTATTCAACAGGAAATTATGCAAAGTTCCCAAAATTTCAACTGGATATCTATTAGTTAAACTCAAATGATCCACTTCCAATAACAGGAATTTAACAATACGTCCTTTAAAGGCAGTTTTCTTTACTTACTGTGCCAGAAATCCCCACTTCAGCAGCAGATACATACATAAAACTTCATATTCTACATATTCATTCATATTATTCATATTCTACATATTCTGAAGGATTCTACAGAAAGGTTTAATCACATATCATGCATAACTTGATATAACATTTTTATTCACAAAAAAAAACAAATTATGGCAATATATTCTAGCTTATGGAGATATATACATATATATGTATACATATATATATATATACATATATACATATATATACATATATATATATATATATATATATATACATATATACATATATATACATATATATATATATACATATAAAATATCCAAAATCTCATTCATAAAAACTAGTTATGTTAAAAAAAATCAAACAAGGATTGAAAAACCAAATATCGGATCTTGCATATTTAAACATAACATTTTAAGAAACTTTTATTTATTTATTTATTTTACCTATTCACCTGCAGCTTTTCTAGCATGCTTGTGCATAGATCTTACCTGAAGTCAGGCAGATGACTGTCAGGGAGCAGAGGAGCAGGACAACCAGAGTCTTCATCTTTCAGCTTCTTTTATCAGGCAGCAAGTCTGATTCGGCAGCTCTTTCCTTCCTTCTTTCTTTCTTTCTCTCTCCTCTCTCATATCTTATATATACATGGATGCACACTCAGTTTATAGGTGCTGTGACATGTGTGTGTGATTGGTCAGGGCATCGTGTATCACACACCCACATGGACACAGAAACTCACACCTACGCAAAAAGTCCTGTATGCAGAAATAAAATATATGTTCGGACACACTCTCACAAGTAAACAGACTCATAAAGTATTGCATGGGCACCACAGTTTCTTCTTCTCGTTCATAAAAAAAAGTTTTTGTCTTAAACATGAAAAAAAATATATAAAATAAATGCTTAAAAACCCTAAAAAGAGACATTTATAGTCACATAACTCTTTTTAATTGCATTACTTTTTTTTTTATGAGTACATAAAACAGATTCACAACCGTGTGGAAGCAGTGTCACCTGGCGGCCTCTAGAGGTCAGAGTTTCGCATTGTTACACTTAGGTCACTAAGTACAAGAGGGAGAGAAAACCACTCTCCCACATCATGAGACATGATTTTAATCCAAGGGCTTTCTCTTTTATTGCAAACCGCAGTGATTTCCTACATGCAGAGGGCAACATTTAGAAACCCCGTTTGTTTGAAGAGTCACAGGGAGATATTTTTACCGCAACAGGCCTTCCTTTTTTGCCAATTAAGCAAGCAAGCAAGAAAGGGAGGCTATATACGGAAGAGTGGAACATTTAGTTTTTAATTAAAACGCAGCCTTCCTTCAGAAAAGTCTCTTTTAATCTTCGATCACTTTGAAAATGTCTTCACTGGTTTATTAGTAGCTACTGTACAGAGCGTTTCCAGACCCATGAGTTTTGTTGAATTTATGATATGAAAATGTCTTTTGTTGTTTGTGTCTGACTGGATATTTAGGTTCTGGACTGGTCCTGACTGTAAAGCCTGGGGTGTAATTTCACTGTCTGGGTCAACGCTGGTGCCTTTCGTCCCGTTTCAGGGGCAAACTTCAAGGATTCAACCTCAGGACAAGTCTAATTGTACACATTTGCGGCAGAGAGGAAAAACAAACTCGCAGAACGAGTGTCTTTTTAGGCCTGTGGCGAGCTGACATCCGTCGTGTGCTGACTCGTCTTTGTCTCTGGCTGCAGATACAAATGTGCAGAGAAACCAGACCTTAACACTGAAATCAGAAATGACATATACGTCCTGGTTTAACCTCGCAACAAACCAGGAGTTGTTCTCAACTTTGCCAGTTTTGTGCCACTTTATACTTCGGCTCCACTGGGATGATTTGTCTTACTCATTAGATTAGGACTGAATTTGGTGAATCTGGCTCATTGTCATGTTTCTGATCACAATGCATCATTAGCAGTTCCATTAAAAAGACCCTTTTATTCCTCACTCTTCTTCTCAGATTCATATTTTTAACCTTTTTAAAGGCCCGATCCATTTAATTGTTAAAAATTAGGTGCCAAGTTGAACTGGCCTCAACTTTGATACGACACGCTGCAGTCAACGATCACCGATCTGACATGGACATATGATGCTAACACGAAGTTTCCCAAATATTTAAAGCAAGGAAACACGTTTAATGATTTTTTTCCCACCACCAAATTCACCATGTTGATAGCTGGGCCTCGTTAAGTGAACCCAGATGGGGCGGCGCCATCGTCGACCATATTTTATTCTATTTTATTTTCAATTAGAGAGCAGTGATTACAGGAAGTGCTAGTGAGCTCCTTATGTTCCCACTGTTTCAGCCCAGATCCCGCAAAATCTACTGGCAAATTGTTTTATAATGTTGATGGAGTTTAAGGTTTTAGATTAATTGCATGCAATAAACTCTGTTGTTTCAAGTTTTACCAAAAAGACATTTCCACTCTTGATTTGTAGTTTTCTTCTACTCTCTCCAATTAATCTTCTCGCAATCTATCAGGCCGATAAGAGACGTGAAATCTAGCAAAAGAATGATGGATCTCAGATTTGAGGCGACGCTGCAGGCGACCTTTCCCATGGCAACTTCTTTGACAACTTGACTTGACAGGGTAGGGACCTGTCAAGTCAAGTAGCATACGTGTATTAGTTAAGTGAATTGTCCCATTAAGCCACAACAGTGAAACAACATGCATAAAAGCAGTTGTCATTATTACGCCTGTGATTTCCCTGCTATGAGGAGTCAAGATGTCTCCCGGGAAAAACGCCAATTGAAGATAATTGGTGCGACTGACGTGATGCAAACACAAACTTCCCCAAAACATTGACAACATGAAAAAGCAAACGCTGACAAGTCCATGTCTCTTTTTCCTGTGTTTAAATTCACCATGTTGATAGCGGGCTCAGAGTGCTGAGTGAACCCAGATGGAGCGCCGCCATTGTTGGCGATGTTTTCTTTCCAAACTTGTTAGAGTAGGGACAGCACAAGTATGAATGATGGATTAGTTCAATTGATTGTCCCATTAAGCCATGACAGTGAACCCAACATGCACAAAAGTTTTCATTCCGGCAATTAGAAGTCAAGATGTCTGCCGAGAAAAAACAAAAAACGCTGAGGACCAATTGGTGCAACTGACTGACGTGATGTAAACACAAAGTTTCCCCAAATATTTACAGCACGAATAAAGCAAGGAAACACCATTCATGTCTCTTTTTCCTATGTTTAAATTCACCATGTTGATAGCGGGCTCAGAGCGTTGAGTGAACCCAGATGGAGCAGCGCCATTGTTGGTGACATTTTCTTTCCGAATACAGAAGAAGAGCTAGCTACGTCCAGATACTAGAAATGATTCTTTCACAAAAGATCCTAGATCCATTAAGCCACGACAGTGAACCCAACATGCACAAAAGCTGTCGTCATTATTAGACCTGTGTTTTTCCTGCTATTAGAAGTTAACATGTCTGCCGGGAAAAAAAAGTTGAAGACCAATTGGTGCAACTGACTGACGTGATGCAAACACAAAGTTTCCCCAAACATTTACAGCACGAATAAAGCAAGGAACCAACATTCGTGTCTTTGTTTCCTGTGTTTAAATTCACCATGTGGATAGCGGGCTCGGAGCGTTGAGTGAACCCAGATGATCGTTAGTCATAGGGAAGATGAGCTAGCTACGTCCAGATACTAGAAATATTCTTATGTTTTGATTCTTTCACAAAAGATCCTAGAACGCCCGCTAGCAAACTGCTTTATAATGTGGATGAGACTTAAGGTTGTAGATTAAAGAAATTTCCCCTCTTGATTTATAGTTTTCTCTCCAACTATTCTTCTCTCATATTTATCTGGTGTCTCTTTTTACAAAGAGTTGACCATCAGCATGGCGACAAGAGACCATGAAATCTTAATGAAATTCAGCAATGCAATGTTGGAGTAATCTCAAATTTGAGGTGATGCTATGGACCATTTCCATGGCAGACATCTTGACTTGTCAGAGTAGGGACAGCACTAGTGTATGAATGATGGCTCAGGGAAAAACCGTCACTTGAGGACCAATTGGTGCAACTGACTGACGTGATGCAAACACAAAGTTCCCCAAAACATTCACAGCAAGAAAAAGCAAATACTGACAAGTCCGTGTCTATTTTTGCTACGTTTAAATTCACCATGTTGATAGTGGGCTTGGAGCGGCGCCATCGCTATGCGCCATCTCTATGCGCCATCTCTATGCGCCATCGCATTATATTCTTATGTTTTGATTATTTAATCTGGAACGTCAACTAGCAAACTGCTTTATAATGTGGATGAGGCTTAAAGTTTTAGATTAAAGAGATGCAACAAACTCTACATACTCTGTAATCTCAGATTTGAGGGGACACTAGAGACCTTTTGAAAAACGTCCATGGAGGACCAATTGGTGCAACTGCAAACACGAGTTTCTTAGACGTTCAGCACAAGGAAACACCGTCTACAACTTTGGTTGCTGATACCCAGTTGGAGTGGCAGAGGTAACTTTCCATTGATGGCATTTTGTTGCACATCTACCAAACATCTTTAATCCCCCAAACAGTATGTTCCTATAAACCCACAAGGCAAAAAAAGATAAACCCCAATAAAGTGGATTTTTATTCTTTTATTTCTCTCAAAGCAATGGAATTAATCACTGACAGCAGTGCTGCTTTGGATAAGTAGTTGGATAACGTAAGGAACAGTTAGTGGATAGTGAGCAAAATGGTTCATTCAAGCAGAAAGCCACATAAAGCTCATAAATGCCTGGAAGGTGTGATAATAGCAGATGAAAGTCATCCTGAGATTACACAAGAGATGAGCCGTGAAGCTCTGCACGAGTATAACACCGAGTTAGCCTCGGGAATTCATACGATGTGATTTTCTCATCTCCAGAGGAGACCACAAAAACAACAACATAAATTATGTAAAACTACTGGTACGTGGATTAAAGGACCAGGTGATAAATGATTTTTTTGTGTGCGTGTTGTTTTTGAGTTTGGGATTAGTATCGGCGAGTCACAGCTGGCCTTTGGGGTTGAGTCCGGGCCCCGAAGTATCTCTGGTAGGCCTGCTGAGAGCCGTGGCGATAGGAGTAGTAGCGGCAGGGAGAGTAGTCCTCGCAGATCTCTGCACGTGTCTCTGCCGGAGACTTCACTCTCCTGGACAAGAAGAAGCAGACGGTGTTTTTTACTCTCAAGCATTTATACCCCCCTGCAGGCTCCATGAGTTTGTTTCAAGCATGTGTGGATGTTTAAAAGTCCAATTAGGCTTTCTTTTAATGTGCTACAGTGTCATGTGTGCATTTTTTTTGTGGGGATTTGTGGTTTTCAGATAAAGGGAGAGTTATGTGCTCTGTTTGCACGTCTGTGGTCGCTTTACCTCATGAAGTTGTAGCCGTTCCCTCTGCTCGGGGTGTACGTGTTGCCTCTCTGCGGCTGGATGAACGAGTTGGCCTGGTTTGGAGGCACAAACAAATCTGCAACCACAAAACTTTACTTTACAACCTTATCTGAATCAGGCATGCCCAATTGTGCAGCTGATCTGGTGAAACAAGGGTTGAGGGGTTGGTTAGTGAGGGCGCCAATGATGAGGTTTTACTCTGAACAAGCGAGTGTGGTTTGTTAGAACCGCATGCATGTTTTTCCAGGAAACCAGAGACAATGTTTAATCACCTTCTTCGGATTCTGTGCTTTCATTAGACTCTACGAGGAAAAACATGAAATCGGGGTTAATCATAAATGATGGATAAATGCCATATATTGCGGGTTATGAATGAGTAACGAGCGCGGGATGCCTGAGTATACCGTAGCAGAGACAGAGAGAGACTGCGGCGCAGAGTGCCAGAAACCGGAGAAGGCTCCTCATCCTTGGGCTTGTTTGTCTGCCTGTCTGCTGGAAAAGAATAAGAGAGACGGGAAATCGGTGAGTCACGTCAGAACTGAAGTAAGACTACTAGAGAAAAGAAGAAGGAGAGAGATCGATTTTTGAATTAGAAGGCAAACAGACGAAGAAGTCTTTACATCTGTGCATAAAGCAGCCATTTAAACAACCAATATACACCATGTATACGTCTGCGCAAGCTGGCAAGCTGCTGCATAATTCACATATGGAGCAAAAACAAATAAAAGATGCATATATACATATATATATATATATTACACCATACGATTCAGACCTCAGTTTGTAGGGAATAGCTGCGGCTGAGAAACGCTGTCTAACTGCCAACTGATTGAGTCCAAACATGCTTATTCTTAACGTCCAAGAAAGTTTGCAGTCACCTGGATCACAGTCAAACACAGAGCTAAGACGAAGAGTTTTCTTGAAGACGTCTCATCCAAGTGGCGTCTTCAGCTCTAAATGTCTGGTGAAGGGGTTTAGGTGAAACTCACCCGACTCAGGTCCGTTAATGACCCCAAAAACTCACCTTTCCAACAGAGGAGGACAAGTCAGACTGACCTGGGTGGAGACCTTAGTCATACGAGTTTTAAGTGGGGACCGCCCACAGATGGTTCTAATAAAAGACCTAACAAACCTAATAAACGCCTGAACACCCCATCTGTATTTTAAATCTGAAGAAGCCAATTGGATGAAACATCTGCCTGTTTTTTTTTAGACTTACACGACATGTTTTCTACATACATCTGCGCTGCCTACATGTGGACTAAATCACATGCACAAGTGCCCCGAGGTAAGGTGTGTGACACCTGTACAAACATCACCACCAGATGTGTGAACACCTCCACAGTCACAGAGACGTTGCACTTTAACATGCCTGCGCTCCAGAAAACCCTCCCCCCCTCATCACCAACCTCCCTCAAACCGTCTCGGGTGTTTGTGGGATTTGGACTGGATTCTCATTTTTAACCGTCAATGGCAGCTTTCACTATACATAAACACATGTGCAACTCCCCGACACATTCACACTCCTGACGTCCAACCCCTCCGGTGTAGTTTTGGCTTCAGACCCGCAGTGAGCCTGGGGTCCCGAGTTCAAAAAGCAGCTTCCAGAGAGGTTGGCATGGCCAGCTAGACCAGGGAGTGTGTGTGTGGTTGTGTGTCAGGTGCTGACAACGATGTCTACAGAGTTTTATGATCGTCTGAGTCTCAGCGAGGGTCCTAGTGGGTTCACAACTGGAAAAAGCCACTGCCATGATGATTAGTCAGCACAAAAGTAAAAGCACTACATGTCTAATACAGTTTGTGTATTGGAGCATTAAGCTAAAAAGATTAACAACAATTAACAACAAGCTAATAAAGAGCAACTTCCCTTGTTTAACAACTTTCCCTCTTTAAGAGATTATTTGCTATGATGTTCTTACCGTGCGAGATAGTTCAGAAGTTTTGGTAAAATCTCTCTGTATTTTCTCCCGAGGAATATTTCCTAATTCCTCTCTGCAAAGCTTTTATACTCATCTTTCATCCCCCCCACCCCTCTTCATGTTCTACCCACTGACTCCCTCCCCTCACCTCCTTTTAGCCCTCGCCCTCTCTCCTCCCTTCCTCTCACACTATCAGCCCTCTTTTCCACCGTTTAATCAGGTATTAGCTCACTCTCTCCCCCCCGAAACACCCACGCCTCTGCCGAAAAATATCGTAGAGTAAAAAGCCCTGAAGGAACGGAGGGAAAAACAAGCGAGGGGTAAACAGAGAGGGGAAGGCTGGCAAGGAGATGACTAACCTGCCCCATAGCAGGTACATGATGATATTCACTGCTGTTTGCAAGCATGGCAGCAGGATATGAAAAGAGTATCCGCCATGCAAAACACAACATGGACAAATATGTCTCAGAGTGCACTGCAAACATGGCCTCGCTCTAAACCTCCATACTGGTATATTAACATTTAATAGATAAGAGTGTTTGTTTAGAAAGAGCTATAACTCGTCTGGTGGGCAACCATCAATAAAGGCTTTGGCATTAGCAGATAATGAATGACAACATAATGTAAAACAGAGCTGTGATCATGTAAATGTGTGCCCATTGTACGGAGGAACAAAACTGCCAAAAACTAGCGTATATAAATGCCACTTTATATTAAATTATGTTAAATTATATTAACATTTTACTCTGTTATGCCGTTTTAAATGTATTTAAAGACGTGTTTTTGGCAGTTTTGGCCCTCCATATGTATCAGAAACTTGTCTTTATCTGCTTAACGTTAAGTTACACTAACACAAATTGCTAAATTTATTGCTTATTTGATGCCTAGGAATGTAAAATGGTTGAGGTGGTTAAAACTGCTGGGTTGTTACAGAGAGGTTTTGGGGTGGGGAATTTGATTTTATATTGACAAGACTGCTGCTGTTTTGTTTTGTTTTTTGTTTGTTTTTTAACATAACATGGAACCATGGAAGATGTGATTTTGTATTGATAATTCATTCAATAGACAAACATGTCTAGACTACTGCTGGCATATGAAAACATTTTTGATGCTGTAATTTTGGCTCTTTAACAGATTTAAATGTATTTGCAGATGTATTTATTTCAAAATGACTCGAATTCATTTAGCTTTGGCAGTTTTGTTCCTCTATTTAAATCAAAAATTTTGTTCATCTGTTGAACAATACGTTCATATATTAAATGTTTATTTAGTACATAGAAGGTAAATTGGTTGAGGTGGTTAAAACAAACTTTGCAGGGTTGTTACTGAGGGGTTTTGGGGTAAATGTCTCTTTATGTGTAATGTATGGAGGATGTGGTTTTATATTGACATTTAATTTGATAGACAAACATGTCTAGACTGCTGCTGGCATATGAAACCATTTGTGATGCTGTAATTTCGGCACTTTATCGGATTCAGTTTTAAATGTATTTGCAGATGCATTAATTTCAAAATTACTTGAATTCATTTAGTGGTGATTTTGGCTGTTTTGTTCCGAAACACTAAACTTATCAAGTGAAGTATTGAATTTGGTGGAGTTAGAACTCACCAGAGACGTTAGCCTGAAGAAAACATGAACAACAGAAACACGTTTCATGGTATTGAGACACTGACGGCTATAAATCCCTTATATCGAATAGAAACAGTTTAAAAAATTTAAAGAGCTCGATTTCAAATCCAGGCTTGAATTCATTTAGTGGTGATTTTGGCCGTTTTGTTCATCCATATATATCCAAAACATTAAACTTATCAAGTGAAGTATTGAATTTGGTGGAGTTAGAACTCACCAGAGACGTTAGCTTGAAGAAAACATGAACAACAAAAACATGTTTCATAGTATTGAGACACTGACGGCTATAAATCCCTTATATCGAATATAAACAGTTTAAAAAATTGACAGAGCTCAATTTCAAATCCAGGGTTCACGTGGGGTCATGTTTGCAAGAAAAGACCACAAGAACGGCGCCCTCTTATGACATTCACAAAACCGAAATTTGGAAAATTTTTGACAAGTTGTGTTAGCTTTTTCTTCTTAATTTTATAGCACGTCTGAGGAAAAGTTTGATAAATCGCAATGGTCGAGTCCTTTCTTTATCCTTTGTGTTTCGTTAGCTCGCTAACAGTTGCCAAGCAGCTGTGTTTGCAATAATTTTTAGTACATGACGTTCCCATGTTGTAACCATTGGCTAGTTCCGTTTGAAGGCCACATAAACTCTAGAAACATTTAAATATTGAAGGTGACAGCAGTAGCAGGAATTGATTTACAGTCTGTCATAATAAAAACACATAATTTCTAAAGTTACCTGAGCTTAAAACAAACTCAAATATTCATACACTTCATCTGGCAAAGCTTCCAGAGCGCCAACGCTAAACTCAACGGCGTGGTTACACAGAACAGTGTCCCTATGGTGTGTATCTGGGAGTTATGTAATACCACCTTACATCGGACTCAGCCAGAACACTGTGTGAATAGAGAGTAGACCCTCGCCAACGGTAAACAAACCAGAATAGGAGCACAGTGTGTGCCAGGAATCAGGGAAAAGTCAGACAAAAAGATAAACACTGAGACAGACATAAAGATGGAGATAAACCACGGACACAGATAAGAGAGAAGCCTGGGAAAGAAGAGAGAGAGAGAGAGAGAGAGAGAGAGAGAGAGAGAGAGAGAGAGAGAGAGAGAGAGAGAGAGAGAGAAACAGATGGATCACAGAGAGTGAAAGCACATGTTGAGGTTTGGAAGTTTTTTGGCTTTGCAGCCGTAGACATGCTCAGTGATGTGGTCGTATCAGGCTGTTAACTCTGGAACCGCTGCGCCGCAGTTTGGTTCTCCAGCGCAGATATTAAATGTCCGCTTTCCACGGGCGTCAGGCACCGACGCCGATTATATAGACGTATAGCGAGAATTAGTGAGTTAAGCACTTTGAGTTTGTTCCTAAACTTAGAGACAGACATGAGGAGATGAAGAGCGGAAGAATGAGAGGCGCTGGAGAGGCACGGAAAAAATTATTCACCCACGTCCTCCCATTGGTTCCTAATATTGTGTAGGTCTCCCTTGTGCCTCCAAAACAGTCGTGACTCATCAGAGAATGGACATGGGCCTTCTGAGGGTGTCCTGTGGTGTCTGTCAACAGGATGTTGTTAGTGGGGGCCTTAGGGTCCTATGGTTTGAGGGGAGGGCCTCTGTTTAGGGCCTCTGTGTATCTGACTTGTTCCATAGAGAGTATGTTTGGGGTTCACGGCAAGCTTGTCCAAAAAAGCTTGTTTAAAAAAGGCAACTGGACTTGTAGAGCCTTTTTGAGAAGACGTTTCACCACTCATCCGAGTAGCTTCTCTAGTTCTAGGGGACTGGTGGGAAGTTTGAGGTCTAAGTAGGAGACTTTTACTGTTTGTTTGTGTAAACAAGCAGAAACCGGTGCTAATTGCTTGACTGCTTGATTGACATCTCTAGTCTGGAGTGACTAACAAGCTGTTTGGACGAAGCAGGCCAAGAAATCCAATTAATTCACCAATGGTTTCTACATACTATTCATTTGCTATTCATTTAATCAGTTCTTGCGCCAACATGGTTTGCTCTTTGATTACTTGCCCTAACAAGGATTCTCATATGCATTTTTTTCCTCTATGTTAATGTTTATTTTCCTAATGCTTTCCAATTTTACTGCACTTAATACACAATTTTAGCTTTAAATATAACGTTGTAGTGGAGGTTAAGGGTATAAGGGTATGTGTTCTACACATGTGCTATGCCTTTCTACGTAGGTGGGACCAAATGTGAAGCTTTAGGACTGAAAAATGAAGCAAACACACCAATGCCATTATGCAAATGTCCACTTGAAGCTGGGTACAAAAAGCAAATCAGACCCCATTGACCTCCATGTCAAAATGTCCAACTTTACAGCAGAATGTATACAGCCTGGTGCAGAAAACAGTTTGGTCTCCATAGCTAATGTATCCAGTCATGACAACTGTGCTTGCTGTAGCTGTTCACTTCATAGTCGTCCACCTGCCTCAACTCTTTGAATTAGCCAGAAATTTGGCGATGTTAGAACAGCCAAGATTGCGGCGGACACCAACCGCCAACCGCACTGAGCTTCAAAAATCGCTCTTCAGGAAATCAATGGCTGACTTCACTGTCTTCAAACTTTATATGCAATGGGTAGAAGTTGTCTCTTTGGGGGCTGTATGTAACATGTAAGTTTTTCCCTACATGTTTTGTACGGTTAGAATTAGGGCTAGGGATAATCAAGCTAGTAAGCAAGCGCTAGTGTTAGCTGATGACTACGATAAAGTGTATGTAAAAGTCTAAAGTTCCACCCCTTGCTTCTCCAAATCTCCTCCCTCTTTTCCAAATATGGTCAATCACGTCTCCAAAACAAACCAAAACCAAGAAGAAACACCACTGGTGCTAATGCCAAACCAGTTGTGGCTACGTCCATTTTCACATACACGGTCTATGGTCAGGGCAACTAAATATCCAGCTGTGGAGAAATCCTATGAATGCATGTTAGCGAGCCAGAATCGTGTTATTCTAGGTAGTGAACGGTGCCAGAGACTCCAGATAAGTGACAAATGTAAAACAGAGGGACGTGATAAACAGGATGAGAGTCAGCTGGCAGTTGTGTATGTGATGGTTGCGACGAATGCAGCTCAGTTGCACGGTACATCTGCACTTTAAATGATGATAGCAGCGATTAAAGGTCATTTCAAGGAAGCCGGCCGGACGTAATATGACCTTAGAGGAGGAAAACTACTGGATTAACTGAACTACTCTGTTGACTCTGACCGTGCGATAGCAAGAGAAGGGCTGCACAGGAAGAGGGTGGAAGGAGGCGGAATGGAAAGAAAGAATGAGCATTTGGCAGAGGGAAACTGACAGAATTGATGCAGATGTGGAAACAAAATTAGGGAAAGAGCATACACTTCGTAATGAGGTCAAGACCACGAATGAGTAAACTGCCCAACTAATGTCTGCAAAAACACACCTTCTAACCTGTTTGTGTAGGCTTGTGTTTCCCATCCGTGGGCGAGCAGGTGAGCCTCAGGCTGATCTGTGGCTCTGTGGGTCAGAGCCGAAAGAAGACGGACAAACACAAACTGGACAACAACTTCTACCCCCAAAAAAAGGACTTGCCATCGTGACCTCTTAGCTGGCAGTAGTTTTCCTGCTATGTTTAGGCTGTATTCCTTAATGGCTATTGCATTCACGTTCTGTTTGGAAACAGTGAGTGACTCAGACGGAGTCCATGAAAACACAGAGTGATGTAAGCTCTCACTGTACGTGGGATGGCAGACTGGATGAAGGACAGACATTACTCAGGGCCGTCCACCTCTGATGGCCATGTTGTCCCTCTGCTGTGAATTCTACCACGTGAACGTCAACAAAACTTCACACAGATTTATGGACGTTGCACAACACTGTTGCACCCACAGATCATCAAGTCACTTTTATTTTTTGAATTATTGATGTATTTGCACAGAGTATTTATTTCTTTATTTATCTGCACGATTTTTCAAATGATTGCATCGGGTCTGGCTTATTTCTTAAACTCAGTTGCACAAACAGTGTAGTTCAGTGTGCACACGGATCATGTAGCACTGGTTTTGACGGGCCACACCTCACATCTCCACTAACAAGCCCTGCCCTTATATGCCGACATATTGAAGAAATACTCTTTTTGAGGACACACAAAAAAAATAATAAAAATATCATTAATAAAACATTTTCCAGATGGCACAGAGTCAAACTTTTTGGAATGTGGCACTGCAGGCTTCTTACAGAAAGGAGGCTACACAAAACACTAGTCCACTGTTCATAAATTGGAAACATAAGGCACTGGTGAATAAAACTGACCTGCACATCTGCAAAGTTTTCATTTTTTATTTTTTTTCTGTGAAGCTGCCATCGTGAGAAAGGCACTCCAGTTCTACAATTCTACCAAGTATTTACAGACTGTGCAAAAATTATCGCACAGTATAATTCTTAATGTTTCCAGACAGCCACAAAGCCACTTCATAATTTCAGGTCTTTGTACAACCCCTTAGCTTAGCCTAGCATAAAGAGTGGAAACAGAGGTGGCGAAGCAAACATAGCTTTTTTAAATGGTTCGAGACGCTGTAAACCTCACACATGAGCTTATGTGCCAGACAATAGCTTGGCCTTCCTGGTGGTTGTGTGTTATACACTACATGTTCCACCTGTTTTTGAACGTTATGCCATGCTAAGCTAAGCTAGCCAATTGCTGATTACGTTAGACTACAGAATTAAGCTCTTCTTCTAACTTTTGGTAGAGACCTTTACTGGAGTTTGTGCGGGAAATCCTGCTACATGTTCCCTCTGTTTCCTGTCTTTATGCTATGCGAAGCTAAGCTAAGCTAAGCTAAGGTAACCATCTGCTGGTCTTGTGTTTGTGCATATCTCCTCATCTAACCTTTAGTGTGGTAGCAAATAAGCAATTTAAAAAGCAAAGTCACTAGATATACCTTGTGAGGCAGCTGGACTCCCCCTGTTTTTGGTTTTTATGCTATGCTAAGCTAAACTAGTCTATTGCTGATTACATTAGACTACAGAGTTGATTTCTTCTTCTAACTTTTGGTAGAGACCTTTACAGGAGTTTGTACAGGCAATCACACTACATGTTCCCTCTGTTTTTGGTCTTTATGCTATGCTAAGCTAAGCTAGTCTATTGCTGATTACATTAGACTACAGAATTGAGATCTTCTAACTTTTGGTAGAGACCTTTACTGGAGTTTGTGCAGGAAATCCTGCTACGTGTTCCCTCCGTTTCCTGTCTTTATGCTATGCTAAGCCAAGGTAACCATCTGCTGGAGCCGCAAAACTGTGTTTGTGCATATCTCATCTAGCCTTTAGTTTGGTAGCAAATAAGCACTTTCAAAAGCAAAGTCACTAGAAATACCTTGTGAGGCAGCTGGATTCTTGAGTCAATCTGTCTTTTCTGGCTTCAAGTTATGTGCTGTGGCTGATTCACAGAGGCGGTGGCCAATCAGTACCCTGTATACTGGCAGCTATAGGCATGTTTAAGATATGCCGACAGGCTTTAAGACCCCGTTCAGCCCTGGTATTAACTTGAGTCCTGAGTGACTGGATCATAAGTATCCAGCTTAAACAGCTCTGTTTGTTGTGCGTGCGCTCTGACAATAAACTATGGCTATTTATTTATCCCTGCCACGATGTTGATTATTTTTGTAAAAAACATGACGGATTATAACTTTAACACTAAAAGCTTCCATATGCAGAGTAATGTTGTTTATGTGTTGTTAATAGCAGTGAAAGAAGAAAATAAGAAACTTAACTCCATGTGGCTATGAGACATACATCAACATAATTAACCACGCGATGATATGAGTTTTTGTTCCTACTCATGGTCGACAATTTCATTTGTCAATTCTTGCTTAGATTTATTTATTAGTTTAGTCGGTTCTCTTTACTACTTCAAAGACAACAACTCTGCTGTTTCTTCTGAATGAAAGAGTCAAGATTCAGCTAAGTAGGTGGCCCTAATGCGCGGTTTATACCTCAGCAGGACATAGATGGCAAAACCTACGTACATACGTAGTTCGCCGGTGCAAGTCATTTATATTTGTACATAAGCCATTTATACTTGTCTCGTCAGTCTGGCTCGCTCTGTAACAACGCCACCCAAGCGCGAGTCGGCACCGTGTCTTTTTTGCCAGATGGGTTCACTTTTGTTTCCACTTCCTGCTCCACTTTCAACAAATGCGACTGAAACTTTCGCATACAAATGTTTGTATCTCCGAACCTCCTCAGTTAACCTTTCCTCGATGTGTTTAATTTTTATTGATCCAAAACAATCAATTTGAAAACTGCGGAGATGGGGAAGCAGCCGGAAATACTAAAGTGGAAAGACGCTACTACCAAGTGGACCAATCACAACTCTTGTGGTCTCCGTCACCATGACGCGTAGTTACGTTTCTGGGCAGGTGCACGTCAGGCTACGACCTTAGGGTCTGCGTAGGGTCTAGGCTTAAATTGACACAGAAGTATAAACTGCCCATTAATGTGGCCTGGTTGCGTCCACACTTGTACTTAAAGCTGGTCACTTGTGATCTGATCATGCATGGTACCACACCGGAAGTGCATCTATTGCCCCATTCAGCCCTTGCATTAACATCTGACCTGGGCAAGTGGCCAGCTTTAATTTCCTGTCGTCACACCTTGCATTAAAATGCATCTCCACGCGTCCCCAGCCAGCACTTGAGATCTGATCTCAGTTTTGGGCTTTGCATACAAAACAACACCGGCAGCATCTGTTCAGCATTAATATCATAACAGCTGCTGTCTCCAATGATCAGAACAATGAACGGCTGTTTGTTGTGTGGGTGTGTCATGACTTGGGGACATGATACATATTATGGAACAAGCTGTGGAGTTAACCACATAACAATACATGTTTAAAGAGAGAATCACGCACAGTATTCTCTTAGTAGATATTTTAATTTGTTAGTTTTTGTTTATATTTTACGAAGAAGTCTTTTTACGTCTATTGGTATGCTAACTACAAAGCTAGTGCTAGCTTTCAAAGCTTCCCAGGCTGTGGCTTGCTGTGTTTCACCCGAGATAGATAATTCATCCAGTCACTTCCGAACAGTCTACAAGTACGACACATCTGGCACATCGAGTTATCTCCGGATTTCCCATCAATCCAAACATTATTTTCTTAAATTTCTTTTCTATGTAAAATAATCGGTGTAAATAGCTCCAACGGTTACGCAATTGTGTAGAAATAAATTTGGATTGCCAGTCCTTGGATCTATGTTTCAAGTTAGACTCAGACCACAAACGACTCCAACACTCATCGTTTATCACTCCAAACACTCATCTCTCTTCGAGAAATCTTGTTTATACAGCAGCAAATCTTCAAGTTGTCAAGCTGAGTGCTGCTGATGGGAATAAGAGAGACAGCCGGGTGAATCCTGTCAAACGACTTGTGGTGTCTCACCTCAGTCCCTTCATCTCCTATAATCTCTCGTCCCTGCAGCCAACCTGTTATTACAGAGACATAGTATAAGTACACATAAGCCCAATTAGGAAATAGTTTGCCTTGATATGTGAGCACAGCTTCAGGTTGAGTCCCGCATAATTTTGCCTTTAATCTTCGGCGAGCGGCCGGTTTCACAAGCGTTAAACTGTAGCACACACAAAATAAACTTTCATGCTTAATTTGTCTTATTTGGGTTTTTTTTGTTTTTTTTTCAAAAGAAAAATTATAAATCTTAATCAAATTCACAAACCACCAAGACTTGATTAAAGAGGCATGTGTTTGGTTTTGGCAGCTGAATTATTTATGTGTTAATGAATGGGGTCAAATCAGGAGAATTCGCTGCATGTTTTGTCTGTTCTGTTGCTCCACAGCTCGGTTAAAATCTGCGTCTACTTCTCATAAGAGCACCATCCAACTTTTTCGTTTTATGTGCTATTTACTTTCGTCCCGCCCCTCCACTGCCAAACCTAACAAGTAGACCTGCTGGGCAAGCGACAGATCCCACCAAACCTGGGTGGAATTTCACTCACACTTGCTCGTAAATCCACTGAATCAGATCAGATAGCCTTCACAAGCAGACAGCACAAACATGTCATCGCAGACGTTGGCTCGGTTTATGAGTGATATAAAAGAACAGGATGCAGCGGAGGAATTTCCTCAGCCAAGATCCCGACGATGATTGCTAGGCATGAACTCAAACACCCAAACCGAAACAATCTGCTCATCTATGATTAAGAATCAGACTTCTGCCTTCCTATTCTCCTCTTCTTTTATCTGCATTTTGAGCAGTATCCAACTTGCTCTCCACTTCTCTTATCACGTCTTACAACTGTGACATTTTTAAAAAACTTTCCACTGTTATTCTCCTGTTGGCTGTGCATTCCTGCTAATTACACACAGACAATGTCTTAAAGTCTGAAATTAAACTGCTTTAGATTTATTTCAAGCTGCCCACAATCAGACAAAGTACATAACAAAAATATGCTGTAACCATAAAATTATGTATAAACATTAGCTTTGGTTTAAGGGGCCTGGTAATACTATCATTTGAGATTATGTGGCAAATTCCAGCTTCAGAGTTGCCAGCTTTCAAATAACAGCATGTTGGTTAGTTCCACTTCCTGGTCTAACTAATCCTAAAGTCGCCAAGAAATCAAAATCGATGTTATTTTTGTGTAATATGTTTTTTGTACGTAGTTTTATTGTTGGTTTAGATTTTCCTGCAAAGCAGCTGAAAAATGTTCATGAGTCATCCTGCAGTAGGGGCAGTGGCGGCTGGTGAATTTTATGTTAGGGGGGGCGCAAAGTTTGTAAATCAAACCCCTGTAGAGGGGTCTGGGGGCATCCTCCCCCAGTAGATTTTTTTTGTGATTTTCACATACAAACTAAGCATTCTGGTGCATTCTGACAAAATAATAAAGACAAAATAGAACATTTCCTTACAAAGACAAATGTGGCATATGGAACTAAGTTTTAACTTAATTTATTTGCCTTGTAAAATCCAGCAAGTTTAAAAGTTCTAATACATCAATAAAAATAGGAATTATACACAAGTTAACATTCTCTCTCTGTTTGTATAGTTTGAGAGAGAGTGAGAGAGAGAGAGAGTGAGAGAGTGAGAGTGTGTGTGTGTGTGTGTGTGTGAGAGAGAGAGAAATGTTTTAAGTCCTTCATCCCCGTTGTAGTCCATAATAACATCTCTGTCCCGGGACTTTGAAACAGCACGCAGGGGAAACAAAAAAAAGCATTACCTACTGCACATCCAGCTAGCCAATTCCGTTTAGCATACACATTTGAGGTGAAGCTCCTTGTGTATGTCCTCCCACGATCAGTAGCCTGCTGCGAAATGTTTAAGTCCGGACAGTCGGGTCCCAACTCCTTCACCCTTTTCTTCTCCACAGCCGACCGACGAAAAAATTGAGTTTTTTTAAGTGAAATAATTGAGTTTTCCTTAAGCATCACTGAGTCTCCGCTATTAACGTTAGCCATCTTGTCTCTTAGAACGAGTTACAGCTGTGGCCCGAATGCTTGCTGATGGACGTGATTGATTGATGAATTGTCCAATCATGCTAAGATTAAAAAAAATAGAAAACAATGCCATTGGTCTGGGCGCAGAGAGCTGCGAACTAGAATCGAATTTTCATGCGCCAATGAAAAGCTGTTTCTGCTCGTAAACAGTAAAAAAGTTTGCTAGCTCTCATAGACTCCAGCATTACCGGCGCCCTGGAGGAGGGCTTTATATCGAATGGCAAATCGCAAGCTTAGCCTAAAGTCAGACGCATTTAATGGTTGCTGGCAGTGTGGCGGGTACCACTACACCATTGCACAAGTAAAAACGCGATGTATTTATTTCGTATTTGTTAGGTTTGATTGATTGATGGTTGATCTTGGTAGATATATAAAACAGTCAATATTTCACAGGAGGGGCGGCGCCCTAGCGCCCTCTATTGACCAGCCACCACTGACTAGGGGGCGTGTACTAATTCATTCAAAAAGACAGATCACTTCTATAGCCCTTTAAGTCGGGACTCTACATGCCTTTTCACACAAAGATGGTGGTCGAATAGCTACTCAAAAGTGAAGCCAAAGCAAGCAAATACAGGTCAAATATGTTTCTGTCTTTTTAGGGAGTTAATATAATACTGGTGCATACTCAAGTGTTAATTTTTCTGAGAAGTTTCGTTTCAGTTAGTTATTTGACGCTATAGAAACAGGATGTGACATCATGGTCACTAAAAGCTGCCATGCCAACCGCTTCGTGAAGTGGCCCCGTAGGAACGTGAGAGTTGGAAAAAATAAATTGTGTATAATCCAACATTTCCTTGTAACTGGTGGAGGTAGAGCAGAGTATAGCATTAATTAAACATAAAAGCGAGTGAGTCCGGAGGAAGTGTGGGCGGGGCATCGAGATCGTGGCTCTGCGTGGCTCCGCCCTCGGACCATACTGATCAGACTCTGGCTCCAAAGTCGCAAGACGGTGCCGCCCGTATCCCCGGGAACATAGCGTCAGTTTGGCCAAAGCAAGGAAGTGGGGATGCATTGTCCATATTTATATACAGTCTATGGTCCAAATCATCTGGACAATAGTACTGAAAGACATCTTTCTCATTGGATGTTCAGCTTAGCGAACGGGTGCTTGAGAAGGGAAACAAAAAGTAAATTGATCATATTCAAGAGAGGCCAAATATCTTAACATGTGCATATGATGACCTGTTTAAGGTTTCCTCCTTTCCACCATCATTTCTTACCACCTCTCCGTACTACTCTCCTTCATCTCCTCTACAAAAAAAATGTAAGGCTTTATCCATATATTTTTGCATCCATCACCATCTTTCTATCTTTTCCTTCTCTGTCCCTCTGCGGCTGATGCTGTAACCACATGTATGCAGCCACAAACACAAGAGGTCAAGCAGCGAGCCAACACGTCGTCCATAACTGCCTTGTGACACGCAGGCAGCAGTGGCAATGAGCGACAACGAGCCACGGGGGCTCCACAGTTGCACCCGACAACCCGTCAGCTTCTTTCAGACTCACTTTCCCTCAGCTGTCATCTTATTTCAGATATAAAACACACTCGGGGTGAAAAAACTGCAACCTCACCAGAACTGCTGGATCCACAAAGGGAGCAAACCAGGACTGTAGAAATTTGTTTAGATGTACTCAGAACTGATAAACACAGGCTCCTAAAACATGTTCACTAAACTGACCAAAATAAATTGTTAAAGTGAATTATCTAGCATATCTGCAGACTCTGGATGAGGCTGAAAGTTGAAACTACTTAGATGATGTAAACAGTTTTCTCTTCAGGGCTTAGCTACATTTTAAAGTTGTAGCGCAGCTTCATATGATGTCCTTGTATAGTCGTTTGTGATATTTGGGCCCAAATACACAGAAAATGTGTGACATTACCATTAGCCTAGGCTTAACATAGTATTTACTGCCATTAAGAAAATGATCAACATGCTAGCACGCAGGCTAAGGTTAGCTACTGAGGTCCTCCAGCTTGTGCAGGGGTGATTCGACAGTCTCCCATAGTTACAGTTAGGCTGCCAGAATTCAGTAAGATATTTTGTGTTATTGTTAATCGTTACTAGCTGCCCATAATGATAACTTCGCTTCATTTTGAATTGGGTGTAGCATGTAGCAAGGATCAAGTATGCAGAGTTGTGTCGGGTGGGGGGAGGGGCATCAGGTCTCTAAACCTCCCTGAAAACTTAGCACGTTGCCACTACTGTAGTTTAAAGTTTGTTAGCTCTGTAGCTAGTTTAATGTCAACAGTACGGGAGTTTTTGATATAATTCTGCCTTGGCGTCAACTCCCCGTCTCAGCTACACTTTTTTTCCCCCCATTTCAAAATTAGCTAGGAGTTAGGAGGAGTCAGGCTCTGCCAACATGGCGACGGCCAGAGGCAACACACTGAGCTTCAAAACCACTCGCCAGAAATCCTATGAGTGACATATGAGAGGTTTCATGCATCTTTATATATAGTTAATGCTTTCAACCACACACAATACCTTCATGAACAAGCAGCCTATATATATTTTATGTGTCGAGCATTGGGATACTTTTAAATGACAATGTGCTTATGCTAAGACATGTGAAAAACAAGTTAGAAACAAGTTAAAATGTTCCTCCTTTACCTTTACTGGAAACTTAGTCAACACAAGAAACATTTTGCTGCAACATAATAATATGTGTCAAAAGCATTTAACCCAAGGAAGATGTGTTGGGCTACAGCTGAAATAAAAAGCATGCAAACTTACTAGCATTGCAAGCATGCTAGCATGCTAGCTGCAAAGAACTTCTAGCATGGCTGCAGACTCATTGTCCTGACGGTAGATTAACCCCTCTCCAGTAGCAAGCAGAGAGATCTGAATTTTTTGCCTTTAATGGACCAAACTAATGAGCCAGGCAGAAGGAAAGACACCAATATCATGCAAATGTTTGTATTCATGTGCAGGATGTTACATGCTACTTACAAATAAACTTGATAAGCTCATTATTTAGCATGCTCTGTAGCTGTTTGTCTGCCCCCTACTGGTCACTCAGCGGCACTTGATTGATCGAAATTAGAGTGAATATAAAGTACAAACAATGTATAGTATAGCAGTATAAATAATAGTGTGGATTGCATGTAGGAGACCATTAAAGCCATGTAGAGGTTTGCATATGACAAGTGAGATTGCATGTCTCTGTGTATAGATTTGTTTGAACAGCATACACTCAAGTTTTAGCAGCAGGGCCTCAGTCCACGGCACATAAAGCCTAGATATTATTATGCAGAGGACTGCGAGTCCACACTGCCCACAAAACCACATATTTTATTCATAGCTGACTCTGGTATGCATGAAGTGTGTGCAATGCTGGGTCGTGGTCAAATATACAGAAGTGCGAAACCTTGAAAATCTCTCCTCTTTAACCCTTTTTTTTTTCTTTTTTCTTCCATGTTCTGGCACAGAGCAAAACCTCCAGCAGAGGTTTTCCACCTGCCTGCAGCTCAGAGTGAAACTCATGCGCCCCCTGCAGGTGTGAAAGAGTGACTGCCACTGAAATATTAAAAAGACTGTTTTTTTTATTTAAATCTGTTACTCAAGACTCACATGTCAGCACTGTAATTCCTCAATTAAAGCTTAATTTCCTGTTTACTGCTCCCACTGCACTCGCCCCCAGACACATCAAATACCAGACATTTCCCTTAAAGTGAGGTGACCATAAGAGATGTCACATTTTGGACTCATTTTGTCTTCTGCTCTCGAGCTGAATGCGTGCATTGATGTGAGTTTTTAAAAATGTTCCCACGCATTTTGAAAGCGTCTCCTCTTTGAATCCTCGCCTCCTTGCAGTCTTTCCCTGCCCGTGGACTTTCAGTCTATTAAGCTCAATGAGAGCCTTACTGTTAGTCTGACTCTCTGGAGCTTTCCTGACCTCTCCCTGACTGCCTGAGAGCTGCCAGCTAAGACTAGTAATGAGATATTAGCCCTGACAGCGGTAGCAGGGGAGGGCTTGAAAGTGCTATTCCCTCATCTCCAGATTTACCTCTCTTGCACAGAGCTGTCGTCTCTCTTATAGCTTTATTTCTTGTTGTTGTGCTCTCTCCATCCCACCCTGTCTCGCCTGTCTCCCTTCTTTCTCGCACTCGTTGCTGTGATGCGTCTTCATTTTGCTGCAGTACGAGTGGGTGAGGGACTGAAGTGAAGCTTCCACCTGGGCTCTAACTGGGGTTTGGGTGCAGAGGAGGCTGTCCAAGTCAATTGTAGTTGCAGAGAAGTTACCGCAGCAGAAATGTGTCTGAGGCGTTCAAATATACAAATAGACGTCTCTGTGCATACACCTATCAGTAATTCATGCTGCTGTTTTAATGAAAAAAACAGACACAACACAGGGCGGATGGCTTCTTGTAAAAGGTTTTGGCATTTTAAATATTTTTTTAATATCAGCCTTTGGGAGCTATATTTTTCTTTTTAGAAAAACAAAATGATGCTTTGGGGAATTGGCAGGAGCAGATGTGATAAAGCCTTCGGCGTATATATGAGTACGCCTCTCACACATCTTTCTTTGTTGTTGTTTTGTGTCTCGTTCGGTGACATCCTGCAGGTGAGGGATTAGTCCCAGTTGCTGCCTTTGGAGACAAGATAGAGGTGAAGAGACGCTGACTCGGGCTACGTCCACAGTCATATGTTTTCATTTTAATATGCTTAACTTCTGCTACGTGGCTTTAGGACCCTTGGAATTGAGACATTTGCTTTCAGGCTGAGTCTCATAAAGGCCAATAAACCAACATAATCAGAAGTTGGTGCGGCCAAGGCTGACTACTGTGTCGCCTTAAATCACCTGTGTCTGAAAAGGTTGCACTGGAACACACAGACAAAGACTACAGCCAAAAGCAAGCTAGCACGTTCTGCATCTATAAGATCCATACCAACAGGTGGCAGTAATTTGTATTTATCATTCAAAAGGGGTAAACCAGAGGAGCAAGGACACTTAGAGCTAAGCTTGTTGGGTTAGGGTTAGGGTTAGGGTTTTCCAATGAGCTGAAGATGAAAAAAAATAGTCCGACTCATGCCAATAGTGCAGGGCAGACCACCACTGACCAAATTAAAATAGTTCAACAGCATGTTCCAGACACCGGCTTGGTGTGTTATCAGTTATTAGGAGTCTTTCCCTGATTCATCACGCCCCTATCATATGACCAAAGATGCTTATTCAACATGGATGACAAATTACAGGTGTCCTTGTGCAGAACCCGTTGTCTATGCTTGCAGCTGCCATGCAGTCTCTTATTTTATCATTTCTTATGTTGTCTTATTGTTATGTTATGGTATTGATAGGTATTGTATCGTAAACGTATCGTGTCTTATCTTTTTGTATCATATCGTATTGTATAATGTCTTGTCGCTTCGGATCATTTCATATTGTATTGTATCATATCCTATCTTGTCTTATCTTTGTGTATTGTATTGTATTGTATTGTATCGTATCTTGTCTTATCTTGTTGTATCATATTGTATCATTTCATATCGTATCTTGTCTCATCATATCATATTGTATCGTATCCGGTCTTTTCTTGTTGTATCGTATTATTTGTTATCGTATCGTATCATATGTTTTCGTATCTTGTCTTTTCTTATTATATCGTATCATTTGTTATCATATTGTATCTTGTCTGGTCTTATAGTATCTTGTCTTTTCTTATCGTATCGTATGTTTTCCTGTCATATCGTATCGTATCGTATCGTATTGTATCTTTTCCTGTCGTATCGTATCGTATCTTGTCTGGTCGTATCGTATCGTATCTTGTCTGGTCGTATCGTATCGTATCGTATCGTATCGTATCTTGTCTGGTCTTATTGTATCGTATCATATCTTGTCTGGTCTCATCGTATCGTATCATTTGTTATCGTATCGTATCATATCTTTTCTTGTCGTATCGTATCGTATCGTACCATATCTTTTCTTATCATATCGTATCATATCATATTTGTCGTATCGTGTCGTATCTTGTCTTTTCTTATCGTATCTTTTCTTGTTGTATCATATCGTATGTTTGTTATGTTATCGTATCTTATGGTATGCTACTTTGTGTTATCTTATTTAACTGTGACTTTCCAACCAGAAACAGTTTCTAAAGTTTTATGTCTAAACAGAGAGAAGCTCCTTCTCCTTCAGGGACTTTTTTTCTTCGATGTGAGTTTTCTGAGGTCGCAGGGTTTGTTTTTTCAAAATCCTTGGCATGCCGTCGATTTTATTATCTCGCAGCCGCTCACAACATATAGGTTCAGTTAATGTGTGTTCCTCAGCCTCCTGGGTTTTAATCATCGCCTGAGAGCGCCGATCACGGCATCCCGCTATAATAGACTCTGTTAAGTATTAATGAGTACATTACTACACTGCGGGCTGGAAATGGGATGTTTGCCTGGCCGAGGGCGAATCCGGCCTTGTGCACGTAGTGTATGGGACTGAATAATGAAAGATTGTGAGCTCATGGGCTGCAGCGTAGAAAACATCTTGTTCATTAGCAGTTAATCAAGTCATGTGGCAGAAACATGCAATGGAAACCATCCAAACGTGTGTGAAAACGGAAAACAAACACCTTACTCGTTATTTTATCCCCCCCACCATCCTGCATCTTCCTCTTCTTTTATCCAATAAATATGTCATAAACTTTTCATTCAGTGCAGCATTTATCAGATCTGCAGACGTAGAGGAAATGCAGGAAGCACACATCTACTGAAAGGACTCATTTACCCTCTGTGTTTTATCACTCTGGAGTACGAGCGACACAGAATAACCTTTCGCTTCCTCCCTTCTCCTCCATTCAGCTCTTTAATCTTTTAGTTTGCTTTGCAGTATTCACAAAATCCATTCTCTATCAGGTTTGCCCCCTCTACCTCACCCCCTCATTCTTTTTTTGTAGTGGTACAGTGGATTGATTTTCAGGCACTGCTGCAGATCTTCAGCTTGAGATTTGCGCAATAGGAAAGGGGAAGTCAGTGAGGAATCTAATTACAGCAAAAGAATTTGTTCTGTACACGTGTAGCGCATTTTAACATAGAGATTCGCCTTTCTGCCACATTTCACTGGCCTACATATGTGTGTGTGTTCCTGTTTCTGGGCTGCTTCACCGTCACCAGCCTTTATCAGTTGCTGTTAATGCTTCCGAGCCCATGTGAGCGTCATCCACCTCCACTATCGTGACCTGTCCTCGGTCATGCCACTGTCAGGCTTTCTGATTTGGTGATATCCAATTAGTCCCTCCCTGCGAGGGGGGAAAGTACTCCAATCTAATAAGTGTCCTTTCTTAATACCAGTGGAAGCCTTAAAGCCCAGATTACAGCCCCTCCGGCTCGCTCTTTCAGCCTCAACTCATCCAACTTCTCTACTTTACCTCCCTTTCGCTGCCTCTCTGCTGCTCTACACCCACTCTGAGCTGTTGGCTCGACTACCATCGCTACGTGGGCATCCTAAAATGTGCAGGGAGAGTTCTTGCTCCTCAGGAGGATGAAAAACCAAAACGCTTCCCAAGTCAGGTCAAGTTTATTCTCAGTACACGTGAATATCTCCCGTCCTACGGCGGACCGAAGCTGCCAAGACTTTACTCAATTAAAAAATGAATATTCCTTTAAAAGCATGTATATAAATCAATAAATGTGCAATTCATTATTTTATTTTAATCATATTAATTTCTTATACCATTTATTTGTCATTTTTATTTATTAACCGATTCATTTTGAGTATTTATTTGTGTGTTATTTTGCATTTCCTACCTATATACTTGAGTCCCAGGTCTCTAGGAAGCTCCCAACTGGTAGCAAATTTCTGAAAAAGAAAAGAAAAAGTTTGCAAAAAGTAAAAGTTTTAGGAATAAATGCAATCCCCATCCTTACCAGAATGAAATGAGGGAACAGATTGACAAATACAAATGAATATTATGGAATCATGGATACTATCATTGGGATATAGATAAAAGAAAGGGAATTTATACAATGGTAAATAAATACAGAAGCAAATTAAAATCAAAATTTTATGAAGAAATTAATCCCTAGATTTATTTTTAGATATTTTCTTTGATGTCTTTAATGGTTTATTTCTCTCTTTTTTAATTTTGTCAGTTTTGGACCTCCATAGCTCCTTCTGAATAAACTGCACAGAGGTCTTATTGGAAAATCCCGACATTCCTTTTCAGAATTTCTTCACCTCCCATGAGGGTTTTGTCTGCCCAGTTCTAATCACTGACTTCAGTTTCCAAGAATAAGATTTAAACTAGAAAAGGTTTCTTTCAAGTGTAGTCCACCTTATTTCTGCGCTTCCTTAAAATCTATAAACCGTTTAGACTGGTTACATAAATTAGCCCATCTATCAAATATGTACCTTACTACTATAACTGTACAGTGGAAGCTTAATGTGAATTGTCTGTTATTATATCTTTCTGCTTCTGTAATTCACTTTTTGTCGTTGGTACTTGTATATTCGGCCTGTACAGAATAAGAAATCCGTCCTTCGCCACCTCTGCTCTGAGGAGGATTTCACATTTAAGGAAAGAGGAGAGCAGTGCTCTTCGTTTACTCTCTAGTTTCTAACTTTCTCCAGCTTTCTTGGCATTTTCTACGCTCAACACCTCCTGAGTGTCTCTGGGGCGAGACTCTGCAGAGCCCTCCGCAGACTTGTTTAACTGTCTTGCAGTTTGAGTGCGTATCTGCAGCAAGATTTTACGTCTGTTTATTTTTTCTTTTGACAGTAGCACACCAAGAACTTATATTTTCACACTATTCTCACATTTATTTTTGTCAGTAACCAAAATTTTGCTAAAAAACTGCATGAAAAAGCTGACATTCTGCAGCTTTCCTCTTTCATTTTTAATGTTTTGTCCTCATCACCTGTAGCTCACTTGTAATATCTGATGCATATTTAGACTGTTGTCTGCATATTTAAAGGGGAGTTACCGTTTTTTAAAAACTTGGACCTTATTTCTGGCACAAAACTAACTCCAGACTCAACGGGGAATAGCACTAGCGTATCATAACAAAATATTGGTGAAATGAACGAGTTTTGCGGCAGATCATGCGTTATTTAGAGGCTGCGTTTCGGTGCCCCAGTCACTCCCACTATATGGATATACACGGATCTAAATATTGTCTGAACGACTCCGAATTACACCAAAGTTATATGGGTGAGTAAATGATTGTATTTTATGCCAGAAATAAGATCCAGGTTGTAAAAAACAGTAGTTCCCCTTTAAACCTAGATGTAATTTGCAGCACTTTCATATGCCAGACACCGCTGTGCCTTGTGTTTACATAGCCATGTATGTAATCTGGATTGGGAACCCTATTCATAAAGGTTTCCTCAATAGTAATAAAAAAAAAGCTTAGTTATTTAGTTATATTTCCAGGGGATTCAATGCTTGACAGTGGGCGGAGCCACTTATTTTTGGCGGCTTCGGCCCTCCGTATCTTATTCCCTCACTCAGAATTGTCAAAAAAAGCTCACTTCCTATCGATGTTTTGAGGCATCTAAACACTTTAATCCCAAGAGATCATTTTATTTAGTGTCCTTGTAAAACGTTAATTTGGAATCTCTGAATCAGGCTGAAGAAATATTGCCGACGTGAAACCGGGGAAATCATCTCATTTGGTCTTCGCTTTAATTTCTGCCTCATAAACATCAAAGTCCTGCTCAGGCAAACAGCGCTCAAGCATATTTCGTCCCACATGAATGTTAATGCTCCTTCATCTGTTTTACATTCTGACTTTGCCACGATGGCTGCAGGATAAGCGAAGCTGCCCGCCGCCTCCTTTCCTTCCTCTGCGCTCTGTTTTCATCGCCGCCTCAGATGAAATATGGCATATTAATAATTGCACACCCACATACAGCTCACCTCAGACTGCGAGGCAGAAAAATAACAGGATTTTATGGCAGAGGGAACCTCTCTGTGACTCGGCTGAGAGACGTTCTGCCTTTGTGTGCTGTAATCCCAGTTTTTGGGAGCTTGAAAGTTAAAATGAAAAAGCGGGACAGATTGATCGGGTGTCGGCCACGAAATGAACACATATGTGCAACGCACGGGTGCTGGAGGAAGATTGAATCGTCCTCCAGCGGAATAACCGTTAAATAAAAAAGTATCTGTGATCTGTGAAGGAGGATCAGCAGACGGAAACTCTTCCCGGAGATGCTTCTAGAAAGGCCCTGTGACGACAAACGACGTAAGCCTATGAAATGAGATTCGGGTCAAGCTGCCCTTTGGAGAATTCTTCCCAGCGTCCAATTAGTTCAGCGCATTGGCTTCTTAAGAGCCTTACATAACACTGACACACAAAGGAAAAATTCACAGCGTTGCTGGAGGGAGACCAGAGTCAGAAATAGACTTTTTTGCAAACTAAACGACGAAAGATCCGTTTAGCGCTGCAATAAAAAAGAAAAAACACTATTTGCTTTCTCCTACTGGAAAAAAAAGGCCTCTAGAGATCGGCAACATCCTAAAAAGTCAGCATTATTAAAAAATGTAGAAGCCTTACATCTTGTAAACCAAATACAAAGAAAATAAGCTAAATTTCTATTTGAAATGAAAGTAAAAGGTTTACACTGATGGGATTTTTGCACTTCAAAGCTTAAAGTAGCGTGGCAGATAGGAAATGCATAATGTAAAAAAAATATTTAAAAAATCAGTGTTTGCATTTGAAGTTGATTTCTGTAAGCTGAGGCATGGAATTAAAATCTAAACAGAGAGAGGAGATGGCACAGAAATTAACTGATTCATCTGTAATCCAAAGGCTTTAATATCTAAATTCATCAAGCAAACCGGAGGAATATGACCCTGACGCTAACGGGGTAGATCTGAATCAAAAGGCATCGATCAACACGGTGCGTGATATAAAATAAAACAAATGGAATAGACGATGGCAAACGGAGGGAAAAAAAATAACCTCAGAGACGTGGCAGATCAAAGAGAATAACAGAAACGGCAACACAATCAAAAATAAATGCAGAAAATGATTTAAAATAACTTCAAGAGTAGATTTTAAAAAGAGAAATCAATCACCTCCCGATGCCTCGGTGCTCGGGGGGTTTCGTGCTCTCAGTTCTGCCGGCAATTTGTTATTGATGCCACATAAATAAAAATTAACTGAACTGAATTAACGCCAATTAAAAAAGATAAAAGTAATGGATAAACAGTTGCATTTGAAGCTAACACTTTCACTGCCGACGAAAGTATTGTCTGGTCTGGAGTGGTGATGGACAGAAGAGCAATGCGCGGTTTATAGCATCAATTTACGACGTAGACCAGAATGTGAGACTGGTAAGAAGCGCTTTGGATTTCATCATCGTTGAGTTTCTACCGATACGGAGAAAACATATTCGGATTAGACCAACAACCTATCAGAGGTGTTTTGTCGTAAACAAAATCAACTCCATGGCGCTCAGATGACAGGTATGACTACGTCCCTACGCCGTCTATTCCATTTATAGTTGTGCACTCGTCAGTCTGACCGCAAGAGCTGTGATTGGTCCACTTGGTAGTAGCGTGTTAATGCTTTAGTATTTCCGGCTGCTTCTCCATCTACGCAATATTGGATGGAACACATTGAGGAAAGTGTTAGGGAGGAATTTGTGGTGATGCCGATGAAGAAGAAGAAGTACCAGAGTCCTGTATGTCTTATGCTGAAGGAGTTTATTTAGGCTCGTACGAGGAGAACAGAAGATTCGTCATCACAACATAAGTGCATGAGTCCACCTCAATTCTAAGGGTCAAACAGTAAAGCTCAGATTCTTATACTAGAAAGGTGGGCCGAGGCAGCAAAGGGGAGATGTGTTAACATCCAATTGGCTATAGTGCATAAACATGAAGATAAGGATTCACACCAACTAGGAAATACAAAGTGTCTTCCAGGAACGGAGGACGTTATCATCTAACTCTACAGCTGTGTCTGTAGACAGCCAGAGAGTGAGATTGAAGACGCCAAAGAGGGACCATGGCCTTGGCATATTCCTCAGAGAGAAAATAGGGCAGATAACTGACGCCAGCAGTCATCACACATTAACTACACAAACTATCCATAGGGAAGAGGAATTATTCTCTAACAGAAAGGTTAACTGAGGAGGTTCAGAGATACAAACTTTTGTACGACTTGTCTTGGGCGAAATTTTGGCGAAAGTCGCCTTTGTTGAAAGTGAAGCAGGAAGTAGAAACAAAAATGAACCCGAATGATAAAAAAGACACAGCGCCGACTAGTGTCTCGGTGGTGTTGTTACCGGACGAGCCAGACTGGTGAGCGGCAATGGCTCGCATCGCCGTAGGCTACGTGCGTTACATTTAAAAATCTTTCCTGAAAGTTATGAATAAACAATGAAAACACAACCCAATATTTAAACTGTATAAGCCTGTTAAATGAGCACTTCTGGAAAATGACTGGCGGCGTTAGTGATGAGTTCATCTGATCAATGTGCAACCGCCAACAAAGGCCGACTGTGACGTTGCTTCACGTTGCCTGTGTCTGCAGCAAAAAGATGCACTTGAACACACCGCAAAGACTACAGCCAACAGCCAGCTGACACATTCAGTGTGTTCTGCACCTGCCTGAAAGAAGACAACTTCAAACTAGTCTGTATTCGTCATTCTAGAGAGAAACCGGTAGAGCAACTATTACCTTGGAGGCTAAGGAGCTAGGAAGAGCTACAAGCTACCACACAGAGCTGTCCTGTCCCGATTAAGGCTGATCATTTGCTCTATATCTTTTAAGTTGGCAATCCCTGGCTTAGTGTTTTGATGAATGTACAGGACAGCACTGATCTCACCGAACAGCGTGAGCCAGGGTTCGGATGGGATTAGACGGTGTTGCATGTTCACATACCGACCCAATCCCAACACCTGACCTCGTATTCATCTGCCAACCAGACACCCTGACCTCTTTGCCCTGATTCATGCTGTCCAGACATGTTTTGATTCTGCAAAGGTGTGTGTGGTTCAAGGCTATCTTTACCCGAGGCGCTACGTTATCCACCCATTTAAATTCATATTTGGACTCTGGGTGAAAGGTTGTTTACCTTCACGCTACGTCTTAATTCTCTGGTGGCAGCTCGGCCTTTAGCTGGATTCTTGCAGAAACACAAACATTTGTGACATTCATTATATTTCCAACAATAATTAATCTTAATCAAGACATTTCCCTCCATCTTTTGGTCACCACAACAACTAGAGCAGACTGGAAGCTGAGTGTTTGTTGTCTCTGGATGTAAACTCAGGAATTTAACAGCAATGATCTGTGAAGTCAGAGAAAAGTTGGATTTTTGAACATTTGGCTGTGATCATTGACGTCTAGAAGCCACCAAGGCAAACAAGAAGAAGAAGAAGAAAACTTGACTCAATTACAATATCGTAACTTCCGCCATTTTTGAAAGCTTCACGACTATTTTAGTAAAATTTCCACTTACGAGATTGCGAATACCACTAGAAGGAGCTTTTCATATAGATTTCTCTCCTGAACGTAGTAAAAACAACGTTCAAAGGCCAAATTCTAATCAGTTCACCCTTCAGTTCAAGTTGATGTTTTTGCCAAATCTGAAGAAACTCCGTTGACTTGTTCCTTAGACCAGGGGTTCCCAAACTTTTCCATGCCAAGGCCCCCCAAACAGCATTAGTGTCTGGCCGAGGACCCCCTTTGCAAACCTACAGACAACGCTACAAAATATGTAAAAAAAAAAACGTCAACTTTTAGAATTTTTTTTTCTTACTTTTATTCACTATATAACATTATAATAATGATTAAAAATAATTAGATTTTTTTATTTTTGCAATTTTTTTTTCTTATCTTCCCTCCAATTGCCTGAGGCTCCCCTAGCGCCCCCTGGCGGCCCCCCAGGGGGCCGCGGCCCCCACTTTGAAAACCACTGCCTTAGACAACTCACCAATTTAACCCTTTAAAACCTGTCCATTGGTACTTTGGATCGCCATTGTTATGGGACGGTGTGCGGAAAAATGGTGTCATTACGGTAATTTCTCTTGGACCTCTCCTGAAAGGTTATTACACTCTTAATATGGAGTAAATTGTAAATAACTGCAAGATATTGAAAGTTCCAGGTATTTTTTGGAAAGAAATGGGTAAATTAAATTACGTATAGGACATATTCTAATATTTTTATAGTCAAAATAAGCAAAAGAAGTCCAGGCAGACATTTCCAGACTTAAAATGTATTAAGGATTGACGTTATGTATAATTAAGGGCGTGGTCTCTTTGAGTGACAGGTGGGTTGTCTCACAGGTTGCTAACTGTCTGTCTGGGAGTCGGCCCACGCTCCGCCTCTTTGACCATTTTTCGAAATTAGCCGGGAGTCAGGCGCTGCCACCATGGCGACGGCCGGAGACGCCACACTGAGCCTCCAAAACGTCCACAGGGGACGACACAGAGAGCCTGAATGTCCAACAGTTTGAAAACACAATGCTATGTTACAAAAAGTGTTGCCGAAGCGACGCTCGAGCATTCGTCGACATGTCGTCATCCATTTATAAATGAGCTCAGAGTGTATATTTTAAAAGAACATTAACGTAGATGGCTGCTTTTTCCCTGGTGGTCCGAACACACCATAAAGAAAACACTAGATTATTTATTTTAGAGGACGGCTTGAAGCTTAAACACATAAATTTGCCTTGAACACAAAGTGTGAGTTCAGCCGGAGTCCAGATTGACACTTAGAGACTGTGGTTTATTCCCGTCTAGACATTTCTCTGATTAAAAAATAGCTGCTCATGGCTTCTTTGAGCTTCTTGTGCAAACCTCCATACGTCCCACAGATCGTATGTACTCTATGTCTGTACTGTACTGTATCATATATAATTATATATATGGGTGGTCCATAAAAAGAGTTTCCTGCGAGCACACACAGAGGAATTCATAAGGATCCTGAAAGAGCACATTTGTCTGCCATACTCATGTTTGCATAAATCAGAAACACACACACTTGCGTCACACGCCCGAGCTACTTCTCAGTTCTGCGTCCCCTCGTTAATCTAATTAGCAGCATTAGCATGTTTCGCGCAGACAGTGCGAGGGTGGGCTTGGGGATTTGACACATTGACCCGCAAGAGGCGTCAACAGAGCCAAGGGGAGCTGCAGCAGGCCACTCCAGTTCACCGCCGTTGCCTTTAACCGCCTGCGAAGTTCAAAGAGGCCACGGATTAACGGGCTCTGGCGAGAATCCACAACTAAAAGTCGAGTGTTTTCCATCGCACAGGACAGGAAGACAAACTGTGTTTAAGAGTCTACACAGCGTACTATTAAAGGAGCTTAGCCATGTTCCTGTCCTCCTTTACAACCAGGAGCTCTTGTTGCTCTTAGACACTGCTCTTTAAACATCAGCCGATCAAAACCACTTCCACGTGCAGCTTCAGTCACTGGCATGTAGTTGTGTATTTATTGCATTATAATCTGAGAGATTAACGCCAGCTGCTCCTTTTGTGCGTCTATCTTTAGCTTCGCTAGCAGCATGCCTGCAAGTGTGGCATCATTGTGCAGCTAATCAGTCAAATGTGCGCAGTCAAGTTACATTACTCATACTCTGTTAGTCCGCTTGACGCTGGTGTCTGTTGTCTGTCTGTTGGGTGGTGTCTTCCTGTAAGTGCATTATCTTCCAAGTGTTTTGTACTGTTGCTTACTGTCTGCTTAAGCTTATGCTCAGTCCCTTGTATTGTACTTAACCTTTTGTCCTCATGTAGCTCCACGGCCCTGGAGGAACGTCCTCTCATCTAACCATGTCCTACACCTGCGAAATATGGTTGAAATGACAATAATAATAATAATAATAAAAACCTCTTGACTGCCAACTCTATCTGTTCTTCACAGCAAGAAGGTTCTGGGTTTGCATGTTCTCCCTGTGTCTGCGTGGGTTCTCTCCAGGTTCTCCAGCTTCCTCCCACCGTCCAAAGACATGCTGGTTAGGTTCATTGGTGATTCTAAATTGGCCGTGTGAGTGTGAATGGTTGTCTGTTTCTCTGTGTTAGCCCTGTGTTGGACTGGAGACCTGTCCAGGGTGTACCCCGCCTCTCGCCCAATGACATCTGGGATAGGCTCCAGCCCCCCTGCGACCGTCCAGAGGACCAGCGGTAACTGAAAATGAGGGAATGAATGAATCATACCCTACTCTATCCAGCTGTACAACAACTCACCTTTCTCTAACAGATAACTCCATGTTATTCATGTTAATGCACATTGGTCTCAAGCCGATGCGTCCCCCCCATATAGCCTTAAGGTTCTGCTCATTGGATTATTGCTCACTCTGTGGATTTCAAGCTCTGGGTTCTGTATTGTTATTGACGCCTCTGTCTCTAATCTTTTGGCTCTTGCCATATCGCCTCCTTCTTGTTCTGGTACTGGGCTCTGCAGTGAATATAAAGACAGCTGTTGGTTGTTATTGACGCTAAAATCAAATTCACTTAGTAAATACCTGCAAAACTAACGACAGTACGATCGGCTTCAGTCGTACTCTGTGTTTAGTGCTGATGTCACTCTGCTTATATCTTAAACTAAAGGCTAGAAACATTTATAGCCTATCTACTTTACACTAGCATGTTACCGCGGTGTTTGAGTCCATTCTTTATGGCGCTACCACTTCTATCTAAAATCTATAATCTGTGGTTTAGAAGGATTTCCACATTGTTGTCAAACTTCCAGTCAGTCTGTCAGCAGCTATGGTTGCTATCACTGTTTTCTACTCTTGCTTCCAAGCAGGCTAATCCAGGATCCTCCTTTCAGGGCAACATTTTCCACACACCCAGGCCAAACAATTGAACCAGGCTTCTGCTCCAAAAGAAACACCAATCTAGAAAAAGAACTATTTCGAAACGATAAGTTGGAAATGTTTCCGCATCTACTAAACTCCAGATCCACATCCAGCTGCTTGCGACTTCTCCAGGCGTGACCGGCGTTTATCGGGTTAATAAGTGCACCCTGTCCCGCTGGCAGCAGGTCTCTCCCAGGGAGAGTGCCAAACTCCTGCTGCCAGGCTCAGACCGGAACATCGAGCCTAATGTAATCAACCCTAGCCCGGGAGAAATACCTGGAAGGTGACGTGTACCTAAACCTGGAAAACACACACACACGCAGCACAGACATATCTGAAGATATAAAGTAACAATCAAAGAATCAAGAAGAATCATGAAAGAAATGCTTCGTGATTTATTCTGCATGATTTAAGAACTGACTCCACAATCCCCACGTGCAAACGATACTCAAGAAGAACAGTGCAACTTCCTGTTTGCACCTTTAAATTCATGATGAACTAGATTTCTTCGTCTCTAGAGAAGCTCGAAATCATTTACGTCTCTGCAAAGACATGTTGACCTTTGTTTGCTCGATGCCCACCGTCTCACATGGACCCGAAATGAGACGCGGCAAGGAGTTTTAGAGGGATAAGCCAGACCAAATCCTTCCAAATTGATCTTTGACATTGTCTACCAACCCGGGGGGTGGGATGTGGTGTGGTGGGGCGGGGCCATGGCTGTGGCCACCTCGACCTCGAATAGCAGGTGTAGGAGGGGGAGCGCTGACCTTTTTTTTTTCCGGTGACCACGTGACTGGAAAGGGGAGGATGAGCAGATTACAGGGGGGAGGTGTATACATATATATATATGTAAGTGCAACACAGACGATGCAAGCCACAAACTCAAGGAGAAGGAAGATCGGTGGTGGCCTCTTGGGACTTCTGTGACGACAGGTAGGCCCAAATGTAACAGAGAGAAAAGAAACGACTTGATCTTTTATAGGTGACTTTAGATGATGACAGAAGCTGGGAAATTTTGAAATCGCAATTAAAAGAAGGAAAGGAAATGAATTAATGAGGAGCTGTAAAGACTTATGGCTCGTGGCAGGACAGGAAAGACTTTGACGCCAGAATTTAGGCTTTGATTCAGCAATTGACCTAAAACTGGAAAGAAAAATACAAGGAAAAGCTAAAATAAATAAGAGAAAGTAGCACAAAAGAGTAAGTTTCTATTAAAAAAGAAAAGAAAAGAAAGAAGAAGAGCAGTCATTAATAGTCATGGACCATGAAATCTGTAAATCTATGTCGGGCTAGCGAAAGACAAGAACCATACGACTTCAACTCGACATGACCATAAACCTAAAGATGAGAACTGGTGCGTACAGAGGATTGACTCCAGGTGCAGCGACCACACCTCAGAGCAGAACGATGCTTTGCCCAGGAGATGCTCTGCTCCATTATCCTCATGCAGGAGGAGCATATGTTGGGGTTGTATAACTGCCAAACCCGGGTTGTTTTTCCGCCGTCGCCAAAGTGCCTTGACAGGATTACAGGAGTCAGAGCTTAGGCCGGATGCCGCTTATGATCGGGTTTGAGGTGAAAACCAGAGAAGCAGAAAATGTTTAAAGTCAAACGCTTCGATTTTAAGGTTTGACATTTAGACTAAACTTAAGAGCGAAAGGAAAAAGTTAGAGGTTGAGAATAAAGGTTGTTTTCTTCACGTTTGTCGTCAAAGAAGTCGCAGTTGGTCCGCCCAGGATCAAAGCGGGATTACAGCTAATCCGGCTGTTTAACCTAATCTTCCTAATCTCCGTCTGATTGGCACCGAGAGCTGGGAGGAAACAGGATTAACGGAGGGCAGCAGAAGGCAGAGCACGTGTAATGACCAAACTCTTTTCCTATGTCTTTTTTTTTTAAGAGACCTTCAGCAGAAATGAACTCCGCCCCCCCTGCAGGAAGCGCCCTGGCCCCTGGTGGATCCACCGGTCCCACCACGCCCAAGAAGGGACCACCCAAGTTCAAGCAGAGGCAGACTCGCACATTCAAGAGCAAGGCGCCCAGGCCAGGCCAGAAAGGGTAATCCAGATTCTCTGCGCACATATTTACCATGGTGATCCTCTCCGGGAGTTTGGCCCCTCACCTCCTTCTGCTGCTTTTCTGTCTTCTAGCTTTGGTGACGACATCCCAGGCATGGAAGGTCTCGGCACAGACATCACTGTGGTGTGCCCATGGGAGGCCTTCGGCGACATGGAGCTCAGCGACTTGGCCAAATACGGCATCATTTAAACATGCCGCCTCCTGCCTTCCTGCCCCTCTCCTCCGTCTAACCCCCTCCACCCTGCCTTCTCTCTGCCTCAGCTCGGCACGCCGCGATAAGGCCGCCGGCAAACCCCCTAACGCCCTCTCGTCTGCCTACCTCATGCTTCAGCCCACTAAGTGGGCAATGAGAATAATGATGTTCTTATTTTTATATTATTAATATTATATGATACTGTTGACAGTATATATACTTGAATGAGAAGACGAGAAACCCTTTTCCCTTCTCCCATCTAAAGCAGTCTGTCCTCGACTCCTCCCCACCACCCCCCACGCCGCCTTTCCTCACCTACGGCAATGGACGCGAGCAAAAACACTAGCTTGTATTTGCTTCTAGCTGTCTATTAAAATGTAAATAACTCGCTCACTGTGTTTTTACCTTCCGTCTTACCTTTTGTACTCCCCTCCTCTTTTATTTTGCATTGTATTTTCTACTTCCTGCGCGCAGCATTTGTTGTAAACACCAAGGGATGCATGGAGAGTGTGCACAAGGCTGTAACGGTGAAAGCTACACACAATGCACTTCCACACGATCCAGAGGAGGAACTCCCTTTTAATCCCGCTGTCCATCGTCTCTCTCTGTCCTTGCTGCTACCTGAACCCCAGTTAGAGAAAGTAAAGGCACATGTGACTTGCGTTCGTGAGCACAATACCACACAGAGATGTACTGTGAACTGATAGCTGCAGTAAAATGTGTTTATTTTTAGTACTCATGTCGTCCTTGTGTTTTTTTTCCTGAAAGCCCAAATGAAGAAGAATGTTTTCTTACACAATATTAGGAATTGTTTTATTTGCATAAGGAGTTTCCAACCTCAACTTGTGCCTGACTGTCTATAAAGTTAGGTAAACCCAGAATAAGTCACCTTAAATTTCTGGAAGAGCAGGTTTTCTGAAGCTCAGTGTGGCATTGCATCTTGGCATTGCCTGACACCACCAAACCACCAATTAATCAAAAAACTGGTAAAGACATGGCACGTAAGTGGTGTCTGACTGACAGGTTGCAACCTGTATGAACACTCAGCCACAACATTAAAACCACTGACAGGAGAAGTAAATGACATTGACCATCTTGTGACAATTCAATGTTCTGCTGGGAGACCTTTGGACCTGGCATGTACCACCCACCTAGACCAGACAACACAAGGTGTTGCCCTGGCCTCCAAATTCACTAGATCCCAAACTGATCAAGTATCTGTGGGATGATCCACAGAGGCCCCTCCCCACAAAGCCCCCCCACTAACAACATCCTGTTGCCAGACGCCACAGGACACCCTCAGAAGGCCCATGTCCATTCTCTGATGAGTCACAACTGTTTTGAAGGCAACAAGGGAGACCTACACAATATCAGGAAGGTGGTCATAATGTTATGCCTGATCGGTGTGATAGCACTTGTCTACCTATTAGTCCTCAAAGCACTTTTACAGTCACAATGCCACATTTACCCACTTGTTTACCCACCAGTGCAACTCAGCACCCAGTGTCTCGCTCTAGGCTCTGGTTGCCTAGGTAACACTGTATTTGTACATTTCCAATCCCAATTGTTGAAGACTGGAGTCATTGCTCTCGGTTAGAAAAGAAAATATCGTCAACGAAACCACCGCTTCATCTGGGCTTCACCCGACGCTCCAAGGCTGCCATCACCACGGTGAATTTGGTGGTTGGAGATAAAGTTGGTTTCCTCGGGGTAGACAATGCCGGTCAGTCGCTCCAACTGGTCATCAGCTCAAAGTTGGGATTAGCCCAACAAGGTTTTTGTTGCCTATCATCGCTACAACTCTCTGGACTCCACAGTCTCTAGTTGCCACGTCTGTTACCTCCAGTACCTCCAGGTGTCAACCGGGACCGAAATGTTCCAAACCGATTCTTTAAACGGCTCCAATCACAGAACGAACGAACTCCACATGTCAGCATCCTTCATCCTTTCCCAGACACTTGGCGTTGCTATGGTACATCTGTGAAAACAATGATGTAACGATGACAACATCCACACTGAGACGTTATGCAAGGTATTCGTGGTTTTGCTCTGAAACCCTCAACTTCACGTTGTTTCATAAACTAAACACTCAAATATGTGCACACAATATGCACCTGCAACAAAACCAACCTGATAAAGGAAAAAGCTAGATCTCTATGTTTATAGAGTGAGTTTACAGTTAAGTGACTTCACATTTACCTGAACACACCCTACAAACACTACCTGTACAGGCACGAGCTGAGGCGTTACGTATGGGCTTGTAAAAGGCAACAGCCAAACGCAGTTCTTGACGCAACAACTCCCCCCCTGGAGCTAAATCACCCATTTCTCATGCTGTTGCTGTGATTTAGCCGTAACCAAGGCTGCTCCTGTTGTCTCCAGGTGAGACCGGTGTGAGTCACCTAACGTCCTAACTTCCAACAAAGCGTTTCGCACCCACCCCTGAGCTACAACTCCAGACACTCCGGTTTTGTTATCAACAAATGGGATGCAAATCCTGATGGCATCCAGAACTAGGGAGGTGTGACTTTGCTCCCATCATCACTTCCAGGTGTACGAGCCCCACCTTTTAGTCTCAGGGAGGGGACGTAGCGAGACCGAGACGTACAGGAGGGGATCTGAAGGGGAAGGAATTTCTGCAGGCTTCTGTCTTTTCGGAAAAACAATCCACAGGTCGTCTCTGTGTCTCTTTCTGTCTCTTCTCATCTCGTCCGGTTACCACGAGCTAGCGGAGATATGGGCACATCATCTCACTAAACCAATAAGAAGAAGGTTCATTGCAACTTCAGATTCTGGAGAATAATTTGGAGACTGTAAAGGATAAAAGGTAAGGGCATATTTTTAAATATTTGTGAAACTTAGGAGCCTCTTCTTTGTGTTCGTCTTTAAAGACAAAGTCACCAAACGTGTATTTTCTTTTAAGACTTCGTCCAGATTTTGAATTCGAATTACCACAAATTCTCAAGATAGTTTCGTCGAAATATTGCCCAGTCGATTTAAAACGCGGTGTCCCAAACAACTTCACAAGTGTAAAATGGCCCGGGTTAAATTTATCGAGCATCAAAAAGGTCACCGCTGAATCTCAGTCGCTGAAACAAAGACTCCACTGTGACCTGCAGGAAATGACAAGCACATATCAGGGGTGAAAATCTCTGTCCCATCTCTCGCCTCCAATCTGAACAGTACATGATAATCCCCATGTGTTGCTCTGTCTTCTTCCTTCTCTCTACCCCGGGCCTCACCTCCATGTTGTTTTTCCTCCAGCCGCGCAAGCCTTCGCACTCTTCTCCACCTTGTTGTGGCATGTTCATACACTCCCTCCTCCTGCGCTCCTCACTCTCCCTGTCAAACCTCTTTTACTGTTGCTTTTTCCTCTGCACGCACATTAAAGATACGCATGGAAAAACATCCGCTTTGTGTTTCAGGAATAAAAACCTGTCGTCTCGAAGGATCCGTTAAAAGAAGGACTGAATCTTGGTGCGGATTGTTACGGGCGAACATGGCCTTCTTATCCAAGAAGTACCTTTTCCCCCTCCTCTCCCTCCTCTATGTACCTCTCACCTGTCTGTGCCAGTCAACCAACGACACCTCCACCGCCCCAACCACTTCCTCAAACACCACTTCCCCGAAGCGTGTCCGAGGCTGTGGCCCAGGATTGAATCCGATATACAGGTACCTGTGTGACCGTCGGGCAGCGTGGGGGATTGTGCTGGAGACCTTGGCCTCGGCAGGGTTCATCTTCAGCATATTTCTCCTCTTAGGCCTGATACTCTGGTCGCTGTGCAACTGCTCGTCATCCCGGCACCAGCGCGGCAGCATCGGCAGCGCAGTGGTCAGCATGTCCATGTACTTGTTGGCCACAGCCGGGATCTTCGCCATCACCTTTGCCTTCATCATCAGCCTCACCCCTCAGACCTGCCCCACCAGGATCTTCCTCTTCTCCGTGCTCTTCTCCCTGGCCTTCTCCTGCCTGCTGGCTCGATGCCTTGCCCTGCTGGGCTTTGCGGCTACTCGGGGCTGGGGGGAGCCCGCCGTGGCTCTGGGGCTCTTCACCGTGCAGGTTATCATTTCTACCCAGTGGCTGATCGTCGTCTTGGTCCGGGACAAGAAACCTTGTGAGTACAGCCAGGAGGAATTCGCCATGATGCAGATCTACGTGCTGTGCCTCTTGGCGATTAGCTTGCTCCTGTCCCTGCACTTGCTGTGCCGCTCCTGCTGCACATACAGCTACAGCTACACAGGGGCCACCCACAAGCAGTGGAGGGCTCAGGCCATACTCATCTTCTTCACGCTCCTGCTCTCCGCCTGCATCTGGATAGTGTGGATCACGATGCTCACCAGGGGAAACGATGAGCTGGGCCGTCGGCCGCGCTGGGACGACCCCGTCATCAGCATTGCCCTGGTGGCCAACGGTTGGGTGTTGCTGTTGGGCCACGGTTTGTCCCAGGTCGCCTTTTTCTGCAGGGGGGAGGCCATGTCCAAGGATGTGCCTCTGAGCTTTGCAGGCTGGACCAGGCCCAATGCTGAAAGCCCGGAACTGAGCAGTCAGAAGGAAGGGAAAGAAAATGGAAGCTTTGAGAACGAAGGGGAAACAGGCAGAGGTGAGACGCTGTTCTCTTAATGAAAGTGGCCTGAATAACCTTTTAAACTATTTGGTGTTGATGTCAAACCAAGACTAGAACTTGGTATAGACAAACTTACCAAGTTTGACAGTCAAAACAAACGTGTCTGTTATGGTAACAACCCTGTTTTCCTTGGAGCCCGAGTTACTTGTATCTAAGTAAAGCTGAGCTAAGACACATAAACAAAAATGTACTTCAGTTTGTGTATCAAAGCACCAAGAGCATCTTTGCACTGCAGGATGGTTCATTTAGCATTTTGATCCAAAACTTACTTCTTGTCATAAATGACACATTCTCAGTTTGTTCCTCTCCTTCGGTAAAACTTTAGGTTACTTGCGTAACCCCGGTTCTCTGAGTAGCACTGAGTGAATGTCTCACTTTGGAAAGTAGGTCTTCCCAAAGGTTAGGGTTAGGTAAGACAACAAATGCTATGATAGAGAACCAAACTTAAGGTTTACATCTCGCCTTATTTACTCTTTCTTGAGTGCACTTTAACGTTTCTCAAACTCATAAAAACAAGCCGGGATGAGCCGGAATGCCGGAATGAAACGGACAGAGCCACAGATGTTTTTTTTATTGAGAATCCATAAAAAGCTATTAAAATATCTGTCTAGATAAACTTTTACTTTCTCAGAACGCAAATCCTTATCCTTTTATTTCATATGTGCTTTATTTATTTAAAAAAGAACGTTTTGCAGGCCCCCTGTTATCTTTGGCATCGGTATTAGTTGAGAACCATCGTATAACTTAGATTCACAACAGACATACAGTGTTGCCCTTAGGATCTTTAGGATCTTTGACATTTCTGCATAAAAAAAAAAAGCCTCAGAACGATAGCGGATTTTCACACAAGTCCAGAAAGTAGAGAAAGAGAACCCAATTAAACTAATGAAACAGAAGTATTATACTCATGTCTTTGACTATTAGGGAAAAGTAATCATTTGTATATATTTGTGAGGTGCAAAAGTAAGTGAATCATTGTTTTCAGTATCTTGTGTTGCCCTTGTGCAGCAATAATGTTTCTGGTAACTGCTGATCTGTCATCTACAGTGGATCGGGGGAATTTTAACCCATTCTTCAAAACAGAACCACTTCAGTTTTGCTACTTGAGTGAAAATCCACTGATGTTTTCAGTCTTTTTTATGCAGAAATGTAAAAAAACATCTGAGGGACACTGTAAAAGACTCTAATGCCAGTCAATGTAAACTACAGGATTTGTCCAACAAGCAGATGTAGCTTCAAATCAAACTTCGAAACCAAGAGAGCAAGGGAGAATTTTGCAAATGACAGCAGCTCCACATGCACTAACAGACGTTCTTTATGCTGAATCCGACCGAAATGAACGCTAAGCCCTTCTCCAGCATTACTAAATGAAATGTGTCATCAGTCAGCTTGGCTCTCAGCGTGGTTCTTTATGATGAACAGCGTATAACGACCTGATAATGAGCCATCAACTGACTCATACTTGTCCCTTCAGGCAGGCGAGCTGCACCGAAGCTGCAATCACCCTACGAGTCTGAGTTCTCCATGGCTGTGAGTATTAAACCACCTTTTTATTACTGTAAAGTTAATGAACGCACCATTTGTCATCGGGTATTGATAGGAATTGTGATGTGATGATGTGTGCGTTGCAGGAAATCGACCCGGACAGAGATTACACCATTCCTCGGCCTCAGACCACCAACTTACACGAGCCGTACGACGAATATTACGGACACAATTAAAACTTTATGTCTGACACACACTCATTGACCAAATCTAAAAGCTGAAGGTGACCAACGTCATGCACTAATCTCTTCTGAAAGCATGAAGGGTCTTGTCCAAATGTAAATATTTTTATAGGGGCTGTTAAGAAGGTCCTAAAATGCAAATATTTTTTATCATGAAGCTGTTAGGGTTCAGATAGTCCAGCGTTCTTCTGACGGGAAATCCACATGACAGATCCTCGGTGAGCCTCTGTCATGGTGTGTGCATAATGTGAATTGTGCGCTGCTCAGATGGTATACAATGGGCCTGAGGTGAAAGAGGAGGCGTGAAACTGTCAAGTCTGAAGGTGCTGAGCAGAGAGAGCAGAGGCGATGAAGAGGAGAGGAGGGAGGGAGGGAGGGAGATTAGATGAGACGAGACAGGAGGAGGAAAGGACGGGAGACCTGTCAGCACCGCGGGAGCGCCTGTGCCATCACTGATTAACATCTTCATATTCAAAGTTACATTACAGTAATAGCAAAGGGATAAGGTGTATGCATAGAAATGTGTGAGGAGTACGTCTTTTTTTTTTTTTAACGTGCTACCAATAAAAAGTTATGCTTCACGTTTGCCTCTTGCGCTTATGTTTATTAATCCCTAAACACCTGCTGCAAACACAGAGGCCCAATGATACAGCAAGACGTGTGGTAGTGTCACTGTTTAACCACCAGGGGGCGTCATTGAGACACTCCAAACTGATAGGGAGCTGCTGTAGATGAAGGACAGAAATATACCGCATGCTGAAAGCTGACACTACATAATTTACAGTAGATGTAGAAAGACTAGACAACCCTATTAATAAAGCAGGTGTTTGGTATGTGCAATAAATCATAATCTTTAAAAATGACAACTTATGATTTGTTTTATAATAGGTTAAGCTAAACAGCTAATTAATTAGGTTTGTGGACGCGTGAGTGCATGTAAAACAGTGCAAGCTGTAGGAGAGGATCTCAAGGTGCAGCTGGGGAACCTCAGAAATGCGCCTTGGCTTTTTGCAGATGATGTGGTTCTGTTGGTTTCCCTCAGACCGTGACCTTGAGCACGGCACTGGGTCAGTTTGAAGTGGGCCGGGATGAGAGTCAGCACCTCTAAAGGCGAGGGTTGGAATGAAAGATTCAGCGGTAAACCGGACCGCTTCGCCTCTTCGCCACGACAGTCCGATACAGATTCCGGCAGCTGTCGCATCAAACCGACTTGCTCCACTGTACCGTCACCCCTGATCAACATCCTGAGCGACTTCTTTGCTTGAGGCAGGAGCCAACCTTTATCCGGCAGAGCAACGTGTCCCCGGACTTAGAGGTGCTGACCCTTCCTCCCGACTGCTTCACACTTTGGCTGCGAATCGCCCCAGTGCATGCGTGAACCACATCACGAGCAAAAAGCACACGGAGTTGCACCTTGCACTGAAAACAGGGAAACCAGGGACCTTCACCTGGAGCCAGGCCAGAGAGGGGAGCTCCCTTTTCTCCACGGGGGCCTGGCGAGGCTTGGCCCAACACGGCGGCAACTCCCTGCGGCGGCGCCAACACCACCACCCCTTGCAGGAGAAGGCATCAGGGTTGGGTGCAGCGTGAACTGGGCAGAAGGCCAAGGAGAGAACCTAGACGTGCTGACCTCTGGAGTCACAGGCTGGCTGAAATGAGTTTGAACCACAGGGAGGCTCAACCTTAGAGACGGCCCGTGGAGATGGAGGGTTCCGCCCAGGTAAAGGTCTGCCCGGGACAATGAAATCATTTGGGTAAGCTTTATGCAGTAGTCAGCGAGGCAGCCAAACACGTCCTCGGAGTGCTGTGGAGTTAAAAACGTGTCAGCGGTTGGGAGGACTGTCCAGTTTCTGCAGAGCTATTCTTTTTGATAATGAAACCCAAATGCACGTTACTCATATACACGAGGCTTTTAACGGCACAAGAGCCTCCTGATTCAAGAAGAGTTTGTCAAGTTTTTATACATCCACTGGAAAAGAAAGACAATGAGCAGCATTAAAATCAGACTCCAGTGACGCAAGCTTGTTTATTTTATTGTGTCGTGATCGGCCATCCGCAAAGGTCAACTCGTCACGACGGCAGACGCAATCCCTCGCACATCTCCCCATCCTCCTTTTCTATCCGACTGCCTCCAATCTATTCTTCCAATTAGCCCGACTTCAATTACTCACAGAGAGCATGCCATCAAACTGGCAATTGGCCTCTTGTGCATTAGAGCAATTAGCGGGGATATGAGGTTTTCCCGCCACATCCAGCACCATTTACGGCCATTAACTCCAGATGCAATTAAAGATTGTTCCAGATTGTTCCCCCCTCGGTGGCGATGAGGAAGTTTGGAGGGTGCGTGGAGGAGCTTAGCGGCAGCGGCGCCGCCGCATCCTCCTCCGCCCCCCCGCGGGAACGAAGAGTCAAGAGTTGACACTGATGCGGCTCGTCGTGCAATCGCAAACCGCATCAATCATCTGACTCACGCGGGCCAAGGAGAAGATTCTCAGCCATTAGAGGCTGTTCTCTTTGGGGTTTGGCGGCGCCATTTACGGCAGCCTCTTTAACACCAGCCAAACACTGGAATGAAAATGACAACCCCCCGAGACAATCACGGGAAGGAAATAAAACCGAGAATGTGCTTCGTCAACCTGAGAAGAGGTAAAGAAATATTCAAAGACCGGCATTAAAAACCAAACAGTTTATTTATTATATACATTCAATAATAATGAAGAGAATAAACAGAAGGCAGACACAATGATGGCAAAATAAAACATTGTGAGAAAATACATGTCACTTGTAAAAAATAAAATAAAATAAATCACTTGGATGACTTTTGTAGAGCATGTGACCGAAAATAAAATAAAATAAAGAAAAATAGAGATTAACTCCACATGCAGTTCAAACCCATTTATTAAATGGCTATACAGAAACTCCCACCCAGCCGGTTGACTTGCGCAGTTGAGACGGGAGGCGAGGGGTAAGGGAGGGGAGGGGGGAGTCGGGGTCAGGCTTGCTTCCAGCACACCTCTGTGGTCGTCTCTTTCCTAATGAGACCAACTCCCAATTAGAAGAGATGCAAACGAGCAAAAGCAAAAATAAAAAGGAGGAGACGCAGTTGACGCCAGCCGGAGCATCCCAACGCTGCCACCACTCATCCCTGTGCAGGAACTTTTATTATTTTTTACAGATTCATCATACCGTGGGCCTTTTTAATACATTTCCTTTTTTTATTGTCGTTATTATAAAAGCAAACCACAGCGGTCTGGGCGGATCAAATTAAACTTCGCACATCAGATATGTGGCTGGTGATTACCACGGCGAGCACAGAGGCGCACAGCGGAGATAACCCCAGATTATTGAAGCGGGCCGACTCGGCGAAAACAACCACTTGCTTCTCACCCCCCCCCCCCCACCTACCTCCCTCACCCTCCCTCCCCCTCTCCCCCAATCAGACACTTCACGCTGGACCTTTACCGAGATTCCTCGTCACTCCTGTCGCCTCGCATCACATAACACTTCCTTCCTCTCGCTGCTATGTAAACACACCCGTTCCTCCTCCAGCACTATGATTTCATGCACAAATGAAAAAAGAAAAGAAACCCCCTTCCTCCCTCCCTCTCTCTCTCTCTCTCTCTCTCTCTCTCTCCCCCTCTCTCTTGCAAAAGCATGCATAGCAACACTTCTGATAATACTTGTAAGGAATAATAAGACAAAAACAAGAGGTAACGCTCGTCTGAAATACTCATTTGGACCTACTGCACACAGTTTCACAATCATACGCAACAACATCACCCGTCCTTGCTCGCGTCCGCTCAACCCTGAGCAAACTGCAACCCCATATATTAAAAAAAAAGAAAGAAAGAAAAGAGAGAGAGAGAGAGAGAGAGAGAGAGAGACAGCAGGGGACGTTGTTATTCTGTCAGCTGATGATTTATGGCTCAGCTTCTCACCTTCACCGCCACAATGTCCCTCAGCTGGCCGCCCACACGCATTGTTTCATTGTTCAGGAGGAAGGTGGCCACTGCCGGGGCTACAGGGCCCGTTTGACATTGTGTGGTGGACGCACCCCCTCACCCCACCCTCCTCCTCCTCATTCATCCCTCCCCCCTCCGTTAATTTACTTGTAACTTGGCCCTGCTGGGGAAAAGCAATCCAAAGCATCCTCAGCCCGTCTACCTGTGCATCCCTCATGACTCCATCTGATTTCCCTTCTCTGCATCGACGTCAAGCGTGGAAAAATAAAAACTAAAAACAAAAAAAAAATAGCTTAAGAGCCGAACTAAAACTTGCCGGTTTCCCAAATTGCTGCAACATCTGCAGACGCTGCAGGGTGCTGCTACAACACTGCAAGCACAGCTTCGGCCCACTTAATAAAATAAAATAATATATAATATATATTTATATATAAAGAGAGAGAGAGAGAGAGAGAGAGAGAGAGAGAGAGAGAGAGAGAGAGAGAGAGAGCAAGACGCTGAGGCATAAACAACCACAAATATAAGAAATACGTCAGGACCCAAAAATGTGCTTTCTTCAGAAAATCTTTGGAAGCAAAAAAAAAGGCAAATGATAACAACATAGTGAGAGTATATGGAGACACGTGCAGGACAGAGACTTGATCTGTAAATTGTCCTTTTTTTTTTTTTTTTTTTTTTTAAATGGACGCCTTCAGATGCACCGGTAAAAGGAAAACGATGATTATAAATAGAAAAAAACAAAAAAAAAAGACAGATCACTCTACTCTAATCTGGGATCTCCTGCTGCTGCCGAGCCGAGTTCAAACGCAATCTCCCCTCCGCCTGAAGCCTCGGAGGCATTAATAAATACCTCAACCCCGGGGCCGGGAGGGATTGCAGCGCGGGCTGACTGGCGGACGATTAGCTTCCCACGTGGGGTCGAGCTGCTAAATCTAGTTTGGTTCTTTGTCCCGTCTGATCCATTCGGTAACCGCAGTACAGCTGGAATGTCTTAGGAGATAGAAAGTCCTTTTTTGGAAGCAGATCAGGGACGAGGCCTTAGGCGTAGTGGACATACTGTACCTACCGAGGGGGTCAGTTTGTGGTTGTAGTGTTGTAGTGATTTTAAAAAATAAAATGAAATAAATCAATGGCTCTGTTGCTGAAAGTAAGTTCCAATGCATTCACTTTTTTTTTTTTGGATTGACTTTTTTTTTTTTATATATCAACGACAGCAAAACACAAAAGAGGCAAAAATAACTGAGGTAATGCAGAAAAACATTATTTTTTTTTTCCTTGTCGTTTTCTTTTTTGTTGTTTTTTTGTTTTTTTTTTTTACACTCGGGGGAAGAAAAAGTTGGTAAATCTCAGAAAATGACAACAAAGAAAGAGACATGCCGTATTGTTCGTAGTTTTAACAGCTCCCTCCGGCTGAGTAGTCCAGCGTTGCAAAAATAAGAACGATTCCTACGTCTTCTGCATCGAAGTGGGCGGGCGTTTCTTTCCATAATTAACACGACGTTAAATCAGAGGGACGTCCGAGGTGGCAGCTCTGCGACAATGTAGTGTTTTAAAAAAAAAAGTACCTTATTTATTTATAGTGGTGCTGTGGCAGATCTATCATCCGGTGCAGGCCAACACTAAAGGAAAACGTAGAGGAAACTGTACTCGAATGTAAGTTTATATTTATATTTATATATAGGTCTGATTAACAGGGCAGTGGATATAAGTTCAGAAACTCTTTGTCGAGGGGGGGTGGAAGGTGTGGGGAGGAGGGGGGTCACACAGGAACAGCAGTCTCTCTCCTTTCAGGTTAAAAACATCCCAAAATCGTGGCCCCGTAGCTCCAAGTGTAGCAGGCTCCAGCTTTTTTTTAATTATTATTTATTTTTTTGTTTCCATGTCAGCGACAGACAGAAGAGTTTTGAGTCGATGATGTGGCAGTAGTGACCTCTCTCTCCACAAAAACAAAAAAAAAACAAAAAAAAAGAACCAGAAGAAGAAGAAAAAAACAAAAACACATGATTTGTCAGTGGAGTCTGCCTGCAGAAAAATGGAGGGGAGCTCCTGCCAAACAAAGAGCTTGGAAAAGGGTATTTTTTTGTTGTTTTTTTTTCTTTTTTTGGAGCAAAGTGAAATTCCTTGGATGCGGTTTGTGTTTTTTTTTTGTTTTTTTTCTCAGTAAGGAGCAAACCTACTGTATCCAGCCCGGTATAAACTGGCCTGAAAGACACAGAAGAGACAGTCATGAAATTAAATTCTATCTATAAACATACATATATACACACAGCACTGTTTTACGTTTCATTGTTTTAAATATCTTGCATGAAATATTAATATTCAATATTAAAATCTTGCAAATGTTACTATTGTACTATTGTAATATTTTATTTATTGCATTATTATTTTAATTTTAATTTTCTAATTATTTAATTTATTTATTTAATTTTTATTTAAGTTATTTATTTATTTTTTATGTGTGCACCTGAGCTACTGTGACCAAGCAATTTCTAAAGTCTAAATCTATTTGTTGTCAAGTCTCTAAATTTTCAAAGCGGCTTCTCTCTAAAATAAGCAGCATAAATATAAAATAAAATATAATATATATAAAAAAAATCAACCTACGCACAACAGTGGTGGTAGTGACAACAGTATCTGACCCAAAAATTCTAAATGTATTCATAATGGTATTTTAAAATTTCACTTAAAACGATCTAAAAAACGTTGATGACTCATCCCGCACTCAGGGGCGTGTGCTAATTGTGTGTCCACATGCCCCTCCCTCTTTCAGCTCCAACATGTGGGGCGGAGCCTCATCAGGCCACTGGCGCTGACCAATCAGAGCGCACCGGGCTTTTTACGGGGGTCAATGGAATTATAAGCGTATTGAATTACTAAAGAGGTAAAAACCATGAAGGAACAGAATGTGTTTTTTATTTTAGTTGTTTTAAAGTAGTCACCTTATGATTTTATGATATCCAAAAAAAAAAAAGCTGGTCTTGTAGAGTTTCTTGAAGATGTTAACCAGTCATCCAGTAGCAAGCAGCCACCAGTCTTTTACAACTGACTTGGATGAGTGGTGAAACGTCTTCTGGAGACTCTACAAGTTGTTTTCAGCTTTATTTTTGAAGACCTGGATGACTGCCACACGCTTTGATAATAGCTTTGCCTACTCTTATAATAGATTAAAGATCCTGCTACTTGAAATGATCTAAAATATAAAAACATATTGTAGTTTATTTTTTTAAACTACATGCTCATTTAGCGCAACGTAAACCTGCTCCTTTTTTAAAAAATGTCGTAGGTGTTTAGTCAGTTTTCTCACCATGGCTCCCACTCCGTAAGCGGCAGCAGCTGGAGTTAAAGCGTGGTATGGATCTGTGGTGTACACACGGCCATAGCTGGAAAAACACAAACACAACAGGAAGATTACTCACTTTAGAAAGACTAAACCATCCAAAGGTAGTTACTGTAGACGCAATGCACTCAGATTAACAAAAGACTTCAGCAGCACAAGGTTAATGCGCCTCCTGTTCTGGAGTATAAGAACAACGTATTCAGTTTAGTTTCTCTCTTTTCATCTGTTCTTTTTGTGAAATCTGTTTGATAAGCGCCGGGAAAGAGTCCATTTATCGCTGCTGAAAACATTTCTCTCATATCAGATCAGATCAGGTCGGTAAAAATAACTTTCCCCTCGTGTTATAACCGTGGCTAATCGCAGCGTTAATCTGTCCAGCGCTCTCGCCGTTTAGTTTCTATTCCCATTCCCAGTGAACGGCTGAAAAAAGTAAAGTAGGCATCTCTGCTGACACCACAGACACCCTGAGGAGGACGGTTTGACTGGACACTTTCCAAGGATACGAGCGGGAAACTGCAGAGCTTAGCTGAGTCGGATGCCACCTACATCACCAGGGTTGCCCAACAAACTAAACTTTCAGTCTCAAAACAATTTTACTTGAAGCTAAAACTAATGTTCCAAGGGTGTCGTGGTATTTCTGCTTTTGTCCAGCTTTTCTCTGCTGTCATATTTTTTAAATCCAATCAGCTTTCAGAGCTGGAGCTTCTGTCATTGGACTAATTTCGTTGCCTCAATAGATTTGTTGCGTGAACCTAGTCTTGCAAGATCACAAGATTTCTAACGACAGGATGCAGAAAATGCCGTGTGTTTAAAAAAAAATATTATATCTTTCCGAATCAAGATCGATTTGAATTGGAAAATAGACTTTTGAGCCCATGAACCAAATATTGAGCAATCGTTATCTCTTTAAAAAGAGAGATAAATGCCATGTTGTGTCTTGGTTGTCTCATCTGTTCATCTTACAGAACGTAGACATCATCACCATAGACTGTAAATAAATATGGATGGTGGAACTGCTCCTCTAAAGTGAAGCCAAAGTGAGTAGAGCTCCCCCTGGTGGCTGGCTGCAGTATAGGTCATAAGCTCCGCCCCCTCCATGTTAGTGGATGGGACTTGGGTAAAACTAAAACACTAAAATACACGTACATTTATTTTTTTATTTTTTTCAAGGATCTTTTCTGTCATTTTTGGTAGTTAATATAATGCTGATGCATGTTCAAGTGTTTTAGTTATCTGACGCTATAGAAACAGGATGTGACATCACGATCACTACAAGCTGCCATGCCAACTGCTCCATGAAGTGGTCCTGAAGTGGGACTGTGAGAGCTGGAAAAAAATATTAAGTAGCCTGTATAATCCAACATTTCTTTGTAACTGGTGGAAGAGGAGCAGAGTGCATTATTAATGAAAGGAAAACGCGAGTCTAGAGGAAGTGTGGGCGGGACATCGCCATCGTGGCTCCGCGTAGCTCCACTCTGGGACTGTATTGCGCAGACTCTGGCTCCAAAGTCGCAAGACGGCGCCACAAGACTTCCCAGAAAAAATAGCATTAGTTTGGCCAATGCAAGGAAGTGGGGCCGTGTCGTCCATATTTATATAGAGTCTATGCTTTTCAGCACCTGATCATTGTTAAATTGTTAAGTCTGTATCTCAGGAGAGCTGTTGTAAAGCGATGCATCTGTGTGTGTGTGTGTGTGTCGATGTGCGCCCTGACGTGACCCTCACCTGTCGCTGTAGGCGGCAGCAGCGGCGGTCGCTCCGGTTACGGCGGTGGGCTGGGCGTAGCGGTAGGCGGCGGCGGCGGCAGCGGCAGCGGGGTAGCCTCCCTAGAGACACACACAACATGACTGAATCACACGTCTCCGAGGAGGAAGAAGACCTGAGCTAAGGTGTGTAAAGGTGTGTAAAGAGGATAAACTAACTGAAATTAAAAATATATATATGTTTAAACATTATTTACAGTAAAAACAAATAAGTGTCAGTATATTGCATTTGTGTACGGGGAAAGAAGTGGTACATCAGTGAGACAGAGAGGAAATTGCACTGTCAAAGATGAGGTAGATTAGATTATTACCACTAGGGGTGAGAGGGGGTGAGTTAAAAACAGTGGAAGACAAAATAAATAAAAATGAAAATAACCATATCAAAAACCTCTTTGTCTTCTCAGATGCATCAAGAGAAGACCTACAGTTTGAGGATGGATGCTAGACTAGTGACAGGCAGCTTTTGTTACTACTATTATTATTATTTGTGTTGTTTTACGTGGATTTAGAACAAAGAGAAGAAGATGGGAGGAGGGGGGAGGAAAGTCACACACACAAACACACACCCACACAAGCCTGGACCGACTAAAATCATCTCCTCGCACTGAGACTGCATGCATGACCCAGAATTACAATTCAGACCTACTGATGGAAAAACAACGACAACAACAAAAAAAGACTGCATTTCTGATCAGAACGGAAAACTGTGACACCCCGGCATTCTCTGAGACGCCTGCAGGACACGGAGCAGAAACAACAGAGGTGTTAGAGACAGCGAGGCTTTCTGGGTGAGTGGAGTGGAAAGGAGGACATGGAGCGGGATGTCTGCATGCAGCGGCAGCAGCAGCAGCAGCAGCAGCAGGTCAGCACATGCTTCAGTATTCATCCTGGGAGGGGGCGGTTAATTCAGGAAGAGACCATGTTCTCCCGTTTGAACTTTTTGAGCCACTTCAGAGCATCTCTCAACGACGCTGACTGGAAATTACAGCGGAATAGTGTGCGAGAGACCTAGAGTTTAGGATAAAGGTCTGCAGATGGTTGTAAATACATCTGAAAACAAAAATTTAAGCTGGTGAAATACACAGCACAGTCAGAGGATTACATAGACTTGTGAAGGACACAGACAGCAGTAGTGGGATAATTATTATTCATAGAATTATTACTTTGTGTTTTTTTGCCTCCATCCACTTGTCAAGTTGCAGTTTAAAGCTTAGGTGTCAAACATATGGCTCGCGGGCCAAAAGTGGCCCACCAGGGGCTCTAATACGGCCCGCAGCATGACTTGGCAAAGTGCGAAAATTACATAGAAGACTGCAATTTTTAAGTGAAAATAACTGCTATCCCTAATTTGTCCACTGTTTTAGAAATTATTAGATCCAGGACTAAACAGCAGACAGCAATGTGTCCAAACTGCACTTATTTTTCTTAAGAAATTTCCTTTTTTTTAAAGGATCGTTTATTAAATGTAAACATATCCTAATTTACTTGTTCTTCTTACACTAAAACAAATGGAAAAAGTTGTCGTTACTTATAGGTTATTATGCTGTTATCTTACTGGTCCGGCACGCTTGAGTTCAAATTGGGCTGCATGTGGACCCCGAACTAAAATGAATTTGACACCTCTGGCTTAGCTCACACACCGTTGGGGTGTCAATGGGGCGTATCATAACAAGTTATTGGTGAAATTAACGAGTTTCGCGGCAGATAATACGTTATTTAGAAGCTGCGTTTCGGTGCCCCATTCACTCCCACTATATGGATATACGTGGTGCTCCGCTGGATCTAAATATTTTCCGAATGACTCCAAATGACACCAAAGTTATTTGGCTGAGTAAACGATCATATTTTATGGCAGAAATAAGGTCCAGGTTGTAAAAAACGGTAATTCCCCTTTAAATTAACTGTGGCTCAACAGTTACTTTGACTGAAATCCCTGCAGCACAGAACATAGAGAAGTCATTTGAGTGGATGTTGCGTAGGAGGATGAACATGGGAGGATTCTGCCCAGACATGTGGGACCTACGTACGTAGCCTACGATGGTGTGAGCCATTTATACTTGTGCGCTCGTCAGTCCGGCTCGCTCTGTTTAAACGCCACCCAAACACTAGCCGGCGCCGTGTCTGTTTTGCCAGTCGGGTTCATTTTTGTTTCTACTTCCTGCGTCACTTTCAACAATGGTGATGGAAACTTTTCGCCGAAATTTCACTGAAGTCCAGTCATACAAATGTTTGCATCTCCAAACCTCCTCAGCTAACCTTTCCTTAATGTGTTCCATCTTTACGGATCCAAAACAATCAATTTGAAAACTGGAGCAGCAGGAAATACTGAGGCTCAGGCTACGGCGCTAGGGTCTGCGTAGGGTCTGGGCTGCTGCCATAGCTACGGCGTCAAATTGACGCGGAAGACTAAACTTTGGAGGAAAGTGTTTTTGCAGATCATTATAAAGTTAGAGAAGTTGACCTTTCTCTTCATCGTTTTATCCCATTTGACATTTGTGTGATATTTTATCATAATTAGCATATGAAGTGAGGCTGCACCTTTGACCCTCTTTTGACTTGCTACTGAATTGCAATCAGTTCATCTTTGAGTCCAAGTGAACATTTTTTTTGCAGAATTTGTACAAATTAACTTGATCCTGAAATATCGCGTTTGTGAGAATGGGCCGGACGAACATACATGGATGTATGTACGTTGATGTATGTACGAGCTGGTGATAATAATAAATATGCTGCACATTATACCAAACTTAATGGCTCAAAATTATAAATATAGCATTATGCTGTCGCTGCTGTACCATTTCCTGCAATTGCATCAATAAAGTCTTGTTTTATCTTATCTTAATGGCACTTCTGATGTTTGTTTAGATCCTTGTCCTGAGATTAGATCTGAGATTTAATGTTCCGGTTGGTAATTTGATGTTTTCATGGTAGATTTGAAGATTTTAGGTTCTTTTATTGTTATTCTAAGAACGGTACAATACTTGCTTTGTGTTTGACAGTACAGTGCTAGACAGGACTAGATGTTTGCCATGCTTTTGACTTGCAGGACTATCCAATAGCGTGCAGAGATATTTTTTTTGTACTGCATTGGTTGAAACACGTCCCATAATGGAATCCAAATGGAGCGTGACCAGATTCATACTCTGAGAATCTGAGAAGAATGAGTCCAGCTACACCAGGTGAGTTTCTCCAGAGTGATTTCCACCAAACCTCTGCTTCTTCTTAACACCAGCACATAAATGGTCATATTAGATTTGTTTTCAGAAGAGGTGCACACAGATTATTCTCCTACGCTGCTTTGGACGTTTTCTAAAATCATTTATGACTGTGCCACTTGCCAGCTGCTGTATGTTTATTTTGGAACCAGTGGAGATTTCAGCTAAATTTACACAAAACCCACGGAAAAAAAAGTACAAAACTAACCAGAAGTGATTTGGTATTTTATGTGACAATCGTGCAGTTTCCAAGAGCAGACATACCCTGAATCCCCAAACTGTCGTGACATGTGTCCGAGACAAGCGTACGCAAACATCTGACCACATCTGTAGGCGTTATTTTCCAACAAGAGAACAAAATAAGAGCCTAGCAAGCCACGCAAAAGAGACCGGGGCCCGTATTCCTAAAGATTTGTAAGGCGAGGAGTTGCTCCCAGTGGCCAAATTTTAAGAAAATTCTGAGAATCATGATGTTTTCTAAGAATTTCCCCACAAAGTTAAGAGCAGATCCTGGTTTATCTGTTGTGCTATATTTTCCCAAGCCTGATTCTTGGCCAAATCTACCTCTCAAAACACTTTCATTCTCAATGACCAGTTGAGCCAGTTGAGTTTCCTACTTCTTTTCTTCTCCATTGATGTTCGGTTTGTGGAAGATTTGAACACCAACCAACACTACTTCTTATTGGCTGGTTAGCAATCACAGAAACTGATGAAAGCTGAGCCATTTTACCCTTGTTAATACCAAATGGACGAAGTACAGAAATGACCAGCATGGTAAATGAACGTAAGCAAATAAATACAACTATCAGCATGTGAATACTGTGCAAGCAGGTTTTCACACATTTTGTAGGATAATTTTAAAGTACAGCTTACTATTTATTTTTTTGTAAAATACTATTTATAACTACACTTCACAGAGATTACATTCTACGACTGAAGTACGGTCCATTCTATGTCTTTGAAATGATGACTCATACCTAGTAACGGGGTCAACCACACCTCCTCACCAAGACAAGAGTTTCTGTCCATTCGTTGCTGGAATCACTCCTAAGCTAAGGCTCCTTGCTAGGACTTTTTAAATTAAATTAGGATCTCTCTGAGAGGATTTTTAGGAATACAGGCCCTGGTTCTCTTTTGAATGGACTCAAAGGACAAATATATGGTCAAAGAAAAGTAGTAGTTCAGTAATGAACAAACACACAAACAAAGCCCTTTCCCATGACTGGAAAAAAGTGCATGTTTCAGTGAGTTAGTAGAAAAACAAAGCAAAACTTAAAGCAGTAGTAAAGTTTACTTTTTTTTTTGTTTTTAATATCAACTAAAGACAACAAGTTCCAGATCGGAAGATGATTCGTAAGATCAGAGGAGGTAGTACAGTAAAAAAAACAAAAAAAAAAAACAATGCACACTTGTGGGTTTTGGTGTCGAGTTGACCCTACCTGAGGCATTCTGGGACTAAGGACTGAGTCCTGAAACACTAGTCTATAGAGAGAACAGAAACAACCGTTGTCAACCTGGATCAGCACTCACGCTCGTGTTCACACGCTCATACACCGACGCATCCGCCCACAGAGCAGCCTTTTGTAGTGGTGTCCGAGACCCGCGACCCATTAAGAGTTTTATGTTCACTTTTAAATCTATAAAAACTAATTTAGAGACAAGAAAAAGAATGAATTTGTGGCTTGTTTTGCTTCTAAAGCGTTTTCTCGTCGTGGGTTCACCATTATTGCAGGCAGCTCTGTGCAGCGCATGACCTGACGCACATGCAGAATCACCCCCAGAGGTAAAAAAAAAAAACAAAAAAAAAAAAAAGAGGAGAAAGCCGTGAGGGGGAGGGACAGAGATGGCGTGTCGGCTGAAGGTGGATTTACTTACGTATAAGTCTGCCGCTCCGTAAAAGCCATCCTGATACACCACACTGAGAGAGGAATGACATAGAGGGAGGAAGGGGGGAGGAGGAGGGATGGGAGGGGGAGAGGAGTGGTGCACAGTGCAAACGGAGTGGTGCACAGTCCCAAAAACCAGAGTGGATGAAGGTCACAACACAGCAGAAACAAAAAAAAAGAGAGAGAGAACAAGAAGAGAGAAAGAGAGAGTAGTTAATTCACACCCATGCAGCATGCAGAGGAAATACAACTTCCATGTAAGCTCCACAGCTAAAAACATTAAACAGATAAAGCTCACGGAGCTAAAATGAGATCGTAAAATGCTACCGTTCCCCGGCTACAAGAAAAAAAACCCAAGGCAATAAAACGGCCACTTTGAACAGATGGTTTCATAAGAAAATTAAGTCTGGATGTTGCTTTTGAGTGGAGCAGATATATCGGGCCTGTTCAGACCTCGCGTTAAAAACCCAATCCCGGCAATAAGGACGACGTGAAAGACCCCACGGGGCGCATTGAGATTGGGATTTGAGAGGTCCGATCCACGTTTGGGTGGACTCCTTTGGCAATGTGAACACACAAGTCGTTGTGAGTCACATTAAAAGATTCAATTTTTGCCTCATTCATTGATAAAAACAGCACTATTATAAATCATCGCCTGAAAAGGAAAATGCACCGTAATTGATGTCTGCTCATTAGTAGTGAGAGACTAGCTGTTTAAGGGGAACTACTGTTTTTTTTATAACCTGGACCTTATTTCTGGCATAAAATGCGGTCATTTACTCACCCATATAACTTTTGTGTGATTTGTATTCCGTCGGGAGATATTTAGATCAGCATATATCCATATAGTGGGAGTGAATGGGGCACCGAAACGCAGCCTCTAAATAACGCATTATCTGCCGCGAAACTTGTTAATTTCACCAATATTTTGTCATCGTATGCTAGTGCTATTCCCCGTTGTGTCCGGAGTTAGCTGCTACGGTTCGTCCACAACCTCAGAATCGAAAAAAATATTCAGCCATGTTGCAAAAAAACTAGCAGTAGCAAATTACAGGTAAGCAAGCCATCGCGGGTGCGCACGGCGCTCAGAGCTCAGAGACGACATGATAATAGCTAACTCCGGACTTAACGGGGAATAGCACTAGCGTACGATAACAAAATATTGGTGAAATGAATGAGTTTTGCGGCAGCTAATGCGTTATTTAGAGGCTGCGTTTCGATGCCCCATTCACTCCCACTATATGGATATACGCAGATCTAAATATCTCCCAAAGGAATACGAATTACACAAAAGTTATATGGGTGAGTAAACGACCGTATTTTATGCCAGAAATAAGGTCCAGGTTGTAAAAAACAGTAGTTCCCCTTTAACTAACCAAAAAATAAATAAACCTATCTGTATGAGGTTAATTACGTGATCATGTTGCTGTATAAGGAGGCTTTATTTCCCTTTATTACTGGAGATTAAGGAGCGTCCCAGTTATGACCTGAGGTCGGATCGGATCTTAACGCGAAACCTGAACAGGACCACAGAGAAGGTATTTCCTGAACCCAACAACCCCCACTTGATTTCATCTAGCTTGATTTAAATGTCACTACATCGCACTGCCGTTAAAACCCAACCCCGCTTTGATTTGAGTATCGTTAACGGTCACATCCCCATTAATTAACCAATCATCACAGCACAGCAACAACATGCACGAATAGCAGGTGACGGTAAAACCCCAATGATCTGTAGCACAATCCGTGCAGAAGGTGACTGCTTCAGTGTGACTAAATGTGTGTACGGTGTGTGTTTAGGCAAATCTGCAGCCGGTAGTTTGTGTGTGTGTGTGTTTATTCAAATGAGGCCTCGATGGTGCAATCCCATCAGTGTGTCATACGCCGCAGAAAAAAGGCTCGAATGACTGATTGGACTGCTGCGAAGAGTGAAGTGTGAATAATGTTTGAGCACGAGGAGCGAATGAGCTCAGCCGCACTGAACAGAGACCCGGTCAAACAGGATTGGGGGAAATGATTCACGAGGTGTCGCTCGACAGATTCACTCCCGAGCAGAAGCGGTTTCCTTTCGAAACTGTTTTCACGTTCGGGCCGCGGAGCGAGGCCGACAGCTCTTACCCAGGGTAGGCGGGGATGGCAGGCTGAGGCACGGCGGCACGCACGGCGCTGTAGACGGGCCGGCCTCGACCCCGGAGGTGGGCGCCGCGGAACGCCGCCGCCGCTGTCGTGGCAGCCGCCGCTGCTGCAGACGGGTAAGGAAACCCTGGGACTGGAAGCGGAGAATAAAACAAGGTCAAATCATTTTTTAAAAAAACGTGGAGTCCCGGTAAGAATGAGGAGGAATAAAAACAGCACAGAGGGATTAATTTCAATAAAACATGTCAGTGAGGAGGAAAGCCAGACAAGCGGCGTGTTAATATAAATTAAAGACTTGGAATGTGACTAAAATGTAAAGCAGGCTGTCGGCCTCACCTGCGTAGATCTCTGGTCCGTACACGGCTCCGACCATAGGACTCAATTTCCACCCTGCTGATGGTCACAGACGAGAGAGGGCAAATAATTAATAGGGGCACTTTAACTTGAACACAGTAAAGAGGGGTGACTTACACCGTGTCTCGTTTATTATGCACATATTTCACCTCGACATTTAAAGCCAGGTATTCATCTTTATTTCTACTATTAATCATTCACTAACCTCTTCCTGTTACTACAATATTCACCTACCAGCCGAAGTATAAGCCAAAGAACCTGACTGACGGTCTTGAACCATTAGATTAAAGACTGGGCTGTTCATCTCAAACAAATAAAACCATGGTCACTTAACTGGGATAAAAAGAAAACAACTCTTAAACGTACACTGATCAGGCATAACATTACCAGACCAGGCACCCCCACCCCATAGCAATGACACTCCTTGATGGCAGCAGCCATCCCCAGCAGGATGCAACTGCAAAAACGTTTTAGGAACATCTCAAGGTGTTGACCTGGCCTCCAAACTCACTAGATCCCAAACTGATCAAGTATCTGTGGGATGATCCACAGAGGCCCCTCCCCCCACTAACAACATCCTGTTGCCAGACACCACAGGACACCCTCAGAAGGCCCATGTCCATTCTCTGATGAACTGTTTTGGAGGCAGCAAGGGAGACCTACACAATATTAGGAAGGTGGTCACAATGTTATGCTTGATTGTTGTACAACCCTACTCTGGGGGCTATAACAGACACTTAAAAATGGTTTGTCGCTTCCAATTGACTTTTACACAAAGAAGACAGACAGCTATCGTCTTTCAACTGGACCCTGGACACGACATGTACGCTCCTATTGGATCAGAACCAGAGGACGCCGTTCTGACGCCAACATGTGACTTCAGTGTTAGTCAGTGTGATTGTTCGGTCGTTACCATAGGGCAGCGTGCTGAGGGCCTCTCCGTTAGGGTAGGGGCTGACCATTTTCTTGTTAGTCATCACCCTGGCGGTGGCGTTATTCACCTGGGGATGGAGGAAGCAGACGGTCAGCGGGACAGACACAATGAGCAAACAGACTCAAATCTAGATTCTTAGATCACAAGGCTTCTTCTTTCTTTTTCTTTTCTTTTACAGTAGAATTGTTTATTTGCCGTTGTAGCTGATAACGCTCATTTACTCTCAGCGGGTCAAATAAAGTGTCGTTTGAATGTTATGGCACATTTATTCGTGTCAGCAGCTAATTTACATTCTCACCGTGTCCTCTGTCACGTTACGTTATTTCTTTACGACCTCAAACAAGCTGCTGGCTCACCAATTTTCATAGATTTTCTCAAAGTGGGGGATGGGGGGATGGGGGGGGAAGAGTCTGTCTGTTGACATTCATTCGTTCCTCTGCAGAATAATAATAATAAAACCTATCATCACCGGCTCGGACGTAAAAGTCAGTGGAGCTATACTTCACCAGCTGCTACCCTTTTTATTTTCCGCTACGCCTGTGTTTATGTTGTTGTGCAAGTCTGTGTTTTGTGGATGGAGGTTGTTGGGGGAGGGGAGGGGGGATTTATTTTTTTTTTTTTTTTTAGTCATCATGCAATAAAAAGCAAGTGGCCCAGTAGAGATTAGGTGATTCACTATGAACAGATAGAAGGGGTGCTATGGGTGACGCTGGCATGTCGCTGACGTGCACAGAAAGACACGGCGGGGGGGAGGGGGGGGAGGCATGACAAAGGAAACTGAGCGGCACTTTTCTTTTTAAAGGCATGCACACGTGAAAGTATTGTGCATTTTTTTGGCGCGTGAGCACATGCTAGCTGACTAATGCTTCGGCCTTTCAATCTTGGGCCTAGATGGCTGATAATCTCCCCTCTGGGCTTCAAAGGCTTCCCACTCCGGGCCCCTTGATGTATCCTCGTCTTCCTTTGATGGGCTTTAAGAGAAGGAGATTGCAGCTCTCCGTAATAACCCGTACTGTCCGCACGTGCTGTTGAAGTTGCACATTTTGCAGGCCGAGCCGGAGATTAATGACCTTCCGGCTAGTTGAGAGAGATGTGTGTGTTCATGTGAGACGAAGACGGAGAGAGAGAGAGAGAGACTCCCATTAAGGCCTGGACTGCTGCTTCTCTCCGTGAGTCACGTTTCTTTATCTGCAGAGCTTCGTTCAAACTGAAACGAGGTTCGCCTCATTTTTTTCCCCCCTCGTTGTAAATGACAAGGTCGAGCTGCGAATGATTCAATCGGCCTAGAAGGGGCTCGCTATCCGACACTAGCTTTCCACCGCCGTTGAAGTGGAAACGTTCTCAAATGTCAATCGAGTTGATGAATCAAATCAATGGCGAGTTTTTTTTTTTTTAAAGATTTTTAAAGTTGACTGGGTAATGGTTAGTGGTGTTAACTTGTGTTGGGCCCCGTTCACGCCTGGGTGTAGTGATCACAAGTGGGCAGGTCTAAGTTGACGCCAAGGTCTCGAGGCAACGCTTCTGATTGGAGCTGATGCTGCGTTCCAGAAAGCCGGGATGTCGGATTTATCCCAGTTGGAGTGTACAAGACGCGACCTCAAAGTGTTCCAGGATCATGAAGTTGTTTGTTTTGTTTTGTTTCCGAAATTGAGGTCTCCAAAAGTTTTTCCGCCAGCAATAGCTAATATACTACTCTGCTAAAAGCTAATGGTAGATGCTCAACAAACCTCCTCTGTTTTTGTCAGACTTGTTCGTCGTTTTTAACGTTAGGCTACGCTTCATCTAATAACTTTATGCAGAGAGATTATAGCCACATGTCGTAGCGCAAAAGTCATAAATGCATTTTATATTCTAGTAAATTGTGTTTTGACGGTTCACGATTCACGGTGTGCATCTCCATAGGCGCCGCCATTGCCCTGTGACGTCAGGCTGCCGCAACTCAGTGATGTTGGTGCATCGCTAGTAGGACCTCTGGCTTCAGAGGTCCTACTAGCGACTAGGAGGTTGGAAATTTCAGACTTCCCAGTTTTCTGGAACGCAGCATAACTTCTGCACTATATATGCTACTTAACATAACAACGTAATGCTCCGCATGCTTTGGATTCACGTTTGACGAGCTGTCATGGCGTTCAGTTTTTATACAGTCTATGCTCCAAACAAATGGTGCAAAAGTGGGTTGGGTTGGATGCTGGAACATATTGAGTCGTAAAGTACTCTCGCTCAAGGAGACCATTTATTTGCCTGTGACTGCACACAGCACTGACTATAACTCAAACCCTTCATTTAAATTGTGATTTCGGTATTGATCTAATGTTTTACTTTTCCTTGTCTTGTGCACTGTCCTTAAATTAACCCCACTGTGGGATAAATTAAAGGTTTATCTTATGTTACACACTGTCACTGCAGCGCTGTTCAACAATCTCTGGTAATAATGGTAAATAAAGGTCCTGGATAATCTCAGCAATTGGTGCTCAATAGGTCTTGACGCCGGGACTTAGAGCTGCACACTTGTGACTGGATCCCTCTGTCTGCATGTTGATACCAGTTGCGAACAGGGCCTTTGTGTCATGTGCAATCAATGAAATACATGCAAATCAACAGAGACCAATAGGGAAGGCAAATCTCAAAGAGTTAATGATTAATAAAACATTTATCCTTCCTCATCCCACTTTCTTTTTTTGTTTGCCCTCCCGCCCCAGTCCAGCCTGGACAATGAACCCAGACACAATGAAGTCACATTTCCATATGAAACCAAACTTGTGGGGTTTACATACCTAAGAAAAAAAAAAGGAAAAAAAAAAAGATTTAAAAAAATATATAAAAAGAGAGGGAGAGAAAGAGGGGGTGCAAAAACATTTTCTTTTCGACAAAATTGATAATCATATAACACAGAAATTACACGCAGCCAAATATGGGCGCATCACATGACCAAGAGTGAGTAACGAACTGAAAAATAAATAAATAAATAAATAAAACTGGAAAAAAAGAAGTAAAAAATTCAGCCAATCAGCAAGCGTCGGATGCAGTATAGAGACCAATCAAAAAACAATCGCAGCACTCCCACGTCAAACACGTACGAGACAAAGATGGGCCGGGTAGGTTAAGAGGAGGGGGATGCAGGTGAGAGGTAAAAGAGACAGAGCCAGTCCATTTACAAAAACGAGAAGAACGTAAAGATGGAGTGAAGAAAAAGGGAGAATGTTTACATGAGCAACACAAAAAAATAAAAAAGTAAAACCAATATCAATTACTGTTTAAAAACAAAACATATATACCAAGGTGCATCATTCAAATAAAGCAATTAGATTTGGTGACCATTCTCCTGAAAATCTCATTATATGTGGTGGGTTGAGAAACAGAGCACCAAAGGATGGAGGGAACAAAGAGAGAGAGAGAGACAAAGAGAGAGAGATAGAGAGTGAGAGAGAGAGAGAGAGCAATCCTCATTCCCAAAAAAGGAGAGAAATAAAATAAACACGAGACACTATGCCAGGCATTAAAAACTGTGTGTCACAAACTAAGACCAGTAACACTGCCACTACGACTACTACCACTACTACCACTACTAATACACAAGACAATCCACTACAAGAAAAACCAAACCAAGGGAGAAAAAAAAAATAAAATAAAAATGGCAGCGTAATAATAAGAGACCCAAAAACAAACAAACAAATAAAATAAAACAGCAAGGTAAACCCCATATCGGTTTAGAGATGCATATGGTTACACAACACTGACCGGTTTGGTGAGTGACCACGGGGAAGTTGCACCAGCCGTTCATGCATTCAAACGTAGACTCGCGGTGTTTAATGTAGAACTTTATATTTACGCTCGCTAGCAAAATTAGCATTAGCTTGCTAATATTATTAAAGGTTAGCTTTTGTATTTTTAGCTTCCTTTTTACAATAGCTTTCCGATCACGAATTCATAAAGTAAAAATCTTTAATTTAAGCTTTTGCGGGCGCTTTCAGACCCCAGGAACTTCTGTACAGTTCCCATAGTAGCTGGAGAAACTGCACGGCTTGAACCAGAAACTTGGAACCATCGCGGTTCCTAGAACTTCTAAAGCTTGTTACATACTCTGTGAGAAACTTCTAGGGCTGCGAGAATAAGAAAAAAGTTTGTTCTGGATAGGTTATTTATACTTCACGAGAATTTTGCCGAACTCCGGGGAAGTCCTCATAGGCCCCTCCCACAGCAGCATACGCCACATGCGTTAAGCGGCGAGACGACAAGAGGCACTTTTTTTTTATTATGTTCAGATGTTGGCCAGTCGTGTCCGTCAGATCACGCCGTTCATTCAGCATGCCGATCTCTACCCGGGAGAGATTAGCGGTCACATTGCGAATATTAGCATCTGGAAGCTCACAGAGTGGCTACTAGCATTTCCGCTTTTTTGCAGCCCGAGGAGCTTCTCTCTGAGTATTTAACAGCTTTTATTTTAGGGCATAAAAGGGACCGTTACCGATGTTAGTTAGTGTACAGTGGTTGGTCCAGATGTTTACTCACTGGTTAAATGGTGGCTATGCAAATAACAGTACATGAAGTTAGCCTTGGAGCTAAATGACAGCTTTAAAAATGTAACAGAACACAAACAAATTGGACGACAGTGGCTTTATCGAGCATCTATGCAGCGTTGCTGTATATTGCAGAGGGCTGACGTTGCTATACCAACCTCCTAGTGGCAATCAATTCAATTCATTGCTCTTATAGGCGATGCAATGTATGCAGTTCTTGGGAAAGCTAACCCCTAGAAGTGTTTGGGTTAACAAGCATCGAATGGAGCCGCCCAATCAAGTAAACCACCGGTTTGCAAATAGTTTGTTTGGTCCGAAAGCGCCTCACGGTGCCAACCAATCTAGTAAATTATTGGTCTGAAACTTTTTAAAAACCTTTTAGGAATTATGAAAAACTGGTGCAAACAAAGCCAGATGTGGAGCAGCGTAGGTTCTAAATATATTTTTAGTTTTTGCATACATTAACAAACAGTCCAATAGTTAATAGTTTAAGTTTGTATGCTAGTCTTTGTCTTGGCTGGGGTGTTATAACATAACTATAATACCCTACGCCAAGTTGCACTCCTTCCCTGACTCTGCAACGTCCTGGCTCACGTCTTTTTTTTTTTTTTTAAATGCACACTGTGTCCAATTGGCAAACGTCTTCTAAATGTACGCTATGCCAGAAGCAGGCGGGTCAGTGAAGTAAAATAAAAAAGAAAACTAATAAAAAAAACTCAAAAAAATTCAAAACCAGAGCAGACTCATTTGCCCGGCGGCCCTGCAGCTTCCACATTCACTCCAAGCAATTGTAGGCAGCAACAAGGAGCAAAGCTTCATATCATTTTGGATGATTCAGTATTATTATTACTTTTTTATTATTATTAATCGAGAAGATGAAAACAATATACATTGAGTCCAATGGAGAATTATTAATCAGATGGATTGTAGATAGTTGTGTCATTGCACAGAGAGAGAGGGGGGGGTGATTACATTCGGTCATTCCCAGTGAGGTGTTAATGACGTGGAGGGAGAGAGGGGTGGGGTAGGGGGCGGGCATGTGGAGAAAGTATTATAGCTAAAAAAGATCCAGTCTGTTGACAGGATGCTGTGTCCATCTGTGTTTGTGTGCGCGTGTGTCCATCTGTGTTTGTGTTTGCGTGTGTGATACTGTGTTTGCATTTAAAATCAGCAGAAAGGATTAATATTTGTAATATCACAGTAGATTGTACATAATGCTGCATTAAAAAGGCCCATTTCAAGGGTGGGTGGGTGGTAAAAGGGGGGGGGGGGGGGGGGGGGGATCAGTTCAGTGATAGATGTTTGTACACAACTTACCGTTGCCGTAGAAACAGCGAGTGGTTACCGTGGAGACTGACAACAACACACAGAAGTCGTCAGGGAAACAGAAAAAATATAATAAATAAAGGAACAAATAATCCTAGTAACAAAAAGAAACCTAAAATGCCCCGCCCCTCCCTCCCCTTCCCCTCCTCCTCCTCCTCCTCTTCCTCCTCTTCCTCCTCCTTAGCCCATGTGAAATTAAAAAAAACCTGATAGCAGCAGCAGTGATACAGCTCAGAGTACAGGAGAAAGAAGAAAGAGGGAGGAAAAAAGAGGAGAGAGGATGCTAGCTCTCGATGCTCCGACCGCCGTTAAGGCAGCCGGACTGGAAAGATATTTGGTGCTCTAGTGAAGAGAAGACATGGTAAAAAAGAATGGAGATATGGGGTAACCTTGCCTGAACACCCCACCCCACCCAAAAAATATAGCCATAAACATAACGAAAGTAAAAAAACAAGGAGCAGATAGAAATTCACACCACCCTGCATCGTTAACGGGCCGAATGGCAAAAGACTGGTTTATCGCTATCTGGGTCTACTCCAGTCAGAAAGAATGAGCCGAGGTATTTTGGTTAGATGATGCAAGAAGTGACTCATTCTTGAGTGGTAAAAGTTAAAACCACAAAGAGTCGTGGGTAGGCTTGACCGTAATAGATTCAGTTTTTTTTTTTTTACCAGTCACCACAAAAAGAACATATCGACTAGATTCATGGTAAAAACAAAAACGTGACTTACAGCAAAAACAAAAACATTAGAAAAATAAGACTTAATTCAAGTTGAAACTAAAAGAAAATGACGGAAAGACAAAAGTCGACTGGCGAGGAGAGAATGAAGGAAGAGAAACGATGGAGACGACACACAAAGAAGACGGGAGGGTTGAAAAGGGAAAAGTGCAATCTCTCTTTCCCCCTTTCTTTCAACCTTTTCTTCTACATTTTCACTCACAGACGAAGCAAACGCACACTCTCACGTTTCAATCGTTAATATTTCTCGGGGGGCGAATCATGCAGTAAGTTCCAATAACAGAGCAGGCTTGGCAAAACCAAAACTGTAAAGGGGAAGGAGAGGAGGGAAGGGGGGGAGGGGCAAGTCTTCAACTCAGGCCATCGCCAGTCCAAGAACATACAGTCAATAAAAAAGGAGCCATTGGAATTGAACCCCACCAAAAATGCTTATGGGAATGAATGATTGGAAGGCACGACGGCCCGAGTGAGCTGAAGGCCGACTGCGTCCCGTTGAGGAGTGTGTTTGGTGAGAAGATGCATGGTCAGGCATGCAGAACCGCATTTTTTTTTTTTCCCCCACCACTCACATCCATGCGGCTTTACTCACGAGCCCGACACACAACCCGTCCCCAGTTTGCATGCAAAGCACATGGACAGAACACACCTTAGCTGTGGTGTTGAAGTATCTGACTAAAACTCTGCACTGCGGAGGAGCCATCACTTCCCGTTAAAAAAAAAACACTCCAGCAACACAGATCAACCAGAAACACACACACCATCTTAGAGCAGGAGGAGGCAGTGAATGGGAGTCTGTAGGGTCCAGCATGGTCTCTTCTGTGGATATGTAAGGACACTCAGCAGCTACTGATGTGTACAAACACTCTTGTCTTTTTGGGATGCTGCAATTTCTTTTTCTGCAGAAAAAAAACCCCAAACTAAACCAATTCTCTTGCTCCTTTAACGTGAAATGCAGACATCTTATTCTTGATAGTGTTCCCACAAATCTTAATCTACCACATTAACAAATAGGGATGTCCCGATACAAGTGCTGGAATCAGATCTGATACCGACATCATGTTCTTGCACTCACGAATGAGCTCAAATAGAACCAATACCATTTTACAGCATGTCTATACTCATGGAACCCGGGGTAACAATATGTAACCACCGTTAGCAGAGTAGGTGATGTAAATGGCGGTAATGCCTCTCCAAGCTGGTTTTATCTAAATGTTAATAACCCAAAAGAAGATAAAGAAGGTGGGCCACAGAAGAAGAGGAAGAAGTTTCCTTAGTTCAAATAAGTGTTTCAACAGTCAGCCATAAAGTAGTTGGGCGTTTTTAAGATTCCGACTTAGCCTGAAAGACATTTACGTGCAACTTAACCAGCCTACGTGGTGTCGGATCTGATAATAAGAGCATGTACTTGTACTCATAAATCAGCTCAGATACAACAAATGCTATTTTACAGCAGCGTATTTTGTCCATACTCATAGAACCCGATTACTCAATATGTACCCAACGCTAGCTAAACTGGTTTCATCTAAATGTCAATAACCCAAAAGAAGAAAAAGAAGGTAGGTTGTGAACAAGGATCTTTTAGTTCAGGAAAGTGTTGCCAATGTTTCGGCAATTGGACATTTTAAAGATTCACACTTAGCCCGAAAGACATACAGATGCAACTTAACCAGCCTACTGATATCAGATCAGTTTCTAAGAGCATGTACTTGTACTCATAAATCAGCTCAGATGCAAATGTAACCAATACCCGTTTAGAGCGGTGTATTATATTTACACTCAAAGAACCTGGGGTAACAATAAGTAACCAACGTTAGCAAAGTAAATGAATGTAAATGGCAGCAATGCCTCTCCAAGGCTGGTTTGCTAAACTCCCATAACACAAAATACTTCTGACGTAGCCTGACAGACATTCGGGGGCAACTTAAAAAGCCTGTTTAAAAGACTCAAACAAGACATGTTAAGCTGCTAGAAGAGCACATACTACATGCTAGCAGCAACATGCTACAACCTTTGGGTCAAAAAACGTGCCAATCGCCAAAGATGCTCAAATTACAGCATCAAAACAATGACGGCAACCTTAGCTGCAGACAACGCTTCACTGAAACCTCTTTATTAAGTGCTTGGTACCAGCAAATACCCAAATTTAAGTATCTGGCCTGACGACATGTGGTATCGGGACATCCCTGCGATAACGATCAACGCCAAGAAGCACTTTTAGTATGACCGTGGATTGTTTGGAATTGAGAGAATCGCAAATATGCTAATCCAGCTGCAACTGAGACCACGCAGGGACCCTAACGTGCTTCGTGTACATCCAGTGATAGCAGCGTAAAGAGTGGAATATGTGACTAGACACACTAAATGGTTTATCTACCATCAGCTTTAAGGAGTACGCTACACAGCCAGAATAACACATGTCAGTGACAGCCATACATGTTACAGATGTTATGGGCAAGGACAAAAAAAGTAAACTGAAAACATAAAATCACAGACACAGCCATGGACGAGTGGAGACGCATGGAAGTGTGTACGTTCGTGAACTCATACTAGGATACACACTGTCACGCCTATATATAGGCCTATAGTCTATATATAGAATGAGTGGTGATGCGCTGGGGTCACAGAGAAGCAGGTAGAGACAAAGTGAACTGTAGTTGGGCCACTTACATGGATACATTGGAAGCGTACAGGAAACTGACTTCTTCAAAGCGCAGAGTTTTATTCCAGACAAAGAGAAGTACAGTATAACTTTAAACACTTGAATCAGTTCTCCCTCTATTCTCCGCCGTGAAGGCTGCACGCATGCACACTAGGAGAAACCAGGGGTTAAAATGACTACTGGCTAACTTCCAGTGGCATGCACCGACAATAAATACGCCAGAGTAAAAGTACAGCATTCCTTTAGAAACCATTTAGAAGTTCAGCTGCTCAGCTTAATTCACGGTGAGTGAAACAAGACCACGAGGCACTAGAGGTGCAACTTTTTCATGCTAACTGAACAAATTAAAAGCCCCATCACCAAAACTAACTCAACACAACAGCCAGTATAGAATAAACATGCAAGAATAAAAAAACATTCAGCTGTCTGCAGCACTGCCTCGGCTGCCAGCTTCCATATTAAAGTATGATAATCAACCATGCAAACCTGCGCTATACATCAACTGAACCCATGCCAGTGGATAGCCGTACACTGTAAAGTCACACACAGTTACGACAACAGGTTTATTTATGTACGGTCTGTATTTCAGAGTTTCTGAACGGTGGCAGAAAAAGCGCTGTTTCGCCTCTCTCTGGAAGCACCGCCGAGCAAACTCTGAAATAATATGACCAATTAAAGCAAGAGGCCACTGCAGCGGCAGCGGCGTCTGCGAGGAAGGAGAACTGCCAGAGAGCATTGCCTCAAATAGAAATGTCCAGCCCTTTCTCCTTGGTTGAAAGAATGTATAAACACGAATCCACGGCTCTCGTCCTGCGCCAGCCTTTTGTCTCTTCCAAGCCCATGCACCATAAACAGACACAGAGAGAGACAGAAAGATAGAGAGAGAGAAAGAAACAGAGAGAGACACTCTACAGACTCCCGCTGCTGTCCCACCATGCAGCCGATACGTGGCTCGCTACAGACCATCACCAACTACTGTTGTACGACAGAATACATGCAAAGTGACAACTGAAAACAAACGTTCTCGCTGCTCGGGGAAAGTGGCCGATATCATGCAAACACTCAGGGAGGGAGAGGGGGAATCGGGTTAAAAGCAATGCCAGGGGACAACAACGCAGGCTGCTGCCGACTCGAGGACTGATGCAGGGTAAAACTGGCTCCACCAGTATCCATTCAGCTTGCTGATTGACTGAAGGTGGAGGTGGCAGACACGGGTGTATGTTGCACCGGTGGATGCAGGTGGTTGTCTTTCATTCTCCACACTGCAGCAGAACTGAGAGTATAGAACTATACAAATAAAAAAAATAAAAAAATAAAAGATCCAGCCTCGTCCATCATGCAGGAACTGACTCGCACACACACACACAAACCCACACACCCAAACAAATCACTAGGGATGCACCGAAAAATTTCAGCCGAAAATCGAAAACGCGTTTTCGGGCCATTTTCGGCCGAAAATTGCTGCGGTTGTTGCTTGCACGTGTTGTTTTGGCGATAAGGGTCCGAAATTTTTTGGCCGAAAAACCGAAAACGCACTTTTGGGCCATTTTCGGCCATTTTCGGCCAAAAACTGCTGCGGTTGTTGCTTGCACGTGTTGTCTTGGCGATAAGGGTCTGAAAATTTTTGGCCGAAAAACCGAAAACGCACTTTCGGGCCATTTTTGGCCAAAAATTGCTGCGGTTGTTGCTTGCACGTGTTGTCTTGGCGATAAGGGTCTGAAAATTTTTGGCCGAAAAACCGAAAACGCACTTTTGGGCCATTTTCGGCCAAAAATTGCTGCGGTTGTTGCTTGCACGTGTTGTTTTGACGATAAGGGTCCGAAAATTTTTGGCCAAAAAAACGAAAACGCACTTTTGGGCCATTTTCGGCTGAAAATTGCTGCGGTTGTTGCTTGCACGTGTTGTTTAGGCGATCAGGGTCCGAAGATTTTTGTCCAAAAAAACAAAAACACACTTTTGGGCCATTTTCAGCCGAAAATTGCTGCGGTTGTTGCTTGCACGTGTTGTTTTGGCGATAAGGGTCCGAAGATTTTTGGCCGAAAAACCGAAAATGCCATTTTAGGCTATAAATTTATCGCCGGAACAACACGGCCGAAACAGCCGAAACACGGCCGAAACAGCCGAAACAACACGGCCAAAACAGGATGTTGTGATGATGCAAGCAACAACCGCAGCATTTTCGGCTTTTCTTTTTGGTGCATCCCTAAAAATCACCACAGTAAGCCCATGCAGAAATCCTGTCTTACAGTGGCGTGAGTCAAAGTGATCTAATACAACGATTAAGTGGCTGATTGAGACCCCGATTAAAACAAAACAACTGCTTTCAAAAACTCATGCATCAGTTTGAAAAGTAAAACATATTCACATGAAAAGAAACAACCTTAAAAGCACAAAGAAATAAAATTCAACTCATTGGAAAGACTTCCATAAAAGTGAACATGCGTCGGTGCTGCTGTGATTTTTTATTTTTTTTCCCCCAGCATGCTGCTTTCACATCCGGAGCCATAAGCTGTCACAACCACTTAGCCACAGCACCGGGAGAGGGGATGGAGCACAGGAGGGTTTCTACGCCGGGGAAAGTAAAAAAAAAAAAAATAAATAAATAAAAGAGCATCTGACGGCAATCTGCCATGCATCCGTCCTCTCGCTGCGTTCCTCTCCTGCCCTCCGGTGCCAGCTACACACAAACGTCATTCCCAATTTTTTTGTTGCGTGAGGAGTCGTAACAGTTAACGGTGTGGCTGCACAAGTTGTGCGTCAGTAGAAAAAAAATAAAAATAAAGTAGGTTAATGTGAAAATAAATAAATAAATGATATAAAAAAAAAATGCTGCAGAGGAAAATTACCCAGCATGCCTTATGTAGTTGTTCTTGCACCCCCAAAATCATTCCCGCAAGGAAACAAGTCTGGTTTAAAATAAAAAAATAAAAAATGAAAAACATACTGCAGAGAACCAGGGAGCGGGATACCAGTGGGCTGCATCAGAGCATAACACTAAAGGGAGGATGGGAGCTAGCTAGCAGTCAAGTGATCAAGCAGAATTATGACGGGAGTACAAGAAAGAGAAGACAAAAGAGAAGAAGAAAGAGAGAGAGGTAGAGCGAGAAAGAGAGAGAGAGAAAGAGAGAAATTACCTCAATCTTACGACCTTCCACCAAAGTGCCGTGGAGCTTTTCTCTGGCTTTCTCTGCGTCGGCGCTGGTCTCAAATGTCACAAAGCCGAACCCCTGTGGTACACGGGAGAGGTTAAAGAGGACGGCGGCGGGTGTGGGGTGACATATATCGACGGGGCCTTCGTCGCCTCTTCCCCGTGCGGCCGCCGTTCCTGCTACACTCACCTTTGAGCCCCTCTCGTTAAAAATAATCTCTACGTCCAGAATCTTCCCGAATTGCTGCGAATAAAAGTTGAGAAAGCAAATTAGTATAAAAAATATATATAAGCAACATGAATGATCTCTTCTTCTCTGATGCAGGGTCAGTTTCAGCTACCTTGCACTAGGGGTCGCTGTTACACAAACTACAACTACCCACATTTTAAAGTGTTTAGCAGTTCCTTTGATTTGAACTTTGCTCCGTCCCATATTTTTTCTCCCACTTCTTCCTAACACACTGACACACTTCAAGCTACTTGAGAACAACCCACTTGTCGTCTTTTCTTTGGGGGAGTTTGACTCTTTCGTGTGAGGCGGACCCTAAAAGTCTAGACTGATTTATTGATGCTCTTAAAAACCAAAGAAGAAGAAAGATTCTCACCCCAAACATCTGCCTGAGGTCCGGGTCCCGGAAGCGGAAGGGGATGTTTGAGACGTGCAGGCGCTTGGGCGTCCCCTTGGCCTCTGACGAGTCTCCCGTGGAGCCCCCAGCTCCCGTCACCCCCGTCCCGCACTGCACGCCCGCCTCGCCCTGAGACGTCTCCTCCGCTTTACCCTGTGTTTTTATTTGTTGTGAAAGGTGAGAGAGGAGACGCGGAGGTGAACAAAAATGCATGACGCCACCCGTGAATTCCTGCAGAGCTCAAATAAACAGTCCCCTGCACACGAACGTCAGTCCGGGTGTGTTGAGTTGGAATAAAATGTGAGCCGTTACGTGGCGGACACAGACAGCTGGAGAAAATGAAACAGAAGCACATCTGCTCCTTCAGCCAAGCGAGAGACGAACACAGATCAAATTCTTTCTGGGTAAATGTTTCAGCCATATTAGCAGCTGAGCTAAGGCTGCACTATGCAGAATGCTAATATGCTCAGAGAAACTATGCTAACGGGGACTGATTATCCTTGGACTAGGGATGTCCCGATCCGATCTCAAATAAACATTCTTGTCTTCCTTGTACTCTCCTGGATGTGACTGCATTCAGTCCAATAAATATTTCTGTTCGTCCAAGCTAACGCAGTCAGGAGAGAGTAGCTCTGTTCTCTACTCCAGAAATGTTCTGCTTACCCAACACTAGGGATGCACCGAAAATTTCCAGCCGAAAACCGAAAATGCATGACATTTTCGGCCGAAAATTGCTGCGGTTGTTGCCTGTACGTGTTGTTTTGGCGATAAAAGTCCGTAATTTTTCGGCCGAAAAACCGAAAATGCGCCGAAAATTTATCGCCGAAACAACACAGCCGAAACGGGATGTTGTGATGATGCAAGCAACAACCGCAGCAACTTTCGGTGCATCAATACCCAACACCATAAACTCCCTAACCCTCTCTGGAAGATTTCCCTCCTTGACGTCGTCTCCAGTAAACCTTTCTATTCTTTTAAACGTCGTTTCGGTGCGGCCTTTAGCCTTGGCGCTAGCCAAAATGAAGAGGAAGGCGACCATACTGAAGATCAGGCATGGCTGAAGCCCGATACTGATCATTTTAACGGCCCTGATAACGACTGGGGCGTCTGTTAGATGTTTAGCATCATCTTTGCACGTCTTTAGTAAAATAAATCAATAAACTTCACTTAGAAACTAAACCATCCTCCTGCTATTTCAATTACAGGAGAATTAGCTAAATTTCTGCGCTCCTGCACCTACAAAATGACTCAATCCCCCCCGGTATCCCAACCAGGTGCTTACATTGTTGCTGTTGCTGGCGGCGTTGGCTCCGTTAGCCCCCACATCTGCTGCGCCCTGGCCCCCAGCGCCAAACATCGCCCCGGGGCCAAACTCCGTTCCCGTTAGCCCGTTCTGAGGAGGGGGCGGAGGGGCGAAGGCTGCGAAGGGTGGGGCCACCAAGCCGTCCTGTCCTCCTGTCGAATCCTGAGAGCCCTGTGGGGGAGAAGGAGGGAGGGAGGGAGGAGGAGGGAGAAGAAGGAGATGGAGTTAACGTATATTCTCAGGGAGCCCTCTCACAGAGACTACCTCCAGGAGCCAGACGGAGGGGGTTAAAACTATCACATTTCACTCTCGTTTACTGCTCCTCCCCTCGTCGCTCCCCGCCTGCCACCCTCCCCTCGCTCCCCTCCCCTCCCTCTACCTCCATATCTCTGACAGGCATGTGTTTTCAGTCAGCCGACCATGAAATATTTACAGCAAACACATCTATTATTAAGAGTCACAAAATTTGATACACGGCTTTGAGATACAAAGATGCGTCTGGGATGAGTGCACACACAAAGAGATGGATGCTAATCGTGACGCGTTTATATCTACCGCCGCGTCATGCCAACACCTGCATGTGTGTTTTTGGATCTATGTTTGAGATTAAATGTGTATCTGGTGGTGGTGGTGGTGGTGGAGGTGGGGGTTCACAGCCTCGGGTTCTTTCTGTCTGCTGCCGTTCCATCTGCACCAGCGGCAGGATCATCTGCCTTATCTCGTGAGCGCGGCGTGACTCTGCACTATTGCTTGCTTTCAATCATTTCACACGCACTCACAAGGACATCCTGTATTTTTCCAAATAAATAAATAAAACGTCTTTAGAGCGAAGTCAAACAGAGCATAATAGAAACGCTGCAGCAGAGGCTTTAGGGTCAGGGCTGCATCTTCCACACCAGGCAGCATCCAACAACATTAACCGCCGGTCTGGTCCGTGCCACGGGCTGTATCTGGGCTGGGAGACGCCTAGAGACGCTCTGTCTCCAGACGGCCTTTTTAATTAGGCGGAGCAACTAAGATGCCGCAAAAGCAAAATGGGCTCTCTCTCTCTCTCTCTCTCTGCCTCCCTCTAATCCTATAGGCTGGCGTCGCTTCCGCAGCGTCGAGCATGAGGCCGTGGTAAACAGCCAGCTGAGGCTAAAAGGCCCATCTGCAGCACAGATAGCTTCTGGGGTCTGGGCCCAACAGATAGTGGAAGGCAGTCCAAAAAAAAAAAAAAAAAAGGGATAGGAAAAAAGGAAATCTGTAAAAACTAGTCTGCCGCCGCTCTCGTTGTGGCGAGGCTGAACGTATGCAAGGAAAGAATGTGCTAAAGTGGATCCGCTTCAATCTGTGTCATCGGCCAGTAAAGAAAAAAATAATAACTGTTCAGGAAAATGATAATGGATCAGTTAAGCTCATGAGTTATGCCTCTCTTTCTCCTTAGGTTATGTTATATCAAAGCCTCAGTGGACGTGTCGGGGCATGTGAGCTCGTAAACCTGCAGTAGCCTGTGTTCAGGCTCTAAAGGGTGTGTCCTATAGGCATCTCCCAGCCCACGGTCGGGACAAAGTCCTGGGGCAGAAGGAGAGAGTGGTGAGGAAGGAGAAGGTCAAAGTTCGAAGCTTATCATGTATCCTTTGCACGTATATATAGTGTATATTTACTTCTAATTCAAGTACAAATCTTGTATTTTATTAAATTCTTTGCTTATACTATTGTTTTTTATTATTTTAATTTTAAATTATGTTATTTTATATCTTTATTGTATTTTAAATATTATATTATATTATATCTTTATTGTATTTTAAATATTATATTATATTATATTATTATTTTATTTTATTTTTATTATTTTTATTTTATTTTATTTTTTATTTTTAAATTATGTTATTTTATATCTTTATTATATTTTAAATATTATATTATATTATATTATTATTTTATTTTAAATATTATATTATTTTATTTTAAATATTATATTATATTATATTATTATTTTATTTTATTATTTGTATTTTATTATATTATATTACTATTTTATTTTAAATATTATATTAAATTATTGTTTTATATTATTATTTTATTTTATTTTATTTTATTTTATTTATTTTTTTTACTTGGTCACAGTAGCTTATATGCACATAAAAAAACATTCTTAAGAACCACAAGTAAAAAGAACAATAAAGTAAAATAAACATTAAAACAAAATAAAAATAAAAATCTAGTAAAATAAAATAGTATAAGCAAAGAAATTACAAAATTAGCATATGAACAAATGTACAAGAAGTGGAGATGGAAGTAAATATATATTATATACATACAGAGAATTTCACTAGTTTTTCTTTTTTTTTGTTCAACTGAGACGTGTGGAAACGCCGCTGACCATTTCAGTTTAAAAACCTCTCTGGTTTTAGTCTGAACTGGCGGTAACGGCGAGTTTTGGAAACGATGACTCAGATATTTGCTTCCCAATTCGATCTTATCAGTCGTCACGCGTTCATTTGTGTCTCGTCGGTTTTCTTTCCACCGCCGCCGCCGCTCTACCCACTATTTAAACAGATGCAGATGAGAGGACCTCATGCTCTATTTAGAAAGGCCATCATAACCACTGACAGGCAAGTTAAGGCTGCATCAACGCTAATATGCTTCAGTTTTTAACGCATGCAAATTCACAGCAGCCAGGCTTCTTTCGAAAAGATGGCTGTCTTTGTTTTAATTACAGGGTTACATTTTAGTCTGAAACCCTGCAAAACAAAAGCTTTTGAAAGCACTAACACCAACGTTCGCTTTCTTTTCCAGAAGAAAGCAAAGTGATCACCTTGACTACCGGCGGTCAGTTATTCAGCTCGGATAACAAATTATAGGTGTTGCTGCTCTCTGCCGTCTACAGGCAAGCTATTTATGACTTGCTTCTCCAGCGGCAAGTGCAGGTTTAAAGCAACAAATCTATGGCGTTTCAGTCTCTGCTTCGGGACGCCTAAAACGCTACAGAAAGCAAGCAGAAATGTAGACTTTCTTTTGAAACGATGACACGCTAGCTTTGTAACAGGACCTCACCTGTCACTACCTGTTCCTACCTAATTCGTCACAGCGTTTCTGGAAGTAAGCAAAGACATCAGCGCTGACTACCAATGGTTGACTCAACGCGGATGACGAATCACAGGCAACTTCATGCACCGATTGCAAATATGTGCAGGAGGCAAGGGATTTGGGGCAATTCCTGTTTTGCGGGGGGAAATTTTGTGGCAAGTTAGTGCTGGCTAGGATGGAGGCACATTTTAGTACGGAGTTACTCAGAGGCTACTAGAGTAGAAAAGGTGTTAACCAAGACTTGGTCTAGTTTTAAATCTAGACAAGGTAAAGGTCTAAAACTACTTGTCGACAAACGATATATTTGGCTGAATCTATATTTTTCTAGAAGCGTACATAACAGCCCTAAGGTACTGCCAAGATGGCGACGGCCGGAGACGCCGCGCTGGGCTTCAGAACTACTCTTCATATATTTTTGCACGTTTCAAGCAACGTTGTGTTTGCGTTGTGTTTTTCCTATTGCCCCTGAAAGTGTCCCTCCCCTCCCCTCCACAAAGCCTTCTTAACCTGACGGAGAAAACAGCTCGGACAACTCACGTAGCATGCAAAGCTAGCACTAACAAAAATTTGCGTTACCGCCACTTTTTAAAACCCGATGTTTGCACTCTCGGTATTTTAGACCACGGATTTACAATTATTTAAAGAGAGTTGGTCAAAACCCGAAGGAAACAACTTCGGAAATTAGCATATATTAGCAAATGTACAAGAATTAGAGATGGAAGTAAATATTTATTATATACAAACGGAGAATTTTACTGGCTTTGCGCTTTTTTTTTGTGCAACCGAGACGTAAGGAAATGCCGCTGACCATTTCAGTTTAAAAACCTAGCAGGTTTTATTCGGAACTGGCGGTAACGGAGAGTTTTGGAAACGATGACTCGTCTTAACCCGACGGAGAAAACGGCTCGAAGCTAGCACTAACAAAAATTTACATTACCGCCACTTTTTAAAACCCGATGTTTGTGCGCCTCGTCTCTGGACGTAACGTTAACTAGCTAAAATTTTTAAGCGCTAGCTAGCAAAGTCAAGTAACTATAAATTAGAATTATTCACTGATTCTTTATCTAATCTCTTGTACATTTGTACGCCTCAACAGCTTATGTTTAGTATTCCTGTAGATGAACTGATAAACTGCTGCTGTTTGTCGCTAAATCAAATAATCGCGTTTTTGCAGTAATTTAAGACGGACTGAAAACGCATGCTCTTATTTTATGTGTAGACATTTCATATACTGTACGAATCGTTTTTAATGTTTGGGTTAGCATCGTTATAAGGGGCTTTTATTAAGGCGGCAGAATTCCTACGCTGCCCCTTCACGTTGACTTATGCTGTTGACTAAATTGCAACAACTCACCTCCCGCGAGATTTCAGAGCAAGACTCATACGTAAAAGCGGGACTGTTACGTGTTAGACAGGAAACATATCTGGAAATATCGTCGGACGCTTATAATACAGCAATTTGAGCCTTTAAATGGCAAAACCCCTTGATTTTGCTTGGCAGCCATTTTGCTGTTGCTGGTTGTAACGGTTTCTTTTATCTTTATTGATCATGTACGCCCCAAAAAAGATGCGAGACTTGGGCCCAAGTTTTAAAAACACCACAATGATCCACGAGCCATGAGTTATCTGATTGGCCGTGTACGGAAACGGGCCACGGCCTGTGGTTTGACGGAGATCTCGGTGCAGCAGAGGCTTTGAAGGGCGAGCGCTGGTGGTTTTTAAAAAAAAATAGGGGGGAGAAAGAGAAAAAATTTGCCCTCTGGCTTTCATCAAGCGTGGCAGGCAAGAACGAAGAGGGAAGGGCAAGAATATTTACTTCAACCTCAGAAACAAAGAAAAGACACGGGCTGCAGAAGTAGATCAGTAGACGACTTTGCACATTTTGCAAAAAAGTCACTGATTGGTGATTTGCACCAACATTTTTGGTTGTTTATTTTTGAGCTCCCGTGGCTGGGGGTGAGATGTACCGGGGGTGTTTAGAGGCTAAATTCAGCAGGCAGATGCATGCTTGAGAGGTTTGCAGTGAGGACTGAAACAGCTTGTATCAATGGGTCTTACTCCAGATGGTTCCTTTTTAATTGTAATATCAGATTGTTGGAAAAAAAATCTGTGTTCATCTTTGCTCAGATTGATTTTCAAGTCATTTTATGTCAAAATTCAGTCTGGAAGGTTTCTCTTGAGACTGGCTATAACTCTAAAGTGAGCGTCTCATTATTTCCTATAACCCCCTCCCTTCCAGCTAAAACCCCTTTATATTTTTCCATTATCCTCCCCCTCGCCTCCTTTTGACTATATGATGGTGCCATGTAGGGCAGTGCTGCTCCTTAGTCAGCGGGTCAGGAATGCCTGTGTCGACTTATGAGTTTGCCGTCATCCGTTCTGATCTTAATCCACTGTCAGCTTTCATCTCTCTTTCTCTCTCTCAGCGGTTTGTTAGTCCATCGGTTTGTGCAGTGATTCATTTTCAGCCAAATCACAACTCTCACTTTTGAAGATAAGAGACAAAGTGTAACATCACACACGCGTCTTTTAAACCTTTGTCGCAGGAGTCTAATTATTACAACACCTTAAGATGTTTTTTTTTTTTCCCCTCCAAGTGACTAATCACGTGGAGGAGTTGTGCAATGACACAAGGCTGGGTTGTGGTTTATTCAGAGAGAGATCTTGCAAAGACAGAACATAAACAAGTCTGTAACTTTAGTTTTATAAACTGTGAGCTGCTTTCTCTGGTGTCCTAAAGTAGTCTCATGTACAGCTACTGCAGTTCCTCAAATGACCACTTGAGGCTGGCTACAAATGTGAGTCTATCCCATCAGACCTCCATGTCAAAATGTTCAACATTTATAGCCTAGTACGAAGGCTTTTGGTCTCTATAGCAAATGTCTTCACTCATGTCAAGTGTAAAAGGGTGAATTTCATGTAACTCACCCATTATACATTTTTTTCCAAGCGAAAAGTAATCCATATGCTTTTTAAATTAGCTAGCAGTTAGGTAGAGAAAAGCTTGTTACATACTCCACGAGAAGGGAGAAAGTTATTCTTGTTCTCGAGGTGAGCAAGAACAAGAACAAAGTTCTGATGAACTGCACAGGCTGCTGCTGCTTGTCGCTAAATCCAATAATCACATTATTACAGTGATTTAAGACGGACTGAAAACGCATCCTCTTGTTTTATGTGTAGACATTTCATATACTGTAGAAGGGAGAAAGTTATTCTTGTTCTCGAGGTGAGCAAGAACAAGAACAAAGTTTGTTTTGGCCAGGTCATTTATATTTGAAGAGAAACTCAAGTGCCGAAATCCGTGGGGACGTCCTCATAGGGTCCTCCCATTGCTGCATACAGCAAGCGCGCTAAGCATTGTGGGAAATATGGAACAAGCAGGACGAGAGGCGTTTTTTCTTATTATTTTCGGGTGTCGGCCAGTCGTTTTGACAACTCTGTCCGTCGGATCACGCCAGTATGCCGATCTCTACCTAGGAGAGTAACGGTCACACTGCAAATATTAGCATCTATTAGCCCACAGAGTGGCCGCTAGCATTTCCGCTTTTCCAGTTCAGAGAACAGTTGTTGGACACAACACGAGGAAAAAAGTTCTGCCTGATTGATGTTTCGAGAAGAAGCTGTGAGAACAAAATTATGTCATTTTGTTCTCACAGCCCTAGGAGAGAGAACAAATTTCTTGCTTCTTGCGGAGTATGTAACAGCCTTACAGTACAGCCTTACAAGATGGCAACGGCCGGAGACAACATGTTGAGCTTCAAAACTGCTCTTCACTTAACCTATGGGTGGCGTTATGGAAGGCTGGTCAATCTTTATATACAACTAGTCAGTAATTTACAATCCTTATGACTGGGATGACCAATACCAGTGAAATAGAAGAAGAACTCTTACACCAAAGTGCCTTAAACTGAAGAAAAATGCTGTTTCCAGGAGTTGAGAGTCCTGCTGCAGACAGCGCAGTCATTTTGTTAACCTGGCTTCAGTGCTATCATGGCAGGATAACAGCAAAACAATAACTCAATAAGCCAGTAGTATCACTTGAGACAAGCAGTGGCCAAAACAGGACGTTTCTATGGCCTACAGATGGATTCCCCACACGATGACAGAGCATTTGTCGCATTTTTCCTCGACACTGGACCGCTTCCAAGACATCTACGTCCCCATTTATTATTTAGACACAAGGCGATGGTAAAAATAAGGTTTAAAAATAGCGCGATAATCCTTTTAAGTCCTCTTTAAACTGCAGTCTAACCCGAAGCTGCTCCGTCAAGTGTCAGCAGCTCGAGATACGTGACACGGAGCTTGACGGTTTTTGACAGTTCTGATCAGCATCAACGTCAGCGTCATTACCATAATCACACAGACGGCCGTTTCTCAAAAACCCTGACTCACCTTGGGCAATAAATATATATATGAGAATAAGAATCGTTTACAAGAAAAGCATGTGCATTTGGTAGAAACTTGGCTTGCACGTACAACGATGACTGGTTGCCAGTACGTTTCTGGCTTTAAAAGTCAATAAATAGCAAGAGAGAAGAGAAAAGGGAAAGATTTATATAACTGTGCATGGAGTCTAGGGTTGTAGGTTGAGCTGCGACAGTTAGACAAGTAATAAATGGACATAAAAATGAACGAGGAGCTATTTTAATAATCAAACACATTTTAAACTGTACGATTTAAGTGAGGCCAACAAAACAAACGGATATAAAATATTAGAGTCCTCAGCCTGCAGTGTGCCTGCCTACATGACAAAAAAAGGGCTGACTCAGTCCTTCAGCTTGCTTTACACTCTACGCAAAACCATTGCAGGGACAAACGCTGGTACCCCGCGCTGTAGGAAGCATTTATACCTGTGCGCTGACGTGTCGGTATTGTTCTGTAATTATGAGAGTCGGCTGTGGACATTTTCTCTGAGCGTTTCAAACAATTAATGGCTCACGTTGGAGTCGGAGCTAATACGAGCAGAGAAGAGAGAATGGAGAGAGTTTCTACGCCTCTCCGGTAGCTGAGAGACTTGGACGAGGAAATAAATGCAGGGTGTACTCACACTTTTGGCTATGGGGTACCTTGTAGTCTAGCCAGTGGAGCTAATATGTGGTTAACGCCAACAGCCCGGACCCTGTGCAGACCCTGTGCACCTCCTCCAGAAACGCTTCGGCCAACGTTTCTGTCGCCATTGTTGAAAGTGAAGCAGGAAGTAGAAGCAAAAATGAACCCGACTGGCAAAAAAAGACACGGCGCCGACTAGCGTTTGGGTGGCGTTTTTACAGTTCGAGCCAGACTGATAGGCGCGCAAGTATAAATGGCTCGCACCATCGTAGGCACGTGCGTAGGTTACGCCTTTAACCTCTGTCTAGCTAGCATTTACGATTTTATTCCTTTATATAGCATTCATAACAATCCAAAGTGGCTCAAGATGCCTTTACAGATGGGTGAAACATAGGATTTTACTTGATTTTTACGCCAATGATTTAAGGTTCACCTTTAATCCCAACCAATTTGCAAGACCTTGCAACAGCAGAATGATGTTTTAACCCTAACAGCAAGCTAGAACAGCTTCTACAAGTCATGTTGCCATTGTTTCAGCTTGCTTTTCAGCTATATCATGACCAGGATGGCTAAGGCAAGCATCCTTTGACTAGTGCAGGAGTATGAAAAGACATCGAGGAAACTTGCTGATTATGTTTCAACCAAAGATGCAGACAATGCAAGATAATTCCCACTACCTGACACCTAGACCGCACGGTGAAGGGTCACAAATCCTGGCCAGAAGCTGAACAGACGCTGCACAAACTGGCTTCACACCTAGCCGAGGATATTCTGGAGGAAAATTCCCAATTTGTAGGAAAAGCAGAAATGCACCAGGACAACTGAGAACCTTTCACGGACCTAAACCATCTTGCACGGCTAATTCTGAGTCTGGACACTTGTTTACTGCCGTCACACTTTCTGCAGAATCCTTTTGAATGTAAAAACCCAGCAGCGCCGACTTAAAACTGCTGCACAAACCCGCTGTTTACGATGCGGCCGTCGGTAACCAAGGAGATGCAGGACTGCACCACATCTGTGCGTCGCTATGTGACTCCCGGCGTGCGAGCACTTTGCCGCTGCGAGGTAACACAGCGGAGCACTTTCACACCTCAGCCCGCCGCACGCAGCCAGCCTCGGGCGAAGGCAGTTAGAGCGGCATTAGTGTCGGACAATATCACCGGGGCTTTATGGGCAGTGGGAGAACAGTTAAGCCCGAGGTGGAGTCGTTTCACACAGTGCATTAGGCCACCAATTCAGAGGACCCTGCGCTCCGGCTCGGCGTTTAATCTGCGGCAACGGGGTTTGTGTTTTTGTGCGAGATGCCGCTTTGAAATGTGAGGGGCTGTGAAGCACAAAGAAGCGCTGAGAATCCTCAGGGATAAACATGACGAATAAATCTAAGCATCATTTAACTCTTCGGTTTGGTTTAGTGTATCCACCTTGACGTTTTAAGAAAACAACACTGCCGCCGTCAGAGTGCAGCGCCACTATTTTGTCACATGTGTGCAGCTACACTCCCACAAACAAACATGCACATAAAACCCCGAGGGTTACAGACTTGGGTGTGGGTGCTCGGCATCGGCAGCCTCCTTGAAGGTTTGTTGTTGTTGTACGGTGCTAAACAAGTGTTCACTGGATAATCCACATTTTATGATTTGCAGGCCTGTAATGGAGCCGTGTCCTCTGCCAGTCACAGGATCCTAAAATGATTTGCCACGCTTGGAGAATATCAAGAAAACAAGAATATTCTGATCTTATTTCCCTAGAAGGATCTTTTACAAAAGGTGTCACGCTGCTTATCGGTTTTGGCACAAACCAAGCAGAGCAGGAAAGTTGCTGTTGCCTGCTTCGTCTGCTCCTGTCGTTTGAGTTTGTTGACATCAGCCTGATAACTGCAGACAGCTGGCTAGCTAGCGTCGACTCCCCAGCAGGTAGGGAGACACTAAACAAAGGCTGCATCCACGCAAGTGTGGCTTCAGCCGCCGAATAATGCGGCCCCCAACGAAACAAATGGAAACCAGGCAAGCGGAGGCCGCGTATGCAAAATAGGCATCCCCAGCTACCTACTCAGAGTCAGGCTGCTTGCTAGCTGCATTAGCTTTCTTTAACCACAATATAAAGTCCTGCAGAATGCATGTGCTTCACAAAATTCACAAAGAAAGTTGTGGAAATATGAGCTCGTCCCGCATCTAGCATGCGCTTAGCTTTTACAAACCCCAAATATTTACAGATCCACAGCAGACCCAGTAAACGCTCACCTGCAGTATGCTTTCTCTCGCGCCGTGTGTCTCCCAAAACAGAGAGCCGTGCCATAAATTTTTCACAAAAGGACGGTGTGACCGGTGGCGCGTCACCTTCAAAGCGCCTTCCCACATGGAGCTAACCCTTTCCGCCCCCCCCCTCCCCGGCCGGCCCTCACACCCCTACCAGTCACCGCCGCTATCCTATCCCATCCTCCGTCAGGCGTCGCTCTCTTTGAAGAACCTGAATAATGTGTTGAGCTCACACCTCTTCTCTTCAACCTTGCAGGGGGGTGAGGGGTCTGAGAATGCGACTCAGAATGCAGGACTTTGATGCAAAAGAGCGAATTTGCTCAAACTATAGAGCCGCTGCACGCTTCATTTCGCTGCGCAGAAGAGAGCAATTCAGCGAAGTATATTTATTTTAAGAGTATCCAAATAAGGCTGCTGCGAAGACCTGTGAATGCAAATGCAGGTTTGTTTGTTTTGCCTTCGCCGTGCCATAAGGGAAGAGGTCGTAACAGCCGACTACTGTCATTTGTGCGTGTGTGTGTGCAGAAGCAACTGCGCCTTGACACCTGTCTCCCTCAATCCGGGGAGGAGATAACAGCGTGGAGAGCCCGGCTGACGGCGTGGAGCAGCCCTCCCATCACACATGTGAAATCCGTACTGTACGCAGCCAGCGTGGAGAAGGAGCTCGCAGTATCCCATGAGCGCGAGCGTGTCAACACAGGCCGCCGCCGCCTCGTGCACCTCCCCTGCACATCTCCTCCTCCTCCAAAACCTCCTCCAACGCCCGCCCCGAGGCCCGAAAGGAACCGAGGACGGGAGAAGAGAAGAGCGGGACAAGCTAGGACAGGGAGCAGCTCTCATCCTCAGGCTGTCTCTCAGCTAAAGTAGCACAGACACGCCCACCATATGTTAAGAGAAGCCTCGCACACAGCAGCGTCGACTGTATAAACACCGAGATCTGCTGCGATAACGAACTATTATTGCGATGTTTTTGCTGCGCAAACGAAGCGTACGGAGGCAGTTCCTCTTTCAGTGTTGTGTCAACTCGAGTGAAAAATAAAAAATAAATTGTACGCAAAGAGTTAAAAAAAAGTGAAAAGGAGCAGAGCTGCACGGACAAGCCCTGCTGTTAGCCCCGATACCCTGCCAACTATCTGACAAAGGCCTCACCTGGGCCAAGACACAGCAATCCAGAACAGGCCGGAGCGTAAACAGAACACCGAGCGCACTGCGCGGGCCGAGCCAAGCTAAACAAATGAACAAAATCATTAATAAGCTCGTTTTCCAACCCCCAAGCTTTATTTTGCAAAAGTGTGCGTTCAGTCGCCTGCAGAGGGGAAGCTACGCTCTGGACTTACCGGCAGCATAGCTGGGTAGTAGAGCCCCATCATCGTCTGATCTAGAGGAACAACCGCCGGCCAGATCTCCACTTTCCTCCTCTGCGTCTCTCGCTCGCCTCCTATTCCCCCACTCTTGCGCCTGTGCTCTAGGACCATGAGCCGCCGATGGCTTCAGTCCACCGCGTCTGTCTCGCACATTCAAATTCTCCCTCGTTCACTCCCTCCTTCCACCTCCTTCCCTTCTTCTACTTCTCCGGCACGCAAGCCTTTCGCCTGCCTGTCACTCCTCTCCTTTCGTTGCCTCTGCCTGCTCTGATCCCCCCCCTCGGGCCTTTCAGTCTCTCTCTCCTCCTGCCAGCCCTCGTCAGAGTCTTCCCTACTTCTTCTTCTTCTTCTTCTTCTCCTCCTGTGCTTCTGCGTCTGTCATTCACGCGCTCCCGTTACACGTCCTCCTGCTCCCCCCCCCTTTTGCCTCCTCTTGTTCCCGCCCCCTCTTTCAAAACTTTCCCTCCCTTTTTAAGCTTCAAACTCTGCCATCCATCCTTCCCTCCATGAAGGCATCTAACCCCCCCTGAGTCTGGTTGGGAGTCGGGTAGCTGTTCTCGCCGTCTCCTCAAACCCCCGGTGAGAGACGGGATACGGGAAAGGGGAAGAAGATGCTGTCTTCTCTCCGCACGCCGGCTGAGTACGGAGAACACGACCCCCACTGCATTGCAGCTTTTTTTTTTTGATGATTTATTTATTACGTGGCTGCCTGTCAGCTCCAAAAAAGCAGCGGTAGGTAGGTAGGTAGGCCAGCCGGTAGACGGCTAGGTAGCTAGTTGCGTGGGTAGGCTCCTACATCAGCGTCTCCCTCCTGCAGCTGCGTTCGTCCCACGTCCCGGCTATCTCAAACCCAAACAAGAACATTCTTCCTCTAGCTCGAGCTCGGGTCCCGTCACTTCCCAACACCGTGGTGCTAATTTAGCAGGGATGAGAGTGCAGTTCCTTGCGCTGCATTTTCATATGGGAGGGACTGAACTCTGCAGGAAGGAGGAAGGGAAAAAAAAAAGCCCTGATGCCAAGCGTTCAGACATCTGCTGAGTCTGGCTAGAACCGGGTCCAGAAGGGATGATGGGATGGAGAGGGAGGAAAAAGATAAGTGATTGGAAGAGAGGGGCAAGGGGGTAAATAAAAAGAAAAGGAGCGCGAGGCAGGGACAAAGGGGGAGGGAGGGGGGAGCGGAGTGGATGCGAGCGAGAGATAACGGGATAGGGAGATAAATGGATAAAGGGCTGGGTGGAAAAAAAAAAACCCAGAGCGAGGGATGACAGGATTAGGGCTGTAAGTGAGGAGGATGAGGGGATGAATAGGGGGATGATCTCTGGATTAAGTACACAGACTGAACGCGGCGATAAACACACAAACACATGCACGCTGTGTACACACAGATGTGCCCCCGATCATATTCGTATCTGCCGCACCTTGGCCGGCGGAACGGGAGTACGCCGAGCCAAACAAAGGCCGCTCATCAGCCAGCGCTCATCAGCCAGCCCAAACAAAGAGCCTATTCCTCTCACTGCTTCTATACATAATTAATAACCCGGGTTTTACTATTGTAATAATAATCGAGAACAGTTTTTGAAGGTTAAAACTAGCTACGTCCCGATCTGTACTGGCGTCGATCCAGGCGTTTTAAAACTGATCGGATCGGTATTGTGTAGTTATTTATTTGAGGTTTGCAAAAAAACAAAACCACGTCACTGAAGCGCCCTGATGTCTTCTTCTGTTTTGGAGCGGTTGGCTGGCGTCAAAGCTGCCATAAATTAAAGAAGAAGAAGAAGAAGAAGACTAACGTGACTAAACATGTCTGATGTGTGGGAGAACTTTACTCTGGACTGTGCAATGAATGTGGATACTTGATGGGGTGGTAGTAGTTGATCAGTATTCAGTACTACGAACTCGATGCACCAACAGGGCCCTATAAAATCCGTTTTATTTTTTCCCAAATTCTGTTTTTTCCGTTTTAATTTTTGGTAGTTCTGTTTTTTCCATTATAGTTTTTGCGAATCCCATTTTTTTCTTACCTTTTACTCTTATTTTACTATAAAAAACAGTGTGTTTTTAATGCAAATGACTAAAATGTACACAAATTAAATAGAAATTAACTTTATTGAGGTGACAGACAACACGTTTCCTCAATATGGCAAAATTAAAGTGCACCAAAAACAAGTTTTAAGTAATAAAACTACACCGCTATATTAATTAAAAATGATTGAAAATTAAATGCTATTGAATGTGTCATTATTATCATTTAAAAAAAACATTAAAGTGACGGGTAAAAATGGATTGTGACGGGATTTTTATGACCCCGTCAGTCAAAATGACGGACAACGAAAAAGTCTAGCGCAACCTCATATAAGTCGTTCAGGAACTGCTCGGCTCTGTACTGGGGGGTTAGCGTCGAGTTTCGCAGTTTTTTGGCTGATTATGTCAAATTCCGCGTTAAAAAATAGATTCCGTCCGCGATTCCGTGATTGCGGAAATCATAGGGCACTACACAAAACAGAACACGTCGAGTCCACTCAGGTAAAGTCTGGACCGAAACAACAACAACAAACACTGAACGTTTAAAAGAAAAGTTCTCTGGAGACGGCGTCAAGGAGAGAAATATTCTAGAGAGGGTTGGATGGTAGCGTTGGATGACCAGAACATTTCTGGAGTAGAGAACATAGGTTTTCTGGAGCCGAGGTACGAGCTACCCTCTCCACACTACATTAACTATATCTAAAAAAAGGTTCAAAAAAGGCAACTGGACATGTAGAGTTTTTCTGAGAAGACGTTTCACCACTCATCCGAGTAGCTTCTTCAGTTCTAAGGGACTGGTGGGAAGTTTGAGGTTTAAATAGGAACTCCTCTTGAAACTTGCTTGTTATGCCAACAACCAGAAACCGGTGCAGCTAATTTCCATTAACGACTGGTTACTTGCCTGTTGTTGAGGGGGGACTGTTTTTGTCCCCGTCCTCTTCCCTATGAATGGAGCTCTAACGACTCTCGTCCGTCAGAGGCTCCAGTGTCATGAGGTTGGAGCTTCTTGGGGACAGAAGTTAAAACTGTATTGTAAATAGATGGCAGATTAAATCTCAGTCCACCTCCTCTGTTTAGTGAAGGTTTTTCCAGTCTGACATAGATGGCTTCCTTTACTCCGCTTTCAAGTCTTCTCTGGCTAAGACTTGGACGTTGCTATCTTCAAAGGAGTGTCCTTTGTCCTTCAGGTGTAGGTGGACCGCTGAATCGTTTCCTGATGAGCTGGCTCTCCTGTGCTGCGTCTTCTCAAAAAACTCTACAGTCCAGTTGCCTTTTTTTGAACCTTTTTTGGATATACCATGACCTGGATGACCGAGAACCTTCACAGATACATGAACAGAAATATTAACTGGACTGAATCCAGTCACGTTTAGAAGAAGACAAGAAATAGAAGAAAAGCCTTAAGGAATCTACAGTTAAGATCGGATCAGGAATATTAAAAGATCAGCATTGGATCGGGGGGCAAGAAAACTTTAGTAAAAACCTGAAATAAGACTTCAAAAGGCGTGTGTGTGTTGTTAACCCTGATCATCTCTGCGACCTAAACACCAGGAGGCCGACCCGCACGACCTCAAGGGTCAAAATGGCCACGGACACGCCCACCGACCCGCGTTTACCCCCGACAGCGTCCCGCCGCGGGGGAGACCAGCATGAGCACAGCGCCATTTAACGCGCTCGTATTGACACAGGCGCTCGCGCTGACACCGCAGGAGCATTACCAAGACAAATGCACTCTCGCCGAGCTAGGCTTGGCTAACTCCATTTGCATGATAACCCAGTGCGCAGAGTGCTCCTAATATGTGCGCTCAAGGGCAGAATGCATTAGCGGCGGGGATGACTCGTAAGCCATTTATTAAACAAATGCAGAAGTGTTCGCTGGCGCTGAAGTTAACGAGATGACAAGAGGAGTTCAGACACGCTGCAGATCAGAAGCGTTCCCTGTCCAGGTGTTTGTCTTACAAGCTGATGAACTCAAGCGAACCAGGGCTGGAATATAATTCTTCTCTAACTCAGCCGCTGAGTCTTTCCTTCGATTTTTTGTGCCCTGCAGACGAGCCATCTTAAAACGCTTCCATTTCTGTTTCACCTGCACTTCTTTGCCTCATCCTCTTCTTTCCTGCCTTAAATCTCATGCACAATCTTTTTTGTTGTTGTCGTTGTTGCCAAAACCTAGGCAGAAATAACTGATGACATCTAAAAGTCTTGCAGCGTCTCCTCGCTCCAAGAAAGGAGATACCGAGTTCTGAGCAGGAGTGGGGAGAGGGGGTGAGGTCTGTGAGAATCTCCCTTGTTGTGATGTGGGGACGGGACTCTGGGGGCAGGAAGAGGCTCGCAGACCAACACTCCCCTCCTGTGGCATCGCCAGAGAGCTGCACAATCCCAACACACAGACGCACAAACTCAAGCCTCATGCATTAAAAAAAGGGGGGGTGTTTGCAAGTCCTTGTGCGGGCTGGTCTGAGCCGCTCAACATGCTCTGCTGCATGGAGGTAGATAAGGAAATCAAGTCAGCCACCCTGCAGCCGCGCTGCACACATGCGGCGCTCATTACCGAGAGCAATATGCACGGAGAGACACTTAGAATGAGAAATAAAACCGAGAGAGAGGAGGAGGAAGTGTGAAAGGACTGGAGCAGAAAAACCCTGCACGGAGAGCTTAGCTTGAATGAGGTGATAGCAGGGAAAAAAAGAGCTCCTCGTCACATATGAGCTACAACAGGCTTTAGAAAAGCAGTGTCAAACGTGCAGCAAGTGGGCCAAACGCAGCCCGGCCAGAGGGTTCAATCTGGGCCTCGCCATGAATTTGCAAATTTGTGAAACTTAAACAGAAGACATTAAAGGGGAACTACTGTTTTTTTCAACCTGGACCTTATTTCTAGCATAAAATATGATCATTTACTCACCCATATAACTTTTGTGTAATTTGCAGTTGATCGGGAGATATTTAGATCTGCATATATCCGTATAGTGGGAGTGAATGGGGCACCGAAACGCAGCCTCTAAATAACGCATTATCTGCCGCGAAACTCATTAATTTCACCAATATTTTGTTATCGTACGCTAGTGCTATTTCCTCATGAGTCCGGAGTTACCTGTTATCATCATCTGCGGTCTGTAGCATGACCTACAGACCGCAGATGATGTCTTCTGACCTGGATGATGTCATCTCTGAGCGCCGTGTGCACCTGCGACGGTCGGCTTGTTTACCTGTAATTTGCTACTGCTAGTTTTTTGCAACATGGCTGAATATTTTTCTGATTCTGAGGTTGTGGACGAACCATAGCAGGAGCAAATTACAGGTAAACAAGCTGACCGTCGTGGGTGCATGCGAAGCCGAGAAATGACATCATCCAGGTCAGTAGGTCAATCTACAGACCCAGGATGATGATAACAGGTAACTCCGGACTCAACGGGGAATAGCACTAGCGTATCATAACAAAATATTGGCGAAATGAACGAGTTTCGTGGCAGATAATGCGTTATTTAGATCCTGTATTTCGGTGCCCCAGTCACTCCTACTATATGGATATACACTGATCTATATATCTCCCGACTGACTACAAATTACACAAATGTTATATGGGTGAGTAAACGATTGTATTTTATTCCAGAAATAAGGTCCAGGTTGTAAAAAACAGTAGTTCCCCTTTAACTGCAATGTTTCAATAAATGTAGCTGCTATTCCTGATTTGTCCACTAGGGGTTGCAGGAAAAGAGATCCAGAACTAAACAGCAGATTGCGCAATGTGCCAGAAAATTGCACTAATTGTTGTTTATTAAATGTAAAAATTGTTATTATGTTTTTCTTTACACTAAAACAAAGGGAAAAATTGGCGTTTTTATTTATAGGTTATCAATGTCACTGGTCCTGCTGCGCCCCCTTGAGATCGCAAGTGAATGAGTTTGACAGACCCCAATTTTAAAAGAGGAAACTATTCTTGTTGCAGTGCATATGAGCTCAACATGATCATCAACTGGCTAAGAATGATTAAGAGTTTTGTTTCTAGAATTATGCAGCTCACACTCAATGACACACTTTAAATTATTATTAAAAGTCAACTACCCTTCAACGAGTACCGCTCATTTCAACACCGTCTTATTCACCCGACGAACAAGCAGCGGTTGATTAACTGGAGTCTGCTCGAGCATCAACTAAAGACGACTGGAACGCTCCTCAGAGCGAGTCAAGGATTCTGCATTTCAAAAATTGCTTTTCAAAATTTCACTGCTACAGAGATTTGCAAGCAGTCACTCATCTCTTACCTGACTGTGAGGTGGGTATCCATGGAAACCGGGGTTTAAAGGCTCATTGTTCTGCAAGAGACAACAGGAGGGACGAGAGCAGTGTGAGTGGTTAGGACTTTATTTTAAACTACAGAGAGGCGGAAAAAAAAAAAATATTTAAAGCACAGCTGAATGTTTTTTTTCAGATATTTTGAATCCTTAAAAGGTGCCTGAAGATTAGCAAGTTCTTCCAGTTTGTTTTTAATCAAAATAAAAGCCCAATATGAATAAAACAGCCTCAAGAAACTATCTCAGACTGGACCAATCAGACACAGACGGGTGGTGCAAACCTTTTATAACCCGTTCAATAGAAAAGCATTAGCTCTGAATAACCATGTAAACATTTGATCTCATTGTTTCATCGTCTCTGGTTGCAATAAATCCATTCTCTCCGAGCATGTTTGCCCCACGTGAGGTAAAACATCAGGGCAGGTGACAGGTTTCCAAGGAAGGACGGATGTTTGAAAAGACGAATGAAGCTTAAATTAGTGTGTGCAGCAATACTGAAACATCCATCCATGGCTCTTCACTTGAATAAACTCAGTGTTGTCAATACAGATACAGAACAAAGCTATACTCTCGGGGCATGTAAACCCATACACCGATCAGGCATAACATTATGACCACCTTCCTAATATTGTGTAGGTGCCTCCAAAACAGTTGTGACTCATCAGAGAGTGGACATGGTCCTTCTGAGGGTGTCCTGTGGTGTCTGGGAACAGGATGTTGTTGGGGGGGGGGGGGGGGGGGGGGTCTTTGAAGGGAGGATCATCCCACAGATACTTGATCAGTTTGGGATCTAGTGAATTTGGAGGCCAGGTCAACACCTTGTGATGTTCTTCATGTTTTTTGAGTTGTTCCTAAACCGTTGTTGTGGCTGCATCCTGCTGGAGATGGCTGCTGCCACCAAGGAGTGTCATTAATATGGGGTGGGGGGTGCCTGGTCTGGTCTGGTCAGGTCTAGATGGGTGGTACATGTCTGAGGTCCAGAAGCTTCCCAGCAGAACATTTAATTGTCACAAGATGGTCAATGTTATTCACCTCTCTTGTTCTCTGGTCGTAATGTTATGGCTGATCACTATATATATATATATATCAGGGTAGAAGAAATATTGTCCATGTCACTAACAGAACAAGTTTCATACAAGGTCACTTTATTGAAGAAAAAAGACTGAAGAGTGAATGAAACAGTGAATGGTCTGATGTGGCTGGTGAACCGTCAGTGTGAGCTTTCATACCGAGCTGCACCGACCAATCACCGTCCACCAGCAGAGAGAGGGTGAGCGAGCCCCCCCCCCCAATTCCTCGCCGACCCCGCTCAGGAAGCAGTGTTGTGGTTAATTGCGCCGTAATTGCTTTTAATTCGATTATTTCTGTCTCCTTCGCAAATTATTTTCTCCTCCTCTGTGACGCTTTTTTCACCAGCGAGAGGAGCCATTGTTTGCCGCAGAGCTGAGGTGAGGAAGGAGGAGGAGGAGGAGGAGGAGGGAGAGGAGGAGGAGGAGGAGGCAAAAGAAAGGACAGGAGGGTGGGGAGAAGGAAAGAAAAGGGGGAAGACTGGACTGGAACAATGGGGAAAGTTAACCAAACGATGATATTTTGACAGCAGCGAGAGAGATGACTCCGGCACAGTCTAGCCTGCTGGCATGCCTTGCAGAGAAAACATGACCGCCTGGTGAGACTCATGCCTCAGCTCCTCGAGGAGGAGCTGAGGCATGAGTCTTACTAGGCAAGAAGGCAAAGAAGAGGGGGGGAAGGGAGGAGGAAAAAGGGGGGGGGGATCTGAGAGGGGTGTAAAAGAAAGATGTGTGTGTCTGTGCATGAGTGTACGCTGGGGGATGACGACGGAGAGGGCGGGGTGAGTCTGCTGTGGTCTTTAGGACCGCTGCTGATGTTTTCATTAAATCTGCGAAACATTTCGGATTCGTGCGCTGCCCCCTTTGGCCCGAGTGCGCTCCTCCGTTCAGCCGACAGCTTGAGTGTGGGCTGGGTAATGCTGCAGTGAATGAGGAGGAGGAGGGCAGATCTGGCTACTGAAGAGTGTCAACAGAGTTAACCTCCTGGCCCTGACCTCGGAGGTCGCCTGCTGAGGCAAATCACTTCCTGGTAGCGTTCATCCAGCCAATCAAGGTGTAGATTGACACCGTTTGCATAAACAGACGAGCACAGGAGCTAGCTTATTAAGTACGACTCTCCGCCAGACTGCAAGTAGAAGTATCGCAAGCGACGTCAAGTATCCTTGCCGGGCAATAAAATGCATCTCAGCATGCGTCCCCAGCCGGCACTTGAGATCCAATCTCAGTAAAGCACTCTGCATGCAAATAAACCCCAAGACTATTTGGGGCTGCAGAAGAATATTGTTGACAGCTGCTGTTTTTCCGAACGAATCGCGACCTACTGTTGGATCAGAGCCGTGAACATCTGTTTGTTGTGCGCGCCATAGCTTGAGGACGCGATACATATTTTGGAACAAGCTTTATTTACGTCTGCACCGAAACTTCCATGCGCGCCGCAATAAAAATCTTTGTTATTAAAGGTAAATAAACGCACCAGAAATGCGCAACGTCACTACTCGCAGCTCCTTATACCACCTCCAAATGTGGTCTTGGGATCAGATCACTCAAACGCCCAGAAAGGATGTTAATCCAAGGTCTGAACGGACCTCGGATGCCGGACAAGAAGACCGACTTCAACCTTTCTTCTGCTTCGGTCAGTTTCAGCTCACAGGAACATCTATTATCTCATCGCCCAGGTCATTACATATCATAAAAACAAGGCAACCGGACTTGTTTGAGGTTTCTTGAAGACGTTTCACCACTCCATCAATGTGTCTTCATTTTTCATTTTTTTTTAATTCAGGTGAGTATTGGGTCGGGTGGGCACCATTCAGATACTCTTACATAAAAACCTTGATTCTCCACCAGTCGATGGAACAGAAGAAGTTCCAACTGAACCTCCAAGAAGTCCAGTAGCCTTGTTTTTTGATAATTATTAGACCTAACATGACGCGCTCTGTTCCAAGCATCATTGTATTAAGCACAAGAAGAAAGAAATCACACTTTTGACTAGCACTTTAGAGGCGATGCGAAGTGTTTACACTCCCATAGCCAATCCATCCAATGCAGGAATGTAAATCAAGCTTAAAAGCAGATTTATGTTTATTTTTGTCAGGCCTAGGGCAAAGGTATGTACGCCAAACCAGAAATTGTGGAGATGCGGATCAAACGAGCCGCGATTGGTCTGGAAGGCATTTCCTTGTTCACGCCCTCGGCGGCTAAAGGAGCACCTTCTGCTTCCTGCACGCCGTCCACTCTGACATTTTCTCTGCGTTAATAGCAGAGCGCCGGCGTTGGACCCTTTTGCGTTGAGTCCAAACCGAGGCTAAGACCAAACACAGATGTGGAGATGATGCATGGACGAGTGAAAGACGGGGAAGAAGCGTCTAGACAGAACAGAGAGCACGAGGCAAAAAAAAAAAAAAACAGACCAGATGTAAAGAATAAGAAACCGTTTTGGTGCGTGAGCTGTAAACTCTTGCGCTTGGGTGTGTACGTCCAGACTCGGGGCCCGTCCTCCCTCTCCCCCCCCCCCCGTCTCAAACAGCCCTTTCTTTGTCTCCTCTCCCCACTTCCTGTTTCATCTGGAACCAATTTCCCCCCTCGTGCCTCGTCCCCAGGGGGAACACTCTCCTTGGTGCGCCGCTTTTTTTTTTTTTTTTTTTAACAGGAGAATGGACGTGCTTATTTTGAGCACCACCACCACGCTCGTCTGTGCAGAGAGCTGCTGGTGCTCGACGTAGCGCAGATGGAAGTGCGGCGTAAGTGAGACGTTCGGGGAGAAATCTCAAGCCCACAAAGCCCCGGGCGATGTCGACGGGGAATGAGAAAACTCTTCCTATATTAAACAAGAGAGAAACGCGTGTGTGTGCATTTTCAAAGAGGATGGTTTCGGCGCAGCAGAAGCTGGAGAACACTTCTGCCGTGCTGCGTCAGTGGTAGTAATTCAGCTGCAACGCTACAGGGGCAACACATACAATTATACAGGTGATTGATGTTGAGAAAATGCGTTTTTTTATCACGCGTTCAGACGAAAAGCGAGGGTGTTGGCAGTAAAAACCGGGACGAAAAACAGTGAAATCCTGACCGAAATTATCCCCGACCATCAAATTGCACCGTTGGGTTCTACAGTGAAGAGAAAGAGGAGGAGGAGGAGGAGTTTGGGAAGAAAAGGAGGAGGGAGCGGAGGGGGGGGAGAGTTTAGCAACATCTGGAATCAATCTGTCTGCGAGGGAAGGAGGGAGGGAGGGAGGGAGCGGGATAGATGGATGGAGAGAAAAGGGGGGGGAGGAAAAGAAAAAGGAAAGAAAGAGCGAGATGAAAATAAGAGAGGAGAGGAGGTGGAAGGAAAAGAAGAAGAGAGGGAGGAATGTGGGCAATAAGACGTCCGAATCCGAGAAAGGGGAAAGAAATATAAAGCAGTGAAAGATTTTCAAAATGGAGACAATGAGTCATGAGTGAGGAATGCCATGTGATTTATATTTTCTTAAGGGGTGGGGGGAAGGGATCGGGGGTCTGAACTTGATACCTAGTTTTTTTGGAGACTCTCGCACAAAAGCCGACTCCATTTTCCATCTGGTGTCTTGAAAAGTAAACAAAGCGGCCCTCGCGTTTACGTCTGCCTTAAAAAAATATATATATAAACACGGCGTCGAGCCTGTGTAGGTCGTTAAAAAGGGCGGGGCTTGCTCCTCCTCTGTTTTTTTAAAAGTTTCCATTAAGTTAATTCCATATAGTTTGCGAGCGAGGAGGAGACTTTGAAGGCGCCGGCCGGGCGACAGCGACTCGCTTTATACTCGTCTGAGCGCAGTAAAACCAGTCACACAAACATATTCTCACAACTCCACGTAGGGCAAAAACTAAAAGGGCGTCTCTCCCTTGTTTATTTTTGCCCCTCTCCGGCTCGCTATTTAAGGGAGAAGGGACGAAGTTGGGGAGCAAATGGGCAGGAGCGCGAGGAGGAGGAAGAAAAAAAAAAACAAAAAAAAAAAACGAGCAGCAGCGGTGAAGGAAGGCAGAATGACATGAGGTCAACAGATGGTGAGAGAGGGGAGGAGGGGGGAGGGGGAGAGTGAGTGAGTGAGGTATGGAGGAGGGGAGTGGGGTAATTAAGCGGGCTGCTGCTGCCGGCATCCAATGGGCCCTTCACAAAACAGCCTGAGGAGGTGGATTCTGCCAAAGTCTGGCTTTTACGGTGTTATATCACCAAATGTAAGGGAGAAAAAAAAAGCCACCTGCTGCCGTCAACAAATCATTAAATCCTGAAACTTCCTGGCGAGTCACTGAGGCTTTGACAAAGTCGTGTCAGGACTGAGATCAAAAGAGCTACAGACAACAAAAGGCCGACGTCGCTCGAGTCTCATGATATCACGATCAAGTCACTTTTTCCGATACTGATCTTTTAATCGGGCCGATCCGACTCCCAATGTGATCTTAGAGAGTCTTTTCTTGTATTCTCCTAAATGCCCAATAAATATATTTCTGTCCAAGTTAATGTAGCGTGGAGAGGGTAGCTCATACTTTGTGTTCTCTACTCCAGAAATGTTCTGGTCATTCACCACTGCCATAAACTGCCCAACCCTCCCTGGAATATTTTTCTCCTCGACGCCGTCTACAGAAAACCTTTCTCTTCTTTTAAACATTCAGTGTTTGTTGCTGTTGCTTCGGTTCAGACTTGAGTGGACTTGGTGGTGAATCAAATAGTAGTACTATTAAATGACAAGCAACTATTACCACCTCACCAAACATCCACAGCTTTGACGTTAGCCAACCGCCACTAAACCAGAACAAGACGAAGATGTTTTAACGCTACAGGGAAGTCGTTTTGGTTTATGGTAGACGTAAAATAAGGCTTTGGCTGAAGCCCGATATCTGACGCCTGAATCTGCCCCAATACCAATTGGGGCAACCCTACTTCTGTCTGGACCATAAAGTTGTATTTGAACATATGGATGTACCAAAAATTTTTGGCCGAAAAAACGAAAATGCACTTTTGGGCCATTTTTTGGCCGAATATTGCTGCAGTTGTTGCTTACACGTGTTGTTTCGGCGATAAAAGTCCGAAAATTTTTGAACGAAATTGCACTTTTTGGCCATTTTCGGCTGACAAATTGCTGCGGTTGTTGCTTGCGTAATCACAACATCCTGTTTCGGCCGTGTTGTTTCAGCGATAAATTTTCGGCCGAAAATGGCCCCAAAGTGCATTTTCGGTTTTTTGGTCAAAAATTTTCGGACTTTTATCGCCGAAAAAACACATGTAAGCAACAACCGCAGCAATTTTCGGCCAAAAAATGGCCCGAAAGTGCATTTTTGGCGCATACCTACTTGAACACACCGCAAAGACTACAACCACCAGCTAGCTGGCACGTGTGTTCTGAAAGGAAATAAACCTCCATACCAGCAGGTGGCAGTAGCTTGTATTTGTTATTCAAAAGGAGGAGCTACTATTAGCTAAGAGGCTAGGAAGAAAGGAAGAACTACAAACTTTTATGCAGAGTTACCCTCTCCTGGATCATGCTGATCAGTCGGGCTTAACTTGGTGATTTTGTAAACTTCTCTCTCACCAACTCGTCCCACCAACGATTCAGCATGCTGATTTGGTCAACGGGGGTCTGACTAGTGCCAACGGTGCGAGAATTACTGCCAAAACTAGGATAACAGACGTTCACCAACTGTCTGTCACCAGCAAACGGTCGACACCTGGCTTGGTGTGTCACGTTCAAATAAAGAAATAAACCAAAACAACTCAAATTACCCTCCAGCGTCTTATCTAACATTTGATAAACCACAACCACAACCACACCTGAGATTAAAAAAAAACTCGCCGCAGAAATGCTGCATAGATTTCAATCATTCATCGAGCGGCACCTCCAGAGGATTCTTGGCCGTTACCGCCTCAATACCATCAGCAAAGCTAGCAACACCATGAAGTCAACAAGTCACGACTGAGGAGGAAGAACTGGAGATGAATGATGCATGCACCTGCAGAAGGAGAAGGAATTAACAAACAGACCACAGGGAAAGGAGCTGATGTGATTGATGCGCGCCGCTCCGAAAGGTGCATCAGAGCCAAATGATGAAGCGGAAAATGATGAATGCATCGGAGGCAGTTGATATGCGAAAGGACGGACAACGACAGTTAAGGAGAAGGGCAGAAAGACGTGATGGATTGAATGATTCCTTTAGAGACGAAGGCTTATTTCTTACGACGGCACGTTATTTTCCGACCAAAAAGGTATTTTCTAAAAGAGTAGGGAGTCTTGGACATCTCTGGAAAAAAACTGCACAAAACCAATTTTTCGAACGCGACAATAAGAAAACATGCGGTTCTAGGGCATTTACCGGGTGGAATGATCGATGAGTTGTTTTTTCTCTGCAGATTGCGTGGACTACTAATGACAACAGATGACCGGGAGGTATAAAAATGATGCAGTTCCCCTTACAAACCTGTGCACAGATTCCCGCAGCAGCAGAGATTGCACTATGCTCAATAGTCTTCCAACTGTTAATGATGCTAGCGAATTACTGGACAAATCAAGCCCAATTTGATTGTTGTATTTCTCACAATGTAAATGAAAGTAAGAGAGTGTGTTAAATACACATTACTGCACAACGCGTACAACACAACCCGTCTAATGTTGTTGCTGCAACACCACAAGCGCCAAATGGTCAAAGCCGGTGTTGGCTCAGCCTCTAAGCCAAATGCATTAACAGCGGTAGGCGATACACACCCTCCATTTTGTGAAACATGTACAAATCGCACCCCATCCACTATTTGTTTGTTTCAACATGTTCCTATTCTGCTTCTGGTCTCATCTGAGTAAATACGTGGCATATTTAGACAAGAAAAAACATTACATGTGCAATTGTAGTTGACTTAAAGATGACCGTCAAGTACGGTATCCGGTATATTTTAAGTGATCAGTTTCAAGTAAAATCCTTTGTTTTATGTAAGTCGTCAAACAGAAAAAGGACCATTTTTAGCTCGATACAGCAAAGCTCGACGGCGGTAGCAGAGCTGCGTTCAATATTACTATTTTGAGAAGGCACCAAAAGGTAAACACCGGCTATAATTGAGAGAGGCCAAAGTTTATTTGGCAACCAATTCTTCCTGTCTATCAGAGAGTCATCACAATGTCATTGCAGATTAAATAGTGGAGGATTTTCTGCAGGTGAATGGCAAAGACTTTTACAACGTTCGGTAGCCAGATGGGTTTTAAAGGTTAGCATGTTGCACATAGCCGCTAGTCAATATCGAACGATTGCGCGAGGGGATAATGTTAATTCTTTAACTCTGAGAATGCTTGCAGTACTGAAAAATGTTTTCAAAGACATGGAAAAGTCCAACTAGTGAGATTTGCTCTCCAACGAAAATCTGTTTTGAGTATTTTCCAGACTTCAACGAGCGCTGTTGGTAACGTAGAGTAGGTCAGGGGCTAAACCGGATCAACACAACAAAGATACTAAAAATAAAAGTTTAAGAAAAACAAAAAACATTAGGGAACAGGATGGATCGTAACATAAATGTAAGCTTCTTGTAAATTACAAGCACCAAACCGAGACAAATCGTCAGTAACCTATAATAAAAGGCCTCATCTTTCACCTAGTGGGAGTAAAACTATCAGTAAATCATCAACTAAAATTTGATTTGATTATTTTATAGTACTTTAAAAGCTCCATTTAACAACCCGATACACGCCGCTCATTCATTTTTAATCCTGTAAATTTCTCCAATATGCTGCACAGACTGCTGCCTCATTGTTTTCTGTCAGACTGAATTAGATTCAGTTTGTTGACGCAAAGCCGTCGCAGCAGCATCGCACACACACACACACACACAAGCCTCAGCGTTGCAACGCCTGCCGAATAACATCTAACGGATTTTCAGCATTAAGACGCGGCCGATCCCAAAAAAGGACGGTGTGTGTTTTTATAATTGTCATCGCGCACGTCACCGAGGCCGAGGCGGCTGTTGTGGCGCATCACAGATGACCCCCGTGTTAAGGGAAGCACCGGATTGACATTTCTGTGTGAGTGGGTGGAGATGGGAGCACATGTGACAGTTTGGGGGCAGCCTTGGGGAGGGGGAGGGAGGAGGAAGAGGAGGAGGAGGAGGAGGAGGTATGTCGGGTGAGGAGGGCGGGGCGGCAAATGGATGACCATAAGGGGAGAGTTAACATGCGAGTGCCAGGTTAAGAAGCTGCGACTACTGTGCTTTTTTTAAGGGGCGGCGGAAAAAGAGTGATCCGCCTCGTGAACGGTGCCACGCTTTGTTTTCCTTCAGTCTTATTATTCCTTTGCCAATACCACTGTTGCACTGATAAAAAACACAGAGTAAAGTGAAGAGAAAACACACACAAAGAAAGAAAGAGAGAGAGAGAGAGAGAGAGAAAGAGGGAGGGGAGAATATGAGTTGAGCAACTCTTGTCTGGGGAATTCTTAGCTTATCGCTGCCAGTTCAAAAGTCACTGTGGCTCTGCTGTGGCTCAAAGTTTAACAGCAATCATTAAACTGCAGCAGAGGAGGCTAATGTGAGACACCAGGTAGGATATGTGTTTATAACACACATTAACACACAAAGAGACACACACCACCCCTCCCTCTCCGTTCTTCTTCTGCAAACAAGTAGAATAATTCAGGCGTTTATCTATTCTCAATGTTTTAAACAGAAAAAACAGCAATTTAAAATAATATATAAAAGAAAAAAAGCAGTAAATGATCGCTAAGGTGGAGTAGGAATTAGCATTTAGCATTGCCTTTAGCAAAATTGTCTGAAACAAGAAATCAGTGGCTGTGTTTTCAAATAAAAAGCAACTTTGGAGTCATTTAAAACATGGCAAAATAGAAAATACAACATGTAGAGAAGGCTTCCTCTTCTTCTACGTCAACCACAATGGATGTGTTGAACTCAGCTTCCACTGAAGCGCATTAAATTATTTATTTTTTTAACCAAAAGGACAAAAACAGCCTCAAGTGAGAGGACTTTTACTCCCAAATCTGCTGCTTTTTCTGGTGCGATACATCAAAAATGAGCACGACTGGAAAAACGAACTGAATCGCCAAATAGTTATTCCATACGTCTTGGTGTGATATGCAATACTTGTCGTGATGTTAGCGAGAGGTGAGAGAGAAAGAAAGAAAGAAAGAGAGAGAGAGAGAGACGAGGGTGAATTTTGTACACTTCAGTGGAGGAGGAACCCAGACGCATCTGCAGAGTTTTCCTTTTTAACGCCTGTCAGCTCACAACCAGGGCGCACATTATCATCTGCAGCCAGTATGACAAGACTAAAATTCCTCATCTGGGCTCTTTGGTAGACGAAAGCTAAAAAGTGCGGTTGTTCAGCAGAAACGAGGCCGTGGTGAAGAGTGCCGACAAAAACAATAAACGGTATCTGAGCTGCTACAGTTAACGACAAGATATACGATATATAACAAAAGAGGACAGGCGCAAAGTGGTGGAGACCAAAGAGGAGCATCAAATCTGCGGGAAATTATAAGCAGCAGTGTTTCCCCACGAGATTTCACATTTGTTTGGCGTTTTTTTTGGGTGGGGGGCATGGATTATACTGTCTTAATGAAGAACTCTAGTTATGATACTAACCCGCCAATTAAAAACAATTCAGACAGTTGATAAAATGTCTGCACATACGCTGTTTTTATCAGTTCGTCATTAAATTACCGTAATGACGCTAATTTTGGATTTAGACACAATTAGCGGCAGCCTGTGAAAATGCTGTTGAGACGTGGCTTTCTATGGACAAATGTATGTAAAATTAAATAAAGTATTTTAACTGCACTAGCTAGCTCTTAAAGGGGAACTACTGTTTTTTTTACAACCTGGATTTTATTTCTGGCATAAAACACAATCGTTTACTTGCCCATATAACTTTTGTGTAATTTGCAGTCGTTCCGGAGATATTTAGATCTGCGTATATCCATATAGTGGGAGTGAATGGGGCACCGAAACACAGCCTCTAAATAACCGCGAAAACTGCTAGTTTTTTTGCAACATGGCTGAATATTTTTACGATTCTGAGGTTGTGGATGAACCACAGCATTAGCAAATTACAGGTAAACAAGCCGTCGGGGTGTGTGTGTGACGCTCAGAGATGACATCATCAAGGTCAGAAGACATCATCCGGGGTCTGTAGGTCAATCTACAGACCCCGGATGATGATAACAGGTAACTCTGGACTCAACGGGGAATAGCGCTAGCGTACGATAACAAAATATTGGTGAAATTGACAAGTTTCGCGGCAGATAATGCGTTATTTAGAGGCTGCGTTTCGGTGCCCCATTCACTCCCACTATACGGATATACGCTGATCTAATCATCTCCCGAAGGAATACAAATTACACAAAAGTTATATGGGTGAGTAAACGATCATATTTTATGCCAGAAATAAGGTCCAAGATGTAACAGTAGTTCCCCTTTAAAAAGTTAAGCTAGTTTGCGTTACGGCCCAAAGTCTTTCCCTCCAGGTTTTGACCACCTCTCTAAAAATAACTTTAAGTGGTAGAGGCGATTTAGGGAACGACGGGAAAAACACAACGCAAGCACAATGTCGTTTGAGACGTTCATTATGAGATCATGGCGGAGTAAATTAGACCCTGGCAGCCCGCCATAGCGTTAACGTTGTACGGGAAACACTAAAGCAGCAGAAGAAAAATGTGATTATTTATTTATTGACAACGCCGACTTCATTCAGTGCGAGGGTACGACAAAGATGGAGCCACATTTTCAACATTGCTCAAACGCCTGCTTGCTTCTGCCCTCCCCCCACCCCCCGAAAGCTCCCCATGTCACCCGATATTTACGCCACGTGGGGCAAACATGTGCAGATAGAATGGATTTATTTCCAACCACAGAGAAACGATCGGATCCATTGTTTACATGGCTATTAGGAGCTAATATTTATCTTTTGAACGGATTATAGGAGCTTTACACCACCCCTCTAAATCTGATTCAAAATCCTTCTCATCGATCCAAGTCTGTTCTGACTGAGATGAGCACACGGGGCATTTTTATTCTGATTATTAGCGGAGCACCGGCGTCCACGCGGACGGGACAAGCCGCCGCGTTCATTCATATCAACGGGCCCGGGCCTCCTCCCCTCCGCCTTGGCCCATTAAAGCGATCGGTCTGGTTAATGCCCTCTCCTAAAACGAGCTTTGATCTCGTTAGCTCGACACAAAGCCTCTTTACTGCCAACGATAGGATAAATCGGCTCTCAGAAACAGAGAGAGTGAAAGAGGGAGAGAGAGAGAGAGAGCAGAAAGAGTTAGAAACTGTACTCCCGCTGCATCCGAGTGGACCACAGGATCGCCTCGAGGGGGAAAACATCAATACGGCCAACGGAGAGTAGGGGGAGGAGGGAAAAAAAACATAAAGAGCGACGACGGAAAAACACAAACACGAGAGGAAAACAGGAGACAAGACATTAGAGGGAGAGGAGCTATTACATAGATGTGTCGGGAGACGGACTGAGAGATGGAGAGATAATCAAAGATGGCAGGGAGAGGAGATGGGACGCCAGAGAGGATGGGAGTGATGACGGTGGCGGTGGCGGCGGCGGGGAGGAAGGGAGGGAGGGTTTGGGGGTGCTTCTTTGCCTCACTGGCAGCACTGAAAGCCTGCAAACCAGAAGTCAATTAGCAATCTGGAAATATGCCTGAGGGAGGCAGGAGAGGAGAGGAAGGGGAGGGGTGGGGGCAAATCAGAGGACAGCTAGAGGGGAGCGGGGAAGGAGGGAAGGGAGGGAGGGAGGGGTGTTGAGGGGGTCTGCAGTTTGTATGAGTTGGGGGAGGAGAGCAAGCGGGCGCAACAAAAGAAAAAAAGAGGCTGCACTCTCGTTTATTATTACAGTCAGCCTGGAAGGTCAGCGGCCCATTAGCGGGCGCTATCCCGTAGCATTCACAGCTACCCCGACGCGCGCACGCATCCGAATACCTCCTCAACGTCGCCTGCGTTTTTTTTTTTTTTATTTCATTTCATCTTCTGCATAAAGTGTCTGCATCTTCACTCGGAGAAGCCCACACCGTCATCCCATCACTTTCCCCTCCTCATCCTCTATCACAGTCCCCCCCCCTGACGCGGACGCGAGCTAATGGCCTCCCCCGGCTCCGTCCCGCAGCCATCAATCCCGGGCCACATCCATCCACCTCTTCCGCGGTCCGCTCGCCTGCCGCGTCCACTTAAGCTCCCTCTTTTCCCTTCCCCATTATCAATGCAACGATCATTTGCATCCTCCCGTCCCGTCCCCTCTCTCTCTTTCTCTCTACGCTCCAGTTCATTCCATTTGCGCGACACTAACCCCCCGCCCCACACCCCGACGCCCGCCAGCGCCCGGCGATCAATACAACTGATGGGCACGCCGCGCCGCTCGTTGTCACATCATCTCTGCCGGCGAGCCTTGACCTTTCTCCCCCCCGGCATCCATCCTTTTTTTTACGCCGGGGACCAATTCGTCTTTGCAGCACTGCCAGTTAAAGGTATTTTACCAGCTCCCCCCTCCAATCCCCTCCCCACCCCCAACCCTCTGTGATTCAATTACCTGCAGATGACCTCGAGGCTGCATCCGCCTTCTCCCTTCTCCCCTCTCCCTTCCCCACCCCTCACCCTTTTCGACTCTTTTTGAAAAAACAACAGGCGTCAGCTAAAAAATTTCGACCCTCGCGCCGCCGGGATTTGAGGAGCTGCTCGGAAGCACGTGCAGGTGTGTGCGCGAGAGAGAGAGAGTGCCCTCGTTAGCTGCAGCACGCTAACGGACGGAAATAAAGGCCCGGGACGGTGATGCTGATGCTTTGCTGCTGCCTCAGCAGTCGAGTCATGGAAGCAAGGGAAGACCCATGTTGAGGATGGAGCCACCCCCCCCCATATCCCCACCACCTCCTCCTCCCCTCCTGCCCCACACTGCATTTGCTCCTGCAGCCTTGAGCAAGGAAGAAAAAAAAATAAAAAAGCTCTGCTCTTTGTCTTTCCCAGTGGTGACCCCTCCCCCAACCCCTTATCCACCCCCCCCCCCCCCCCTCTCTCTCCCTCTTTAACACCTAGCCACAATCAGAGGAAGGAGGGGAGGCTTATTAATTGCAGTGTGCATCAGGATTTGTGGTGACTCACCGGGTAAATTCATCCCAGCAGAAAATGCACTTCTCATGCCCCGCAACGGTTCACTTTCTTTCTTTCTTTCTTTCTTTCTTCCTTCTGTTTCTGTGAGACGTGCATGCATGATGAAAGCCTCTGATCTTTGCTGCTGCTGCTAGCCTGTCACAGCCCCGGAGCCTGGATCATGTTACCTTTGTCTGGCTTGTGTCATGCACACCAAGGATTTCAACCGTGTTTATGTTTTCTTCATTTGAATTCACACTAATTTGTTTTTATATGCACTGATTCATGATTGCATTAAAGAAGGAGGGAGGATGAGGGAGGAGGGATCTGCAAACATATTAAATATCCTGTTTTTGATGGAGCAAATGTAGGAATCAAGCTGCACACACACACACAAAACAAAAAAAGAGATGAGAGGAATGGCTCCCTTTTGTGTTTTTTTTTTTTTTTTAACATACCTGTCCGATGTCGCCGACGACGACGACACTCCCGGTCCCGTCTATCCTCGGTCTCTTGCACTCCGCCCCGGCCAAGTCGGCGAGGGCAGCCGCCGCCGCCTGAGCGTCGGGCTCCGGGTCTCCGCGCTTCATCCCCCGGACGACGGCAGCCGGACCCACGGCCGCCGCCGCGTTCGCGTGGGGTCCGGCGGCTGCCTCGACAGCGTCCCTTTCCCGGTCCATTATCCCCCGACTAACGGGTAGCATTATGGATGCAACGTCGGTCGACATTAACATCGGACGGCAGACAGTCACCAATACAAAAAAAAAAAAAAAAACACTCTTCTTCTAATTTTTTTTGTTTTTTTGTTGTTACGTATCCACAGCTTCACAATAGCCTCTTTTTTTTTTTTTAAATCAGATTTCCATAAATATAAGAAGCTCGCGCTGTTTGTTATCTAACTTTAGCTTTAGCTATACGAGCATTGTGATCACATCAGGGGTCAAACATTAATCGCATTAAGTGCAGACTGTTTCCCCCCCCCTTTTTTTAAAAAAAAAAACAAAAAACGGTGACCTATTTGAGAATAAAGATCAAACGTCCCGACTCTCCTGACGAGCTAATTAGCTAGCTAACCTTAGCTAGCCTGCTAGCATTACATTCCGCTAGCTCCCTTTATAAATGTGGCCACACGCTCCGCTGCCAAGAATAGAAAACGTTGGAAATTAGCTGTAATACTACTCCTCCTTCTTCAGCGGAGCCAGTCCCGATAAATGTGTCTCTCCCCTTTCCGTTTCTTTTTTCCTCTCCGTGGTTCCTAGCAGCCTCGTCTCTCTCGCTCTCTTTTTTTTTTCCTTTCTCTCTTCTCCCCCTCGGTCTCGGTGTCGGTCCCGTCTTGTCCGCTGCCTCGCCGTGCTCTGCCGCGGATGAGTTCTTCTTGGCGTGCGGACCTGGGCTACGGAGGACGAGCAGCACGATTTCCTCTGGTCTCAGCAGTACCCCCGGTTTGGTGTGGAGCCTCCGTACACAGTGTGTGTGCGTGCGTGTGTGTGTGTGGAAAGGACGAGGGGCGGAGTGGGGCTGATCCGCGGTCAGATTTCCCAGCGGATACCGGGATCAGGATGACGGGAGAGTGAGGGGAAGTGGGCTGGTCTGAGGTCTGCGTTTCCTCCGTCTCCCTTTTTTCCACCAACACCTCACTGCTCCCTCCTCCTCCACCCATCCTATTATTTATTTATTTATTTATTTATTACTGACAGAAAAATATGAGCATTTTCCAGCATTGTTTACATGTAAAAAAAGTTTATCACAAAAATGATTTAAAATAATAAAAATAATAAAAAATAAAAACATTTATTACAAAAAAATAATAAAATATCTTGGAAAATATTTTTTAAAAAAGGGTCGATACAAAAAATAATAAAATATTTAAAAAAAAAAATGGTCGATACAAAAAAGTAATTATATGAGCATTTTCCAGGCGAGTTATTTCCATGTAAAAATATTTATCACAACAAATAATGAAATAAAATAAAAATAAAAATAAATAAATAAAAATATTTATAAAAAAAACAATAAAATATCTTGAAAAATATTTTTTAAAAAAAGGGTCGATACAAAAAATAATAAAATATTTTTTTAAAAACGGGTGGATACAAAAAAGTAATTATATAATCATTTCTATCCGAATTATTTACATGTAAAAATGTTTATCACAACAAATAATGAAATAAAATAAAATAGAATAATAAAAATAAAATGAATAAATAAAAATATTTATTACAAAAAATACTAAAAAAATATCTTGAAAAATATTTTAAAAAATGGGTCAACACAAAAAAAGGGTGGATAATTAAGTTAAATAAAAAGAAGAAATACAAATAATAAATTACTAAATTTTTTGTTATTTTTTACAGCCCCAATCACACCAACACCTCAAACCATTTTGTTATTTATTTATTTATTTTTAACTAATATGAAAAGAAATCCTAAAAAAATAATAAAATATCTTCAAAAATATTTTTAAAAAAGGGGTCGATACATAAAAAGCAATTTAAGTGTAATACAATGAAATAATAATAATAATAATAAATGACAAAAAACTTTTATTATTTTTTTAGTATTTATTTATTTTTAACTAACATAAAATAGTTGAAAGTATTTGTAACAACACAAAAAAATAATAAAATTAACTGAAAATATTAACAAATAGTAAAATCCCGATTTAAGTTTTATAAGACAAAGAAAAACTAACAGAAAAATTACAAATATTTTTGATTGTTTTTTTTATTTACAGTATCAACCACACCCCCACCTTTTTGTTTTGTTATTTATAGACAAATTATATCTTACTGCCAAAACAAAAACAAATAAAGAAATATTTATATCTATATCACATATAAATTACACATACATATACATATATGTATGTGTTTAGTTATTTTTAAACCACACAAAATTATGAAATATTATTCAAAATGTCCTCAAAAACAACAAAAGATTTTCGTTTAAATCACATATATTTAGTATTTATTTAAATATATTTATTTTATTTCATGCTTAACTTCTTTATAACATGAAAATATCATAAAATATGATCTAAAATGTCCAAATAAAAGCTAAAATATAACACAATTTTAAGTTGGAGCATTGTAAATAAAACAACTTCTGTTTTTTAATATTTTTTCTTTCAACTAATGTTGGAACAAATATAAAGCTTTGTCTCTAATAAAAGAAATAAAATCCACACGTTTTTTCTTCAAGGCATATGTGAACATTTTTTATTGTCCCAGTAAACTCACACCAAAGTCATCAATTGCCAAAACTTTCAAACACGTGAATAAAACTGGAATGAAAATATATGTTTATTAAGATCCAATCTGGCCCCTGCAGTCTCTTGAGTTTCTTTGTTTTGTTTTGTTTTTTTGAAGGAGTGACAAACATAGTCAATTCTTTTAATGTTAGTGCTCCCCCTAGTGGGCAATAACCTGAAGTGCCTCGAAATGGAATCGTCTTGACTCTTGTTAATTTGTTGTCATTATAATTAACGCAAAAAGCAATTAAATATGGCTGCTGGTTTGCAAAGCTGAAGAAGAAAAGTAAAGGTCACACAAACAAAACAATAACAGAACCTGCACTGATTCCTCCTCCCTCAAAAAACTGGTTATTGCTTCACTTTTGGCCATCTGCCTGTGTGAGCAAATGTGATCGTGTCGGTTTCTGTGTGTATGTGTGAGTGTGTGAGCAGCTTAGAGTGTAGTGTAGCTGTGTGTTTTTTCTTTTCCTCTGTAACTCACTCTATCAACCGCCTTCTTTCTCCTCCTGCTACCTGCACTGAACCTGCAATGATGGACTGCAGTGAGGTCACGTCACTCCACGCCGCTGCCTGTTTCACTGAAGAAGCCATTACCGCCTTAACAGAGCAACACACAGCATCTCAGGACTGAAGTGGTTCTGTGTTTAGGAATCCCTCTGAGCCGCTGCAGACGACTGATTGCCAGTTGCTGTTATTGCTGCACAAGGAGGCCACGGCAGATACTAAAAAGCAAGGGTTCGCATACTTTTGAACCTAACCAATAGGTACGAGCCTCCTATTGGATAATCACTGCAACAGCTGACAACAAGTTATTTAACCCCAACTGATGCAATGAATAGCTTCTCATTTCTTAAACAACCATGTTGAAAGACACACCCTGTGGTCAAATCACTGACATGCATCAAGCAGGGAAAAAACCAAGGAGACTGCAGAAACTATTATGTTTAATAGTGAAAGTAAGAGCATTTCCACACGTACAATGTGAAGGGAACTCAAGGGATTGGGACTGAACAGCTGTGTAGCCTTAAGAAAACCACCAATCAGTGAGGCTAACTGGGAAATAAAGGCGTTAAGTTGCTAGGGAGCATAAAGATTGGACTCTGGAGCAATGAAAGAAGGTCATGTGGTCTGATGAGTCCAGATTTCCTGTTCCAGAGTGATGGGGGCATCAGGGTAAGAAGAGAGGCAGATGAAGTGATGCACCCATCATGCCTAGTGTCTACTGTACAAGCCTGTGGGGGCAGTGCTATGATCTGGGGTTGCTGCAGTTGCTCAGGTCTAGGTTCAGCAACATTATGTTGCCCAAAGAATGAGGTCAGCTGACTACCTGAATATACTGAATGACCAGGTTATTCCATCAATGGATTTTTTTTCTTTCCTGATGTTCACGGGCATATTCCAAGATGACAATGTCAGGATTCATGGGGCTCTGATTGTGAAAGAGTGGTTCAGGGAGCATGAGACATCATTTTCACACATGGATTGGCCACCACAGAGTCCAGACCTTAAGCCCATTGAGAATCTTTGGGATGTGCTGGAGAAGGCTTTGTGCAGTGGTCAGACTCTCCCATCATCAATACAAATTCTACTTTCAGGACTCTTTTGAGTCATTTTTATGAATGCAAAAATGATCCATCTATCTAGATCCCCATCCTGCCACCAAAACAGCCCATACCTGTCAAGACATGGACTCCGTTAGACTATTGAAAGCGTCTTCAGTCTTGGTATTTAGCACCAAGATGTTAGCACCAGATCCCCTTTAAAATAATTCCTGCGAGGTTGGAATTGAGTTGCGAGGTGGGTCCTCCATGGATCCGTTCAGAACATCCCACAGATGCTCCATTGGATTAAGATCTGGGGAATTTGGAGGTCAAGTGCCGCACCTTTTTGCTTTGTGGTACTGAGCATTATCCTCCTGAAAGAAGCCACTGCCACCAGGCGATGCTGCTCCCGTGAAAGGGTAGACATGGTTTGCAGAATAAGATCAACATGGAAGGCAGGACTGAGTTCTCCCAGCGGAACATAGCCCACAGAGCATCACACTGCCTCCACTGGCTATCTATGAGTTACACTACAACTCATCCACCTGCAAAAGTTCCCGCAATCATCCTCTTCAAAAAAAAATGAGAAAGGGGCCACTTTTGACATATTTTGCAATCACAACCATAAAATGAACGGCCTACAGTGTACCAATAATACTAAACAACACCTTATTGGACTAGCACATGTACCTCTATGCCTGGGTTCCCCCTAGTACCGAGAATCACCACCATCCAGGACAGAGCTGGCCATCCTGGACCGGTTTACTGAGTCTGGAGATGCTCCTGATCCACCATGCTATACCATGGTGATAGTGTAGATCATCATCGTCAAAGATGAGGACAACAGGGAGTAAAGTGAACTACTGCAAGCATAAACATCTCCAGATCAACATGAGGTAAACTGGAGAAGTGAACTGCATGAACTAACGCATTCTACAAGAAAAGATATAGTAGAATGTCTGCTGAGGACACTGGGATCCTTCAGAGAGCAGGGACAACTCTCAAAGACATTTTATGATTCTGTAGTGACATCAGCCATCTCCTACAGTATAGACACTCTACAAACTGTTGCTGGTTTTGTCCTGGAATGCCACCTTGACCCACTGGAGGTGGTGAGACAGAGGGACACAGGGACACAGGGAACATATCCCACCCCATGCACAGGACCCTGTAAACCCATCTTTCCCCGCCACCGGCAGGACTGTATAACCAAGCCTGCAAACCAGTGAACAACACGCACCAGAAGTGTGTCTGTGCAATGACAAATGTGGTGCAATATCAGAATGAGGAATTTATTCCTTTTTGTTGGGAAATGACCTGAGGCAAGCGGTTCATGTGAGGACACCCACCAACATCACAGAAGTGAAGTGGTTCTGTTTTTAGAGCTAAAATCCCTCAAAGCCGCTGTAGACGACAGATCAGCAGTTACTGGAAACGTTTGGTTGCTGGTAATCGCTGCACACGGAGGTCACAGCAGATACTGGAAACAAGGGTCCACATACTTTTAAAACTCACAAATGATTAACTATCTTGAACAAATGAACATGAAAGTATCATATTTCTGTTTCATTTGTTTGATCGGGCTAATTTTGTCAGCTTTGGGGACTTGTTTGGAAGCATTTTAATGTAGAGATGTAAAAAATCTATCTATCTATCTATCTATCTATCTATCTACAGTCAGGTCCATAAATATTGGGACATCGACACAATTCTAATCTTTCTGGCTCTATACACCACCACAATGGAATTGAAATGAAACGAACAAGATGTGCTTTAACTGCAGACTTTCAGCTTTTATTTGAGGGTATTTACATCCAAATCAGGTGAACGGTGTAGGGATTACAACAGTTTGTATATTTGCCTCACACTTTTTAAGGGGCCAAACGTAATGGGACAAATTAACAATCATCAACCAAACTTTCACTCTTTAATACTTGGTTGCAAATCCTTTTCCAGTCAATTACAGCCTGAAGTCTGGAACGCATAGACATCACCAGACGCTGGGTTTCATCTCTGGTGATGCTCTGCCAGGCCTCTACTGCAACTGTCTTCAGTTCCTGCTTGTTCTTGGGGCCTTTTTTCCCTTCAGTTTTGTCTTCAGCAAGTGAAACGCATGCTCAATCGGATTCAGGTCAGGTGATTGACTTGGCCATTGCATAACATTCCACTTCTTCGCCATAAAAAACTCTTTGGTTGCTTTCGCAGTATGCTTCGGGTCATTGTCCATCTGCACTGTGAAGTGCCGTCCAATGAGTTCTGAAGCATTTGGCTGAATATGAGCAGATAATATTGCCTGAAACACTTCAGGATTCATCCTGCTGCTTTTGTCAGCAGTCACATCATCGATAAATACAAGGGAACCAGTTCCATTGGCAGCCATACATGCCCACACCATGACACTACCACCACCATGCTTCACTGATGAGGTGGTATGCTTTGGATCATGAGCAGTTCCTTTCCTTCTCCATACTCTTTTCTTCCCATCACTCTGGTACAAGTTGATCTTTGTCTCATCTGTCCGTAGGATGTTGATCCAGAACTGTGAAGGCTTCTTTAGATGTTGTTTGGCAAACTCTTATCTGGCCTTCCTGTTTTTGAGGCTCACCAATGGTTTTACATCTTGTGGTGAACCCTCTGTACTCACTCTGGTGAATTCTTCTCTTGATTGTTGACTTCGACACACATACACCTACCTCCTGGAGAGTGTTCTTGATCTGGCCAACTGTTGTGAAGGGTGTTTTCTTCACCAGGGAACGAATTCTTCGGTCATCCACCACAGTTGTTTTCCGTGGTCTTCTGGGTCTTTTGGTGTTGCTGAGCTCACCGGTGCGTTCTTTCTTTTTAAGAACGTTTCAAACAGTTGATCTGGCCACACCTAATGTTTCTGCTCTCTCTCTGATGGGTTTGTTTTGATTTTTCCGCCTAATGATGGCTTGCTTCACTGATAGTGACAGTTCTTTGCATCTCATATTGGGAGTTGACAGCAACAGATTTCAAATGCAAATAGCACACTTGAAATGAACTCTAGACCTTTTATCTGCTTCTTGTAAATGGAATAGTGAGGGAATAAGACACACCTGGCCATGGAACAGCCGAGCAGCCAATTGTCCCATATAAAATACCCTCAAATAAAAGCTGAAAGTCTGCAGTTAAAGCATATCTTGTTCGTTTCATTTCAAATCCATTGCGGTGGTGTGTAGAGCCAAAAAGATTAGAACTGTGTCGATGTCCCAATATTTATGGACCTGACTTTATGTATGTATCTATCATTTTACAGGGAGGGGGAGGAGAGACGTTAGAGCACACTTCCTGGCCTTTGTCTCTCTTCTTCTTTGTCTTAACTTTTCATTTCCAAGAATAAAAACCAAAAACAAAACAAAACAAAAAAAACGTCCAGTATTCTTCTTCTTTTTTTTTTTTAACATCCACATTTATTCGAACATATGTCTCTATGCGACTTATTTATCAGAATAACAACCCTTTTGGTTTACATTTGCTTCTAACGTAAATTACATCTGTGCAAAACCTGCTAGTTCAGAAGCCAAGGAAAAGAAACCCATCAGGATTTATATCCATGATCTGCTGGCTTTCATTTATTTTATCCCCTTGGTTTCGTTTCCTAAACTTTCCTTTCTCCTTTCATGCTCTACGACATCCCCTCATCCAGAGCCCACGCTAGTCCCCGCCCCTCCCGTGCGCCCATTGGTCTCCGCTCGCGACAGTCACGCCTCCCGTCCAGTGAAAAGACTGAGCGTGATCCGAGGGGGCGGGCCGTGGAGCACGGTGAGGCTGGGGGACACACACGCAGCAACATTTCAGGGGATCTGGACGCACTGCTGGCATCTCCAGAAAGGACACTCCGAACACAGTCAGGTATTTATCTCGATGTTTTTGGGAGGCATTGCTCGAGTCTATTATTTACTTATTTATATTAAAAGAAGAAAGGGAGTCGTTATAATAGCATTTCCAGCTGAGCAATTTGGTTTTTTCGTGCAGAAATAATGCGCAAACCCGTGCCGCATGTGTTAAACGCAGCCTGTCACCTTTCAGACTTCTTCCAAACACAGCCCAGTAAAACAACAACCCCGCTCATCATGGCTGTGGACGGATGTGGCGTCGTGTGCAAGTATATCCTGATCATTTTCAACATCATCTTTGCGGTGAGTCGGACACGTTGCGCAGATTTGCATAAGGATGGCAAAAAAAAAAAGGCGCATTTGTATTTCATTTGTTTTTTGCATATTTATATTTATGTAACTACGTCGTATTTAAGGTGTTGATATCTAAGTTAGATTTGAATTGAATTTGTGTGAGCTTTGTTTTTTCATATTTTTTTTTTTCAAAAGGTGTGGTGTGCACCCACTTAGTTTCGTTTCTGACTCACCCCAGCTCAGGTTGCATTCAGCAGCCATGAATTGGGACGATAACCTGTTAACATCCATTTAATAACAAACACTCAACAGTGTATTCTGTCTGATAGAAGTTTTTGGTTCCGTATTTGGCCTCATTTTCCAGTAACATGCCACCTGGTGACATGAAGGGCCCTTGAAACTGCTGAAAATACCCCCTCTGACTCTGTCCCATGCTGACACCTTTGAACCCAATAACAGTTCATTTCCTATTTTCTTTATATATATATATATATGCAGGTGGTGGGTTTAGCATTCCTGGGCCTTGGCCTGTGGCTGCGATTCAGCGACAACACCAGAGTCATCTTCGAAGTACAGGAACTCAACTCGAGCGCGTTCGTCCTGGGTAGGTGCAGTTTTGTGGTTTTATTAGGATAAAAATTTTGCTTTTGACAATTAATTTAATGACCCGGCTCCTTTTCCAAATCAGGCGTGACCGTGCTGATAGTTCTCGGCTCGGTGATGCTGATTGTGGTGGTGTTCGGGGACTACGGCGCCTGCAACGAGAAGAGATGCGCCCTGCAAGTGGTGAGACGCTTCCTCCTGTTTTGTTTTTATCGCCATTTACTCGACAGCATCCTTTTAAAGCAGGCCTGAAGACGAGTGGTTTCCTGTTAAGTAATTTCACTACCTGCTTCACGCAACGGAAACTGTGAGTGCTAAGATGAGCCAGACCAAACCATTTTTGTTTCACTAATTACCAGCACGGCATCAGTTTGTTTTCCTGCACTGTGGGTGTCACGCAGCTCACAGAAGTTGCCACGTAAGGGTCTGGCGGTCTGGCCCGCACCGTCAGCACTGCCCGGACTCCCGTCAGCGGCTCGTCAGCCGTTTGCGCGCGCTGAATCGGCGGCCGGGTCCGTCCGCGAGAGAGATTTCACCTTAGAGATCAAGAGAAGAGATAAAAGAAAACTTAACATGATTCAGGAGTAGCCTTTTCCAGTTTCCCCTCCATCGAATGGCGAGTACAGACTACTGCCCCCTGCTGGTATGAAGAGTTATTTCTTCCACTGCTAGCAGGCTGTAACCTCTACATCGTGTTCAGGAAGCACGGCATATATCAAAAGTCACACTTGCCTTTATTGCAGGTAGTCATTTGAGTATAACCGGAGCCTTCCTGCTCGTGCGTAGAGGAAGGGCCGTTTATTACAGCACAAGTCACTGCTTCAGTCCTTTAACAGCCGTTAGCACGTTCAAATAACTTTTATACAAGCATGCTAGGTCCGTGCGTTTTTTTTTTCCCCATTGGTATTTCAAGTTTGCCTTTAAAAGGTGGAAACTCAAAAACAACAACATTTGGAAAAGTTAATGTTAATGAGCGCTCTCTCCGTCATGGATCACTATGTTCAGCGCTAAGTAAACCTGGCGCTTCTCCACAAGTCAAACACTCATATATAAATTTAGGTCACATACCTCGTGTCATAAAGTCAGTAATTAAATCTGAATATAGTTCCAAAGTCCATTTAGACCATAGACTGTATAAATATGGACAGCGGAACTGCCAAAACAAGTAGAGCTCCCCCTGGTGGCTGGCTGCAGTATAGGTCATAAGCTCCACCCCCTCCATGTTCGTGGGCGGGACTTGGGTCGAACTAAAACGCTAAAACACACTCAATTTTTTTTTTTTTTTGAGGATGGTTTCTGTCATTTTAGGTAGTTAATATAATGTTGAAATTTTTTGGATAAGTTTTGTTTTAGTTATTTGATGCTTTTTGGTATTTAAAGTTTGGTTTTAGACTAATAAAAAAATTAATGAATAAGCGTTAATTTGATTTCCACTGAGGAGAAGATGATTTGATTCACATGAAACCCGAGGGCTTTGCAGGTGAAGAAGAAGACGTTTATAGTAGCTCTCTGTGACGTGACTGTGGAACAATATTCAGATTAAATTTTAGACTTCCTGACACAAGCTATGTCATCTGATTTCATCTCTAAGCTTTTGTCTTGAGAATCTGCAGAAGCACCAGGTTTCTCAACTGCTGAATGCAATGCTCCATGACTCACACGTGGAAAAGTATTGATGCAGAATTCTTCCTGTTTTGTTGAAGGAAGTAACAGCTGTTTTTAGGTTTTTGACTTGTTGCAAGACACATTAACCTTTTCCTGAACAACAGTAGTTTTTTTTTTTATTATTTTTTTTTTCCAGTTTCCGTTTCTGGTTTTAAAAGCACCAAATTTGAAATACCAATAAAAGAAGAAGTCTTACCCCAACTTTATCGACTTTTACTGGAAGGTGAAGGAAAGTTTTTAATCTCGCCGACCACAGACTGAGTGGAAATCAACATGAAACAGGAAGTCTGTTCACACTTAGGACAAAGAGGAACTAAAGAAAAAAAAAAGTTAGACACGGCAAAGATCAAATAATGTCACTGCTTCAAACTTTCCAAACATGTGCACAGGATCTTTGATGCAAGTCTCACTTTCTCAGCTAGAAAGTTTCTCAACTGCCTTTTTAAGCTTGCTTGTCTAAACAAGCCTAAATAAGTTGCTCTATTAGGTATACTGTCTTTAAGGAACACAGGTCCGATCTACACTGACAAACTCTTAATTCCTACTGTGCATGAAATAGGGTTTTACTTCCTGAAAGATGCTGACACACCTTCCTCAGAAATTTGCAACCGCAAAGTATTAAAACTGTGTCATGGTGAAAACCCCCGCCATGCTGTAGCCGTTGGAGAATAATGAGAGAATAAGAGGGAGGAGCGTAAGGAGATCCTCTGGAGAGACATCTAAAATCTTCATTTGACTCCCAGCTCAGTTTCTTTACTCCAGCTTTCTCTAGATGACGATATCTATGCTTTTTTTCCTCGTGCGTTGCGCAAAGTCATAATAAATCTTAGATTACGTCCGGAAACGATTTTGGTTTAACGAGATTTTCCAGTTTTTATCTCCTCATCTGAGATCAGTGTTCCTGGAAAATGAGAGGCATTCCTAAACCGTTACATAGACAGACAGACAGAGAGAGAGGGCTCTGTGCTGTAGGAACAAACAGGAAAGAAAAAAACAAGTGTGAACTGAGACACGGACGTAGTGAAGCGCAGGCTCTTAAACAGCATCACTGAGGCAGCTGATAAAAAGTTTTATGTTAAAGATATAGTCACTTAGGTCGAGGTGGCAGTTTTATTCTTCTCAGGAACCATGTACAAGGTTCATTATCTTATACCGGTGGGGGGCTGTCTTCCCCCGCCCTCAATGGCCGTTGTCGCCTTATCTAGAGGGTCATGGGGGGGCTGGAGCAGGCCCCAGTTGCCATTGAGGTGGGGGAACACTTTGGCTGGGTCTGCAAGTCCAACACAATCAGCCTATTTAAATAATTTACCATGTCTGTGGAGATATGCAAACTAAAGGCTGGCTTTTTTTTTTCACGTGTGGTGTCCAGTTACTATTCTGTGATTGGTCAGAAATTGGAGGTGGGCGTGATTTATGCGGAAATATTCGCAGTGTGACCGCTAATCTCTCCTGGGTAGAGGTTGTCCGACAGATACGGTGATCAAAACGACTGGATGTCATCCAAGAATACTAGGAAAAGTGCCCCTCGTCATCCATCTCCTGTATCTCCCATAATGCTTAGCGTGTGTGATGTATACTGCGGTGCGAGGGGCCTATGAGGACTTCCTCGGAGTTCGGTCCCGCAGCTTCTCTTGAAGTATAAACTACCTGGCCAAAACTGACTTTTGTTCTTGCCACCCCGAGAACAAGAACAAATTTCTCTGTTCTTGCGGGGTATGTAACAGCCTTAAAGCAGTAGTGCTAACCACTGCACCACCGTGCAACATTCACAATGAAAAGAGTTCAACAGAGAGGTCCCACATGGATTAATTTCATCAAAAAGTTTTCCAGTCTGCTCTTTTACAGTGTGTGCTTATGTAGCTGTGCAACACTTTAAGGGAACATATTTCTGCGCTAAAGCTGAATCTGCTGAGCATAATGACAACGTAAGAAGAGCATCACTTACCGTCCTTGTCAGTGAAATGAGCCGACTCGGGTCAAGGTCCGGCTTCTTGGTTCTGCCGTTCCAGGAATCTGTCGACGTGAACTGAGTTATGAACTGAACAGATCAGATTCAGATTCAGGTCTATGAAATGTTGTGGACGAGAAAAAATTACAACATTTACAACACATTTACAAAGACAACAGGGAGCTTTCAGAGCAGCTGAGATGTTGACGAGAGACTAAAAAAAAGAAATGTGATTAATTGTGCGATTAATTGTGTTATTAATCGTGCGATTAATCATGTGATTAAATATTTTAATCTATTAAAAGCCCTAATACATATACATACTGCATTTAACCATCCACCTGGTGTAGTGGGCAACAATACAAGGCACCTGCAGAGCAGCTTTTAGGTGCCTTGCCCCTAATTTGAACATTGGTGCTTTTGGTTCGATGCTACCACAGATTTGTCAAAGCAGTACTTTTAGTTTTAATAAACTAAACACGATATTATTTTGTCGTGTTCAGCGGCTACTAAATTGGCCTAACTCAAAGAAAAAGTTATTACGTAACTGTAGGCAGCAGAAACTATCCTGATTTTATGATTTGGTAACACAAAAACTCAAATCCATCGAATTATTTTTGATATATTACCCGGCCCTGCTTTTAATTGCATTTAGTTTCATGCACCTGTATATGGTGCATATGTGAAGAAAGGGAGTTGTTTTTTTTATGTTTGTTTATAACGTTATATAATAATTAATAACCTGCCTCCTCTGTCCTCCCAGTTCTCTGCCCTTCTGTTCATTCTGGCTTTAGCCGAAGTCGTTGTCGGAGTGCTCGCTTACTCCAACAGTGACCAGGTGAGAGGCGAACGGAAAACGAAACGAGATGTGGAAACAGTCAAATGAGACCATTTAAATATCTCTGTTGTGTTTTCCATTCTCATGAACCAAGGTTGGACAATTCTTGGGAGAGTTCTATATAAGCATGTATACTCTGTACGCCACCAGTGGAGACCCGGCCATCGCTGTCACTCTCACGTTCATCCACAACATGGTGAGCAGAAACCTTTACGCCCTTCCTTTACGGTTTGATAAACACTTTAAGACGAGTTTCTTTAACCTGACAGCACTTGTTTGAACAACTCCTCTGTTCGTCCTGGAAACTTGTAATGGCAACATGCCAAGAAACACTGGATTTACTTGAGCGTTTGCATGGCTTTTAGGAGCTAATAGCTCCCTTCAAACTACAGCCTTGTCCGCTACTCAGTGCCTGACAAAATAAAGCTAATGACACTCTCAGCATTTAGAATGGTCTCATATACAGTAAGACCTGCAGATTTGTCTGCAACCTGGTAGGAAATCTGCAGAAAAGTGAAGGTTTGATTTACGGCACAAAAGAAATGCGTCGTCTCCGACCGTGCAACAAGATTAGGTCACGTGTCAGGGAGTTTCAGAACAGGGCAGAAGCTACAACTCTGCATTTAAAAAGTATAGAGAAGAGCTGAATCAAAGCAAAGTATTGTGTAGAATACCAGCAACCTGTGGAAACACTGACCACATTATTGTCATTTTGAAACTGAAACAGCTATTGACTCAAATCAGATTGAATCTGTTCAGTATCTGAAATCAAAATGTTGATGTTGTTAACCTGTTTTCCTCTCTGCTTGGACTGCAGCTCCACTGCTGCGGAGTGACAGGAGTCCCCGTGATCGAGATAGCTCAAAAGACCTGCCCCAAACCAGATGGATTCCTCGAGCATATTACTATGCCTGTAAGTCGGAGCCAGTGTAATGGTCTGACTCATATTTGTGCTGCTGGGGTGTGCAGTATACTCACAGTTTCCTCTGTCCTCCTCTTCTTTTTCTGTCTACAGAGTTGTCCCAAGATCATTGTAACTGCTTTTGAAAGCAAAGCATCACTGGTGATGGGCCTCTTCCTTGGAACTGGAGCACTTCTGGTAAGAAAATGATGCACATTTCTAGGCTCCAGTCATGAACTATATAAAGTATGTAGTAGTAGTAGCACTAGTAGTTGATGTAACATCTGCCTTTGAAAAAAAATAATTAGAAAGATTATTATGCAAGCCTGAGTTCATGGTCTTCTCACTCTAGTTTCACGTTTACCTTGGTTGGTATGCTTACAGACAAAAAAGCCAAGGTCCAATTTTGCCTGAAATTGTCTGGATGTACATCTCTTACCAACAACCAATAACAATTAAAGGGCCAGTCTCAAAGATTCCAATGTGGTTGATTTGGCGACACCTGTGGTTACTGTTGGTAACTACAAATATTATTTTAATACCACAAAGAGCAGAATTAAAGGGGAACTACCGTTTTTAGGTTTTATACAACCTCAACCTTATTTTTGGCGTAGTTCGTCCATAACCTCAGAGTCGTAAAAATATTCAGCCATGTTGCAAAAAACTAGCAGTAGCAAATTACAGGTAATCAAGCCGACCGTCGCGGGTGGCTGCGTTTCGGTGCCCCAGTCATTCCCACTATATGGGTATACGCAGATCTAAATATCTTCCGAACGACTACAAATTACACAAAAGTTATATGGGTGAGTAAACGATCGTATTTTATGCCAGAAATAAGGTCCAGGTTGTAAAAAACATGGTTCCCCTTTAAGCAGCAGACAGTAATTAGACCGTTCATCACAAAGTTACGATTTAATCATCGTAGACCTAACAGGACGTTGTTTACTATATTCTGCCATTAATTTGCATACATAATATTTTGTATTATTTAACTTTAGTGAACAGATTGTAATTGGAAATGCAGCTGTTGTCATCGATGTCGTAAATCCCAATCTTAGGCCCCGTTCAGACCTTGCATTAACATGCCACCTGGGCAATCCGAACCCAAGTGGCCATCTTTAAAAATGCGCGTCCACAACATGCGTCCTTAGCCTTCGCTTGAGATCCAAATAAACACCAACATCAGTCCAACATCATCTCTAAAGGATTTCTACCTACTACAAGCAGCTGTTCGTTTTGTGTGCGTCATTTGTTTAGATTTCTTATTGTTAGTTAAACCCTGTAATGACAGAATATTTTAAAAGGCTCTCATTATTAATGAACAGACGTCACTTGTGGTGCTTTTTCCTTTTCTGGCGATCATTTTCAATCGTGGTTGTGTGGGTATTTTTTCTGAGGTAAAACTCCCAAGATCACCCCTGTTGAGCGGGTGGTCTTTAATGTGACCCAGGACTCATTATGTGTTCACACTAACGAAGGAAAGAGGTCCAATGCGTCCCGGACATTGTCCAAATGTGGCGATCCGTTAATGCAAGGTGTGGAGGTGTGCAGCCCATTTCCTGCAGTTCCTCAACTAACAGCTCACTGTTGTTTCCCCCTCTTATTCCTTTATTCCCTGCATATAACAATATGACCTATGTTAAAAAACAGACAGTTGTCTTTGCAGTTACTACTTTATAATAAAAAAAAACTTGTGATTAGCCATTATCTGTAACTGCTGCGTATCTATAGCTGCAGCAGTAGGAAATTTTTTGTTTGACTCAGCAGCAGTCGCATTCATATAATTCATATCCAGACATCTCTTTATAGAGGTGACATAATGACGTGAGGTGACTTAACATGGGATTTTCCCCTGGGAGTGTCTCCACAGACACCAAAATATGTAAATATTGTCACCATTTTTTGTTACCTCGGTCTTAAATACAAATCTTTGAGATTGCCGCTTTAACTTGCAATTTTAAAATTATTAATTATTTCTAGTGTTATCTTGTATTTTTAAATTAAATGCAAAAACTAGCCCACTCTCTTTGAGTGACAACATGCAGATGATGGTAAAGTACATTAAAAAGTACAGAGATGAACTGTAAAGCTTGTTGCATACTCCGCAAGTTAACGTCATTTTGTTCTCACAGCCCTCGTTTGGGAGTTCTCGCAGCTTGTTCTTGACGCATCAACCGGGCAGAAGTTTTTTCTCGTGTGGTGTCCGGTTACTATTCTATGAAATTGGATGTGGGCGTGGTTAATGCGGAAATGTGCAAATGCTAGCGGCCATTCTGTGAGCTCCCAGATGCTAAGACAATGTTCGCAGTGTGACCGCTAATCTCCCTCGAGAGATCGGCGTTCTTACATCAAAACGTAAAATAAATAAGAAAAATGCCTTTTGTTTTCCATCTCTGAGCATTTCCCACAATGCTTAGCGCCTGTGACGTATGCTGCAGTGGGAGGGGCCTATGAGGACTTCTTCGGAGTTCTGCACTCGAGTTTCTCCTGAAGTATAAATTACCTGGCCCGAACAAACTTTGTCCTTGCTCACCTCGAGAACAAGAACAAATTTCTCGCTTCTTGCGGAGTATGTAACAAGTTTTAAGGAGACTAGAGAAGAAAAGTGACTCAAATTTAATTTTGTCTATTGCTCTTCTTGTGCATACGTTTATGACCATGTTCTAATCTCTGTGCTCCCCTCTGTCTTTCCTAATCAATACCCACCCCCTCCCCCTACCCCGCCCCTCCCCCAACACATTTTTTTTGTGTTGCCTCTCAAAGATCATAGCTATGATTTGCAGCTCTGTGCTCACTAAACAGATCCGGCTGGCAGTTTCATCTCCTCACTACATCATCATGTCTCACACATCTCCAGCAACGGCTAGCCTTCCGCCACCTCAGCATGGCTTTAACCCCACCCCCTACCCCTACCCCTACCCCAACCAGGACCCGGTCGTCTTCACCCCTCTTCCTGGTGCTAACCTCCCCGTGGTCCAGACTTAAGCGCCTGTTTTCACGCCTTCTCTTGTTGTTAATCTGATTGTAATCCGGGGTGCTCGGGAATAGGGATCTAATTTGACTTCAAAGGAAAAATCCACCCCAACCAATCCACACCAGCATCAACATCACACCATAGCCCCATTCAGACCTGGTATTAACATGTGTCTTGAGGGATCAAGTCCATGCTGGCACAAGCATGGAGGATGCATTTGAGATCTGATCGCTCAAAGACCACTTTTGCTTTTACTCTATTATTATTATTTTTATTTTACTTTGTCCAGAACAACTTCATTCTGACCATGTTTCAATACAGAGAGGCATCCCATCCTTTGTAATTTCGTACTTCAGTCTTGAACCAGTTCTTAGTAGTGGCCTCCTTTACAGGAAATGATCCCCTCCATGCACAACTCCTCACAAATGACCAAGATACAAAACAAGACGACTTCTTGGAATCACATATCCAGTAGTTCTAACGCAGAAAGTTTGAATCTTTGTACATTTCCAGCAGACGTCTGAGTGTGTGACTATTCAGCGTGGTTTCTGTATATTCATCTGTCACGAGACCACATTTACTGTAGAGGTGGCCTCGGCCGCTTTTGTGAACACACACATTGGCCACAGTGACAGAACACCTAGCTGACTCACATCCTCTGTGTGGAGGACAAGTTTTGCCATTCACAAAAACACACACACAAAAAAAAAACTCACCAGAAAAGGGAAAAAGCAGCAGAAGTTATGTCAGCCTTTTGATTATTTGATTATGGATCTTTGGCCTATAAACTTATAAACAAATACAAACAAGAAATACTGAATATGAGTAGATAATATCAGAATAAGAATCAGCTTTAATGACCAAGTATGTGCACATACAGGGAATTTGACTCCAGTAACTATGCCGGTAAATATGCCTCAATGTGTTAATTAGCCATGTGTTTATGCTGATATAATTATGCAAAGTTTCCACACGTAATTAAACAGACATACATACAGGCCAATTTGATCTCAAGTGGGCCTGGTGCAGTAACACAACAGCATAATAACCTATAAATAATGAGAAAACTATATTTTTTTTCCATTTGTTTTGTGCAAAGAAGTAAATTAGGATGTTTACATTTAATAAACTATCAATTTTTTAAAAAATTGCACATTGCTGCCATCTGCTGTTTAGTCCTGGGTCTCAGTGTTGTGTTATGTCCCCTACTCTACGCTGCCCCTAGTGGACACAGTAGGAATAGCAGTACATTTTGCACTTTGCAAATTCATGGGCCAAATTAGACCCTCTGGCAGACCTGTTTTGGTCCACGGGCCATATGTTTTTTTTTTTTTTTCTTCAGTTATTTGCCCCATTGGTTGTTTTATGGCATTTTTATGACATCTGTTTATGGGCTCTTCCATTGTTTGAGTTATACTCTGAGCTCACTCTTGAAAAATAACAATGTTTAAGTAATAACGTGTGCACTTTTAGTTTTTTCAGATCCACAATTTGTGCACAATCTGACCACTTGTGATCTGATCACTCTGGACTAATGCTAATACCAGGTCTGCTGTCACTCCAGTTAAAAGAAGCTACTCCTGATTTTATTTCCGTATTATTCTATCACTAAAACACCGGTAGGGTTGGATTCGTCCTTACTCCTCACTCAGCATTCCCACACAAGCTTCCACGTGCACACTGAGAGCACGGGGCTGAGGGGTGGAGTGCGTGGCCTCTTTTCTCACTAACCTATTCTGTGGCCGGTTCAGTCCCGTGAGGTGATGATGAGGAGGTCGAGGCGGGTCGACCGCTGCACAGCTCTTTGTCCCATCCCTGCTCTTTACTTCCCCTCCTCCTTCTGTGTGTGAACGACAGATCACCGCCCTGGTCTGCAGCATTATCCTCCTGAAGCAGATCAAGAGGACCCATCAGCAGATCACCACGTACTACTCCACCGTGTATTGAGGGGAAAAAAGGGAGGTTTGCAAGAGGACAAAGACCACGACTGGAGATTCAACCAGCGGATCAGTGTTTACAGTTTGTCCTGTGTATGTGAACTCCTCAACCACTTCTGTTTCGGCACCAGATTACTGTTAAATTGCTTTTTTATACCCTAAAGCGTTATATCCTGTGTCAATATGCAAATTAGGAAACAAATTTATTTCTTCTTTTTTTTAGCCAATGTCTCACATGTGTCACATTTTACTCGTTATCTTAATTATGCATCGTTCTATAGCATAATTTTTTTTTAACACTTTAAGCTTTCTTTGTCTGCACATAAATGAGTCTTAACACTCACTGGCAAATAACACTGTGGTACAAATATAAAAGGGATCACTTTCTTTAAAACTCTTTCATAAGCTTCCGTCATAGGCAAGTTCACACATCAGCGTTCAGTGTGCACTTTGAAATAAGGTGCCTTGTCAGGGTGCAATGATGTACTGTATTTGGAGGTGTTCTGGTACACTGGAATAATGTTTAAATTTCTTCTATTTATGTCCAGAAAGGCCACGAGACTGGCCAAAAAAATAAAAATAAAAAGAAGTGTGACAGAAATATTCTGCAGGTTATATTTAAGAGGCTGTGAAACAGATTTTATGTACGAGCATCTCCAAGCTGTAACCAGTTACGTTTTGCCTTTCTGTAAATGCTGGTTTGATGTTGAAGAAGAAGAAAAAAAAACATTTATCTTTCATTCCTTCAGGTTCTGTGACCAATTAAACTTAAAGTGTCCTGTTTAGAGTGCAAACAGCTGAACGCCTTGAACTGCTTGTGTATCAGTAGTATATGCTTTGTTGGCTTAATTGTTTTAATAAAATGTCTAAATATCAAAATGTCTCCAATTCACTGCACAACACAAACTTTTGGACCTGGCATTCTCAGGTAAAATGAAAAATTATTGCTTTTTATTCCATACTCAGCTTTTTAATTAAAACCAGAATACTCTGATCAGGTATAACATTATGACCACTGACAGGAGAAGTAAATAACATCGACCATCTTGTGACAATTCACTGTTCTGGTGGGAAACTTCTGGACCTGGCATTCATTGGTGTGGATGTTACTTACTTAGACATGTAGCACCCACCTAGACCAGACCAGGCACCCCCACCCCATAGCAATGGCAGGATTCAACCACAAAAACACTTTAGGAACAACTCAAAAAAACATGAAGAACTTCACAAGGTGTTGACCTGGCCTCCAAATTCACTAGATCCCAAACTGATCAAGTATCTGTGGGGTGATCCACAGAGGCCCCTCCCCTCAAAGGCCTGATCCTTGTGCACATAATTTCCTGTGAGTGTTAACCAGAGAGGGGGGGAGGAGAGTTGGCACAGCACATTTCCTGACTTTTCGTCTCTCTTCTTTGCATCAGCCTTGGTTCCGAGCTGGGTGTCGACACCCAGTTCTGACATGTTCAGGTATTTATTGCGGATTTTCTAACATTTCTGACACATTTTTCAAAGCTATTGTCTTTTTTTTTTTATTTTTTTTTACTTATTACAGGGAGTCATTAGAAACGTATTTCCAGCTGCGCAATTTTGGGATTTCGTGCAGAAACAGACCAACGTATCAGAGCATGTGTGTGTTGTAAACACAGATTTCTTTCAAGCCTGCAAACGACAAACCGCTGTTCGCCATGGCTCGGGGTGGAAGTGGACACCTCTGCAAATATATCCTCCTCATTTACGTTGCAGTCTTTGGGGTAAGTCTGCGAAGTTTTGGGGAAAAACATATAATTTCCCAACTTAGATATGACTAAAATTATATTTGTTGTGCGACACATTAACAGAGCATTAGTGTGTGGTTCAGCTGTCAGCCCATGCCGTTTTATCTCAGCTTACTTTCACTTACAGATACTTCATGCACCATCAAATGTGAATACTATCCAGTTCACATCTTGTATCTGATAAACAGAAGATTGTGGCTTTTTGCTTACCCAGTTGAACACAAACACACCTGGGGCTGGTTACGCCCTGGTCTAGGTGCAGCTCCGCCCATCCACGCTGACAGATGCCATCACTGTCACATGGTGATTTTTAATGACTGAAGAAGTCCTTCACCGTTTTATTTCCTGTTTTACAGCTGATGGGCTTCTACATCCTGCGCCTCGGCCTGTTGCTACGCTTCAGTCATAACACCAGAAACTTCTTTCATAACCAGGGTGCCGGCCCAAATGCATTCGCTACAGGTTGGGGCAGATGTTGCATAATATTTTCTATCTCTTATATAGTACTTATATAGTGACAGATGTTTTTTTTTCTTTTTAATCAGGTGTGAAAGCAATGATAGTTTTCGGGTTAGTGCTGGTAGTTGGTGCTTGGACCGGGAAAATGGGCGTCTATGATCGCAATAAAAGGGCTCTGGAATGGGTGAGATGTTTTTTTTTTTGTTTTTTTTTGTATTTTTCCTACAATGTGACTTCCTTTAAGGCCCGGGCTGCAGATCAGATGTTTCCTGTTGTTTCACTAACTTCTTTACACAAAGAATCTCACGTGTATCTGACGAAAAAATAAAAAAAAATGCAAGGAAGTTCCAAGTTGAGTCCTTGAATGTGAACTAAAGTCCAATTTTATTTGATCAGCGCGAAGGACACCACAAAGGAAAAAACACGTGTGGTCAGCTCTTCTGGTGTCCATACCACACCATACACCGATTGGCCACAACATTAAAACCACTGACTGTACAACTAAATAACATTGACCATCTTGTAACAATGACACAACTAAATGTATAACCTATTCATAATCCCTTTATGTAACATCTCTATGGCTGGTTTTAGAATGGTTTCTCATCAGTTCCTCTGCCTTCACAAGGTCATTGCACTGAGGATGTTGCGAGCAACAAGTGATAACGGACTCACATTACCATGGAAACCACATACCAAGATTATCTGTATGAAAGCTGTGTGTGTAGGGGAGGTAGCCCGAGGAGCTTCTCTCCAGAGAGAACCTGTAATCAGTCTCAGCAGCCATCCCCAGCAGGATGCAACCATAAAAACACTTTAGGAACAACTTAAAAAAAAAACTTGAAGAACAGCACAGGGTGTTGACCTGGCCTCCAAATTCACTAGATCCCGAACTGATCAAGTATCTGTGTGTTTTTAAGGGAGGTAGCCAGAGGAGCTTCTCTCCAGAGATAACCTGTAAATGGACTCGCTGAGACTCGCTGATTAAAGAAACCTTTTTGACTTTTGACCAGAGCCTTTCAAAGGTCTTTTTCCATCATCCCCACCCCATAGCAATGACACTCCTTGATGGCAGCAACATCCCAAACTGATCAAGTATCTGTAGGATGATCCACAGAGGCCCCTCCCCTCAACCCATAGGACCCAAAGGTCCCCCATCCTGATGCCATGCTCCACAGGACACCCTCAGAAGGCCCATGTCCATTCTCTGAAGAGTCACAGCTGTTTTGGAGGCACAAGGGAGACCTAGACAATATTAGCAAGGTGGTCATAATGTTATGCGTAATGTTAGTGGGCCATGGCCGTAGCCTGTGTGTTGTCAAAAAGCCTAGATGTTGCCAGCATGAGGCAAAATCTTGCTGGTAGTTCTTTGGATCCTCAGCTGTTTAACTCAATCCTTCCTACTGGCTTCCAAATGAGACAAGACTAAGATCACTATTTTCAGTCCTTTGCCTGGTGTCTAGTGTTTGTTGGATCAACAACCAGCTTTATTCAAGTCTTTTTCTGTCCTTCCAGTTTGCTGGCCTTCTGGCCTGTCTGGCTGCAGCTGCATTTGCTGCCGGAGACTTTGCTTATTCTAAGCGTGAGGAGGTGAGTAGTAACTGGAACAGGAGGAAGAGAAGGAAACAGGCATGTAAGACAATCAATTGTGAACATCCCTGACCATGTGCTTTTTTAAGGCTGGCAAGTTCCTGATAGAGTTCTACACAGCCGTATACACGGTGTACGCATTCAGTGCAGACCAAGCCGTTGCCACTGCCCTCACATTCATCCAAAGCCTGGTGAGCTTCAACTTTAATTTCCTTCCTTACAGAAATTGAGTAAATGCATCTCCATTAGTTACTGATAACTTTCCCAAGTGGTGAAAATGGCAGACACAAGGGTAGTCATATAAAATAAATAGAATAAAAGAGTGTACTGTACAGAAGTGCATTCGATAGAGAAAACTCAGGAAAGCTCAAAACCTTCTGGTCAAACAACTGTGGCTGCTTTGACTTGTAAAATGCAAACGTCTATCAGCCTCTTATTTGACACAAATTCAGTTGATGATGCAATGTTGGATTGTTGCTCATGAATCAAAACATTAATGGTGTTTAACCTCTTTTTCCCTCTCTGCCTGGACTCCAGTTTCGTTGCTGTGGAATGACAGGAGTCCCACTAATAGAGTTAGTTAAACAGACCTGTCCAAAACCAGAAGAATTATCAGAGTTTCTTTCTATGCCTGTAAGTTGATGCCAAGAAATAATGTTTTTGTGTACTGTACTGCATGGTTTCAACTCAAATATATGGACTGTACACATCTTCTGTCTTCCTACAGAGTTGTCCAATGCTCATTATAAAGATTTTTGAGACCCAAGCATCAATGGTGACGGACATGTTCAACCAAACTGGATATTTTCTGGTAGGCAAATGCAGCACGTTAGACCATAAAGGAAGTTTATTGTTCAAGGAAGTGGTTGTAGTCTCTGCATTTGAAACTTCAAGAGTAGGTCAGATTGTGAGTTTAGGGTCTTATTAATTCTTTTTTTTTTTCCAAATACAGTAGGTCCACTCCACCTCTATACCCTCTTGTCCAAATACAGTCACCGAAAAACCAAGATGGCAAACCAGTAGCTTCGTCCGCTTGTTTTATGCTTAGAAGCAGTAAATTGTAACTGTAAATGAAGTTAAATACCACAAGTGTATTAAACCTCTGGTTGTCTGTGAAGGTTCTCAGTCATCCAGGTCATGGGATATCCAACAAAGGTTCAAAAAAGGCAAGTGGACTTGTAGAGACTCTACAAGTGCAGTTGCCTTTTTTGAACCTTTGTTGGATAACCCTCTGGTTAACTGACAATAACTCCCACCATTAATCTTTTATTTTAACATGTTCTCTTACATATTTGAACCATTTCAAACTTTAACCTTTACATAATGATACTGTTCTTCACAACAGAAAACACGCTAGTAGCCCAAACTATCTCAACTGGCCCCTTTTACCATGAAGGAGCCTCCCACTCTGAGTTCCCTCTGGATGTCTAAACTCTTTAGAGTGTAAGGTCATGGGAATCTACAGTGCTGCTTCAAAGTATTTGCATCTTTCTACATTTCTGCATAAAACCGACTCAGAACTAAAGTGGTTCTTTACGGAGGTACGGCCCAAAATTCCTCCAGTTCGCTGTAGACGACTGATCAGCAGTTACCGGAAACGTTTAGTTGCTGGTAACTGCTGCACAAGGAGATCACAGCAGACACTGAAAACAAGGGTTCACATACTTTTACAACTCACAGATATAAACAAATGATTAATTTTATTGAATAAATAAATTCACGACAATAATGTTTGTGTTTCATTCATTTGATTGGCTTCTCTTTGTCTACTTTGTGTTTAAATCCACTAATGTTTTCAGTTATTTTGATGCAAAAATGGAGATTTGTGTAAATTTCTGCATAAACAAATGCGTTGCTAGTCTTTAGCATCTGCCGTTAAGCGTCTTTGTTGAGTTCTTGTGTAAAGAAAACTGTAGATAGGCGCACAAACAGCACTCCCAGGCAGTGATCACCAACCCACAAATCTTTTTCAGTCAATTTTAGCATATGGAAGTGGGAGCTGCCATAACTGGGGATGAAACTAAAAGTTACGGCACATTTCTACTCACTGATTGGTGTATCTTTGCAGTCTCATTAGGTTACCTCTTTGACAAGTTCTTCATCTCACTGTGGTTAGCTTCTTCTTGTTCCATTCCTCTCTGCAGATCAAATAGATCTCCTGTCAAAAAAACAAAAAACAAAGACAAACAACCGTTATCTTAGTGCGAAGAAAACACACTGCATTTCTTTTGGCTATTTCATATAGCTGCAAGTTAACTGCTTTTAATGTGACATGGCAGTTGTAGGAAATGTTGCATGTCTGATTAGTTAACGATCTAAGTTCTAAATGCTCTTCACCCCTTGATATTTCTTTAACGCTTTTTTCTTCTTCTTTTTCTTCTTCCATTCGTTGCTTCCCAAAGATCGGAGCTCTGATTTGCAGCCTCATCCTCATTAAGCAACAGGAGACCAATGAGTATCGTTCGCACAGGTACTGAGAAGAAGAGGTTTCCAAACCTACTCCGCTGCCTTCGCTGGAAACTCAACCGGCAGATAACCAGACTTCCCACTTTGGGACCAGCTTTCTGGTTAATTCAATTTTTACAGCCTTATTGTGAATACTTGAAACACATACAGATTTAGTTCCATATGTATATTGAGTAGACTTCTTTTTCTTATAACCAAGCTTCTACCTTTCATAACTTTGCAGCAGCTCTAATTTTTTTCTTTAAAGTTTTATGCTTTTTTGTCTGCACACAGAGTAGTTAAACAGGTGCAACATTAAAAAAGAACATTTTCTTTAAAATCTTTCATAGCTGAATTCGAATTACATTAAAAGGTATAATGTTACGCTGGTAAACCAGAATAATATTTACCTAATTTGATCTATTTATGTCCAGAAAGGCCACAGGACTGGCCACAAACATTTTACATTTCTGTATATGTTGGTTTGATATTGAGAATTAAACGCAAAATTAAAATTGAACATTTCATTTCTTCGATGTCAGACAACAATTACACATAAGGTGTTCGGTTTAGAGAGCAAACAGCTAAGCGCCTTTGATTGCTCATGCATCATTCAGTTGTATTAATCAGTCTCTATTTCATTGCTCACACTTCACCGTTTTGCATCAGGACAAACATGAGTCATTTGAGGTTCAGGCAAAGCTGAAGCCTCCAAGTCACACATCTATACACAGGTTGGGCTGTTGGGGAAGCTTGCCAAGATGGTCAGGCATTGAATCCACAGGATGTTGAACCTGGATGTGCTATGGCACCACTAAAGACCTACACCTTACCTTACTAAGCAATCTGTACTGTACTGTACTGTCTGCACTAATCACGATCTTGCACTGACCACTGCTGACATGCTGATATGGTACTTCATGTTTACGTCTGTACCTTTTTACTGTACTGTTTCTGTATGTGATCATTACCATGTTGCACCAACTCATTGTATGACACTGTGTTTATGTGTCTTTGCATTGGCTGTATATGTTACACACTGCACTTTATGTGGAAATGTCTCAGTTGTGTGTTGCTCTGTCTTGGTTGTGGGTAAGTAATCAGTTTATGGTTGAAATGACAGTAAAAAATAAATGTTTCCTTTGTTTGTTTGGTTGTTTTTTTATCAGTCATTTAAATGCGGCAACTTATCTGAATATTGAACAACCTTTGGGAATTGGAGATTTACAGTAGTATCAAAGTGCAGGTGAGAATTCTGCAGGTCCATATGATAAACATTGGGATCACTTGGAAGCCAGATCAGCGTCCCCGCCCACAATTTCTTCGTTGTTCTGGAGTCTCTCTGTTGGGAACTGATTATGCTCCTGCAAAGATCTGCCAGAACAATCTAAGCGTTTGGGCGGGATTTATGCGATGATGAGTTTTGTGTGATGCCATTCCATCACTACTTATGCCTCAGCTCAAAATCCAATGAGCTTAAACAAGCTAGAGACCGGCACACTCGAAATAATGATCTAGTGCTTCACAAGACACATGACCAGAATCAACCAGATGGTGGTGCTATAATTAAGGTCTAAATGTCTGATTCTTTTTTTGGAATTTGATGAAAAACACATTTTTTTTTTTTTTTTTTTAACTCTCCTCCTGAAACATAATTAATAACCAAACTTAAATAATGACTAATGCATTTGGTGAGGAGGGAAGGGGCCCTGGACATAAACCAACAGCCCTTGGCCCACTCATCAGACTTGCAGGATATGTCCACACATGTACAAGAAACACATCCTGAAGGTTTCATTCAAAACGACCTCTGGGGGATTTGTACTTAATAATTTGGACAAAACCTCACCAAATCTGGTAAGTATTAAAATGAATGAGTGTGGAGTATCTAGCATACAGTATGCGAAGTCCCAGATTCCATTTAAAATCTTAAAATAACTCAGAATTGTGATAAATGAGAGCTTACCTAAGATCAGAGTTGTGTTTGATCTTTTCCAAAATTCATGGGGTAAATGTTTTTTTATATTCAAAATAAAACATTTTACAGTTTTGCAATATTATATTAATATTTGGATATTGGGCATTACAGTCACCCCACCATGGACTCATTGACTTTCATTCATTCTCTGCTCATCCCCCAGGACAGACGTGTTTCAGTGATTTAGCACCCCCTGGTGGGTCTTAACCAACAGACCTTTGAAGGGACAACATTTCTATTCTGACACTTATGAATATAATTAACTACACACTAATAGCCAGAACATTAAAACCACTGACAGGTGAAGTGAATAACATTGACGATCTTTTGAGAATCGGGAAACTTTTGGACCTGACATTCATTCATGTGGATGTTACTTATTCATGTAGCACCAACTGAGACCAGACCAGACCACCCCCACCCCATAGCAATGACACTCCTTGATGGCAGCAGCCATCCCCAGCAGGATTCAACCACAAAAACACTTTAAGAACAACTAAAAAAAAACACGAAGAACAGCGCAAGGTGTTGACCTGGCCTTCAAATTCACTAGATCCCGAACTGATCAAGTATCTGTGGGATGATCCACAGAGGCCCCTCCCCTCAAAGGCCCCCCACTAACAACATCCTGTTGCCAGACACCACAGGACACCCTCAGAAGGCCCATGTCCATTCTCCGATAAGTCCCAACTGTTTTGGAGACACAAGGGAGACCTACATGATATTAGGTTGTAATGTTATGCCTGATCGGTGTGCACATAATTTCCTGTGAGCGTTAACCAAATTGGGGAGAGGGGGGTTGGCACATCACATTTCCTGACTTGTGGTCTCTCTTCTTCTTCTTTGCATCAGTCTTAGGTCTGAGCTGGGTGTCGACACCCAGTTCTAATATGTTCAGGTATTTATTGCGTATTTTCTAATATTTCTGGCACATTTTTCAAAGCTATTGTCTTTTTTGTTTATTTATTTTTTAATGAAAGGGAGTCATTGGAAACGTATTTCCATCTGCGCAATTTTGCGATTTCGTGCAGAAACTGTATCAGAGCATGTGTGTGTTTTAAACACAGATTTTTTTCAAGCCTGCAAACAACAAACCGCTGCTCGCCATGGCTCGGGGTGGAAGCGGCTGCCTCTGCAAATATATCCTCCTCATTTACGTTGCAGTCTTTGGGGTAAGTCTGCACAGTTTTGGAAGAAAACGTATAATTTCCAAACTTAAATTTGACTAAAATTACATTTGTTGTGCGACACATTAACAGAGCATTAGTGTGTGGTTCAGCTGTCAGCCCATGCCGTTTTATCTCAGCTTACTTTCACTTACAGATACTTCATGCACTATTAAATGTGAATACTATCCAGTTCACATCTTGTATCTGATAAACAGAAGATTGTGGCTTTTTGTTTACCCAGTTGAACACAAACACACCTGGGGCTGGTTACGCCCTGGTCTAGGTGCAGCTCCGCCCATCCACGCTGACAGATGCCATCACTTTCACATGGTGATTTTTAATGACTGAAGAAGTCCTTCACCGTTTTATTTCCTGTTTTACAGCTGATGGGCTTCCACATCCTGTCACTCAGTCTGTCACTACGGTTCAGTGATAACACCGGAAGCTTCTTTCAAAATCAGGGTGACAGCTCAAATGCATTCGCTACAGGTTGGGGCAAATGTTGCATTACATTTTCTATCTCTTATATAGTACTGAGTGACAGATGTTTTTTTTCTTTTTAATCAGGTGTGGAAGCAATGATAGGTTTCGGGTTAGTGCTGGTGGTTGGTGCTTGGATCGGGAAAAAGGGCGTCTATGATCGCAATAAAATGGCTCTAGGATGGGTGAGATGTTTTGTTTCTATGTTTTGTAAGTTTCCTACAATGTGACTTCCCTTAAGGCCTGGGCTGCAGATCAGATGTTTCCTGTTTTCCTCTAACTTCTTTACACAATGGATACAATAAAAATAACCTTATGTGTATCTGACACAAAATAAAAAAGTTAAACGTGAACTAAAGTCCAATTTTATTTGATCAGTGTGAAGGATACCACAAAGGAAAAAACAATTGTGGTCAGGATACACTTTACAGTACAGATGCAATTTTCTGTGATGGCAGAAAGTATTAAGATCAGATCTGTAGTCCTAGCTCTTCTGGTTTCCATACCACGTCATATACCAATCAGCCATAGTATTAAAACCACTGACTGTGCAAGTAAATAACATTGACCATCTTGGGGCACAACTAAATGTATAACCTATGCACAATCCCTTTATGTAACATCTCTATGGCTGGTTTTAGAATGTTTTTTCATCTGTTCTTTTGCCTTCACAAAGTCATTGCACAGAGGATGTTGCGAGCAACATGTGATACCAAACTGATAGTACTCACATTACCATGGAAACCACATACCAAGATTATCTGTATAAAAGCTGTGTGTGTAGGGGAGGTAGCCCGAGGATCTTCTCTCAAGAAAGAACCTGCAATCAGTCTCGCTGAGAATCACCGATGAAAGAAACCTTTTTGTCTTTTGACCAGAGTCTCTGAAAGCTCTTTTTTCATCATCCCCACCCCATAGCAATGACGCTCCTTGAAAAGCCTAGATGCTGCCAGCATGAAGCAAAATCTTGCTGGTAGTTCTTTGGATCCTCAGCTGTTTAACTCAATCCTTCCTACTGGCTTCCAAATGAGACAAGACTAAGATCACTATTTTCAGTCCTTTGCCTGGTGTCTAGTGTTTGTTGGATCAACAACCAGCTTTATTCAAGTCTTTTTCTGTCCTTTCAGTTTGCTGGCCTTCTGGCCTGTCTGGCTGCAACTGCATTTGCTGCTGGAGACTTAGCTTATTCTGAGCGTGAGGAGGTGAGAAGTAACTGGAACAGGAGGAAGAGAAGGAAAAAGGCATGTAAGACAATCAAATGTGAACATCCATGACCATGTTCTTTTTTAAGGTTGGCAAGTTCATGATAGAGTTCTACACAGCCGCATACATCGTGCATGTATTCACCAAAGACCAAGACGTTGCCACTCTTCTCACAGCCATCCAAAGCGGGGTGAGCTTAAACTTTAATTTCCTTCCTTACAGAAATTGAGGAAATGCATCTCCATTAGTTACTGATAACTTTCCCAAGTGGTGAAAATGACGGACGCAAGGGTAGTCACATAAAATCAGTGTACTGTACAGTGTAATCAGAGTGTACTGTACAGATGTGCATTCGAAAGAGAAAACTCAGGAAAGTTTAAAACCTTCTGGTCAAACAACTGTGGCTGCTTTGACTTGTAAAATGCATCTTTTAAATTGACAAACGTCCTGTGTTAAATTATCGCAAACTTCTATCAGCCTCTCATTTGAAACTATTTCAGTTTGACTTAAATACGGATTTGTTGATAATGCAATGTTAAATGTCAAACATGAGGATTGTTGCTCATAAATTAAAATGTTAATGGTGTTCATCCTCTTTTTCCCTCTCTGCCTGGACTCCAGTTTCGTTGCTGTGGAATGACAGGAGTCCCACTAATAGAGTTAGTTAAACAGACCTGTCCAAAACCAGAAGAATTATCAGAGATTCTTTCTATGTCTGTAAGTTGGTGCCAAGAAATAATGTATTTGTGTACTGTACTGCATGGTTGCAACTCAAATTTATGGACTGTACACTTCTTCTGTCTTCCTAGAGTTGTCCAGTGATCATTCTAGAAATCTTTGAGACCCATGCTTCAGTGGTGATGGACATGTTCAACGAAATTGGATTTTTTCTGGTAGGCAAATGCTGTACGTTAGACCATAAAGGAAGTTTATTGTTCAAGGAAGTGGCTGTAGTCTCTGCATTTGAAACTTCAAGAGTAGGTCAGATTGTGAGTTTAGGGTCTTCTAATTTTTTTTTTTCCAAATACAGTAGGTCCACTCAACCTCTATACCCTCTTGTCCAAATACAGTCACCGAAAAACCAAGATGGCTTCATTTGCTTGTTTTATGCTTAACAGCAGTAAATTGTAACAGCAAATGAAGTTAAATACCAAAAATATATGTCTGAGTAGAAAGTATTTGCAACGTTATACATTTCTGCATAAAACTGACTTGACGAGTGATCAGCAGTTACCGGAAACGTTTAGTTGCTGGTAACTGCTGCACAAGGAGGTCACAGCAGACACTGAAAACAGAGGTTCACATACTTTTACAACTCACAGATATAAATAAATGATTAATTTTATTGAGTAAATAAATGTACAACAATAATAGTTTTGTTTCATTTGTGTGATTGGCTTTTCTTTGTCTACTTTGTGTTAAAATCCACTCATGTTTTGATTCATTTTTATGCTAAAATATAGATTTGAGTACATTTGTGCATAAACAAATGCGTTGCTAGTCATTAACATCTGCTGTTAAGTGTATTTGTTGAGTTCTTGTGTAAAATAAAACTGTAGATAGGGGCACAAACAGCACTCCCAGGCAGTGATCACCAACCCACAAATCTTTTTCAGTCAATTTTAGCGTATGGAAGGGGGAGCTGCCATAACTGGGGATGAAACGAAAAGTTACGACACATTTCTACTCCAGTCAGCATAGCTATGTAATCAACATCACTGATTAGTGTATCTTTGCAGTCTCATCAGATTACCTCTTTGACAAGTTGGAAGTGCCTGCAGCTCTTCATCTAACAGCTCACTGTGGTTTGATTCTTCTTGTTCCATTACTCTCTGCAGATCAAATAGATCTCCTGTCAAAAAACAAAACAAAAAACAAAACAAAGACAAACAACCATTATCTTTCTTTTGGCTCCTTCATATAGCTGCAAGTTAACTGGTTTTAATGTGACAAGGCAGTTGTAGGAAATGTTGCATGTCTGATTAGTTAATGATCTACGTTCTAAATGCTCTTCACCACTCGATATTTCTTTAACACTTTCTTCTTCTTCTTCTTCTTTTTCTTCTTCTTCTTCTTCCATTCGTTGCTTCCCAAAGATTGGAGCTCTGATTTGCAGCCTCATCCTCATTAAGCAACAGGAGACCAATGAGTAACGTTCGCACAGGTACTGAGAAGAAGAGGTTTCCAAACCTACTCCGCTGCCTTCGCTGGAAATTCACCCGGCAGATGACCAGACTTCCCACTTTGGGACCAGCTTTCTGGTTAATTCAATTTTTACAGCCTTATTGTGAATACTTGAAACACATACAGATTAAGTTCCATCTGTATATTGAGTAGACTTCTTTTTCTTATAACCAAGCTTCTACCTTTCATAACTTTGCGGCAGCTCTGATTTTTTTCTTTAAAGTTTTATGCTTTTTTGTCTGCACACAGAGTAGTTAAACAGGTGCAACATTAAAAAAGAACATTTTCTTTAAAATCTTTCATAGCTGAATTCGACTTACATTAAAAGGTATAATGTTACGCTGGTAAACCAGAATAATAGTTACTTAATTTGATCTATTTATGTCCAGAAAGGCCACAGGACTGGCCAGAAACATTTTACATTTTTGTATATGTTGGTTTGATATTGAGAATTAAACGCAAAATTAAAATTGAACATTTCATTTCTTCGATGTCAGACAACAATTACACATAAGGTGTTCGGTTTAGAGAGCAAACAGCTAAGCGCCTTTGATTGCTCATGCATCATTCAGTTGTATTAATGAGTCTCTATTTCATTGCTCACACTTCACCGTTTTGCATCAGGACGAACATGAGTCATTTGAGGTTCAGGCAAAGCTGAAGCCTCCAAATCACACATCTATACACAGGTTGGGCTGTTGGGGAAGCTTGCGAAGATGGTCAGGCATTAAATCCACAGGATGTTGAACCTGGATGTGCTACAGCATCACTAATGACCTACACCATACCTTACTAAGCAATTTGTACTGTATTGTACTGTTTGCACTAATCATGACCTTGCACTGACCACTGCTGATTGCTGATATGGTACTTCATGTTTACGTCTGTACCTTTTTACTGTACTGTTTCTGTATGTGATCATTACCATGTTGCACCAACTCATTGTATGACACTGTGTTTATGTGTCTTTGCATTGGCTGTATATGTTACACACTGCACTTTATGTGGAAATGTCTCAGTTGTGTGTTGCTCTGTCTTGGTTGTGGGTAAGTAATCAGTTTATGGTTGAAATGACAGTAAAAAAAAAAGTTTCCTTTGTTTGGTTGTTTTTTTATCAGTCATTTAAATGCGGCAATTCATCTGAATATTGAACAACCTTTGGGAATTGGAGATTTACAGTAGCATCAAAGTGCAGGTGAGAATTCTGCAGGTCCATATGATAAACATTGGGATCACTTGGAAGCCAGATCAACGTCCCCGCCCACAATTTCTTTGTTGTTCTGAAGTCTCTCTGTTGGGAACTGATTATGCTCCTGCAAAGATCTGCCAGAACAATCTAAGCGTTTGGGCGGGATTTATGCGATGATGAGTTTTGTGTGATGCCATTCCATCACTACTTATGCCTCAGCTCAAAATCCAATGAGCTTAAACAAGCTAGAGACCGGGACACTCGAAATAATGATTTAGTGCTTCACAAGACACGTGACCAAAATCAGCCAGATGGTGGTGCTATAATTAAGGTCTAAAGGTCTGATTCTTTTTTTGGAATTTGATGAAAAACACATTTTTTTTTTTAACTCTCCTCCTGAAACATAATTAATTACCAAACTTAAATAATGACTAATGCATTTGGTGATGACGGAAGGGGCCCTGGACATAAACCAACAGCCCTTGGCCCAATCATCAGACTTGCAGGATATGTCCACACATGTACAAGAAACACATCCTGAAGGTTTCATTCAAATTGACCTCTGGGGGATTTTTTCTTAATAATTTGAACAAAACTTCACCAAATCTGGTAAGTATTAAAATGAATGAGTGTTGAGTATCTAGCATACAGTATGCGAAGTCCCAGATTCCATTTAAAATCTTAAAATAACTCAGAATTGTTATAAATGAGAGCTTAAGCTAAGATCAGAGTTGTGTTCGATCTTTTCCAAAATTCATGGGGTAAATGTTTTTTTATATGCAAAATAAGTCACAACTGTTTTGCAGGCACAAGGGAGGCCTACAAGATATTAGAAAGGTGGTCATAATGTTATGCCTGATCTGTGTATAAGGATGCAAAAGTAATCAAATATAGCTGCTGGTATGCTAAGGTGGAATAAAAAGGAAAAAGCCCATCACAAACGCACACAGACTAATTTGTTATGGTAATCTATGTGAGGACATTCATTGACATTATGCATTTCCTTCCTAACAAACATCCTTGTAATGAAGTCAGGACTGGCCAAAACGTCCTCACTTCGCACACACACGCACGCACGCATACACACACACCAAGGCACGTTTCCTGTCTTTAGTCTCTCTTCGTTTCAGGTTTTAATTTTATGTCAGTAAGTTAGCACAACTTCTGTTATTCTATTTCTCTATTTGCTTAGCACTTGTTATCTTTGTGCAAAGTGTGACAGTTTCTCATCTGGACTCTTAAATTACACACTGAGGCTCACAAGATTTTCTCTGTAAAAAAAAAAAAAAGAAAAAAAAGAAAAAAAAGAGGCGTCATTCACACCTCTTGGTGAGAACTACATGAACTGAGGTCAAAGCCACCTGCCACCCCAACAAGACAGCACAACTTTTATATCATGCCTGTCGTCTTGTAGACTTAACTTACGCAGCCTAACAGCGTAACAACCCCCCTGGTCATCATGGTTCTGGATGTACGTGTCCTCCTCTGCAAATATTTGCTTACATTTTTCAACAAAATTTTGCAGGTAAGTCTGGAAAAGTTTTGGGGAAAAGGTTTTGTTTCCAGTTACAATGTAGTTCTACTGATAGTTCTTTAACGTCAGTTTGATTTGTCTGGACCACAATATATTTATCTATAGACCAATAACCAATAACTAAAGATGTGCACATCTTCGTGGTTTTATTTTGTGTTTTTCAGGCCGTGGGCATTGCCTTACTCTGGCTCGGTGTTTGGCTGATGATCGGCGAAAGCACCAGCATGATATTCAAATTCAAGGACCTCAACTCAAACTCAAACCCGTTTGTCTTGGGTTGGTGCTGACATCTCGCATTAAAATTTACTCAAAATGTGTTTTGCTTCCAATTTGGCGACTGGAGATTTTCTACTTTTAAATCAGGTGTGAGAATGCTGATCGGTCTGGGCTCAGTGATGGTGATTGTTGCTACAATTGGAGACTACGGCGTCTACAAAAAAAAAAGAACAGGTCTGCTACTGGTGAGTTTTTTTTAGTTTAGTGTTTTAGTTTTATGTGACTTTTTTCTATACTAGTTTCATTTGATTAAAGTCAATGGCACCACAAAAGAAAAAGCAAACGCACTAACAAAAAAACTACCAATAAGTTGGCGTCATCTACCACTAACAAAACTCCAATTAGGTGGTATCTGGTTGTTATAGACCAGTGGAGTTAATAGATTCTGCAATAAAAATAATCTGCAAAACATCAGGGGGTATTCACACCTTCTCATGAACTCTGTATAGCTACATCTGCTGTCTGACATGAACATCAACATAAAGTGTCAAGTTTCGTATCCACTGAAGGAATGCACTGCAAAGTCAAACAAAGAAACCAAACTACATACAGTAACACACAGAGCACATGAATGGATGCCAATTTAAAAGTGTTGCATAGAATAAATAACGTTATGCTTTAAATTCCCTAAAATATTTGTATGGAGGATGTTTGGTAATACAAGTCTGGGCCAACTACTATAGTACTGTATTATCTGTTTCTGTATCGCCAGTTTTGATTTAACATGTGTCGATCTTGCTTGTCTGCATAATCATTTCCCGTTAATGTTTTTAACCACAAACTATCAAAACTGTCTAAGTTTGTTGATGAGAAATGCCCACAGCACTTTGGCTGAAGAATAACTGAGAAAGGGAGAAACGTGAGGAGATCCGTTCATCTGTCGTAGATTTGCTTCAAGATCTAAGATCCTTGGCCTCCAATCAAACTTTGAACTTCTAAGCAGATGACAATATATTCTGTTTTTAGCACAAAGAAAATATTAATAATCTTCCCATTGCATTGTCTAAGCTCCACCTCTATCTTGCTGGGAAACTGAGAGGCATTCATAAACTTCTGTGCTATAGGAACAAACAGCCATAACGCAAATGTGAAGTGAGACACAGAAACAAGTCGGCACAGTCTTTTAAACAAGTTGGAGGCAGCCGACAAGCGAATCTCTATTTCAAAACTATTTTTAATGACTTTTCATGTTAACACTTCTTTTAATCTATCCTTGTTTAACAGTAACACACTTGTGTAATACTGAGGAAGTGTGTATTCATTCTTTTGTTTACTTGTTCATGAGTTTGTTCTTCATAAAAGGTGTTGTTGATCTCTTTCTCTCTTTTCAGTTCGCTGTCCTCCTGGTTGTTCTGACAGTAGCGGAACTTGCTGTCGGAGTGATTATTTATTCCAAGCGTAAAGAGGTGAGAAGAAAATGGAAAAGGTCTTTTTACACAGATCAGTCACAACATTAAAACCACTGACAGGAGAAGTAAATAACATTAACCATCTTGTGACAAGACAATGTTCTGCCGGGAAACTTCTGGACCTGGCATTCATTGGTGTGGATGTTACTTAGACATGTAGCACCCACCTAGACCAGACCAGGCACCCCCACCCCATAGCACAGGCACACACACAAAAAACACTAGGAAAACTTTAGGAACAACTCAAAAAGAACAGCTCAAGGTTTGACCTGGCCAAATTCACTAGATCCCAAACTGATCAAATATCTGTGGGTTGATCCACAGAGGCCCCTCCCCTCCACCCATAGCCCCAAAGGATGGTGGTCATAATGTTATGCCTGATTGGTTATTCTTTGTCTATATATACACACAATGTTGTGATTTAATTCTCATTATCAAGATTGGAGAATTCTTCAACGAGTTCTATACTAAAGTGATAGGCCAGTACGAGAGGGAAAAAGACAACCGCGTTGCTGACACTCTCACATACATCCACACTAAGGTGAGCATACAAGTCCCAGTTTCTTCAACCTGATTAAAAATGCTCTGATTGCATAACCATTTACATGGAAGCTAAATAAAACAATAAGTAGACAAAGAGAACCCATTAAAAAAATGCAGCTGAAGGCGTCTGAACCCAACTGCAGCTCCAAGAGGCATAGATTCGGGGTAAAGTTCAACCGTTTAAATCAGGCAGCCTCAGGCAAACAGGAACCAGGAGGGCAATGGTCAGGAACAGAAGGCTAAGATGGTCCCGGGAAGTCAGGAAGAAGAGGGCCAGAATGTCTTGCATTGGACAAGAACAATCTGGTTAAGGAGAGAGGATGGAACTGGTAAATACACACTGGCCAGATTAAAACACTGATGTACTGAATCATTTTGATGCAAATTTGAGGGTTGCAAACACCGTTAAGCGGCACTGTAAGGTTGCATTTGAAGCTGCTCAGGGTGGTAATAGGTACCTTTTCCTGAGTGACAAAAAAAAGTAGAATGACTACTGTGCAATCTGTCTCTTGGAAAAAGATCATGGTTCTTGGGAGAAGAAAAGAAGGTGAAGAGGGTTAAGGTTAGGGTTAGGGTTAAGGTTAGGAGTGATACAAAGGAAAAACAAAGGTGTATGGGTTGTTAATGTAACCAGTAGCTGCCAGAAAACAAACCAGGAGCTACAAATAAATCCCAAAAAATAAAGCAACTTTCTTGATTTCTAAATGTAGATGATTTTTTAAAGCAAACATTGTATGTTTCATTCATGGTTTACTTAAAAATGATCATTATTTGTTTCCCATTGACTACTGTACAAAATACTATGCCAGGATTCTTCAACATAGAGGACTTTGGCTCAGATTTTAAAATGATCTGGTTTAACCTCCTTTCCCTTCTGCCTCGCCTACAGCTGGAGTGCTGTGGAGTGTCAGGCATACAGAAGGATAATATTAAGGATACCTGTCACAAAGAAACAGTCAATGTAAGTTTTTAAAAAACATTTTAATTTTGTTGGCGCTCATATTGGTTCTGCTCGTGTGGTGCAGGATGACTTATCTTAATTCTTAACTGCTTTAAACAAGATCAACCCACAGTTTTATTTTCTGTCTTCTTGCAGACTTGCACCGAGCTCATTTCTGCTTTCTTTGGCAATCAAACATTAACGGTGTTGGGCATCCTTGGAATTGCAGCCGTTTTGGTAGGCAGATAACATTTCCATACTCGAACATTTACTCTGTAAAGCAAGTGGATCTGTCTACGGGTCTGAAGAGTAAAGTCAATTGTTTTATCTCATACGGCTGGCCCGTCCCTTGGTGTAATTTCAATATGAGTGCAAAACATTATTGCCAAACTGAATGCATTCCTGGAGCAGCCACTTAGCCAGCGGTTAAGGCATCACTGTGATCATTTAGTTCCTCCTAGTTCCTTGCAACATCACGTTGGGTGGTGCTTTCAATGCTCCCTGATCCGGTGCAATAATCAAACAACTAACCTGTAGTGTATGTATGTTGTGCTATTATTTTCAGCATTTTAGTAGTGCAAGTTTGAGATCAGACAGAAGAACATCTGAGGTTTCTCTTTTCCGCAAGTGTACGATGCAACCCAACTGGTGTACATAGAGCTGGTAGATTTTGTGCATGTTATCAGTGGCCCTTTGAAGGATAAATCTGCATTCATAAAATCTAAGATCACAATACTCTACTCTAAGTCACTCTAAAAGGGATTGGTTGCTGGTTATTTTTCCTCATCCCTACAGACCACTGGGCAAATACTGCAAATTTGACTTATTGAGATTTTCAAAAATCATCCAATCCTTTCCAATCATTTCCAAACATCCTTCCAATCCGAGCATTACCCTCAATGAGTTAATGAAGCTACTGCTGAATTTAATTCTGCATAATTGTGATGACTGTTGACAGATTGCTGCCCTGGTCTGCACCATTACCCTCCTGAAGAGGCTCAAGTGAGATGGTTAGATGACACCAGGATGCCCTTTGTCTGTGAGCTGAGAAGAAGAGGTTCCCAAGCGAAGACCATTGGTGGAGACTCAACCAGCACCTCAGAGTTCTCCTGATCGGTTCTGTTTAGGTACTTATTCTTTTTTACCAAACTTCTAATGTTCATATTTTTGTCATTATCTTAATACGCAGCATCCTGTATTATAACGACAGCTTTAAAAGTGTTGAGCTTTTTGTCCAAAAATTCTGTAAATTCTGTAAATTCTGTATGTCACAGTACCTTCCACCATCAACACCCTGCTCTGCATATACTCACCAATTCTTGTTACTTCACTGTCTTGTTCTATATTCCCAGGCATTATGTTACTGTAACTGGTTAAACCTTTCACAGACTAGTATGTGTAGTCTAGTATTGTCTCTATAAAATGTCATACACAAGTTGCAGTTGTGTAAAAGTGTCTTTCTTTCATTGCACATTGCTGTTTGGACCTGCAAGGACAAAACGATGAAGGGTAAAGAGATTGAGACCAGTCAGTCAGAGTCAATGCTTGTAAATCTGCAACTTGCTGTAAATCATGCGGTTGATGAAGCTTTTTGAATTATCAAGAATAATAAAAATATCCACATTGTCTTCGTGGAAAGAGAGCACGTTACTGTGAACACATAGTCATGAGGCATAAACCTACAGCGCATAAAAGTCACACTGCATGTTTACATTGAACGTCACGACAAACACTACATGTGGTGTTGTGGCGCAGCAGCTGGTTCTAACTAGACTTTGTGAAACTGATGATTTCACGGTCTGTCAACACATGTTTTATTCCAGAAAGGTGTGAAGACAAACAAAAGAAACAACCAGTGAGCAGCAGCCCACAAAGCTCTAGATAACTGCTCATACCAGCATGCAACTCAGGAAAACACCGCTCAGCTCCTGTCAGCCACAAGCATAAAACCTTAGACTGAGTTGGACACATGTTCACCAAACAGACTGGTCTGATGAATGTCAGTTTTAGTAGTAGTCGTCCACAGCATAAATCCATTCACCAAAAATGTTTTGTTTTTGGCGAATTTTGGACGTCATAAAAACCAATGAAGCCTCACTTCAGTGCACTAACCATCTTTTGATGTTTACTTCCAATTTGACAACAAATTGTTACTATGAGTGTTTCAAGGACTTCCCCACCGACTACTGGAATGAGTTACTCCACCATGACTCAGCATATCCAGGCTAAGGCCTCGTCCACACATACGAAAACGATCTTTTCCCCCTCCGTTTTCCCTGGCATCGTTTCAAGAATACCTGTGTCCACATGGATCCATCTCATCACGACTCAAAACGCTACTTCATATTCCAGGCCTATAGGTGGCGCTGTTTCAGTTTCAGAAATTCACCAAAAACGGAGAGGAAGAGGCGGAGCGGTGGATGTTGCTTATGTGGTTGTCCATCAGCCTTTTTTGCTCAGCGTGGTGGCACAGGAGCATGATATTTTGCCCTAGTAACCCTAATAGGCTCAATATCATCTCCAGCAGGAACACGAGCCTGTAGTCTGCCATTGTTGTAGATGTTGTTATGAGATGTCTCGCGGGAGGCGGAAGGCAGCTCGAGGGGTGTGGCGATGCGATGACATTATTGAAACGCACGTATGCGTTTTTCCCTGTCCACACGAAAGCTCAAGAGCTGCGTTTGCGAATTTTTTCACCCTGGGACCAGGTTTCAGAAAAGTGCGTTTTAGGGCAATGCGTTTACAGGATTCGTGTGGACGATTGGCCAAAACGATGCAAAACATCTGCGTTTAAACCAAAAAGCGTCTCCGTGTGGATGGGCTCTGAGACTCTTGAAGCTCATCTTAATATATAGCAGAAATATCATACTGTAGTCATGTCAAAATGGTCCATATTTGGAAATGAAACAACATGTTGTGCATTGCCACAAAGAACTGAGGTGGTTTTTGAGCCTCTATTAGTTCAGTGTTCCTTGGTGACCTGGGGTGTCCGGCAACAGAGTGTTGTTAGCGTGGGCCTTTGGGGTGGGGGTGCCTGGTCTGTTGTAGGGGGGTGCTACATGTCTAAGTAACATTCATACAAATGCCAGGTCCAAAAGTTTCCCAGCAGAACACTAAATTGTCACAAGATGGTCGATGTTATTTATTTGCACCAGACCTCTTTTCAGTTTCTCCTTACCTTTGAAGCAGCTCACAGAGCACTCACTGTCTGCAGCAGAGAAAACCTCTGTCAGGCACGAAAAGTAGATCTGAATGAGGGAGGAATAAAGGTGATTTTACTATATAGTTACAGTCATCCTAAAATAGAACAATTGTTTACATGTGTGCGTTGGGTGGGACTTACCTCTGGTTCCCCCAGGAAAGAGTATCCTTCTATGGGGGTAGATAGGAATCTGTAAATTACGATCTTCCGGATGCGGTGGGAATTTGTAGAAGGAAGCAGCTGTGAAACCCCCCAGCTGGGACAACTGAGCAACACAGAGTAGTGAACTTAGTTTAAAAATCAAAAATGTCTGAAGAATAAGCATGGATGTCATTTCTTTGAAGTAAAAAATTGAACTTTACTGAACAGTAAAAAGCTGGAGACGCTAGGGAAAATGTCATGGCATATCAAGGCAGTTTGGAAATACACTACTTCAGACTTCTCCCAAAGAAGGATTCATATTGTGGAGACCATTAATTAACCATTAAAAAAGGCAGAAAGCCCCATCATAACCTGTCCAGCAAGCAAGCGAATGTATCACAATTATCAAGATAAAACACCTTAAACAACGAGCACTGAAGTGTTTGGAAACTGTTAACTGAGAGTAAACTGTCCAGTCGTTGTCGCCTCTCAGCTCCCAGTTCATGCTTGAATTTAACTGGTAGTTAAACAATGACCGGCACACAGAACCGAAGTCTTGGTCTGAATGTCAGCTATCAAGATATCACCAGGCTAGGCCAGAAACTCCAGACCCTTAGCCAGAACCCACAGAGTTATTCAGTGGATTGTTTCCTTGACCGGTTTATGGGTACATGCTGATCTGGCAATGGTAACTGGAGGTCCGAAATGATCCTAAATTACAGGTTTCATTTCTAATCGGCTACATTTAAATGGATTGAGGCAATAATCTGAATAAAATGCCTAAAGTGTATCCCACAGATATGTGAATTTGAAGGCCAGGTCAACACCTTGTGCCGTTTTTCATGTTTTTTGAGTTGTTTCTAAACAGTTTTGCCTGTGTCAGACTCCATCCTACTGGGGATGGCTGCTGCCATCAAGGAGCGTCATTGCTATGGGGTAGGGGTGCCTGGTTTGGTCTAGGTGGGTGCTACAAGGCCAGGTAGAAAGGTGGGGCCCACTGAAAAGGTTTCTGGGGTGCTTGCATAGTTTTTTTTGCTCCCGTTAGAAGAGGAGGAGGGGGAGGAGGAAAGCTGTCAACAAGAGGCTGAGGGGTAATGGGGAGTTCTCCAGGGGGAGAGACGGGACAGGTCTCTATTATCTGAAGAGACAGTGTATAATGTCCATCCCGGGGAAAAAAACAAAAAACGAGATGCTTCACTGAGATTTCATAGAAAATACAGAATAATCTTGAACACCATGAACATCATTCAAGCCTTTGCTGAATTACTTGACACAGTGCTTATCATCAGACCAGATTTGTTTGAGTGTGCAGCCCAAACAGAATTCTCGAAGAGACTTAATAGCCAGCTGGAGGTTTGTACAGCAATGTCACTTACAACTACATTTAATTCAGTCTCAACCAAACTGTCCATCCATTTCTCTGTTTCCTTGTCTTGTGCACCGTCCTTAACTATACTGCTGTAACATGGCAAATTTCCCCACTGTGGGATAAATTAAAGGATTATCTTAATATTTTATCATTGTTTACACAGTATTTTTTAATATTGCCAGTTGCTTGGTTGTGCATTACTATGCTTGAAAAGCCAAGACATACTCGGACAAAGTTCCCTTCATGCTTGGAAAGTACCTGCCCTTAGAGTGACAATTCCACATTAGAGCACCAGTTTCCATGAGCTGAAAAGGGAAGCAACCATAGAGACTGAGCTGGAGCGGACTACATCAACTAAACCATGAGCATCATGGATGATGCAGGAATGTTACAAATGTAACCACGGTTCAATGAGTTCACTATGAAGTCTCTGACGGTCACAAATAACACTTGAAGTTTCAGATGAAGCAAAAACTGAGTTCAGGCGATGGATTACAGTCTGAAAAATAAAACTATCAACAGTGACAGATGTATGAAGTGCAATGGATTTTTGAACAGTTTAGGAAACTGGTTTGACTAAATGTTACTGAGACCCTCTGATTGTTGCACAGTAGAAATTCACTGTTCTGGAAGTCTAAAAACCCCTTAAGCGACATTCCTACACTAGCGCACTAGTTTCCATGAGTTGGGATGGAGTAGACTGCACCAACTACACTCTGGATGTCATGGAGGCGGCAGAAAAGTAACCAATGTAACCATGGTTCTATGAATTCACTATGAAGTCTGACTGAAGTATGACTCTCAGGGAAATTTAAATAGAATCTAGTAATCTAGGCGTATGTTCTTTGCAAATGTTGAAAGTGTTTGTGTAATCACTCTTATTGCCAGATGGGGGAGACAAAACTGCACTGTAGACACAATAGCAACTTCTGAAATTCACCTTTTCCATGATGCCACACTTGACATAAGGAGTACTGATTACAATCTCTTCATCTCGCTTGTCCACAGTGTAACCACAGTGCTCGACCAACGACGACAAAGGAATCCATTCTCCACGCACTGTAGTGGAAAAACACAAAATTAAATTAGATTAGATTAGAAAATTCTGAAAAAACAAAAAAGTAAAGAATAATTACTTGTATATTTACCATTTATCCTCAGCTCGTCTATGGCAGACAGTCCCTTTACTTTGACTGTCATACCATGTAGGGAGCAGCAGAGGGAGGACGGTCCTGTGGCCTGAGGTGTGATATGAGAGACCGGACAGGACATCCTGACCGGAGCCCCCCTCCACAGCAGAGGCAACACATAGCTGTCATCCTAAATGAACATGCTTTAACAGCATTTATTCAATAAAAAAAAAAAAAATTTTACGCTGCCTGCAGCTGAAAACGTTGCAAACATTCACTGGAGACAATGTGTTTGCGATTAAGGCACAAGCTTTTCTCATTAAATCACAAACATGAATCAGCCATCCCTGAAAGACCCAAATCTATTTTTGGTTGAGATGACAAAAGAGTGAGCCGAGTCATTTCAGTTCAAATGAGTGAATCAATTACAAGAAAGAAGAGGACAGGTTTCAGTAGGACTGGAAGTCAGACATTACAACATCAGAAATAAAAAGTAAACAACGGATTTTCCACAAATTCTGCACTTAAAAATATGCAGACAATCAAGGTCTGCACATTTTCAAGGTCTGTATTGTATCCCGAAATTCAGTCTCCTGAGAACACTATCCCAGACATGAAGCTGGAGTATTCAGAACGGCAGAAAGTCTGGCCTGTTAAACAAAAACAAACCACTTCGGGAGAGATTTTTGTGGAACATAAAGCAGTGGCTTATACTCTCAGTATATATATATAAAAAATAAATCGCTGATGGCAACTGCATACAGACTTATTGAGGTAAATAAACAACTCCATGAATAAAATAAACTAATCTGAGCTTAAGTGCACCACATTTTAAAAACAAATGGTGGCAGCTTTCATAATTCCACCACACTATACACTATAAAAAGTAAATGTCAAAATAAATTCAGTGGCCAATGGGTGCACATACATATACAAATCCATAAACAAACAACAAAAAAAAATACAACAAGTAAGACAGAAATATATTTTTATCTCACATTTCTTTAATTATTTAAATTATTTTATTATTATTATTAAATATTTTTGGCTCACTGAATGGCACCTATATGTATTTATTTATTTTTGATTTTGTCAGTTCTGGTCTTCCATAACAAAATGAAGAAAAGAAAAAAAAAAAAAAACATCTGATTCAATAAGGAAAAGTGCCAGAAAGTGCCAAAAAAGGTGGAAAATATGTTTTTCTCAAAGCCTTTTCCTAGTTTAAAATTAATATACAGTAAATAAATAAAAAAGTTAAATGGACAAAACAATTGTAAGGCGTAAGGCAGGGTTTGAATTATGATAATTGCTACATACATGAGGGAGGTCTGGGATGGCATGAAAACCATCACAGGCTGCAAGAAGAAGGGCAGCAGCACAGAAGAGGGGGATGCTGAGAGAGCAAACCAGCTAAACCTGTTTTTTAACAGGTTCGATACTCCAGCTCCCACAGACAGTGACTGCCCACTCCACACCCCAATCACGTCCATCATCACCTCGGACTGCAGAGCTCTCCCACTTACCACCCCCACAGACAGTTCAACCCACCTCCCCCTCCCCACCACCACCACGGACAGTTCAACCCACCTCCCCCTCCCCACCACCACCACAGACAGTTCAACCCACCTCCCCCTCCCCACCACGGACAGTTCAAGCCCCCTCCCCTTCACCATCACCAAGGATCAGGTGAGCAGAGAGCTGAGGAGGCTGCGCCCAAGGAAAGCAGCGGGCCCAGACAAAGTGTGTCCAAGGATGCTCAAGGCCTGCTCTGCTGAATTGGGGGAGCCGCTTCAGCATGTCTTCAACCTGAGCCTGCAGCTGGGGAGGGTCCCCGTGCTCTGGAAGACTTCATGTCTCATCCCAGTTCCCAAAACAAAACACCCCAGGGAGCCGGGTGACTTCAGACCAGTTGCATTAACATCCCACATCATGAAGACTTTTGAACAGCTGCTGCTCCATCTCCTCAGACCCCAGGTCCACCACGCACAGGATCCACTGCAGTTTGGATACCAGCAGAAGGTGGGCGTGGAGGATGCCATCCTCTATCTGTTACACAGGGCTTATTCTCATCTGGACAAGGAGAGCGGTGCTGTGAGAATCATGTTTTTTGATTTTTCCAGCGCCTTCAACACCATCCAGCCCTTCCTGCTGAGAGACAAGCTGACAGAGATGAGGGTGGACTCACACCTGGTGAGATGGATTACAGACTACCTCACAGAGAGACCACAGTACGTCAGACTGAAGGACTGCACGTCGGACACTGTGGTCAGCAGCACCGGAGCACCACAGGGGACTGTGCTCTCTCCCGTCCTCTTCACCTTGTACACATCTGACTTCCAGTACAACTCTGAGCTCTGCCACATGCAGAAATACTCAGATGACACTGCGATAGTTGGCTGTATCAAGGATGGACGGGAGGAGGAGTACAGGAGCCTGGTCGCGGACTTCATGAGGTGGTGCAGGTCCAACCATCTGCAGCTGAACACCTCCAAGACCAAGGAGATGGTGGTGGACTTCAGAAGGAAGAAATCACATCTCCAACCTGTGTCCATCAACGGGGTCGATGTGGAGGTGGTCCGGACTTACAAATATCTGGGGCTGCAGCTGGACGACAGGCTGGACTGGACAACAAACATGGACACACTCCACAGGAAAGGACAGAGCCGTCTGTACTTCCTGAGAAGGCTGGGGTCCTTCAACGTCTGCAAAAAACTGCTGCAGATGTTTTACCAGTCTGTGGTGGCCAGCGTCCTCTTCTATGCTGTGGTTTGCTGGGGAGGAAGCAGCAAGAAGAGGGACGCTGCTCGACTGGACAGACTGGTGAGGAGGGCTGGCTCAGTGGTGGGCACAGAGCTGGACTCTCTGGTGACAGTGGAAGAGAGAAGGACCCTGGACAAACTGCTGTCCATACTGGACAACGCCCACCACCCTCTGCACAACACCTTCATCAGGCAGAGGAGTGTGTTCAGCGGCAGGCTGCTGTCTCAATCCTGCTCCACCAACAGAATGAAGAACTCTTTCGTCCCCCTGGCCATCAGGCTGTACAACAGCTCTCAGTGATGGCAGGAGACACAATAGACAATGGACAAATCTTTTGCACCTACTTACTGGACACTCTGTCATTTACCATGTCTGTCTACCTCTGCTACATCTGGTGACTGTGATTTTCATTCATTTTTTCCCATTTGTAGCTCTCATATTTATAAAAAAAACCAAAAAATCTTCTACTTCTACTGGTCACTTTATATTTCTAACAGGTCACTTTATATTTATATTTCTAACAGGTCACTTTATATTTTTATCATAGTTTATAGTTGTATAAACATTTTATTTCTAGTCACTTTCTATTTTTTATATAGTTTTTGTATTTTATGTTCAATGTTTGTAACTGCTACTGGATGCTTGAATTTCCCTCGGGATTAATAAAGTATCTATCTATCTACCTATCTATCTATCTATCTAAATCTCAAGTGGGCCTGGAGCAGTAACACAACAGCATAATAACCTATAAATAATGACAACTCCGTATTTTTTTCCATTGTTTTGTGCAAAGCAGTAAATTAGGATGTTTACATTTAATAAACTATCATTTTAAAAAAAAATGTGCACATTACTGCCATCTGCTGTTTAGTCCTGGGTCTCAGTGTTGTGTTCTGTCCCCTACTCTATGCTGCCCCTATTGGAGGTGTCCCATCCCTGCTCTTTACTTCCCCTCCTCCTTCTGTGTGTGAACGACAGATGATCGCCCTGGTCTGCACCATTATCCTCCTGAAGCAGCTCAAGAGGACCCATCAGGAGATCACCGCGTACTACTCCACCATGCACTGAGGGGAAAAAAGGGAGGTTTGCAAGAGGACAAAGACTACAACTGGAGACTCAACCAGCGGATCAGTGCTTACAGTTTGTCCTGTGTATGTGAACTCCTCAACCACTTCTGTTTCCGTACCAGATTAGTGATAAATTGGATTTTTATACCCTAGTGCTTCACAAGACACATGACCAGAATCAACCAGATGGTGGTGCTATAATTAAAGTCTAAAGGTCTGATTCTTTTTTTGGAATTTGTTGAAAAACTCTTTTTTTTTTAACTCTCCTCCTGAAACATAATTATGTACCAAACTTAAATAATGACCAATGCATTTGGTGATGAGGGAAGGGGCCATGGACATAAACCAACAGCTGATCATCAGACTTGCAGGATATGTCCACACATGTACAAGAAACACATCCTGAAGGTTTCATTCAAATCAACCTCTTGGGGATTTGTACTTAATAATTTGGACAGAACTTCACCAAATCTGGTGTGGAGGATGTACACCGGTTGTGGTTGAATGCAATCAAGTTTCAAAATGTCTTCAAATCTACTGATCTTACAGCTCTAGCATACAGTATGCAAAGGCCTCAGAACTGTTATAAATGAGAACTTAGCCAAGATCAGAGTTGTGTTGGACCTTTTCCAAAATTCAGCATTTTACAGTTTTGCAATATTATATTAATATTCGGATATTAGGCATCACTGTGACCCCACCGTGGACATTTGAGTTTTATTATTGTCAATTTTAACTGATAGGAAACTCATTCATTCATTCATTCATTCATCTTCTATATTCACCAATACAATGATCTGCTGGGAAACTTTTGGACCTGGCATTCATTCATGTGGATGTTACTTAGACATGTAGCACCCACCTAGACCAGACCAGGCATCCCCACCCCATAGCAATGACACTCCTTGATGGCAGCAGCCATCCCCAGCAGGATTCAACCACAAAAACACTTTAGGAACAACTAAAAAAACATGAAGAACAGCACAAGGTGTTGACCTGGCCTCCAAATTCACTAGATCCCAAACTGATCAAGCATATATGGAATGATCCACAGAGGCCCTTCCCCTCAAAGGCCCCCCTACTAACAACATCCTGTTGCCAGACACCACAGGACACCCTCGGAAGGCCCATGTCCATTCTCTGATGAATCACAACTGTTTTGGAGGCACAAGGGAGACCTACATAATATTAGGTCATAATATTATGCCTGATCGGTGTGCACATAATTTCCTGTGAGCGTTAACCAAATGGGGGGAGGGGGGTTGGCACATCACATTTCCTGACTTGTGGTCTCTCTTCTTCATCTTTGCATCAGTCTTAGGTCTGAGCTGGGTGTCGACACCCAGTTCTAATATGTTCAGGTATTTATTGCGTATTTTCTAATATTTGCGGCACATTTTTCAAAGCTATTGTCTTTTTTGTTTTTAAATTTTTTAACGAAAGGGAGTCATTGGAAACGTATTTCCAGCTGTGCAATTTTGCGATTTCGTGCAGAAACTGACAAACGTATCAGAGAAAGTGTGTGTTTTAAACACAGATTTCTTTCAAGCCTGCAAACAACAAACCGCTGCTCGCCATGGCTCGAGGTGGAAGCGGCTGCCTTTGCAAATATATCCTCCTCATTTACGTTGCAGTCTTTGGGGTAAGTCTGTGCAGTTTTGGGGGAAAACGTATAATTTCCAAACTTAAATTTGACTAAAATTACATTTGTTGTGCGACACATTAACAGAGCATTAGTGTGTGGTTCAGCTGTGAGCCCATGCCGTTTTATCTCAGCTTACTTTCACTTACAGACACTTCATGCATTATTAAATGTGAATACTATCCAGTTCACATCTTCTATCTGATAAACAGAAGATTGTGGCTTTTTGTTTACCCAGTTGAACACAAACACACCTGGGGCTGGTTACGCCCTGGTCTAGGTGCAGCTCCGCCCATCCACGCTGACAGATGCCATCACTTTCACATGGTGATTTTTAATGACTGAAGAAGTCCTTCACCGTTTTATTTCCTGTTTTACAGCTGATGGGCTTCTACATCCTGTCGCTCGGTCTGTCACTGAGGTGCAGTGATAACACCGGAAGCTACTTTGAAAATCAGGGTGACAGCTCAAATGCATTCGCTACAGGTTGGGGCAAATGTTGCATAATATTTTCTATCTCTTATATAGTGCTGAGTGACAGATGTTTTTTTTCTTTTTAATCAGGTGTGGAAGCAATGATAGGTTTCGGGTTAGTGCTGGTGGTTGGTGCTTGGATCGGGAAAAAGGGCGTCTGTGATCGCAATAAAAGGGCTCTGGAATGGGTGAGATGTTTTGTTTCTTTGTTTTGTATTTTTTCTACAACGTGACTCACCTTAAGGCCTGGGCTGCAGATCAGATGTTTCCTGTTCCACTAACTTCTTTACACAATGGATACAATAAAAAGAACCTCATGTGTATCTGACTCTAAAATAAAAAAGCTGAACGTGAACTAAAGTCCAATTTTATTTGATCAGCGTGAAGGACACCACAAAGGAAAAAACAAATGTGGTCAGGATAAGCTTTACAGTACAGATACAATTTTCTGTGACGGCAAAAGAAAAGGTATCAAGATCAGATCTGTAGTCCTAGCTCTTCTGGTTTCCATACCACACCATAGACCGATCAGCCATAATATTAAAACCACTGACTGTACAAGTAAATAACATTGACCATCTTGGGACACAACTAAATGTATAACCTATGCACAATCCCTTTATGTAACATCTCTATGGCTGGTTTTAGAATGGTTCCTCATCTGTTCCTCTGCCTTCACAAAGTCATTGCACAGAGGATGTTGCGAGCAACATGTGATACCAGACTGATGGTACTCATATTACCATCAAAACCACAGACCAAGATTATCTGTATAAGCTGTGTGTGTAGGGGAGGTAGCCTGAGGAGCTAGAGAGAGAGAGAGAGAGAGAGAGAGAGAGAGAGAGAGAGAGAGAGAGAGAGAGAGAGAGAAGAAAGGTATCAAGAGGACCTGTAATTAGTCTTGCTGAGAATCGCTGAGTCTCTCAAAGTTCTTTTTCCATCACCCCCACCCCATAGCAATGACACTCCTTGATGACAGCAGCCATCCTCAGCAGGATGCAACCACAAAAACACTTTAGGAACAATCCAAAAAAAACATGAAGAACAGCAGAAGGTGTTGACCTGACCTCCAAAAAAAAGATCAAGTATCTGTGGGATGATCCACAGAGGCCCCTCCCCTCAAAGCCCCCCCCCCCCCCCCACATCATTCTGTCACCAACCTCCACAGGACACCATCAGAAGACCCATGTCCATTCTCTGATGAGTCACAACTTTTTTGGAGGCACAAGGTAGACCTACATAATAAGTCTAATGCTAGTGGGCCATGGTCGTAGTGTGTGTGTTGTCAAAAGTCTAGACTCTGCCAGCATGAGGCTTGTAGTTCTTTGGATCCTAATCTGTTTAACTGAAGCCTTCCTACTAGCATCCAAATGAGAGAAGACTAATGTCACTATTTTTTGCCTGGTGTCTAGTGTTTGCTGGATTAATAACCTGCTTCATTCGAGTCTTTTTTGACCTTTTTCTGTCCTTCCAGTTTGCTGTCTTTCTGGCCGGTCTGGCTGCAGCTGCATTTGGTGCCGGAGACTTAGCTTATTCTGAGCGTGATGAGGTGAGTAGTAACTGGAACAGGAGGAAGAGAAGGAAACAGGCATGTAAGACAATCAAATGTGAATATCCAAGACTACGTGCTTTTTTTAAGGCTGGCAACTTCCTGATAGAGTTCTACACAGACGCATACATGGTGCATGTATTCACCAAAGACGAAGCCGTTGCCACTGTTCTCACAGCCATGCAAAGCGCGGTGAGCTTAAACTTTAATTTCCTTCCTTACAGAAATTGAGGAAATGCATCTCCATTAGTTACTGATAACTTCCCCAAGTGGTGAAAATGGCGGATGCAAGGGCAGTCACATAAAATCAGTAGAACAAAAGAGTGTACCGTACAGATGTGCATTCGATAGAGAAAACTCAGGAAAGCGCAAAACCTTCTAGTCAAACAACTGCGGCTGCTTTGACTTGCATCTTTTAAATTGACAAACATCGTGTGTTAAATTAACTTCTATCAGCCTCTCATTTGAAACAATTTCAGTTTGACTTAAATACGGATTTGTTGATAATGCAATGTTAAATGTCAAACATGAGGATTGTTGCTCATAAATTGAAATGTTAATGGTGTTCAACCTCTTTTTCCCTCTCTGCCTGGACTCCAGTTTCGTTGCTGTGGAATGACAGGAGTCCCACTAATAGAGTTAGTTAAACAGACCTGTCCAAAACCAGAAGAATTATCAGAGATTCTTTCTATGCCTGTAAGTTGATGCCAAGAAATAATGTTTTTGTGTACTGTACTGCATGGTTTCAACTCAAATCTATGGACTGTACACTTCTTCTGTCTTCCTACAGAGTTGTCCAATGCTCATTATAAAAATCTTTGAGACCCAAGCATCAATGGTGACGGACATGTTCAACGAAACTGGATATTATCTGGTAGGCAAATGCTGCACATTAGACCACAAAGAAAGTTTATTGTTCAAGGAAGTGGTTGTAGTCTCTGCATTTGAAACTTCAAGAGTTCACATACTTTTACAACTCACAGATATAAACAAATGATTCATTTTATTGAATAAATAAATGCATAACAATGTTTTTGTTTCATCCATTTGATTGGCTTCTCTTTGTCTACTTTGTGTTAAAATCCACTTGTGTTTTCAGTCATTTTTATGCAAAAATGGAGATTTGTGTAAATTTGTGCATAAACAAATATGGAAATGGGAGCTGCCATATCTGGGGATAAAACTAAAAGTTACAGCACATTTCTACTCACTGATTAGTGTATCGTTGCAGTCTCATTAGGTTACCTCTTTGACAAGTTGGAAGTGCCTGCAGCTCTTCATCTACCAGCTCACTGTGGTTTGCTTCTTGTTCCATTACAGATCAAATAGATCTCCTGTCAAAAAACAAAACAAAGACAAACAACCGTTATCTTAATGTGAAGAAAACACACTGCATTTCTTTTGGCTACTTCATATAGCTGCAAGTTAACTGCTTTTAATGTGACAAGGCAGTTGTAGGAAATGTTGCATGTCTGATTAGTTAACGATCTAAATTCTAAATGCTCTTCACCCCTTGATATTTCTTTAACGATTTTTTCTTCTTCTTTTTCTTCTTCCATTCGTTGCTTCCCAAAGATCGGAGCTCTGATTTGCAGCCTCATCCTCATTAAGAAACAGGAGACCAATGACTAACGTTCGCCCAGGTACTGAGAAGAGGAGGTTTCCAAACCTACTCCGCTTCCTTCGCTGGAAACTCAACCGGCAGATGACCAGACTTCCCACTTTGGGACCAGCTTTCTGGTTAATTCAATTTTTACAGCCTTATTGTGAATACTTGAAACACATACAGATTTAGTTCCATATGTATATTGAGTAGACTTCTTTTTCTTATAACCAAGCTTCTACATTTCATAACTTTGCAGCAGCTCTGTTTTTTTTCTTTAAAGTTTTATGCTTTTTTATCTGCACACAGAGTAGTTAAACAGGTGCAACATTTTAAAAAAGGAACATTTTCTTTAAAATCTTTCATAGTTGAATTCGAATTACATTAAAAGGTATACTGTTGCGCTGGTAAACCAGAATAATAGTTAACCAATTTGATCTATTTATGTCCAGAAAGGCCACAGGACTGGCCAGAAACATTGTGCATTTCTGTATATTTTGGTTTAAAGCTTTCAAATCACACATCTATACACAGGTTGAGCTGTTGGTGAAGCTTTTTAAAACTATCGTTACTGAATCTCAAAATGGGAAAGGGAAAATAGCCACAGTTTATTTGATGCACAGAGAGGCACAAATACATTTGTGATGTAAATCACTCTACAATGGCAGAAGTACAAACCATAAGACCATGCAAATAATGTAAAAAAAAAACATTGCTTTTTAGGCTTTTTCTTTTGTGTTTTACCAGCCGTTTTACACAACAGGCTTCACGAAATTGCTTGTTAACAGCCTTAAAATGGTGCAAAAAAACAACAAGACATTTAGTGAGCTGTCGCTATGCGTACTGAATGTCTTGCTGATGAGAGAGATCAGAAGACAAGGGTCATAACTACTACAAACTATGCCTTCAAACTCAAACTCAAACTCAAAGAAACCCGGAACCCAGACCAACTTGCCCAGCCCATGTTTTTATTTTATTTTTTGTGCAGGAAAGATGGTCTGGAGTCTCTCCATTGGAAACCGATTATGCTCCAGACATCTGAGCTGTGGGGAAATTAATTAGTTTACAACTAAATGGCACTGACTGGCTGGAGGACTATCCAATTGTGTGCAGTTTTTTTTTTTCCTGTATCAGTTGCAAAATTCCATATAATGAGATTTAAATGGCGTGTTTCTAGACTCTGGCTACGCAAGACTACACGTTTAAGCTTGAGATGAAGGTCATGCATTGAATCCACAGGATGTTGAACCTGGATGTGCTACAGCGTCACTAAAGACCTACACCTTACCTTACTAAGCAATCTGTACTGTACTGTACTGTCTGCACTAATCATGACCTTGCACCGACCACTGCTGCGATATGGTACTTCATGTTTACGTCTGTACCTTTTTACTGTACTGTCTCTGTATGTGATCATTACCATGTTGCACCAGCTCATTGTACGACACTGTGTTTATGTGTCTTTGCATTGGCTGTATATGTTACACACTGCACATTATGTAGAAATGTCTCAGTTCTGTGTTGCTCTGTCTTGGTTGTGGGTAAGTAATGTTGTTGAAATGACAGTAAAAAAAAAATGTTTCCTTTGTTTGGTTGTTTTTTATCAGTCATTTAAATGCGGCAACTTATCTGAATATTGAACACCTTTGGGAATTGGAGATTTACAGTAGCATCAAAGTGCAGGTGACAAATCTGCAGTTCCATGTGATAAACACTGGGATCACTTGGAAGCCAGATCAACATCCCCACCCACAATTTCTTCACTGCAGAAAGTTGTTCTGGAGTCTCTCTGTTGGGAACTGATTATGCTCCTGCAAAGATCTGCCAGAACAATCTAAGCGTTTGGGCGGGATTTATGCAATGATGGAACTTGGAATTTGTTGAAAAACACATTTTTTTTTCTTAAACTCTCCTCCTGAAACATAATTAAGTACCAAACTTAAATAATGACCAATGCATTTGGTGATGAGGGAAGGGGCCCTGGACATAAACCAACAGCCGTTGGGTCAATCATCAGACTTGCAGAATACGTCCACACCAGGGGTTGCGTTAAATGAACATTTTCCGTCACTGACCATTTTTTTAAAACGGTGATGGAAAAATCTGACATTTTGACAGATTGCAATTCACACCCCAGAACACTTGGTGGCAAGTGAGCATATTAATTGGCTCTTGTCTCTCTTGATTAGTAGTGTAAGAGTCGGTTAAAAGTCGGGTAAGTTTCGTTTATCTGCCGGCCGAGTGAGTGACTCTTGGTTAAGCAGGGATCCACGAGTGGTGGTTATACGTCGGCTAAGTTTCGTTTCTCTGTGTATTGTGCGTAAGTGAGTGAGTGGCTGAGTGCCTTAGTTTGCCAGCGGTCACGTCGGCTAGTACGTTTTGTTTCTCTGCCGAGTGAGATTAAGATGTTTGAATGGTGCATTTTATTGATTTATTATCAATCAAACGTGGTAAGACTCGACTGAGCCAGTTAAATAGACGTCTAGATTCATGATTCTTGAGTCTTCTTTGATGGCCGGTTATATGAGCCAAATCATATCATAACACATGTACAAGAAACACATCTTGATACAGAATTTCTACTTAATAATTTGGACAGAACTTCACCAAATCTGCTAAGTGTTAAAATGAATGAGTATGGAGGATGTACACAGGTTGTGGTTGAATGGAATCAAGTTTCAAAATGTCTTCAAATTTACTGATCTTACAGCTCTAACATACAGTATGCAGGGCCCAGATTCCATTTAAAATCTTAAAATAACCCTGAATTGTTATAAAGGAGAGATCAGAGTTGTGTTTGACCTTTTCCAAAATTCATAGTGTAAATGTTTTTTTGTTTTTTTTAATATATTCATAATGAAGCATTTTACAGTTTTGCAATATTGTGACCCCACTGTGGACATTTAAATTTTCCTATTTTCAATTTGAACCTTAACTGATAGGAAACTCATTGACTTTCATTCATTCTCTGCTCATCCCCCAGGACAGACGTGTTTCAGTGTTTTAGCACCCCTTGGTGGGTCTTAACCAACAGACCTTTGGAAGGGCAACATTTTCATTCGGACAGTTATGAATATTATTAACTGTACACCAATAGCCAGAACATTAAAACCACTGACAGGTGAAGTGAATAACATTGACCAATACAATGATCTGCTGGGAAACTTCTGGACCTGGCATTGATTGGTGTGGATGTTACTTAGACATGTGGCACCCACCGAGACCTAGTCCTCACTTCGCACAAATGTCCTCACTTCGATGGTAGAGAACCAAAAACTCGTCCTCAGAAAGAAGCACACACATGCGCGCGCACACACATGCACGCATACACACACACCAAGGCACATTTCCTGAATTTAGTTTCTCTTCTTTGTTTCAGGTTTTAACTTTATGTCAGTAAGTTAGCACAGCTGCTGTTATTGTACTTCTCTATTTGATTAGAATTTGTTGTCTTTATGCAAAGTATGACTATTTCAAAGAAGAATCTCATCTGGACTCTTAAAATTACACACTGAGCCTCGCAAGATTTTCTCTGTAAAGAAAAAAATAAAAAAAAAGGCGTCATTCACACCTCTTGGTGAGAATGACGCCATTAGACGGACTGAGGCCAAAGCCACCTGCCACCCCAACAAGACTGTACAACTTTTATATCATGCCTGTCGTCTTGTAGACTTGACTTGTGCAGCCAAACAGCCTAACCGCCTAACAGCGTAACAAACCCCCTGGTCATCATGGTTCTGGATGTACGTGTGCTCCTCTGCAAATATTTGCTTACATTTTTCAACAAAATTTTGCAGGTAAGTCTGGAAAAGTTTTGGGAAAAAGGTTTTGTTTCCAGTTACAATGTAGTTCTACTGATAGTTCTTTAACATCAGTTTGATTTGTCTGGACCACAATATATTTATCTATAGACCAATAACCAATAACTAAAGATGTGCACATCTTCGTGGTTTTATTTTGTGTTTTTCAGGGCGTGGGCATTGCCTTACTCTGGCTCGGTGTTTGGCTGATGATCAGCGAAAGCACCAGCATGATCTTCCAATTCAAGGACCTCAACTCAAACTCAAACCCGTTTGTCTTGGGTCAGTGCCGACATCTCGCATAAAAATTTACTCAAAATGTGTTTTGCTTCCAATTTGGCGACTGGAGATTTTCTACTTTAAAATCAGGTGTGATTGTGCTGATCGGTCTGGGCTCAGTGATGGTGATTGTCGCTACAATCGGGGACTACGGCGTCTACAAAAAAAAAAGAATAGTTCTGCTACTGGTGAGTTTTTTTAAGTTTAGTGTTTTAGTTACGTGTTTTAGTTTGTGACTTCATTCTATACAAGTTTCATTTGATTAAAGTCAATGGCACCACAAAAGAAAAAGCAAACGCATGAAACTACCAATAAGTTGGCGTCATCTACCACTAACAAAACTCCAATTACAAGGTGGTATGTGGTTGTTATAGACCAGAGGAGTTAATAGATTCTGCAATAAAAATAATCTGCAATACACCAGGGGGTATTCACACTTTCTCATAAACCCTGTACAGCTACATCTGCTGTCTGATATGAACATCAACATAAAGTGTCAAGTTGCATATCCACTGAAGGAATGCACTGCAAAGTCAAACAAAGGAACCAAACTACATACAGTAACACACAGAGTACATGAATAGATGCCAGTTTTAAAGTATCGCATAGAATAAATAACTTCATTGTTTTAAACTCTCTAAAATATTTGTATGGAGGATGTTTGATAATACAAGTCTCGGCCAACAACTATAGTACTGTATTATCCGTTTCTGTATCGCCAGTTTTGATTTAACCTGTGTCGATCTCGCTTGTCTGCAGACTAATTTCCTGTTGATGTTTTTAACCGCAAAGTCTCTGAACTGTCTCAGTTTCCTGTTGAGAAACCCACAGCACTTTGGCTTAAGAATGACTGATGAGAGTTATTCGTGAGGAGATCTGTTCGTCTGTCGTAGGTTTGCTTCAATATCTAAGATCCGTGGCCTCCAATCAAACTTCGAACTTTGTGCAGATGATGATTTATTATCGTTTTAGCACAAAGAAAATACTAATAATCTTCCCATTGTATTGTCTAAGCTCCATCTTGCTGGGAGACTGAGAGGCATTCATAAACTGGGAGGGCTTCTGTGCTGTAGGAACAAACAGCCATAACGCAAATGTGAAGTGAGACACACAAACAAGTCGGCACAGCCATTTAAACAAGTTGGAGGCAGCCGACAAGCAAATCTCTATTTTAAAAATACTTTTAATGCCTGTTCAAGTTAACGCTTCTTTTAATCTATTCTTGTTTAATATTAACACACTTGTGTAACACTAAGGAAGTGTGTATTCATTCTTTTGTTTACTTGTTCATGAGTTTGTTCTTCATAAAAGGTGTTGTTGATCTCTTTCTGTCTTTTTAGCTTGCCATCCTCCTGGTTGTTCTGACAGTAGCTGAACTTGCTGTCGGAGTGATTGTTTATTCCAAGCGTGAAGAGGTGAGAAGAAAATGGAAAAGGTCTATTTACACAGATCAGTCACAACATTAAAACCACTGACAGGAGAAGTAAATAACATTAACCATCTTGTAACAAGACAATGTCCTGCCGGGAAACTTCTGGACCTGGCATTCATTGGTGTGGATGTTACTTAGACATGTAGCACCCACCTCGACCAGACCAGGCACCCCCACCCCATAGCAATGACACTCCTTGCAGCCTGACACAGGCACACACAAAAAAATGCTTTAAGAACAACTCAAATAATAATAATAAAAAAATTACATAAAGAACGGCACAAGGTGTTGACCTGGCCTCCAAATTCACTAGATCCCAAACTGATCAAGAATCTGTATGATGATCCGTAGAGGTCCCTCCAATCCTGTGCAAGACATACACAGGACTGAAATTACTTTCCTCAAAGGCCTATGGTGCTTAAACACAAAATGTACAAATATGAGATGTAAAAGTCCTAGAGTCCTAGGTTTGTGTGTGTGTGTGTGATGAGCAGAACGGAGAGAGTGGGCAGAGCAGGTAAGGAACTGAGCGTCCTGACAGCCTGGTGGATGAAGCTGTCCTTGAGTCTGCTGGTCCTGGCCTGAAAACTCTGCAGTCTCCTCCCTGATGGCAGCAGACTGAGGAAGTTGTGTGATGGGTGGGTGGGATCACCCGCAATGCAGAGGGCTTTGCGGGTGAGACAGGTGTCATAAATGTCCTTGAGGGAAGGGAGAGAGACACTGATTATCTTCTCAGCTGCTCTCACTATGCGCTCAAAGGTCTTGCGGCAGGATGCGGTGCAGGTGCCATACCACACAGTGATGCAGCTGGTCAGGATGCTCTCGATGGTGCCGGTGCTCTGGCTTTCCTCAGCTTGCGCAGGAAGTAGAGGCGTTGTTGAGCCTTCTTCACCAGTGATGTGGTGTTGGTTGCCCAGGAGAGGTCCTCTGTGACGTGCACACCCAGGAACTTGGTGCTGCTCACCCTCTCCACAGCAGCACCGTTGATGTTCAGAGGAGCATGCTGAGTGTGCGCTCTCCTGAAGTCCACAACAATCTCCTTTGTCTTTTCCACATTCAGGGAGAGATTGTTGTCTCCACACCACATAGCCAGGCGACACACCTCGCTCCTGTAGTTGGTCTCGTCTCCGTTGCTGATGAGACCCACCACAGTTGTGTCGTCTGCAAACTTTATGAATAGTTTGGAGCTATCCATCGGTGTGCAGTCGATATGTTATGCCTGATTGGTTTATCTTTATGAATATATACACACAATGTTGTTTTTAATTCTCATCATCAAGACTGGAAAATTCCTCATGGACTTCTATTCTGACATGATAAAGAAGTACGAGAAGAGCGAAGAAAAACACCGCATTGCTGGCACTCTCAAATACATCCACACTAAGGTGAGCATACAAGTCCCAGTTTGGAGATCCACAAGTTTCTTCAACCCGATTAAAAACATTCCGATTGCATAACCGTTTACATGGAAGCTAAATAAAATGCCGCTTGAAAGCTTTTGGACCCCTCTACTCCACTTTTACAGTTACGCATAACAATGATTCAAAACAGATTTTCACACATGTCCTGCAAGTAGACAAAGAGAACCCATGCAGCTGAAGGCGTATGAACCCAACTGCAGCTCCAAGAGGCATAGAATCGGGGTAGAATTCAACTGTTTAATCAGGCAGCCACAGGCAAACAGGAACCAGGAGGGCAATGGTCAGGAACAGAAGGCTAAGATGGTCCCAGGAAGTCAGGAAGAAGAGGGCCAGAATGTCTTGCATCGGACAAGAACAATTTGGTTAAGGAGTGAGGGTGGAACTGGGAAATATATGCTGGCCTGATTACCGAGGATATTTTTGTATTCGTTTATGAGCCAATATCTTCGTCTTTCAGGAGAAAAGAAAAACAGTGATGTACTGAATCATTTTGATGCAAATTTGAGGGTTGCAAACACTGTTAAGCGGCACTGTAAGACTGCATTTAAAGCTGCTCAGGGTGGTAATAGGTACTTTTCCTGAGTGGCAAAAAAAGTAGAATGACTACTGTGCAATCTCTCACAATAAGAATATTTGGAAAAAGATCACGGTTCTTGGGAGAAGAAAAGAAGGTGAAGAGGGTTAGGGTAAGGGTTAGGGTTAAGGTTAGGAGTGATACAAAGGTAAAACAAAGGTGTAACGGTTGTTAATGTAACCAGTACCATTGACTACTGTATAAAATACTATGCCATGATTTTTCAACATGGACTTGGGCTTATATTTTAAAATGTTTAACCTCCTTTCCCCTCTGCCCGGTCTGCAGCTCAAGTGCTGTGGAGTGTCAAACACACTGGAGGATACATATAAGGAGACCTGTCACAACGAAAACGACAAAGTAAGTTTTTAAAAAACATTTTAATTTTGTTTGCACTCATATTGGTTCTGCTAGTGTGGTACAGAATGACTTAGCTTACTTCCTAACTGATCAAGATCAACCCACAGTATTTTTTTTCCTGTCTTCTTGCAGCCTTGCACCGAGGTCATTTTAGATGTCTTCGGCAGTGAAACATTAACGTTGTTGGGCATCCTTGGAATTGCAGCCGTTTTGGTAGGCAGATAACATTTCCATACTAGAACATTTACTCTGTAAAGCAAGTGGACCTGGCTATGGGTCTGAAGAGTAAAGCCAATTCATACTGCTGGCCCGTCCCTTGGTGTTGTTTCAATATGAGTGCAAAACATGATTGCCAATCTGAATGCGTTCCTGGAGGACTTATGTTATCAGTTTTTTTTCTTCCAATTGCTGGAGCAGCCACTTAGCCAGCGGTTAAGGCATCACTGTGATCATTTAGTTCCTCCTAGTTCCTCGTGACATCACATGGGATGGTGCTTTCAATGCTCCCTGATCCGGTGCGATAACTAAACAACTAACCTGTAGTGTATGTATGTTGTGCTTTATTTTCAGCATTTTAGTATTGCAAGTTTAAGATCAAACAGAAGAACATCTGAGGTTTCTCTTTTCCACAAGTGTGTGAGTCAAACCAACTGGCGTGCATAGAGCTGGTAGATTATGCACATGTTTTCAGCAGCCCTTTGAAGGATAAATCTGCATTCATAAAATCTAAGATCACAATAAAGTCACTCCAAGTACTAAAGGGGATTGGTTGCTGGTTATTTTTCCTCATCCCTACAGACCACTGGCCAAATGCTGATGACGCAAACTTGACTTAATCTGGTTTTCAAACATCCTTCCAATCATTACCTTACCCTTGATCAGTTAATGTAGCTACTGCTGAATTTAATTCTGCATAATTGTGATAACTGTTGACAGATTGCTGCCCTGGTCTGCACCATTATCCTCCTGAAGAGGCTCAAGTGAGACGGTTAGATGACACCAGGATGCCCTTTGTCTGCATGCTGAGAAGAAGAGGTTTCCAAGTGAAGACCATCGCTGGAGACTCAACCAGCACCTCAACATTCACAGACTTTCCTCTGTATGGGAACTCCTGATCGGTTCTGTTTAGGTACTTATTCTTTTTAACCAAACTTCCAATGTTCATATTTTAGTCATTATCTTAATATGCAGCATTCTGTAGCATTATAACAACAGCTTTTAAAGTTTTGAGCCTTTCGTCCGCACCTTAAACGGTTAAACACTCACTGGCAAATAACAGTGTTAAAAACATAAAAGGGATCATTTTCTTTAAATTCTATATCTCACAGTACCTTCCACCATCAACACTCTGCTCTGCATATACTCACCAATTCTATACTGGTTAAACCTTCCATAGACTAGTATGTGTAGTCTAGTATTGTCTCTATAAAATGTCATACACAAGTTTCAGTTGTGTAAAAGTGTCTTTATTTCATTGCACATTGCTGTTGTGACCTGCAAGGACAAAACGATGAAGGGTTACATGAGTCCTTGAGATGGAGATCAGTCAGTCAGAGTCGAGGCTTGTAAATCCTGCATCCATCTGCAAGTTGCTGTAAATCGTGCCGTTGATGAAGCTTTTTGAATTATCAAGTATCATAAAAATAGCCACATTGTCTTAGTGCAAAGAGAGCATGGGAAGACTTAGTCATGAGGCATAAACCTACAGCACATAAAAATCACACTGAATGTTAACATCGAACGTCACGACAATCACTACATGTGGTGTTGTGGCGCAGCAGCTGGTTCTAACCAGACTTTGTGAAACTGACGATTTCACGGTCTGTCAACACATGTTTTATTCCAGAAAGGTGTGAAGACAAAAAAAAGAAACACCAAGTGAGCAGCAGCTCACAAAGCTCTAGATAACTACTCCTACCAGCATGCAACTCAGGACAACACAGCACAGCTCCTGTCAGCCACAGGCATAAAACCTTAGGCCAAGTCCACACGTTCCAAAACGATCTTTTCCCCCTCCGTTTTCCCTGGCATCGTTTCAAGAATATTTGCGTACACACGGATCCATCTCAACACGAGTCAAACACGCTACTTCATATTCCAGGCCTATAGGTGGCGCTGTTTCAGTTTCAGAAATTTACCAAAAACAGAGAGGAAGAGGCGGAGCATGCGCATAAAGCTTGAGCGCTGTTTACAAATCGGCAGTAGAAGAAACCAAACTCAAGGAGAAGAAGACGAGTAACCCTAATAGGCTCAATATCTCCTCCGGCAGGAACACGAGCATGTAGTCCGCCGTTGTTGTTGATGTTGTTATGAGACGTCTCGTGGGATATAAGAGGTGGAAGGCTAAGCTCGAGGGGTGTGGCGATGACATCATCGAAGCGCAAGCATGCGTTTTCGCCATCCAAATGAACACTCAAGGGCTGCGTTTGCGAATTTTTTCACCCTGGGACCAGGTTTCAGAAATGTTAGTTTTAAGGCAATGCGTTTACAGGATTCGTTTGGACGATCGGCCAAAACGATGCAAAACATCTGCGTTTAAAAAGCGTCTCCGTGTGGATGGCCCCTTAGACTGAGTTGGGCACATGTTCACCAAACAGGCTGGTCTGATGTATGTCAGTTTTATTAGTAGTAGTCCATAACATGAATACATTCACCAAAAATGTTTTGTTTTTGGCGCATTTTGGACGTCATAAAAACCAATGAAGCCTCATTTCAGTGCACTAACCTACCAAGTACGGGTGTTGACCATATGCATGATATTATGACAATCTACCCATCTTTTTATGTTTACTTCCAGTGTGACAATGCACCGTCTAACAAAGCAAAAGTCCTGTTTTTATAAAACGTCACAACTAGGATTTCAAGGACTTCCCTGCCGACTACTGGAATGAGTGAATCCACCATGACTCAGCGTATCCAGGCTAAAACTCTCGAGTGAAACTCATCTTATTACACAGCAGAAATATTAAAATGAATGCATAGCAATATGGCCACCTTCCTTGCGCCTCCAAAACAGTTGTGACTCATCAGAGAATGGACATGGGCCTTCTGAGGGTGTCCTGTGGTGTCTGGCAACAGAATGTTGTTAGTGTGAGCCTTTGGGGTAGGGGTGCCTGGTCTGGTCTGGGTGGGTGCTACATGTCTAAGTAACATTCATTCCAATGCCAGGTCCAAAAGTTTCCCAGCAGAATACTAAATTGTCACAAGATGGTCAATGTTATTTACTTCTCCAGTCAGTGGTCATTATGTTATGCCTGATCGGTTTATGTATGGACAAGAAAAACATTCAAGTCTGGAAGTCGACTCTTTTTATAATGAAAACCTTATCATCTTAAACTACCAGGCCTCTTTTCTGTTTCTCCTTACCTTTGACACAGTTCACAGAGCACTCACTGTCTGCAGCAGAGCAAACCTCTTTAGGGAGGAATAAAGGTGATTTTATTATATAGTTACAGTAATCCTAAAATTGAACAATTGTTTACATGTATGCGTTGGGTGGGACTTACCTCTGGTTCCCCCAGGAAAGAGTATCTTTCTATCGGGGTAGATAGGAAGCTGTAAATTACGATCTTCCGGATGCGGTGGGAATTTGTAGAAGGAAGCAGCTGTGAAACCCCCCGGCTGGGACAACTGAGCAACACAGAGTAGTGAACTTAGTTTAAAAATCAAAAATGTCTGAAGAATTAGCATTGAAGCAAAAAAATTTACTTTTAAACAGTAAAAAGCTGGAGACGCTAGGGAACATGTCATTGCATATTTAAATCAAAGCACTTTGGACATACACTTCTTCAGACTTCTCCCAAAGAAGGATTCATATTGTGTAGACCATTATTGGTCATGGAAACCTTTATGAAAATTAAACTCTCATTTCCTTGATTCTTAAGTATTGGTTTGAGAGTAATCTCTGCACAATCTGTAGGTAGCCAGGAAGCTTTCTATTTGTGGTCTCAGAGGTGTCATATTTGAGTAGGCTTTGATAGCATGAGATAAACAGTCCATCATGGCAGAAAGCCCCGTCATAACCTGTCCAGCAAGCAAGCGAATGTGTCACAATTATCAAGATAAAACACCTTAAACAACAAGCACTGAAGTGTTTGGAAACTGTTAACTTAGAGTAAACTGTCCAATTGTTGTCATCTCTCAGCTCCCAGTTCATGCTTGCATTTAGCTGGTAGTTAAACAATGACCAGCACACAGAACCGATCTGGTCTGAATGTCAGCTATCAAGATATCACCAGGCTAGGCCAGAAACTCCAGACCCAACTACTTCAGACTTCTCCCAAAGAAGGATTCATATTGTGGAGACCATTATTGGTCATGGAAACCTTTATGAAAATCAAACTCTCATTTCCTTGATTTTTAAGTGTTGGTTTGAAAGTCATCTCTGCACAATCTGTAGGTAGTACTGGAAGCTTTCTATTTGTGGTCTCAGAGGTGTGAACTTTGAGCAGGCCTTGATTGCATGAGATAAACGGTCCATCATGAGAGAAAATAGGCAGAAAGCCCCATCATAACCTGTCCAGCAAGCAAACGAATGTGTCACAATTATCAAGATAAAACAAATTAAACAACGAGCATTGAAGTGTTTGGAAACTTAACTGAGAGTAAACTGTCCAGTTGTCTCTCAGCTCCAACTTCATGCTCGCATTTCGCCACACAGAGCTGAAGTCTTGGTCTGAATGTCAGCTATCAAGACATCCCTTGGCTACACCAGAAACTCCAGACCCTTAGCCATAGCCCACAGTTAATCAGTGGATTGTATCCTTGACCGGTTTACGGGTATATGCTGATCAGGCAATGGTAATTGGAGGTCCAAAATGATCCTACATTACAGGTTTCATTTCTAATCGGCTACATTTAAATGGATTGAGGCAATAATCAGAATAAAATGCCTAAAGTGCATCCCACAGATACTTGATCAGTTTGGGATCTAGTGAATTTGAAGGCCAGGTCAACACCTAGTGCTGTTTTTTTGTGTTGTTTCTAAACAGTTTTGCCTGTGTCAGGCTCCATCCTACTGGGGATGGCTGCTGCCATCAAGGAGTGTCATCGCTCTAGGGTAGGGGTGCCTGGTTTGGTCTAGGTGGGTGCTACAAGGCCAGGTAGAAAGGTGGGGCCCAATGAAAAGGTTTCTGGGGTGCTTGCATATTTTTTGTTGCTCCCCTTAGAAGAGGAGGAGAGGGAGGAGGAAAGCTGTCAACAAGAGGCTGAGGGGTAATGGGGATTTTTTCAGGGGGAGAGACGGGACAGGCCAGTGTGAAGATCTCCTCTCCTATCTGAAGAGACAGTGTATGATGTCCATCCTGAAAAAAAGACGAGAAGCTTGAACATCATGAGCATCATTCAAGCCTTTTCTGAATTAGTTGACACAGTGCTTATCACACCAGATTTGTTTGAGTTTGCAGCCCAAACAGAATCCTTGAAGAGACTTAATAGCCAGCTGGAGGTTTGTACAGCAATGTCACTTACAACAACATTTAATTCAGTCTCAACCAAATTGTCCATCCATTTCTCTGCGTGTCCTTGTCTTGTGCACTGTCCTTAACTATACTGCTGTAACATGGCAAATTTCCCCACTGTGGGATAAATTAAAGGATTATCTTAAAGGATTATCTTAATCGATAATCTTAATTTTATCTTAATTTTATCAATGTTTACACAGTATTTTTTAATATTGCCAGTTGCTTGGTTGTGCATTACTATGCTTGAAAAGCCAACATATACTCGGTCAAGGTTCCCTTCGTGCTTGGAAAGTACCTGCCCTTAGAGTGACAATTCCACGTGAGAGCACCAGTTTCCATGAACTGAAAAGGGAAGCAACTATAGAGACTGATCTGGAGTGGACTACATCAACTAAACTATGAGCATCATGGAGGATGCAGGAAAGTTACAAATGTAACCACGGTTCAATGAGTTCACTATGAAGTCTCTGACGGTCACAAATAACACTTGAAGCTTCAGATGAAGCAAAAACTGAGTTTAGTGCCCTGGTTTCCATGAACTGAAAAGGGAAGCAACTATAGAGACTGATCTGGAGTAGACTGCACCAACTACACTCTGGGTGTCATGGAGGCGGCAGAAAAGCAACCAATGTAACCATGGTTCTATGAATTCACTATGAAGTCTCTGACTCTCAGGAAGAATGAAATAGAATCTAGTAATCTAGGCCTATATCCTTTGCACATGTTGAAAGTGCTTGTGTAATCACTCTTATTGCCAGAAGGGGGGGACAAAACTACACTGTAGAGTCAATAGCAACTTCTGAAATTCACCTTTACTATGATGCCACATGTGACATAAGGAGTATTGATGACAATCTCTGCATCTCGCTTGTCCTCAGTGTAACCACAGAGCTCGACCGACGACGACAAAGGAATCCATTCTCCACGCACTGTAGCGGAAAAACACAAAATTAAATTAGATTAGATTAGAAAATTCTGAAAAAACAAAAAAGTAAAGAATAATTACTTGTATATTTACCATTTATCCTCAGCTCGTCTGCGGCAGATAGTCCCTTTACTTTGACTGTTATACCATGGAAATGTACTTTATTTTGTAAATGTACTTTATTTATATAGCACCTTACATCGACTGATAGGTGAACCAAGGTGCTTTACAAAAGATTAAAGAACAATTTAAAACAACACACTGGAAAACAAGTACAGTAATAAAACAAAGCTAAAAAAAGAAACTAAAAACAATAAATGAGAGGATAAAAAGTAAAATAAAAATAGAATACAAATAAATAAAAATAAATATAAAAGTGTCACCACACTACTGGGTACTAAAAGCCATTTTAAAAAAATGCGTTTGTAGAGAGCAGCAGAGGGAGGACGGTCCTGTGGCCTGAGGCGTGATCCGAGACCGGACAGGACATCTTGACCGGAGCCCCCTTTCACAGCAGAGGCAACACAGAGCTGTCATCCTAAATGAACACGTATTTAACAGCGTTTCTGAAAAAATAATTTTATGCTGCCTGCAGCTGAAAATGTTGCAAACATTCACTGGAGACAATGTGTTTGCGATTAAGGCACAAGCTTTTCTCATTAAATCACAAACATGAGTCAGCCATCCCTGAAAGACCCAAATCAATTATTGGTTGAGATGACAAGAGAGCGAGCCGAGTCATTTAAGTTCAAATGAGTGAATCATTACAAGAAAGAAGAGGACAGGTTTCAGTAGGCCTGGAAGTCAGACATTACAACGTCAGAAATAAAAAGTAAACAACGGATTTCCCACAAATTCGACGCTTAAAAATATGCAGACAGTCAAGCCAGCTCAACTATATTTCTGAACACTATATATATTTCTATATATAAAATGTAAAGTATGTATCACTCACCTCTACAGTGATGTGACAGGCATCGTACTGAGCCATCAGACTGATGTCTCTCCATGGGGTCTGAACAGAGTAACCACACTGTGATGGGAGCTGGGACAGAGGCACAGATGACTCATTCATTGAGACAAAAACAGACACCAAAATAAAACCTACACTTTATTATTTTGAAAAGAATAGAAAACAAAAAATAGAAATTCAGGTCTGTATTGTATCCCAAAATTCAGTCTACTGGGAATACTATCCCAGACATGGAGCTGGAGTATTTATAACGGCAGAAAGTCTGGCCTGGTAAACAAAAACAAACCACTTCAGGAGAGATTTTTGTGGAACATAACGGAGAGGCTTACACTCCCAGTATAAAAAAAAAAAAAAAACACTGATGGCAACTACATACAGATTTATTGAGGTAAATAAACGACTCAGTAAATAAAATAAAATAATCTGAGTTTAAGTGCAGTAGCGGTTTTAGGCACGGGCGAACCCGGGCAGTCGCCCGGGGCGGCATTTTTTCATGACACAAGGGGGGCGGCACGAGCACTTGGAAAAAAATAAACAAACAAATCTGCGCTGCTGAGAAGGTGCCGTGCACAGAAGCTGTGTGTGTCAGAAAGGGAAAGGAGGGCGAGGCGGACAGTTCACCTCTGGGTCTCTCCCAAATTGAAGGGGGGGGGGGGGGGGGGGGTCCACTGTATAAAAGGGCTAAAGTCAGTCACACCTTGACTTTCTTCCATACAAAGCACATTTCATTCAAAATATTATAAATACAGGCCTATAAGTTCTGCACGTTTTTGTATTTATGAATTGTGTGAAATGGTCAAATAAAAATAGGTAATACAAAACGATTATGTGGTCACCAAGGTGAATTGGTTTAATCTTGACTTCTGGTCGTGAGTGACAGCGTTGGAGGATGGAAATCTGTTGATTGTCGAGTGTCAAATAAAAAGATATGGACAGAAAAAGGTCAAAGCCATCAGGTGCCCAATTTAGGAAAAAAAGAAAAGATAAAGATATGCTATGTTCTATCTGTATGATTACATTACCTATGTCATGAATGAAGGGCTAATGTTAACTGGTGGTATACGTTTGTTAGCCTTTTTACTATGATGCTTGCAATACTCATACAACAGTAATTCGTCTTAACAAACACCAGATCTAATTTCGCCGTAAGATTGTGCTTTGCAGCAAAACTGTTACAAGTTCAGTTATTACTTATTTCCATCACGTTGGGTCCTGTAATTAGCCAACGGAATTTTCATATCTGTAGGTAGTTTCAAAGATGAACATTTGCCATTTACTCTATTTTGTGTCAAAACATAGTTTAACCAGTCATAGCTAAAAGTGAGCCAAGCATAGAATTCGAGGCAGGAACCAAGGAGCTTATAGCGTCTAACGACAGACACTTAGCGTGTAAGGGCATGTTTATTTAAATTTGCAATTCATGGATGTTCTCTTCTTTAATTATTTAAATTATTATTTTTTTATTTGTTGGTGCATTTGATTGCACCTATATGTATTTATTAATTTTAGATTTTGTCAGTTCTGGTCTTCCATGAAAAAATGAAGAAAAAATTCAATAAGAAAAACTTAAAACACAAAGCAGTGCCAGAAAGTGCCAAAAAAAAAAAAGGTGGATTATATGGATTTGTCAAAGCCTTTTCCTACTTTAAAATTAATATACAGTACATAAATAAATTTAAAAAAGTTAGAGGACAAAACAATTGTAAGGCGTAACGGGGTTTGAATTATGATAATTGCTACATAAATCTCAAGTGGGTCTGGAGCAGCAACAGCATAATAACCTATAAATAACGACAACTCCATCATTTTTTTCCTATTTGTTTTGGGCAAAGAAGTAAATTAGGATGTTTACATTTAAAATGTGCACATTGCTGCCATCTGCTGTTTCGTCCTGGGTCTCAGTGTTGTGTTCTGTCCCCTACTCTACGCTGCCCCTAGTGGACAAAATATGAATAGCAGTAAATTTTGAACTTTGCAAATTCATGGCCCAGATTAGACCCTCTGGCAGACCTGTTTTGGACGACGGGCCATTATTTTTTTTTTCCACAGTTATTTGGCCCATTGGTTGATATATTGCATTTTTATGGCATCTGTTTATGGGCTCTTCCATCGTTCGATTTATACTCTGAGCTGTCTCTTGAAAAATATCAATATTTAAAAAATAACGTGTGCACTTTTAGTTTTTCCAGTTCCACAATTTGTGCACAATCTGATCACTTGCGACCTGATCACTCTGGACTAATGCTAATACCAAGTTCTTACTCCTCACTCAACATTTCCACACAAGCTTTCACGTGCACACTGATAGCACAGAGGGGTGGAGTGCGTGGCCTCTTTTCGCACTTACCTATTCTGTGGCCGGTTCAGTCCCGTGAGGTGTCCCATCCCTGCTCTTTACTTCCCCTCCTCCTTCTGTGTGTGAACGACAGATGATCGCCCTGGTCTGCACCATTATCCTCCTGAAGCAGCTCAAGAGGAGCCATCAGGAGATCGCCGCGTACTACGGGAAAAAAGGGAGGTTTGCAAGAGGACAAAGACTACAACTGGAGACTCAACCAGCGGATCAGTGCTTACAGTTTGTCCTGTGTATGTGAACTCCTCAACCACTTCTGTTTCGGTACCAGATTAGTGTTAAATTGCATTTTTATACCCTAGTGCTTCACAAGACACATGACCAGAATCAACCAGATGGTGGTGCTATAATTAAAGTCTAAAGGTCTGATTCTTTTTTTGGAATTTGTTGAAAAACACATTTTTTAACTCTCCTGCTGAAACATAATTATGTACCAAACTTAAATAATGACTAATGCATTTGGTGATGAGGGAAGGGGCCATGGACATAAACCAACAGCTGATCATCAGATTTGCAGGATATGTCCACACATGTACAAGAAACATGAAGGTTTTGAGTTTTACTATTGTCAATTTTAACTGATAGGAAACTCATTGACTTTCATTCATTCTCTGCTCATCCCCCAGGACAGACGTGTTTCAGTGTTTTAGCACCCCCTGGTGGGTCTTAACCAACAGACCTTTGGAAGGGCAACATTTCCATTCTGACACTTATGAATATTATTAATTATACACCGATCAGCCAAAACATTAAAACCACAAAGGTGAAGTGAATGACACTGACCAACACAATGATCTGCTGGGAAACTTTTGGACCTGGCATTCATTCATGTGGATGTTACTTAGACATGTAGCACCCACCTAGACTAGACCAGGTACCTCCACCCCATAGCAATGACACTCCCCGATGGCAGCAGCCATCCCCAGCAAGATGCAGCCTGACACAGGCACACACACAAAAACGCTTTAGGAACAACTCAATAAAAACATGAGGAACAGCACAAGGTGTTGACCTGGCCTTCGTATTCCCCCGTGCCCAGACTAATACTAACACACCACAGGACACTCTCCATTCTCTAATGAGTCACAACTGTTATGGAGGCACAAGGGAGACCTACATGATATTAGATTAGGAAGGTGGTCATAATGTTATGCCTGATCTATGTAAAAGGTTGCAAAAGTAGTCAAATATAGCTGCTGGTGTGCTAAGGTGGAATGAAAAGGAAAAAAGCCGTCACAATCACACACAGACACGTTTGTAATCTTTGTGAGGACATTCATTGACATAATGCATTTCCTTCCCCCCAGACAGTCTTGTGAAGAAGTGACGACCAGCTCACACAACTGATCAAAAAAAAACAACCAAAAAAAAACAAACAAAGAGGCATCAGTCACACCTCTTGGTGAGAATGTCTGAGTCTGGTGTCAGACTGAGGCCAATGACAGCTGTCACTCCTCCTCACATCAACAAGACAGCTTCACAGAGACACTTCAAACAAATACAGGTATTTCCTGATATTTCTGGTACATAATTCAAGGCTATTATCTCATTACAGGAAAGGGAATTGTTATAAACGTAATTCCAGTTGCATTATTTGGTATTTTGAAGAACAGTTATCATGGACATATGTAAAAACTCTTATACCATGCCTGTTGTCTTGTAGACTTAATTTGCGCAGCCTAACAAACCCGCTGGTCATCATGGCTCAGGATAGATGTCTCCGCCTGTATGTGTTTGCAGTTTTCAACAAAATTGTGCTAGTAAGTCTGGAAAAGTTTTGGGAAAAAGGTGCATTGTCAACCTTAAGTTGCCTATTTTGAGTTTTTTTTCCCCAGTTACAGTGTTCTACTGGTAGTTCCTAACATCAGTTTGATTTGTCTGGACCACAATCATTTATCTATAGACCAATAACCAATAACTAAAGATGTGCACTTCTTTGTGGTTTTATTTTGTGTTTTTCAGGGCATGGGTTGTGGCTTATTCGGGATGGGTCTTTGGCTGATGTACAGCAATAGCGCCAAAATAATCTTCGAAACCAAGGACCTCAACTCAGGACCGTTTATCTGGGGTCGGTGACGACATCTTGCATTAAAATTCACTCAAAATGTGTTTTGCTTTCAATTTGACGACTGCAGATTTTCTCCTTTTAAATCAGGTGCGAGACTGCTGATCGGTCTGGGCTCAGTGATGGCGACTGTCGCTACATATGGAGAAAGAGCCATCTGCAAAAATGACATTAAATTTATGCGAGTGGTGAGTTTTTTTAGTTTAGTGTTTTTTTAATGTGACTTCCTTCTATACCAGTTTCATTTGATTAAAGTCAATGACACCACAAAAGAAAAAGCAAACGCCAGAAACTACCAATAAATTGGCGTCATCTTAAACCACTACCATCAGTGCAGGACATATTTTTCTCAGTTGACAAGGCACTCTCACATCCCCATTTGTCAGCGAACATTAATGGGTAGATAGAGTACATTCATTTGGGAAGGAAAACTCCAATTACAAGGTGGTATCTGGTTGTTATAGACCAGTAGATTCTGTAATAAAAATAATCTGCAAAACACCAGGGGGTATTCACACCTTCTCATGAACCCTGCACATGAACATTAAACATAAAGTGTGTCCAGTGCATGAATAGACGCCAGTTTTAAAGTATTGCATAGAATAAATAACGTCATTGCTTTAAACTCTCTAAAATATTTGTATGGAGGATGTTTGGTAATACAAGTCTGGGCCGTCCAACTATAGTACTGTATTATCTGTTTCTGTATCGCCAGTTTTTATTTAACATGTATTCATCTCGCTTGTCTCCAGACTCGTTTTTAACCACAAAGTCTCTGAACTGTCTCAGTATCCTGTTGAGAAATGCCCACAGCACTTTGGCTTAAGAATAACTGATGAGAGTTATTCGTGAGGAGATCCGCTCGTCTGTCGTAGATTTGCTTCAAGATCAGATCCTTGGCCTCCAATCAAAGTTCGAACTTTGTGCACGTGACAATATATTCTCTTTTTAGCGCAAAGAAAATATGAATAATCTTCCCATTGTATTGTCTAAGCTCCATCTCTATCTTGCTGGGAGACTGAGAAGCATTCATAAACTGGGAGGGCTTCTGTGCTGTAGGAACAAACAGCCATAACGCAAATGTGAATTGAGACACACAAACAAGTCGGCACAGCCATTTAAACAAGTTGGAGGCAGCCTACAAGCGAACCTCTATTTTAAAAATACTTTTAATGATTGTTCATGTTAACGCTTCTTTTAATCTATCCTTGTTTAATATTAATACACTTGTGTAATACTGAGTAAGTGTGTTATTCATTCTTTTGTTTACTTGTTCATGAGTTCGTTCTTCATAAAAAGTGTTGTTGATTTCTATCTGTCTTTTTAGCTTGCGATCCTCCTGGCCGTTCTGGTAGTAGCTGAACCTGTTGTCGGAGGGATTGTTTATTACAAACGTGAAGAGGTGAGAAGAAAATGGAAAAGGCCTATTTACACAGATCAGTCACAACATTAAAACCACTGACAGGACAAGTAAATAACATTAACCATCTTGTGACAATTCAGTGTTCTGCTGGGAACCCCTTGGGTTATGGCCAAGGGTCTGGAGTTCAAATTCACTAGATCCCAAACTGATCCAGTATCTGTGGGATGCACTTTAGGCATTTTATTCTGATTATTGCCCCAATCCATTTAAATGTAGCCGATTACAAATGAAACCTGTAATGTAGGATCATTGTAGGACCTGGAGTGGGTTATGGCTGAAGGGTCTGGAGTTTCTGGCCTAGCCAGGTGATATCTTGATAGCTGACAACCAGACCAAGACTTCAGCTCTGTGTCCCGGTCATTGTTCATTATCAGATAAATGCGAGCATGAAGTTGGAGCTGAGAGATGACAACGTTGGGACAGTTTACTCTCAGTTAACAGTTTCCAAACACTTCAGTGCTCGTTGTTTCTCTCGATGGACCATTTATGTGGGATGATCCACAGAGGCCCTTTCCCTCAACCCATAGGACCCAAAGGATGGTGGTCATAATGTTATGCCTGATCGGTTTATGTGTGTGTGTGTGGGTGTGTGTATACACACCCACACACACACAATTTTGTGATTTAATTCTCATCATCAAGACTGGAGAACTCCTCACGAACTTCTATACTAAAGTGATCGAACATTATGATGAAGACCCACAGATTGCTGAAGTTCTCCGAAACTTCCACACTAAGGTGAGCATACACTTTTATTTCCTTCCAATCTGATGGAAGCCCCAGTTTAAAGTGGGGATAAACAAGTTTCTTCAACCTGATTAAAACATTCTGATAACTTTCCGATAACTGTTTACATGGAAGCTAAAAAAAGAACGATAACAGAAATACACTGCCTGGCCAAAACAAAAAGTCACCATCTGGATTTAACTGAGCAAATAAGTATGAGCCTCCTATTGAATAATTACTGCATGGGTGATTATATTTCAGCTGGCAACAAATTATTTAACCCCAACTGATGCAATGAGTAGTTTCTCATTTCTTCAACAACCACGTCTAAAGACACATCTGATGCAATGAGTAGCTTCTCATTTCTTAAACAACCATGTCTAAAGACACATCCTGTGGCACAGACACAGTGCAAAGATGTTAATCTGTTTTAGAAGGGTCAAATCATTGGCATGCATCAAGCAGAGAAAACATCTAAGGAGATTGTAGAAAATACTGAAACTGGGTTAAGAACTGTCCAACACATTATTAAAAACTGGAAGGACAGTGGGGAAACATCGTCTTTGAGGAAGAAGGGAACTCAAGGGATTGGGACTGAACAGTTGTGTAGATAGATTGGACTCTGGAGCAATGGAAGAAGGTCATGTGGTCTGATGAGTCCAGATTTACCCTGATCCAGAGTGATGGGGGCATCAGGGTAAGAAGAGAGGCAGATGAAGTGATGTACCCATCATGCCTAGTGTCTACTGTACAAGCCTGTGGGGGCAGTGCTATGATCTGGGGTTGCTGCAGTTGCTCAGGTCTAGCTTCAGCAACATTATGTGTCCAAAGAATGAGGTCAGCTGACTACCTGAATATACTGAATGACCAGGTTATTCCATCAATGGATTTTTTTCTTCCCTGCCTCTCCGTGTAGTGACTTCATATAAATTGATGACTCTTACATACGTCCTGCACTGCTGATTGTCGATTAGCTTTGAAGAAAACATTAGTTTGATCTTCACAAACGGGGTTTGATGGCACAATATTAAATGCTAAACATGGAGGACTTTGGCTCATTTAAAATGTTATGGTTTAACCTCCTTTCCCCTCTGCCCGGTCTGCAGCTCGAGTGCTGCGGGGTGTCAAGCCCACCGATGGATAAAATTAAGAAGATATGTCGCGATCCAAGAGACCAAGTAAGTTTTTAAAAAAACATTTCAGTTTTGTTGGCACTCATATTGGTTCTGCTAGTGTGGTGCAGGATGACTTATATTACTTCCTAACTGCTTTATCAAGATTAACCCACAGTCTTTTTCCTGTCTCCTTGCAGGCTTGCACCGAGCTCATTTCTCAATTCTTCGGCAGTGAAGCATTAATGCTGTTTGGCATCATTGGAATTGAAGCTGTTTTGGTACACAGATTACATTTCCATACAAGAACATTTATTCTGTAAAGCAAGTGGACCTGGCTACGGGTCTCATACTGCTGGCCCATCCCTTGGGTAATTTCACTATGAGCGCAAAACATGATTGCCAATGTGAATGCGTTCGGGGAGGACTTATGTTATCAGTTTTTCTTCCAATTGCTGGAGCAGCCACTTAGTGATGCCTTAACCGCTGGTTAAGTGATGATTTTGTTCCTCCTAGTTCCTTGCGACATCACATTGGGTGGTGCTTTCAGTGCTCCCTGATCTGGGGCGATAATCAAAAAACTAACTTGTAGCGTGTGTATGTTGTACTATTATTTTCAGTATTTTAGTACTGCAAGTTTGAGATCAGAGAAGAACATCTGAGGTTTCTCTTTACCCCAAGTGTGTGCTAAACGCCAGTCGGGTTGCACTGGCTGGTAGTTTTGATGCATGGTGCTGCAGAGTGTTTCCAGCTACCCTTTGAAGGATAAATTTGCATTCATAAAAACTAACATCACAATGAAATCAAAGTATTCAAAGGGATTGGTTGCTGGTTATTTTTCCACATCCCTACAGACCACTGGCTGTTGATACAAATTTGACTGATTTCACTTTTTAAACATCTTCCAGTCATTGCACGATGGGCCTCTAGCTTTTTGAAGCTACTGCTGAATAATTATGCATAACTGTGATGACTTTTTGACAGATCACTGCCCTGGTCTGCACCGTTATCCTCGTGAAGAGAGGAAGAGAGAGAGAGAGAGAGAGACAGAGAGAGAGAGACAGAGAGAGAGAGAACCCCAGGATGCCTTTTCTACTGAGAATCAGAAGCTTCCTACCAAAGACCATCGCTGGAGACTCAACCAGCACCTCAGAGTTCTCCTGATCGGTTCTGTTCAGGGACTTATTCATTTTAACCAAACTTCCAATGTTCATATTATCTTAATACGCAGCGTCCTGTGGCATTATAACAGCTTTTAAAGTTTTGAGCTTTTTGTCCACACATTAAACAGTTAAACTCTCACTGGCAAATAACAGTGTTAAAAACATAAACATGGTACCTTCCACCATCAACACCCTGCTCTGCATATACTCATCATTTGAAATGTGTTTTTCCCTGTGTTAAACCCTGATTTGTTGCGTGGACTGGTCACCTGATTGGAACACTGCATAGGTGAAAAGTAAGTTGAGTTGTTGCCACTGACATTTATATTACACTTGTGTGTATGCCTCTTTGTTTTACTGCCCCAAGTTATCGCTGCAAGAGGGGGCTATTTTATTTTGTTATTTTATTTGCCATTACCAATACTTTGTGCTTTGTCTGTGCTGTGAGCCCATCTACCGATGTTGAATTAAATACATTGAAAGACCAGTGTTCTGATTTCTAATTTCTTAACTTTCCACTACAGCTTTCATCATAGGCTAGTTAAAATCACCATGGTGACATGGTGTTAATGGTCAGACAACTTCAGTTTCTTGTTACTTTACCGTCTTGTTCTACATTCCCAGGCATTATGTTATACTGGCCTTTCTCACAGTAGATACAAGTTGAACCTTTCACATGCTAGTATGCTTGTCTCTATAAAATGTCATTAACAGGTTGCAGTGGTATAAAAGTGTCTTTATTTCATTGTACATCACTGTTTGGACCTGCAAGGACAAAAAGATGAAGGGTTACATGAGTCCTTGAGACGGAGATCAGTCAGTCAGAGTCAAGGCTTGTAAATCCTGCATCCATCTGCAGGCTGCTGTAAATAGTGCTGTTGATGAAGCTTTTTGACATATCATGGATTCATTTGAGAAGTGAAAATAGAGAAAATAGCCACATTATATTTAGTGCACAGAGAGCATGTTACTGGGAACACTTATTTGATGAGTCATGAGACATAAATCTACAGTGCATTAAAAAAAAAACACACACACTGAATGTTAACATCAAACATCACAACAAACACTAAATGTGGCATTGTGGTACAAATGTTGGTGCAAACCAGACTTTGTGAAACTGCTGTGAGACTGTCAACATGAAACATGAAGGCCTTTAGGGTGGGGGTGCCTGGTCTGGTCTAGGTGGGTGCTACATGTCTAAGTAACATTCATTCCAATGCCAGGTCCAAAAGTTTCCCAGCAGAACATTGAATTGTCACAAGATGGTCAATGTTATTTACTTCTCCAGTCAGTGGTCATAATGTTATGCCTGATCGGTTTATGTATGGACATGAAAAACATTCAAGTCTGGAAGTTGACTAACTTTATAATGAAAACCTTATCATCTTAAACTACCAGGCCTCTTTTCAGTTTCTCCTTACCTTTGACACAGCTCACAGAGCACTCACTGTCTGCAGCAGAGCAAACCTCTGTCAGGCACGAAAAGTAGATCTGAATGAGGGAGGAATAAAGGTGATTTTACTATATAGTTACAGTCATCCTAAAATAGAACAATTGTTTACATGTGTGCGTTGGGTGGGACTTACCTCTGGTTCCCCCAGGAAAGAGTATCCTTCAATGGGGGTAGATAGGAAGCTGCAAATTACGATCTTCCGGATGTGGTGGGAATTTGTAGAAGGAAGCAGCTGTGAAACCCCCCGGCTGGGACAACTGAGCAACAGAGGAGTGAACTTATCTCCAGACTCGTTTTTAACCACAAAGTCTCTGAACTGTCTCAGTATCCTGTTGAGAAATGCCCACAGCACTTTGGCTTAAGAACAACTGATGAGAGTTATTCGTGAGGAGATCCGCTCGTCTGTCGTAGATTTGCTTCAAGATCAGATCCTTGGCCTCCGATCAAAGTTCGAACTTTGTGCAGGTGACAATATATTCTCTTTTTAGTGCAAAGAAAATATGAATAATCTTCCCATTGTATTGTCTAAGCTCCATCTCTATCTTGCTGGGAGACTGAGAAGCATTCATAAACTGGGAGGGCTTCTGTGCTGTAGGAACAAACAGCCATAACGCAAATGTGAATTGAGACACACAAACAAGTCGGCACAGCCATTTAAACAAGTTGGAGGCAGCCGACAAGCGAATCTCAATTTTAAAAATACTTTTAATGATTGTTCATGTTAACGCTTCTTTTAATCTATCCTTGTTTAATATTAATACACTTGTGTAATACTGAGTAAGTGTGTTATTCATTCTTTTGTTTACTTGTTCATGAGTTTGTTCTTCATAAAAAGTGTTCTTGATTTCTATCTGTCTTTTTAGCTCGCCATCCTCCTGGCCGTTCTGGCAGTAGCTGAACCTGTTGTCGGAGGAATTGTTTATTACAAACGTGAAGAGGTGAGAAGAAAATGGAAAAGGTCTATTTACACAGATCAGTCACAACATTAAAACCACTGACAGGACAAGTAAATAACATTAACCATCTTGTGACAATTCAGTGTTCTGCTGGGAACCCCTTGGGTTATGGCCAAGGGTCTGGAGTTCAAATTCACTAGATCCCAAACTGATCCAGTATCTGTGGGATACACTTCAGGCATTTTATTCTGATTATCGCCCCAATCCATTTAAATGTAGCCGATTACAAATGAAACCTGTAATGTAGGATTATTTTGGACCTCCAATTACCATTGCCAGATCAGCATGTACCTGCAAACTGTTCAAGGAAACAATCCACTGAATAACTCTGTGGGTTATGGCTGGGGGTTTGGAGTTTCTGGCCTAGCCAGGTGATATCTTGATAGCTGACAACCAGACCAAGACTTATGCTCTGTGTCCCGGTCATTGTTCATTATCAGATAAATGCGAGCATGAAGTTGGAGCTGAGAGATGACAACGTTGGGACAGTTTACTCTCAGTTAACAGTTTCCAAACACTTCAGTGCTCGTTGTTTCTCTCGATGGACCATTTATGTGGGATGATCCACAGAGGCCCTTTCCCTCAACCCATAGGACCTAAAGGATGGTGGTCATAATGTTATGCCTGATCGGTACACACCCACACACAGAATTTTGTGATTTAATTCTCATCATCAAGACTGGAGAACTCCTCACGAACTTCTATACTAAAGTGATCGAACATTATGATGAAGACCCACAGACTGCTGACGTTCTCAAATACTTCCACACTAAGGTGAGCGTACACTTTTATTTCCTTCCAATCTGATGGAAGCCCCAGTTTAAAGTGGGGATAAACAAGTTTCTTCAACCTGATTAAAACATTCTGATAACTTTCCGATAACTGTTTACATGGAAGCTAAAAAAAGAACGATAACAGAAATACACTGCCTGGCCAAAACAAAAAGTCGCCATCTGGGTTTAACTGAGCAAATAGGTACAAGCCTCCTATTGGATAATTACTGCATGGGTGATTATCTTTCAGCTGGCAACAAATTATTTAACCCCAACTGATGCAATGAGTAGCTTCTCATTTCTTAAACAACCACGTCTAAAGACACATCTGATGCAATGAGTAGCTTCTCATTTCTTAAACAACCATGTCTAAAGACACATCCTGTGGTCGTGGAAAATATGTTAATCTGTTTTAGAAGGGTCAAATCATTGGCATGCATCAAGCAGAGAAAACATCTAAGGAGATTGTAGAAACTACTGAAACTGGGTTAAGAACTGTCCGACACATTATTAAAAACTGGAAGGATAGTGGAGAACCATCGTCTTTGAGGAAGAAGGGAACTCAAGGGATTGGGACTGAACAGTTGTGTAGATAGACTGGACTCTGGAGCAATGGAAGAAGGTCATGTGGTCTGATGAGTCCAGATTTACCCTGATCCAGAGTGATGGGGGCATCAGGGTAAGAAGAGAGGCAGATGAAGTGATGCACCCATCATGCCTAGTGTCTACTGTACAAGCCTGTGGGGGCAGTGCTATGATCTGGGGTTACTGCAGTTGCTCAGGTCTAGGTTCAGCAACATTATGTGTCCAAAGAACGAGGTCAGCTGACTACGTGAATATACTGAATGACCACGTTATTCCATCAATGGATTTTTTTCTTCCCTGCCTCTCCGTGTAGTGACTTCATATAAATTGATGACTCTTACATACGTCCTGCACTGTTGATTGTCGATTAGCTTTGAAGAAAACATTAGTTTGATCTTCACAAACGGGGTTTGATGGCACAATATTAAATGCTAAACATGGAGGACTTTGGCTCATTTAAAATGTTATGGTTTAACCTCCTTTCCCCTCTGCCCAGTCTGCAGCTCGAGTGCTGCGGGGTGTCAAGCCCACCGATGGATAAAATTAAGAAGATATGTCGCGATCCAAGAGACCAAGTAAGTTTTTAAAAAAACATTTCAGTTTTGTTGGCACTCATATTGGTTCTGCTAGTGTGGTGCAGGATGACTTATATTACTTCCTAACTGCTTTATCAAGATTAACCCACAGTCTTTTTCCTGTCTCCTTGCAGGCTTGCACCGAGCTCATTTCTCATTCTTCGGCAGTGAAGCATTAATGCTGTTTGGTATCATTGGAATTGAAGCTGTTTTGGTACACAGATTACATTTCCATACAAGAACATTTATTCTGTAAAGCAAGTGGACCTGGCTACCGGTCTCATACTGCTGGCCCATCCCTTGGGTAATTTCACTATGAGCGCAAAACATGATTGCCAATGTGAATGCATTCGGGGAGGACTTATGTTATCAGTTTTTCTTCCAATTGCTGGAGCAGCCACTTAGTGATGCCTTAACCGCTGGTTAAGTGATGATTTTGTTCCTCCTAGTTCCTTGCGACATCACATTGGGTGGTGCTTTCAGTGCTCCCTGATCTGGGGCGATAATTAAAAAACTAACTTGTAGCGCGTGTATGTTGTGCTATTATTTTCAGTATTTTAGTACTGCAAGTTTGAGATCAGAGAAGAACATCTGAGGTTTCTCTTTACCCTAAGTGTGCACTAAACGCCAGTCGGGTTGCACTGGCTGGTAGTTTTGACGCATGGTGCTGCAGAGTGTTTCCAGCTACCCTTTGAAGGATAAATTTGCATTCATAAAATCTAACATCACAATAAAATCATTCCGAGTATTCAAAGGGATTGGTTGCTGGTTATTTTTCCTCATCCCTACAGATCACTGGCCAAATCCTGTTGATACAGATTTGACTTATTCCACTTTTCAAACATCTTCCAGTCATCGCACGATGGGCCTCTAGCTTTGCTTCCATGATGAAGTTAATGAAGCTACTGCTGAATAATTCTGCATAATTGTGATGACTTTTTGACAGATCGCTGACCTGGTCTGCACCATTATCCTCGTGAAGAGGACCAAGAGACAGAGAGAGAGAGAGAGAGAGAGAGAGAGAAACCCAGGATGCCTTTTCTACTCACAATCAGAGGTTTCCAAGCAAAGACCGTCGCTGGAGACTCAACCAGCACCTCAGAGTTCTCCTGATCGGTTCTGTTCAGGGACTTTTTCATTTTAACCGAACTTCCAATGTTCATATTATCTTAATATGCAGCGTCCTGTAGCATTATAACAGCTTTTAAAGTTTTGAGCTTTTTGTCCACACATTAAACAGTTAAACTCTCACTGGCAAATAACAGTGTTAAAAACATAAAAGGGATAATTTTCTTTAAATTCTGTATCACATGGTACCTTCCACCATCAACACCCTGCTCTGCATATACTCATCATTTGAAATGTGTTTTTCCCTGTGTTAAACCCTGATTTAATGTGTGGACTGGTCACCTGATAGATGAAAAGTAAGTTGAGTTGTTGCCATTGACATTTAAATTACGCTTGTGTGTATGCCTCTTTGTTTTACTGCCCCAAGTTATCGCTGTAAGAGGGGGCTATTTTATTTTGTTATTTTATTTGCCATTATCAATGCTTTATGCTTTGTCTGTGCTGTGAGCCCATCTACTGATGTTGAATTAAATACATTGAAAGACCAGTGTTCTGATTTCAAATTTCTTAAATTTCCACTACAGCTTTCATCATAGGCTAGTTAAAATCACCATGGTGACATGGTGTTAATGGTCAGACAACTTCAGTTTCTTGTTACTTTACCGTCTTGTTCTACATTCCCAGGCATTATGTTATACTGGCCTTTCTCACAGTAGATACAAGTTGAACCTTTCACAGGCTATGCTGTATGCTTGTCTCTATACAATGTCATAAACAAGTTGCAGTGGTATAAAAGTGTCTTTATTTCATTGCACATCGCTGTTTGGACCTGCAAGGACGAAAAGATGGAAGGGTTACATGAGTCCTTGAGACGGAGATCAGTCAGTCAGAGTCAAGGCTTGTAAATCCTGCATCCATCTGCAGGCTGCTGTAAATAGTGCTGTTGATGAAGCTTTTTGAAATATCATGGATTCATTTGAGAAGTGAAAATAGAGAAAATAGCCACATTATATTTAGTGCACAGAGAGCATGTTACTGGGAACACTTATTTGATGGGTCATGAGACATAAACCTACAGTGCATTAAAAAAAAAACACACACTGAATGTTAACATCAAACATCACAATAAACACTAAATGTGGCATTGTGGTACAAATGTTGGTGCAAACCAGACTTTGTGAAACTGCTGAGACTGTCAACATGAAACATGAAGGCCTTTAGGGTGGGGGTGCCTGGTCTGGTCTAGGTGGGTGGTACATGTCTAAGTAACATTCATTCCAATGCCAGGTCCAAAAGCAGAACACTAAATTGTCACAAGATGGTCAATGTTATTTACTTCTCCAGTCAGTGGTCATAATGTTATGCCTGATCGGTTTATGTATGGACAAGAAAAACATTCAAGTCGGGAAGTTGACTAACTTTATAATGAAAACCTTATCATCTTAAACTACCAGGCCTCTTTTCAGTTTCTCCTTACCTTTGACACAGCTCACAGAGCACTCACTGTCTGCAGCAGAGCAAACCTCTGTCAGGCACGAAAAGTAGATCTGAATGAGGGAGGTATAAAGGTGATTTTACTATATAGTTACAGTCATCCTAAAATAGAACAATTGTTTACGTGTGTGTTGGGTGGGACTTACCTCTGGTTCCCCCAGGAAAGAGTATCCTTCTATCGGGGTAGATAGGAAGCTGTAAATTACGATCTTCCGGGTGCGGTGGGAATTTGTAGAAGGAAGCAGCTGTGAAAGCCCCCAGCTGGGACAACTGAGCAACACAGAGGAGTGAACTTAGTTTAAAAATCAAAAATGAAAAGAATTAGCATGGATATAATTTCTTTGAAGTAAACAATTGAACTTTTAAACAGTAAAAAGCTGGAGACGCTAGGGAAAATGTCATTGCATATTTAAATCAAAGCAGTTTGGACATACACTTCTTCAGACTTCTCCCAAAGAAGGATTCATATTGTGGAGACCATTATTGGTCATGGAAACCTTTATGAAAATCAAACTCTCATTTCCTTGATTTTTAAGCGTTGGTTTGAAAGTCATGTCTGCACAATCTGTAGGTAGTAGGAATGTGCGATATTTCGTCGTTTACGATATATCGCCAAATACATTCCCCACGGTAAGAATATGTCATCCCGCGATAAAAACGATAAATTCCCACAGATGACGTGTATATGTGCGCGACACACTCGCAACCCAACACGTGTGGAATAGGTGGAATATTGACAAATTGACAATGGCGGAAGGTGGAGCAGATACGCCGGGCAGCGAGGAGCTTGTTCCTAAAAGAGGCTCCACCTCCATTAGCTGGTTTGGTTTTAACCCCTTAACGCCTGAATTGATTTTTCAATTATATAAAGAAATGAAATATTTGTATTTTTGCTTACCACTCCGGCCAGTCTTACGAGAAACTAGTGCTTGCAAAAGGTTCTTGGAATTTTTTGAATGGGCACAAATCGACATTGGAGTATTACATGCGTTATTTTGGCTGCAGTCTGAGCGGAAACAGTGCGTCGCGAATTCGCGACACGAGGCATGAAGGGGTTAAAAAGTCTGATTCGGAGCAGCAAATTACAACATGCAAGGTTTGCAAACAAATAGTGCATAAGAAGGACAGTAACACCACTAATTTGTTCCACCACCTCAAACACGCGCACAAACCAGAATATGAAGAAAGCCAGAAAATGCGTGAGGATGCAGAAGCAGCGTCGACTTCATCCAAAGAGTCCTGTAAAAAAACAACTCAGATAAAACTTGCCGATGCATTATATTCAAAAAGATTAGGCTGAATTGGTGTTTATTTATCGTCATTTTTATCGTTACCGTGATAAATACCAGAAATTATCGGGATACATTTTTTAGTCCATCCCTAGTAGGTAGTACCGGAAGCTTTCTATTTGTGGTCTCAGAGGTGTGAACTTTGAGCAGGCCTTGATTGCATGAGATAAACGGTCCATCATGAGAGAAAAGAGGAAGAAAGCCCCATCATAACTTGTCCAGCAAGCAAACGAATGTGTCACAATTATCAAGATAAAACAAATTAAACAACGAGCATTGAAGTGTTTGGAAACTTAACTGAGAGTAAACTGTCCAATCGTTGTCGTTTCTCAGCTCCAACTTCATGCTTGCATTTCGCCACACAGAGCTGAAGTCTTGGTCTGGATGTCAGCTATCAAGACATCTTTTGGCTACACCAGAAACTCCAGACCCTTAGCCATAGCCCACAGTTATTCAGTGGATTGTTTCCTTGACCGGTTTACGGGTACAAGCTGATCTGGCAATGGTAATTGGAGGTCCAAGCTGATCCTACATTACAGGTTTCATTTCTAATCGGCTACATTTAAATGGATTGAGGCAATAATCAGAATAAAATGCCTGAAGTGCATCCCACAGATACTTGATCAGTTTGGGATCTAGTGAATTTGAAAGTCAGGTCAATACCTTGTTCTGTTTTTCATGTTTTTTTTAGTTGTTTTTAAACAGTTTTACCTGTTTCAGGCTCCATCCTACTGGGGATGGCTGCTGCCTTGAAGGAGTGTCATTGCTTTGGGGTAGGGGTGCCTGGTTTGGTCTCGGTGGGTGCTACAAGGCCAGGTAGAAAGGTGGGGCCCACTGAAAAGGTTTCTGGGGTGCTTGCATATTTTTTGTTGCTCCCCTTAGAAGAGGAGGAGAGGGAGGAAAGCTGTCAACAAGAGGCTGAGGGGTAATGGGGAGTTCTTCAGGGGGAGAGACGGGACAGGCCAGTGTGAAGATCTCCTCTCCTATCTGAAGAGACAGTGTATAATGTCCATCCTGAAAAAAAGACGAGAAGCTTCACTGAGATTTTATAGAAAATGCAGAATAATCTTGAACATCATGAACATCATTCAAGCCTTTTCTGAATGAGCTGACACAGTGCTTATCAGACCAGATTTGTTTGAGTGTGCAGCCCAAACAGAATCCTTGAAGAGACTTAATAGCCAGCTGGAGGTTTGTACAGCAATGTCACTTACAACAACATTTAATTTAGTCTCAACCAAATTGTCCATCCATTTCTCTGCGTGTCCTTGTCTTGTGCACTGTCCTTAACTATACTGCTGTAACATGGCAAATTTCCCCACTGTGGGATAAATTAAAGGATTATTTTAAAGGATTATCTTAATTGATTATCTTAATTGATTATCTTAATTTTATCTTAATTTTATCAATGTTTACACAGTATTTTTTAATATTGCCAGTTGCTTGGTTGTGCATTTCTTTGCTTGAAAAGCCAACATATACTCGGTCAAGGTTCCCTTCGTGCTTGGAAAGTACCTGCCCTTAGAGTGACAATTCCACATTAGAGCACCAGTTTCCATGAGCTGGAGATCGAAGCAACCATAGAGACTGAGCTGGAGCGGACTACATCAACTAAACCATGAGCATCATGGAGGATGCAGGAAAGCTACAAATATAACCATGGTTCAATGAGTTCACTATGAAGTCTCTGACGGTCACAAATAACATTTGAAGCTTCAGATGAAGCAAAAACTGAGTTCAGGCGATGGTTTACAGTCTGAAAAATGAAACTATCGACAGTGACAGATGTATGAAGTGCAATGGATTTTTGAACAGTTTAGGAAACTGATAGTTGCACTTTGGGGTAAACAGTAGAAATTCACTGTTCTGGAAGTCTAAAAACCCCTGAGAGCGACATTCCCACACGAGTGCACTGGTTTCCATGAGTTGGGATGGAGTAGACTGCACCAACTACACTCTGGATGTCATGGAGGCGGCAGAAAAGTAACCAATGTAACCATGGTTCTATGAATTCACTATGAAGTCTCTGACTCTCAGGAAGAATGAAATAGAATCTAGTAATCTAGGCCTTTGTCCTTTGCATATGTTGAAAGTGCATGTGTAATTACTCTCATTGCCGGAAGGGGGAGACAAAACTGCACTGTAGACTCAATAGCAACTTCTGAAATTCACCTTTACTATGATGCCACCCGTGACATAAGGAGTATTGATACCAATCTCCGCATCTCGCTTTTCCACAGTGTAACCACAGTGCTCAACCAATGACGACAAAGGAATCCATTCTCCTCGCACTGTAGTGGAAAAACACAAAATTAAATTAGATTGGAAAAGTCTGAAAAAACAAAAAACAAAAGAGAATAATTAGTTGGATGTTTACCATTTATCCTCAGCTCGTCTGCGGCAGACAGTCCCTTTACTTTGACTGTCATACCATGCAGGGAGCAGCAGAGGGAGGACGGTCCCGCGGCCTGAGGCGTGATCCAAGAGACCGGACAGGAAATCTTGACCGGAGCCCCACTTCACAGCAGAGGGAACACATAGCTGTCATCCTAAATGAACACGTATTTAACAGCATTTTTGAAAAAAATAATTTTACACTGCCTGCAGCTGAAAATGTTGCAAACATTCACTGGAGACAATGTGTTTGCGATTAAGGCACAAGCTTTTCTCATTAAATCACAAACATGAGTCAGCCATCCCTGAAAGACTCAAATCTATTTTTGGTTGAGATGACAAAAGAGCGAGCCGAGTCATTTAAGTTCAAATGAGTGAATCCTTACAAGAAAGAAGAGGACAGGTTTCAGTAGGACTGGAAGTCAGACATTACAACGTCAGAAATAAAAAGTAAAAAGCGGATTTCCCAAAAATTCGACGCTTAAAAATATGCAGACAGTCAAGCCAGCTCAACTATATTTCTGAACACTATATATATTTCTATATGTAAAATATAAAGTATCACTCACCTCTACAGTGATGTGACACGCATCGTACTGAGCCATCAGACTGATGTCTCTCCATGTGGTCTGAACAGAGTAACCACACTGTGGTGGGAGCTGGGACAGAGGCACAGATGACTCATTCACTGAGACAAAAACAGACACCAAAATAAAACCTACACTTTATTCTTGTGAAAAGAATAGAAAACAAAAAATAGAAATTCAGGTCTGTATTGTATCGCAAAATTCAGTCTACTGAGAACACTATCCCAGACATGGAGCTGGAGTATTTATAACGGCAGAAAGTCTGGCCTGGTAAACAAAAACAAACCACTTCAGGAGAGATTTTTGTGGAACATAACGCAGTGGCTTACACTCTCAGTATACAAAAAAATCACTGATGGCAACTACATACAGACTTATTGAGGTAAATAAACGACCCAGTAAATAAAATAAACTAATCTGAGTGCACCACATTTTAAAATAAAATTTCAAAATAAATTCAGTGGCCAATTGGTGCACATACATATACAAATCCATAAACAAACAAAAAAATATATATATAACAAGTAAGACAGAAATATATTTTTATCTTACATTTCTTTAATTATTTTAATTATTATTATTATTATTTAAATTTTTGTTGGTGCATTTAATGGCACCTGTATGTATTTATTTATTTTTGATTTTGTCAGTTCTGGTCTTCCATGAAAAAATGAAGAAAAAATTCAATAAGAAAAACTTAGTACACTACAAAGTAGTGCCAGAAAGTGCCAAAAAAAAAAGGTGGAAAATATGGATTTGTCAAAGCCTTTTCCTACTTTAAAATTAATATACAGTAAATAAATAAATTTAAAAAAAGTTAAAAGGACAAAACAATTGTAAGGCGTAACAGGGTTTGAATTATGATAATTGCTACATAAATCTCAAGTATTATCGTTTTAGCACAAAGAAAATACTAATAATCTTCCCATTGTATTGTCTAAGCTCCATCTCTATCTTGCTGGGAGACTGAGAGGCATTCATAAACTGGGAGGGCTTCTGTGCTAGAGGAACAAACAGCCATAATGCAAATGTGAATTGAGACACAGAAACAAGTCGGCACAGCCATTTAAACAAGTTGGAGGCAGCCGACAAGCGAATCTCTATTTTAAAAATACTTTTAAAGACTGTTCATGTTAACGCTTCTTTTAATCGATACCTGTTTAATAGTGACACACTTGTGTAATACTGAAGAAGTGTGTATTCATTCTTTTGTTTACTTGTTCATGAGTTTGTTCTTCATAAAAGGTGTTGTTGATCTCTTTTTAGTTTGCCGTCCTCCTGGTTGTTCTGATAGTAGCTGAACTTGCTGTCGGAGTGAATGTTTATTCCAGGCTTGATGAGGTGAGAAGAAAATGGAAAAGGTCTATTTACACAGATCAGTCACAACATTAAAACCACTGACAGGAGAAGTAAATAACATTAACCATCTTGTGACAAGACAATGTTGTGCCGGGAAACTTCTGGACCTGGCATTCATTCATTTGGATGTTACTTAGACATGTAGCACCCACCTAGACCAGACCAGGCACCTCTACCCCATAGCAATGACACTCCTTGATGGCAGCAGCCATCCCCAGCAGGATGCAACCTGACACAGACACACACAAAAATGCTTTCCCTCTAGCCTCCTACTGTCACAGGGTGACAGTAGGAGGCTAGAGGGTCGACTGCCCTCAGGCTCCAGAGCCTCCAGTAAGGGACCCACCTGAGCTTGAAGGAAAAAGTCTGAAAGAGGAATTTATTATTATTATTATTATTATTATTATTATTATTATTGATCATTTGAGGCCACATTTATTCTGACCTTTGCCTGATGTGAACCTCTTCCTGCTGAAAGCATGTGGGTGATTTCATGCCTGGATACGTGTGGACATGCAAATACGTAGCGCAGTGACAGATGTGTGCGTCGCTTCGAGGAAATCTATTTGCATTTGCAGCTCTGGAGGTTTCCACAAAGTTTCAGCCCTGCAGGTGTGGTCCCAGAGGTGCAGAGAGAGCAGGGGAGTGGCTCTCTAAAGATGACAAGTTTAGAAACAGCAGGAAACTGAACGCATGCCGACTTTAACTGATAACAGAAGTTCACAATACGTTGACTTCACATGCTGTTATTTTAGATGTTCTTAGAGCCCTGTGTTGAGACTGAAACAACAGAAGAAAATCCTCAGACGCTTTTTGTCTTTCTCACGCTCATCACTCACAATTCCTTCAAAAAACTAAATGAGCAAATATTATATATAAAAAAGTATTTATTGTTAAAGGAACAGTATGTAGGATTGTGGCCAAAACTGGCCAAAACTGGTACTGCAATCACTTTCAAAATACTGTAGAACGGTGTATCCCCTCAGCCTCCCCCCTGACTCGAGGTTGCCAGCTAAGCTGCAGGATCCAGCAGGAACGTAGGCTGCTACAAGGAGCTTCCAATGGCAAGTGACGAGTCCCACACAGTAAGTTTTTTTTTCTGTTCATAAAGTTTATGCTTCATGAGAGATGTTTTGTGAAGTAATTATGTATCGCAAAAATTTACAATAATCTCGCGTGGGTCTGGAGAAGCAACAGCATAATAACCTATAAATAACGGGAACTCCATCATTTTTTTCCCCATTTGTTTTGGGCAAAGAAGTAAATTAGGATGTTTACATTTAATAAAATAAAAAAATATATAAATAAATTTGCACATTGCTGCCATCTGCTGTTTAGTCTTGGGTCTCAGTGTTGTGTTATGTCCCCTACTCTACGCTGCCCCTAGTGGACAGAATATGAATAGCAGTAAATTTTGAACTCAAATTCATGGGCCAGATTAGACCCTCTGGCGGACCTGTTTTGGACCACGGGCCATATTTTTTTTTTTTCCACAGTTATTTGGTCCATTGTTTGATTTATTGCATTTTTATGGCATCTGTTTATGGGCTCTTCCATTGTTCGAGTTATACTCTGAGCTGTCTCTTGAAAAATATCAATATTTAAAAAAATAATGTGTGCACTTTTAGATTTTCCAGTTCCACAATTTGTGCACAATCTGATTACTTGCGACCTGATCACTCTGGACTAATGCTAATACCAGGTCCTTACTCCTCGCTCAATATTTCCACACAAGCTTCCACACAAGCACAATATTTGCACACTGATAGCACAGAGGGGTGGAGTGCGTGGCCTCTATTCGCACTAACCTATTCTGTGGCCGGTTCAGTCCCGTGAGGTGTCCCATCCCTGCTCTTTACTTCCCCTCCTCCTTCTGTGTGTGAACGACAGATGATCGCCCTGGTCTGCACCATTATCCTCCTGAAGCAGCTCAAGAGGAGCCAACAGGAGATCACCGCGTACTACTCCACCATGCACTGAGGGGAAAAAAGGGAGGTTTGCAAGAGGACAAAGACTACAACTGGAGACTCAACCAGCGGATCAGTGCTTACAGTTTGTCCTGTGTATGTGAACTCCTCAACCACTTCTGTTTCGGTACCAGATTAGTGTTAAATTGCATTTTTATACCCTAGTGCTTCACAAGACACATGACCAGAATCAACCAGATGGTGGTGCTATAATTAAGGTCTAAATGTCTGATTCTTTTTTTGGAATCTGTTGAAAAACACATGTTTTAACTCTCCTCCTGAAACATAATTATGTACCAAACTTAAATAATGACCAATGCATTTGGTGATGAGGGAAGGGGCCCTGGACATAAACCAACAGCTGTTGGGCCAATCATCAGACTTGCAGGATATGTCCACACATGTACAAGAAACACATCCTGAAGGTTTCACTCAAATCAACCTCTGGGGGATTTGTACTTAATAATTTGGACAGAACTTCACCAAATCTGGTGAGGAGGATGTACATAGGTTGTGGTTGAATGGAATCAAGTTTCAAAATGACTTCAAGTTTACTGATCTTACAGCTCTAGCATGCAAAGGCCTCAGAATTGTTATAAATAAGAACTTAGCCAAGATCAGAGTTGTGTTGGACCTTTTCCAAAATTCATAGGGTGTTTTCATGTTTTCGTGTTTTTTTTTTAATATTCAAAATGAAGCATTTTACAGTTTTGCAATATTATATGAATATTCGGATATTGGGCATCACTGTGACCCCACCGTGGACATTTGAGTTTTACTATTGTCAATTTTAACTGATAGGAAACTCATTGACTTTCATTCATTCTCTGCTCATCCCCCAGGACAGACGTGTTTCAGTGTGTTAGCACCCCCTGGTGGGTGTTAACCAACAGACCTTTGGAAGGGCAACATTTCTATTCTGACACTTATGAATATTATTAATCATACACCGATCAGCCACAACATTAAAACCACTGACAGGTGAAGTGAATGACATTGACCAATACAATGATCTGCTGGGAAACTTTTGGACCTGGCATTCATTCATGTGGATGTTACTTAGACATGTAGCACCCACCTAGACCAGACCAGGCACCCCCACTGCATAGCAATGACACTCCTTGATGGCAGCAGCCATCCCCAGCAAGATGCAGCCTGACACAGGCACACACACAAAAACTCTTTAGGAACAACGAAAAAAAAAAAAAAAAAAAAAAAAACATGAAGAACAGCACAAGGTGTTGACCTGGCCTCCAAATTTCCCCGCCCCCCCACTAACAACAGTCTGTTTCCAGACACCACAGGACACTCTCAGAAGGCCCATGTCCAGTTTCTAATGAGTCACAGCTGTTTTGGAGGCACAAGGGAGACCTACATGATATTAGATTAGGAAGGTAGTCATAATGTTATGCCTGATCTGTGTAAAAGGATGCAAAAGTAGTCAAATATAGCTGCTGGTGTGCTAAGGTGGAATGAAAAGGAAAAAAGCCGTCACAAACACACACAGACACGTTTGTAATCTTTGTGAGGACATTCATTGACATAATGCATTTCCTTCCCCCCAGACAGTCTTGTGAAGAAGTGAGGACCAGCCAAAACGTCCTCACTTTGCACAAATGTCCTCACTTTGATGGTAAAAAAACAAAAACTGATCCTCAGAAAGAAGCACACACATGCGCGCTCACACACACACACACACACACACACACACACACACACACACACACATGCACCAAGGCACATTTCCTGTCTTTAGTTTCTCTTTGTGTCAAGTTTTAACTTTATGTCAATAAGTTAGCACAACTGCTGTTATTCTACTTCTCTATTTGCTTAGCATTTGTTATCTTTGTGCAAAGTGTGACTATTTCAAAGTAGAAACTCATCTGGACTCTTAAATTCACACAACTGATCCAAAAAACAAAAAAAGAAAAAAGAAAAAAAAACAAAGAGGCATAAGTCACACCTCTTGGTGAGAATGTGTCTGAGTCTGGTGTCAGACTGAGGTCAATGACAGCTGTCACCCCTGCTCACATCAACAAGAAAGCTTCACAGAGACACTTCAAACAAATACAGGTATTTCCTGATATTTCTGGTACATAATTCAAGGCTATTATCTCATTACAGGAAAGGGAATTGTTATAAACGTAATTGCATTTGCGTTATTTGGTATTTTGAAGAACAGTTATCACAGATAAATGTCAAAACTTTTATACCATGCCTGTTGTCTTGTAGACTTAATTTGCGCAGCCTAACAAACCCGCTGGTCATCATGGCTCTCGATGAATGGGGCCCCTTATGCAAATATTTGCTTACATTTTTCAACAAAATTGTGCAGGTAAGTCTGGAAACGTTTTGGGAAAAAGGTGCATTGTCAACAATAAGTTGCCTATTTTGAGTTGTTTTTTTTTTCCAGTTAGAATGTTCTACTGGTAGTTCTTTAACGTCAGTTTGATTTGTCTGGACCACAATCCATTTATCTGTAGACCAATAACCAATAACTAAAGATGTGCACTTCTTCGTGGTTTTATTTTGTGTTTTTCAGGCCATAGGTATTGCCTTAGTCTACCTTGGTTTTTGGTTGAGGTCCAGCGAAAGCACCAGAATAATCTTCCAGACCGAGGGGCTCAACTCAAGCCCGCTTGTCTTGGGTCGGTGCTGACATCTTGCATAAAAATTTACTCAAAATGTGTTTTGCTTCTGATTTGATGATTGGAGATTTTTCTATAAATCAGGTGTACTGGTGATGATTGTTCTGGGCTCAGTGATGGTGACTGTCGCTACAATTGGAGACTACGGCATCCTCAAAAGTAGCATTAAAATTCTGCGAGTGGTGAGTTTTTTTAGTTTTTCTTTTTGTAACTTCCTTCTATACTAGTCTCATTTGATTAAATTCAATGACACCACAAAAGAAAAAGCAAACGCCAGAAAATACCAATAAGTTGGCGTCATCTACCACTACCACAACTGCAGGACAGCACACACACTGCTTTATTTTTCTCAGTTGACCAGGGACTGTCACATCCCCATTTGTCTGCGAACATTAATGGGTAGATAGGGTACCATTCGTTTGGGAAGGAAAACTCCAATTACAAGGTGGTATCTGGTTGTTATCGACCAGTAGATTCTGTAATAAAAATAATCTGCAATACACCAGGGGGTATTCACACCTTCTCATGAACTCTGTATAGCTACATCTGCTGTCTGACATGAACATCAACATAAAGTGTCAAGTTTCTTATCCACTGAAGGAATGCACTGCAAAGTCAAACAAAGGTACATGAATAGATGCCAGTTTTAAAGTATCGCATAGAATAAATAACGTCATTGTTTTAAACTCTCTAAAATATTTGTATGGAGGATGTTTGATAATACAAGTCTGGGCCAACAACTATAGTACTGTATTATCCGTTTCTGTATCGCCAGTTTTATTTAACCTGTGTCGATCTCGCTTGTCTGCAGACTAATTTCCTGTTGATGTTTTTAACCGCAAAGTCTCTGAACTGTCTCAGTTTCCTGTTGAGAAACCCACAGCACTTTGGCTTAAGAATGACTGATGAGAGTTATTCGTGAGGAGATCTGTTCGTCTGTCGTAGGTTTGCTTCAATATCTAAGATCCGTGGCCTCCAATCAAACTTCGAACTTTGTGCAGATGATGATTTATTATCGTTTTAGCACAAAGAAAATACTAATAATCTTCCCATTGTATTGTCTAAGCTCCATCTTGCTGGGAGACTGAGAGGCATTCATAAACTGGGAGGGCTTCTGTGCTAGAGGAAGAAACAGCCATAATGCAAATGTGAATTGAGACACAGAAACAAGTCGGCACAGCCATTTAAACAAGTTGGAGGCAGCCGACAAGCGAATCTCCATTTTAAAAATACTTTTAAAGACTGTTCATGTTAACGCTTCTTTTAATCGATACCTGTTTAATAGTGACACACTTGTGTAATACTGAAGAAGTGTGTATTCATTCTTTTGTTTACTTGTTCATGAGTTTGTTCTTCATAAAAGGTGTTGTTGATCTCTTTCTTTTTAGTTTGCCGTCCTCCTGGTTGTTCTGACAGTAGCTGAACTTGCTGTCGGAGTGAATGTTTATTCCAGGCTTGATGAGGTGAGAAGAAAATGGAAAAGGTCTATTTACACAGATCAGTCACAACATTAAAACCACTGACAGGAGAAGTAAATAACATTAACCATCTTGTGACAAGACAATGTTGTGCCGGGAAACTTCTGGACCTGGCATTCATTCATTTGGATGTTACTTAGACATGTAGCACCCACCTAGACCAGACCAGGCACCTCTACCCCATAGCAATGACACTCCTTGATGGCAGCAGCCATCCCCAGCAGGATGCAACCTGACACAGACACACACAAAAATGCTTTGGGAACAACCCAAAAACACATGAAGAACAGAACAAGGTGTTGACCTGGCCTCCAAATTCACTAGATCCCAAACTGATCAAGTATCTGTGGGATGCACTTTAGACATTTTTATTCTGATTATTACTTCAGTGCTAGTGTCCATTTAAATGGAGCCACTAACAATTACAAATGAAACCTGTAACGTAGGATCATTTTGGACCTCCAATTACCATTGCCAGATCAGCATGTACTGTACCTGTAAACCAGTCAAGGAACAATCCACTGAATAACTCTGTGGGGTTATGGCTAAGGGTTTGGAGTTTCTGGTGTGGCCAAGGGATATCTTGATAGCTGACATCCAGACCAAGACTTCAGCTCTGTGTGTTTGTGATTTTGTGATTTCAAGATTAGAAAATTCCTCGAGGACTTCTATACTAGCGTGATAAACCTGTATGATGATACTGAACACCCGGACATTGCTGGCATTCTCATATACATCCGCCTTAAGGTGAGCATACACTTTTATTTCCTACCAATCCCAGTCCCAGTTTAAAGTGGGGAAAAACAAGTGTCTTCAACCCGATTAAAAACATTCTGATTGCATAACTGTTTACATGGAAGCTAAATAAAAGGATGAGTTTTTTTTTTTTATTTCTAAATCTCAATGATCTTTTAATGCTTACATTGTATGTTTCATTCATGGTACACTTAAAAATGATCACACCATTATTTGTTTTTCATAGACTACTGTACAAAATACCACGTCATGATTGTCCAGCTGCTTCTCTGTGTTGTTACTTCATATAAATTGATGACTCCTACATACATCCTGCATTGTGATAGTTGCTTGGCTTTGAAGAAAACATTAGTATGAGCTTCACAAGCGGGGGAGACAGGGTTTGATAGCACAATATTAAATGCTAAGCATGGAGGACTTTGGCTCATATTTTAAAATGTTATTTTTTAACCTCCTTTCCCTTCTGCCTTGTCTGCAGCTTGAGTGCTGTGGAGGGAGAGACCCACTGACAGAAATAACTAGGAGGATCTGTAACAATCCTGAACACAAAGTAAGTTTTTAAAAAACATTTCAATTTTGTTGGTGCTCATATTGGTTCTGCTAGTGTGGTGCAGGATGACTTATCTTACTTCCTAACTGCTTTATCAAGATCAACCCACAGTTTTTTTTTCCTGTCTTCTTGCAGGCTTGCACCAAGCTCATTTCTGATTTCTTCGGCGATCAAATATTAATAGTGTTGGGCATCATTGGAATTTCAGCCGTTTTGGTAGGCAGATAACATTTCCATACTAGAACATTTACTCTGTAAAGGAAGTGGACCTGGCTACGGGTCTGAAGAGTAAAGCCAATTGTTTCATCTCATACTGCTGGCCCGTCCCTTGGTATAATTTCAGTATAAGTGCAAAACATGATTGCCAATCGGAATGCGTTCCCGGAGGACTTATTTTATCAGTTTTTTTTTTTCATCATCTCTTTGATCATTTAGTTCCTTTCGACATCGCGTTGGGTGGTGCTTTCAGTGCTCCCAGATAAAATAAGATTAAGATAAGATTTATTTGTTACATGCACAGTTATACATAGTACAATGCACAGTGAAATGTACTTTTGCACCTGCAGCCAGTAGTAAAAAAGTACTACACTTAAACAGCAATAATTGCACATAACACACAAGGTAAACAATATAAGTGTAACTGTAAAACTGAGAAAAATAAAATAAAATATAGACTGTAAACTCAAAATGTAAACTTAGAGAGGGGTAGCTTGTTTGAAAACAGCTATGTGAGTAAAGTGCAGTGGTGCAGTGGTATTTAAGTCCGGTTAAGGCTCAGAGTTGAGCAGGCGGATGGCATGTGGATAGAAACTCTTCTTCAGCCTCTCAGTCTTTGCCCTCAGGCAGCGGAAACACCGGCCTGATGGCAGTAGAGAGAAGAGAGAGTGTCCAGGGCAACTGGGCTGTTTGAGGGTCTTGTTTGAGTTTTTGTGCATGGTGCTGCAGAGTGTTTTCTGCAGCCCTTTGAAGGATGAAACTGCATTCATCACAATAAAATCACTCCAATTATCCAAAGGGATTGGTTGCTGGTTATTTTTCCTCATTCCTACAGACCGCTGGCCAAATGCTGTTGATGAAAATGTGACATTCCACTTTTCAAACATCTTCCAATCATTAAATGACGCTAGCTTTGCTTCCCATCAGTTAATGAAGCTACTGCTGAATTTGATTCTGCATAATTGTGATGACTATTGACAGATCGCTGCCCTGGTCTGCACCATTATCCTCCTGAAGTGGATCAAGATAGAGAGAGAGAGAGAGAGGACACCAGGATGCCTTTACTGAGAAGCAGAGGTTTCCAAGCAAAGACCATCACTGGGGACTCAACCAGCACCTCAGAGTTCTCCTGATAGCTTCTGTTCAGGGACTTATTAATTTTAACCAAACTCCCAATGTTCATATTTTTGTCATTATTTTAATATGCAGCGTCCTGTAGCATTATAACGACTGCTCTTAAAGTTTTCAGCTTTTTGTCCACACATTAAACAGTTAAACTCTGTCAAAAAACACTGCCAAATAACAGTGTTAAAAACATAAAAGGGATAATTTTCTTTAAATTTTGTATCACATGGTACCTTCCACCATCAACACCTTGCTCTCTCTGCATATACTCATTTGAAATGTGTTTTTTCCCTGTGTTAAACCCTGATTTAATGTGTGGACCTGTCACCTGATAGGTGCAAACACTGCATAGGTGATGAGTTGAGTTGCTGCCATTGACATTTATATTACGGTTGTGTGTATGCCTCTTTGTTTTACTGCCCCAAGTTATTGCATTAAGAGGGGGCTATTTTGTGAACTTGTTGCTCATTTGGTATTATCAATGCTTTGTGCTTTGTCTGTGCTGTGAGCCCATCTACCGATGTTGAATTAAATACATTGAAAGACCAGTGTTCTGATTTCTAATTTCTTAACTTTCCACTACAGCTTTCATCATAGGCTAGTTAAAATCACCATGGTGACATGGTGTTAATGGTCAGACAACTTCAGTTTCTTGTTACTTTACCGTCTTGTTCTACATTCCCAGGCATTATGTCATACTGGCCTTTCTCACAGTAGATACAAGTTGAACCTTTCACAGGCTAGTATGCTTGTCTCTATAAAATTTCATAAACAAGTTGCAGTGGTATAAAAGTGTCTTTATTTCATTGTACATCACTGTTTGGACCTGCAAGGACAAAAAGATGGAAGGGTTACATGAGTCCTTGAGACAAAGATCAGTCAGTCAGAGTCAAGGCTTGTTGACTACCAGGCCTCTTTTCAGTTTCTCCTTACCTTTGACACAGCTCACAGAGCACTCACTGTCTGCAGCAGAGCAAACCTCTGTCAGGCACGAAAAGTAGATCTGAATGAGGGAGGAAAAAAGTGATTTTACTATATAGTTAAAGTAGTCCTAAAATAGAACAATTGTTTACATGTGTGCATTGGGTGGGACTTACCTCTGGTTCCCCCAGGAAAGAGTATCCTTCAATGGGGGTAGATAGGAAGCTGTAAATTACGAACTTCCGGATGTGGTGGGAATTTGTAGAAGGAAGCAGCTGTGAAACCCCCCGGCTGGGACAACTGAGCAACACAGAGTAGTGAACTTAGTTTAAAAATCAAAAATGTCTGAAGAATTAGCATGGATGTAATTTCTTTGAAGTAAAAAAATGATCTTTTAAACAGTAAAAAGCTGGAGACGCTAGGGAACATGTCATTGCATATTTAAATTAAAGCAGTTTGGACATACACTACTCCAGACTTCTCACAAAGAAGGATTCATATTGTGGAGACTATTATTGGTCATGGAAACTTTTACGAAAATCAAACTCTCATTTCCTTGATTTTTAAGTGTTGGTTTGATAATCATCTCTGCACAATCTGTAGGTAGTACCAGAAGCTTTCTATATGTGGTTTCAGAGGTGCGACCTTCGAGAAGGCTTTGATTGCATGAGATAAACAGACCACCTTGAGAGGAAAGAGGCAGAAAGCCCCGTCATAAGCTGTCCATGTGTCACTATTATCAAGATAAAACACCTTAAACAACGAGCACTGACGTGTTTGGAAACTTAACTGAGAGTAAACTTTCCCATCGTTGTCGTCTCTCAGCTCCAACTCCAAGCTCGCATTTTAGCACACAGAGCTGAAGTCTTGGTCTGGATGTCAGCTATCAAGACATCCCTTGGCTACACCAGAAACTCCAGACCCACAGAGTTATTCAGTGGATTGTTTCCTTGACCGGTTTACAGGTACATGCTGATCTGGCAATGGTAATTGGAGGTCCAAAATGATCCTACATTGCAGGTTTCATTTGCAATCAGTAGTGGCTACATTTAAATAGACACTAGCATTGAGGTAATAATCAGAATAAAATGCCTAAAGTGCATCCCACAGATACTTGATCAGTTTGGGATCTAGTGAATTTGAAAGTCAGGTCAATACCTTGTGCCGTTTTTCATGTTTTTTGAGTTGTTTCTCAACAGTTTTGCCTGTGTCAGGCTGCATCCTGGAAGTGGTCTTTATGTTGTGGCTTGATCTTTAACAAATCATGGTGGCAGCATATCATCTCTTATCTTACATAAACGTACCCATCATATACAAGCGTCCAACTGGCGTATGGAGCTTGAGTGTAAGCCACGCAAGAGTGAACCAGCAGCACCAGGCTGGGATCTGGTGGGTCCAGCAGGCTCAGCTCCACATAAACCAGTCGGCCTTGGATGAGGCTGAGAGGCAGGTGAGCCTCGGGGTGGTAACTGGTGAAGGACTCATCTACAGGAGAAAGAGATGTTCAAATGTTGCTCAGCAATCAGCATCAGATCACAGTGAATAAACAGTGAATATGAATGAAACCTGTGGCAATCCTCAGCTGCACATTGACAGCGACCGGTGTTGACTGGCTTTGAGGCAGAGGACGCCGATCCTTCTCTTCATCACATCTCACCATCAACCTGTTGGTAGAGGTACACGAGAAACACTTAGCAAAGAGAGTCATAGGAGCATTTAAAAGGGACGGATGCAGAGATTGTAAACGTCTTAAAAGCAAACTAATACAGACAATACTCCATAGTCTGAGCTTTTAGACTCGACTCGTGAGCTTCAGAGCTAGACCACGGAGCAATGTGGTCATAATGCAGTGGACAAAACGACCAGTTTTATTTTATTGAAAAATAGCACTTAATATTTGACTGTATTTTTGACACCCCTGCTTTTCATGGAAATAACGTACCTCATAGAGGTCTCATACCTGGCAGCTTGGTGAGAATCTGAGTCCGAAACTTTGACCCCCTTCTCATCCAACATCTAAAAACAATAATAATGGTTAACACATCTTGACATTGGAAAGAACTTTGTGTACAAAGTGTTACTCTAGGCCTATAATGGATAACACACACTGAACTGTGCCCTACATGTTTCTTTAGTCCACAGCCATTCAGGGGTATGATGTAGATATCCAGGTCGGGGGTCAGCCTCTGCAGCCAGCAGTAGACATAACTGTCCTCAGAGGGGAGAGCTGTGGACTCCACCATTGAGTCAGGCACTGCAAAGACAATACACCCCACTGTCTAGTCTGTTGGCTCACACACATAAACATCTTTGCTGGATTATATTGTTGTTTGATCTCGACCACAGTGAGAAAAAGAAAAGCCTAAATATTTAACTGAAGCGTTCCAGCCTTAAAGTCTGTGCGTGTAGTTTTCAAAGTTTCCTCACTGTCGATTCACGCTCCAGTCGAGTATTGACAAGACTTGCTTTCACGGTGAATTAACAGCAGCCTACATCTGAAGAACAGGGTGAGGCAGAGAGAGTGTACTGTTGACTTTCAGGTGATCTGATTTGCTTGGATATGCCATTCAGGTGTCCGATTACAGCCAAAAACAAGACATCACAGTTTCAGGACTTTTTCCGCCCCCTTGTGGTGATTCAAAGTCACAACACTATTTTATTCCTTTACTCAAAAGCATGACAACTTACCTCTCATTTCATTTCCCAGCTTCTCTTCTGCTTCCTCTCCGCCTTGTTGCCCGAAAGGATCATATGCATGTTGCTGGGTGATATAACGGGAATAAAGGCCATGGGAGGGATTGTGCAGTTGCAGAGGAATGTTGGCATATCCTCCCTCAGTACCATGAACAACCCACTCCACCCTGCCGTACTGAAAGTCTGAGGGAAGCTCCTTTTCAGAGTCCTCGCTGCTTGTAGGACGCAACTCCTGGTCGTGTTTGAACTCTTTAGGCTGGTTGTAAAGATGGGAATAGTAGTAGTAAGGGCCATTTTGAACACCAAACACAGATTCTGTTTGTGGAGCAGTGGATGGGCGTTTGGGATAGGTTGAGTGCTGAGCTGGAAGGGAAGAAGCATGCTTGAGTAAACCTTCAGGTCCATAATACATCTGATAAGGGTTGTAGTAGTAGTGGTAAGGATTGTAAAGTGGAGTCAGGTATGAGGGTTGCTCAGGAAGTTGATCTGAAACAGGGTCTGGGTGCGCTGAGCGTCTCCTGTCATCATCCGGCTGTGGCTTTACATCATCAGCTAAAAATAGATGCTCAGTCCATTCTGGGCTGTATTCCTCTGCGTCAATATCTGGACTTGGCTCTTGTGTGTAGGGATTTGCGCTGTCTTGAAGAACTAGTGGATGGGGAAGAGAGTGAACGTTTGCCAAATCCGTTTTTGCTGCCGTGTCTTGACGTAAAGGATCCAATCTTTTAGCCTCACCCGGAGCAATATGTGGGAAATAGTAGAAGTGTGGGTAAGGCTGTGGAGGGTGGGTTGCAGAGGGGTTGTGAGCAAATTTAGGATTTGCTGGGAAGGTATAAGGACGGGAGATGGTGTCAGACACCGGTGTAGGACCGAGACCCTCCGATAGTTGCACGTTGGGGGGAAACACTAGAAATTCACAGTCATGAGAATTAGTCGGAGACACTTCCCCAGAAAGCTGTGGACCTGGATCGAGGTCTTGAGATGGGCCAGGAAGAGGGATTTTAGGGTGATGGTAGTAGTGGTAGTAGGGATTGAAATCATAGCTCGGAGGTTGAATATTAGGAGCTTCAACCTGAGCTGGAAATTTTGCAGGAGTGATGCTTTGCTTCTCAGAGAGATCCAAGACAGGAGCTTCTTGATTTCTAGCTAGATACAGCGGCCTTGTTTCATCCATTTCATCTCTGGATGACAGAGGACTGTGGATGGTTAATGTTTCCTTTAGAGGAATATGGTGGGAGAAGTAGACCTGATTATCTGGCAGGGAATCGACAGGAGGAGGAAGAGGCCGAGGGGTCTCAGGAGTCAAACTTGGTGCAGTAGGGTTGTACAGATCATTCAAATTAGGACTAGCATAACTGTGTTGCTTTGTGGGGTGGGGATAGTAAGGTGGAGCCAGGTAGAAAGGTGGGATCCACTGAAAAGGTTTCTGGGATGCTTGCATCGTTTTTGTGTCCCCCCTTAGAATAGGATTAGGAGGACGAAAGCTGTCAACAAGAGGCTGAGGGGTAATGGGGAGTTCTTCAGGGGGCGAGACGGGACAGGCCAGTGTGAAGATCTCCTCTCCTATCTGAAGAGACAGTGTATAATGTCCATCCTGAAAAAAAAGACGAGAAGCTTCACTGAGATTTTATAGAAAATGCAGAATAATCTTGAACATCATGAACATCATTCAAGCCTTTGCTGAATTAGTTGGAGTGGACTACATCAACGTAACTATGAGTATCATGGAGGATACAGGAAAGTTACAAATGTAACCACGGTTCACTGAGTTCACTATGAAGTCTCTGACGGTCACAAAGAATGAAGTGAATCTAGTAAGTGTCAAAAAAAATAACATTTGAAGTTTCAGACGATGGTGTACCGTCTGAAAAATAAAACTATCGACAGTGACAGATGTATTAAGTGCAATGGATTTCCCACACTAGTGCACTGGTTTCCATGAGTTGGAATGTAGTAGACTGCACCAACTACACTCTGGGTGTCATGGAGGCTGCAGAAAAGCAACCATTGTAACCATGGTTCTATGAATTCACTATGAAGTCTCTGACTCTCAGAAAGAATGAAATAGAATCTAGTAATCTAGGCCTATGTCCTTTGCACATGTTAAAGGTGCTTGTGTAATTACTCTTATTGCCAGAAGGGGGAGACAAACTGCACTGTAGACTCAATAGCAACTTCTGAAATTCACCTTTACTATGATGCCACACGTGACATAAGGAGTACTGATTGCAATCTCTGCATCTCGCTTGTCCACAGTGTAACCACAGTGCTCGACCAACGATGACAAAGGAATCCATTCTCCACGCACTGTAGTGGAAAAACACAAAATTAAGTTAGATTGGAAAAGTCTGAAAAAACAAAAAAGCAAAGAATAATTAGTTTGATGTTTACTGTTTATCCTCAACTCGTCTGCGGCTGACAGTCCCTTTACTTTGACCGTCATATCATGCAGGGAGCAGCAGAGGGAGGACGGCCCCGTGGCCTGAGGCATGATCCGAGAGACCGGACAGGACATCTTGACCGGAGCCCCCCTCCACAGCAGAGGCAACACATAGCTGTCATCCTAAATGAACACGTTTTAACAGCATTTATTTAATAAAAAAATAATAATTTTACGCTGCCTGCAGCTGAAAACATTGCAAACATTCACTGGAGACAATGTGTTTGCGATTAAGGCACAAGCTTTTCTCATTAAATCACAAACATGAATCAGCCATCCCTGACAGTCCCAAATCTATTTTGGACAAGCTGAGTCATTTCGGTTCAAATGAGTGAATCATTACAAGAAAAAAGAGGACAGGTTTCAGCAGGACTGGAAGTCAGACATTACAACGTCAGAAATAAAAAGTAAACAATGGATTTCCCACAAATTTGACACTTAAAAATATGCAGACAGTCAAGCCAGCTCAACTATATTTATGAACTTTACTTATATTTTTATATATAAAATATAAAGTATGTATCACTCACCTCTACAGTGATGTGACAGGCATCGTACTGAGCCATCAGACTGATGTCTCTCCATGTGGTCTGAACAGAGTAACCACACTGTGGTGGGAGCTGGGACAGAGGCACAGATGACTCATTCGCTGAGACAAAAACAGACACCAAAATAAAACCTACACTTTATTCTTGTGAAAAAGAAATCAGGTCTGTATTGTTAGCAAAATTTAGTTTACTGAGAATACTATCCCTGACATGACACAACAGCAGAAAGTGTAGCTTCACCTCGGTCTAGCAGTAGCTGTACAGCCCGTCTCCTCCTGACCGTGAGGGTCATGCCTTCGTCTTCACACTCCACCACAGGCTGCAGATTCTGCCAGCTCTCCTCCGAGCTGCTGACCGGCCGACCTCCGATCCTCGCCTGGCCTCCCTGGATCTGGCCTGGTTAACAAAAACAAACCACTTCAGGAGAAATTTTTGTGGAACATAACACAGGGGCTTACACTCTCAGTGGAAAAAAATCACTGACTACAGACTTATTGAGGTAAATAAATGACTCATTAGATAAAATAAACTATTCTGCGGTTAAGTGCATCACATTTTAAAAACAAATTGTGACAACCTCCAAAAATTCCACCACACTAATATGCTAATAAAAAGAAAATGACAAAATAAAATACAAAATAATTTGGGAAATAAATTCAGTGGGCAATGGGTGCACATATACATATACAAATCCATAAACAAAAAAAATAAATAAATGACAGGTTTGTTAATGCAACAACAAGTAAGACAGAAATATATTTTTTATCTCACATTTCCTTATTTAAAATTATTATTATTATTATTATTATTATTATTTAATTTTTGATTTTGGCAGTTCTGGTCTTGCATTAAAAAAAATGAACAAAATAAGATTTGATTCAATAAGAAAAACTGAAAACACAAAGTAGTGCCAGAAAATGCCAAAAACAAAAGTGGAAGTGATTTTGTTAAAGCCTTTTCCTACTTTAAAATGAATATACAGTAAATAAAATAAATAAATAAAAGTTAAAAGGACAAAACAATTGGTATGCATAACAGTGTTTGAATTATGCTAATTGAAAAATACACGAACAACTAAACTGAGTCAATTAGTAATGCTGAGCATTATCAGTATATAAAAGTTAAAGTGAAACATTACATTTTCTTTTTTTAAAAAAATACATATATATTATTTTGGTGCATATAAAAGTAGTTACTTATCGGTGTTTGATTTTGGCAGTTCTGGTCCTCCATACAAACTAGAAGTCGAATCAGAGTAATTTAATAACACTACATAGTGCCTGGACAATACGTTTTAATAAAAGCATGCTTCCACCTTAAGACATCATATAGGCTGCAGTAAAAAAAAAAAAAAAAATTGCTAACTGTATTTCAAGTCCAGTAAATGTGAGCGCAGGTATCTTACCTGAAACAGCAGCAGCATCTGACTGGTAGCCTAGAGCAGGGATGTTTGTTTCAAGTTGACCTGTGATGTAAAACTTTCCCTGGACCACATGTTTAGTATTTCCTTCGCTGCAGTTTCCATTTAGATGATTGTCGATCTGCTTCGGTTTGTTTTTCAAACTTGAAGTTGACATTGTGGGCGTGAGACTGATCGGTTTTCCAGCCGCTGCCTCTTCCAGGTTTTCAGAATAAGGAAGCTCTCTCCACTCCTCTTCCTCTCCGCGCTCTGTCTGGAGGGAGTGCGCAGAGGGCTTACACCAGCCTATTGAATGCAGACTTATTGTTGTGATGGTGTAAATGAGCAGAACACCAAAGTTGTGTCCGTTTTGTTTCAAATGCATCGCCAATACGAGTTTCTCTCCGCAGCGCAACACTGGGACAGAGCGAGCAGCAGCAGTATGTTTTGTAGACACACCTGCACTAATTGGGCTCAATTACCCCAGGTGGCGCATGCTCAGTAGGTCGCAGAATATTACGGGAACTGTTGCAAATAAAACGCCTAATTTTAGCTTTTCACATTACAACCCACTAAAGTATAATTACACACAAATCAAAGCTATTAAACCAAATAAGGAGATAGTTCATGTTTTGTGTATAATGCATTCGTGCCACTTTTTGCGCAATGCACAATTTTCTACATTTCTCGAAACTCAAAAAATAAATAAATAAATAAATGCGGATTTTCACACAGGTCCTGAAAGTAGACCTGGAGAACCAAAGCAAACAAATGAAACAGTAAATATTATGCTTGCACATTTATTCTGTCAGTCCTTAGCAGTAGTTTTAAGTACCTCCTTGTGCAGCAGTTACCGGCAACTAAACGTTTCCGGTAACTGCTGATTAGTCGTCTACAGCAGCTTGGAGAAATTTTAGCCCATTCCTCAGAACAGAGCTGCTTCAGTCCTGAGATGTTGGTGGATTTCCTCACATGAACTGCTTGCTTCAGGTCCTTCCTCAACATTTCTATTGGATTAAGGTCAGGACTTTGACTTGGTCTTTAAAGAACAACTTGGGTTCTTGGGGTTACTGTCGTGCTGTATCACCCAGTTTCTCTTAAGATTCAGCTCATGGACAGATGTCTAGATATTTTCTTTTTGAAGGTATAATTTAGAATTGCTCCCTGGGTTCTTTTGTGACGTCTCAGACTATTCTGCGCCTTTGTACTATACTTAGTTAGCTAATTTTATTCTATATTTTTAATTATGGCTTGAATCGGGACCAGAGAAACTAATTTCATTCCATCTCATGTACCAACATGTGTTGAAATGACAATAAAGAATCCTTGAATCCTTAAATCCTTGAATCCTTCCTTTTGGAGTGATCCTTGTTGGTGGACCAGTCCCGTGGTGGGTAACAGTCACTTTAATGTGGGATTCATAACAATGAAAAATAAATATTATCTCACATAATTTGACAGACCTGGCCTGTACTCAACACAACGTATATGGTGTCCTGTGTCCACTAGAGGGCAGCACTGCATTATGCATAAGTGAGTCAGAATGACTATGCTGAAGTTAACCTAACTTAGCTTCAGCAAATAATTTTATTGCATTATTATAATTATCTATTATTCTGATATTAAATCTCAGTTTCTGCTGTTTTTCCTGCTGAATTTTCTCCTGCATTTTATAACTGCTTAATAATACTCCATGCATTCATGTAAAACATTTTGATTCACTGGCTGCAGTTTGCTGCCAACTGTACCATCTGACAGCGAGTGACTCGGACGAGGTCTTATGAGTCATGTCATCACATTGTGGTCAAGAGGACGAACATTCCCGCAGTGTCGCAGTTTTAAGGCCTGTTTCCCCCCTCTACTGCTAGTTCATTCCTTGTTTGTCTACTTATGTAAAGTTGTTAGTATCTGATGAACTTTTTCTGCACCATTTAACCCGCACACAGAGTCGCGTTGGATGATTAATTGAGCTCATCATAACATCTGAAATTGAATCTCTGTTTCTGGTGTTTTTCCAACTACTGTTTCTCTATACTTCTAAAAACTGCCCAATAAACTATTTATACTCCAGTTTTAACAGCCTAGAAACAGGATCAAAGTTGAGCTTGAACGACGTCAACAGCTACACTCCATAAAGAGGAATCCAAAGCTGTGTGTTTACATGTGTGTACGTCGGTAGAGGAGTGGGGTGGTGATCAGTTGGTGATGGGCGCGGCAGTGGGATGACTCATATTTGGAGTTGCCTAGCTACAGCCAGGAGTTGTTTTCTTTAGAGTCAGAGAGCGAGTACAGTGTGCATGTCTGGATTTCATTGAGAGAGAGAGAGAAAGAGAGAGAGAACGTGCAAGGCTTTGTGTGGGTGGCTTAAAACAGAGGGGTGGCACTGAGCAGGAAACAGGAGGAGCACAAATCTTCTCAAAGAGGAGAAGAAGTCACGTGAGGAGAAACTGGAGTTTAGTGTAGTAATAACAGCAAAAGAAAAAAAAAGAGAGAGAGGTCTGCAAAAAAGAGCGCCAAGGGTGAGGAAGTGAATCAAGAATGAAAACCCCGAGCTGGTAACCATGGAAACGGACTGGCTCCACTAAATATGAGGAATTTTTTTTTTTCCTTTTATTATTGAATGTAAACGGTGGCTAGGGCACCACAACTGACACACGCACACAATGATCTCCCCGCTGGAAATTCTGCTGCAGCCTTGAAAAAAATTGTGTGCAATACATCCACCGCGTCTGGTTCATAATAGACTCCTGAAACTGAGTTCTATTCAAGCCACAGCGGGCAGCCAACGGAGCACATGTGAATGCTTAGAGAATAATTCTCTTAGACCCATGGTTAGCATACTCTTTGATGTCTTGATTTGATTTTGAGTTTCCATTTGCTCGAATTTCACCTCCGTCTGTCTAGCCTAAATTGTTGTTTTCCCCAACCCATGTTTTACGTAGAATCTCTTCCCTAAAAGAAAACACAAATCTGCAGAGAAGTAATTCTCAAAGATAAAATTAATCTCAATGTGCCTAACATCAAATTGTAATAATAAGGACATAAAAAATATATGCAAATATTAAAAAGGAATGACAGGAAAATATGACTAAATGAAGATAGTTTGGGTCATACAACTTGATTAGTATGTACAGCTATGTGTCGTTTATAAAGAAATATTTGCTATATAATCATTTTTTTTGACTGAGAAAAAACATGTACTATATAAATACAAAATAGAGAGGATCAAGTATTGAGCCCTGTGGAACACCATTTGTAAAATAATGGTTATTTAGAACAATTCCTTAGGAAAAAAGAACTGTTGTTCTTGAATCAAATAAACTGAACATGCACTTTTTTCTAAAAACATGTACAGTGGTGTGTAGTATACATAGAAATGTACACCACGTTATTTGTGTGAGAAGGAAAACACGTATGGTATAAACAGAAAAAAGAGAGGACCGAGTATAGAGCCCAGTGGAACACCATTTGTAAAATAACTAGTATTTAGAAAATGCTCACATATTTATATAAAAAATATTTTGGTCCCAGTTCAAATGAAATGCGTGTGCACCTTGTTTTTCTTTCTATATGTACAGCAGTGTGTCGTATACATAGAAATATACAGGGTATAATCATTTATTTAGCTGAGAAATAAAAGTATATGTATAAACTTTGAGAAAATTTGAGGGCTAAGAATTGAACCCAGTGGAACACCTTTTGTAAAACAGTATAAAGCGATCTCACATCAGATAAACAGAACGTGCAATTTTTGTCTAACAATATGTATACAGTGCACTGTATACATAGAAATGTCCACCATATTATTTAGCTGAGAAGGAAAACTATGCTGTAAAAATGGAAAAAGAAAAATGAGGACCAAGCATTGAACCCTGTGGGACACCATTTGAAAAATAATGGTTATTTGGAACAGGCTTAAGAGGAAAAAGACTGCCTTCCAAATTGAACATGTACTGTTCCTACCAAATGACTAGTTCTGGCGGGAGGCCATGTGTTCAGAAAATAAATGACATGTCAAATTTTTAACAGAAGGCCTCAGTATGCAATTACACTTGGGAGGCGACCGTGACTGGGAAATAAAGCAGATGATCATCTCACTCCTGAGCAACAGAAAGACAACAGTGGGAATGGAAACAGTGTCTGTGTGTGTGTTTCTTCATATCTGTGTGTCACTCCCTTAGAGGGTGAGTACGCTGTATGAATGTACAGTATTTGTTTGTCTCCAGAAACTAGGGTCGCGTGCCTCTTTTACGCCGACAGATGAGGATGTCTACATGTATGTAGGCATATGCATGCGAGTGTGACCAAGCGTGTGTGTCGCAACCGTTGACTGACGTGCCTGTACACCAGCTTTCCGTCAAAACCAGCCCGGTAACACTGGTAGCAGGGACGAGGGTGATGGGTGACTTTTCTCCTATTTCTCAACGGCCTGGGGTGAGGTGAGAATTTCAACACTGACACTACTCCCCCCCCCTCCTCACCCCCTTTTTTGTTTGCTCTGCCTCGTTCAAAAGGAACATCTTTTTTTTTTTGACCTTGCAGATCCTGTAAATATCCTCTCAGGGTTGTTTTTATAACAGGGGTTTAGAAATCTCGGGGCAGGGTGCGACATTGTGTAATATGGAAAAGGAATGAGCGGAGTGAGACAGTCGACCACAGACAGAGAGATTTGCCATTGTGTAAAAGCGGCCGTGAGTTGGCTGTGGTCAGGCTAACTCTGCTGGCATGTAGGCACTGCTCCGTCGGCTTTGTTTCACACGGTGGTGTTGAAATACTCTAAGACTCCTCATGAACACCTTGATTAAAGGATTTTGACGTTACATATTCAGTGGTTCTTTTGTCTAATTACAACAAGCATTATCTGGTGTTTTTTTTTGTCCAGACAGTTAAGAATGTCAGGTTCTTTTTTGTAATACCAAAAATGTGACAAGCAATCAACGACAAAGGAGTGCTTGTTGAAGAAAAATTTAAATTTTCCACCATTTAAAACGTCAAAGTGTAAAGCAGCTCTTTAATAATGCCATAGTGGACAATGAACCGCAACTAATAATAGAACCACCCTGAACCGGCCAACCCTGAGAAAGTAATTCAAGAAATCACCAGTAATACTTGTGCATACAACACTTGGCAGATCAAACAACATCGCACACTGTTCCAAGTGACCTTTTATGACTCTTGTTTTTCCAGTGCGTATCTACAATGAAAGCAGGACAAAGGTACGATTGTTGAACTAAGCCACTCTATTGGTCCTCTACAAAAGTTACGAAGGCATGTAATTTACGAACTTCTGTTTGGATCTTAAAAAAAAAAAAAGAAGTGTTGTGCCTGAGTTCCTACCCCGCCTTCCCCCCTCAACGCACACAGCACTAGACGTCGGTGTGGTCACACGCCCACCAAGTTTGTAAGAAACGATAGCTGACTGATGCGTGACTCATGGCAATTCCTCTCCCAAAAATATACCAAGAAGAGAGAACAGAAAGGTTTGGATTCTTACGTAACTGAACTGCTAAAAGAGTCATTTTTGCTCCAGCGCAATCAGTGTTTTTGTAAAGCAATGCCCACTTGAACGGGATGAAGGGTGTGCCGTATCACACTGAACGGTACATTCACTGCAAACCTCAACTTGGGCTCACCTGCGAGGTGGGGTCGACACGCCCAAAACAGAAGCAGGTCCAACCACATTCTCCGATCTCACCTGTCTTTTTCTCAATCAGACACTCTCTTGTGGGTTTGCTTACACGTTTCATATCCTCTGCAGATCTGCATCACTGTACAGTTATGTCTATATTTTTTTTTTATAAAACCTCAAACTACGTTGACAAATAAACATCACGAGTACACGTTCCCATGCCTCCAGGAATTTGTCATTCGCCCTGGATAAAATGACGTAAGAGCAGGTTTTTGATGAGCTCAGGGAGTTGCTTTATGAAACGGAATTGCAAAATTTTAACGGACTGAAATTCTTTCCCATACATGATCTGTCACGATGGGTGGGACAAGGATCACAGGTTGTTAAATAACCTGTTCAAGGCGTGGTGGCTGTAATACAGACAGTTAAATAACGAATGACAGTCGGGCTTCTGCATGTTTAGTTTTAAGACATTTTTTAAGAATTATGTCAGATGACAAGTGTTTTTTCTGTGAGGACGCGTGTGCTTGTTTAATCCCATGGCCCCCACCAGAATGTAACCACACAAGTAGCTTGGCTGTAAACCCACACAGGCGCTATTGCCTCCTGAGGTCTGCATTGGAGGGTCAATTATTTCTGAAGCCTGTTATTACCCTGCTGGCTCATACCTGAGGCTATGAGAGCCTGACATGACACTGACCAGGTACTCTGTTTTCCTTTGGCTCAGACTTTTGCTGGTGTATCGCCACAGCTTTTTACCCACCAGAAGCAGGTGACCTCAGACTCCTTGTCTGCACCCGGATTATTTTTCTCTGTGTCATCTACTTGTGTTCATGACGCTTCTGCCTGATTTCTCTGTATTCTTTTATTCACTGTATTATTAAAACCCTTTGGGACGTTTCACCTTTCACATACTTTTTCCTAGAAATGTGGCTCACACTTCAAAAATGTTCAACTGCTCAAGGACAGAAGTGCTTCTTTTCAGATTGTCTTTGTTCTCCTTAAAATAATTAGAACTCAGGCAGAACCTCCTCTTCATTATCTTCATGCCAATTGATACGGTCACCTAGAAACTGAATCTAAACTTGAAACAAGTCTCCTCCCAGTGTGCTTCAAACCTGGTTGACATCATCAAGGTTACAGCAGGTTTCAGCAGACACTTCAACTGCTTTCACCTATTACATTTTACTTTTTACTACCAATATTATATAACTAATATTTTAACTACTGTCAGAGTTTATACACCGGGCAACATTTCAACTTCCTTCACTGGCCACACTTCATCTGCTTTCAGTGTTTCCACTCGAGGGAAACTTCTCTTCTTTTACCCCTTTTGCAAAACTTACTTACTAATTTACTGTAAAGTTTTACTCAGTTGTCTTGTTTTCATTGAGACATTTCAACCCACTTCATCTACTACAATCCAAAAAACGCTTAAACTACTTTCACATACTTACATATCAACTTACAGTCACACTGATTTTACTTATTACCAAATTATACTGCTTATACTTTAATCAGTCTTCTCCCGTAGGCCTTCATACGTTGAGTGATTGACATCACCATGCTCCCTGTAGGTTTCAACTGTTACTTTTGCCTTCACACTTCAACTGCTAAAACTAAAACCTTTACATTTTTATTGTTTATATTACAGTTCAGCTATATTTAGACCTTACTCTTCAACTATTTGTTTTACTTCTATCTGGGTTTATACACCAGCTGACATTTCAACATCCTAGACTGGACACACTTCAACTGCTTTCAGTGTTTCCACTGGAGGGAAACTTCTTTTCTTTTACTCAGTTCTCTTGTTTTCATTAAGACATTTCAAACCACTTCATCTACTACAATCCAAAAAACACTTAAACCACATTCACATGCTTACATATCAACTGACGCTTACACTGATTTTACTTTTTATATTTTACTCAGCTGCTTTCTGAGTTTTGATGTCAACTAGCTTGACATTTTTTTCATTAATTCAGTTTGACTACTTTTAAATATTATGTTTCAGCTGTCACAATTGCTTTCACACTTCAGCTGCTTTCACCTGCATTTTTATTCTTTAAATGACAATTTGACTACTTCTAGATCTTACTCTTTAACACTCAACTGCTTTAACCGCTTGCACAACAACAGACATTTGCCATAATATTTTACTCACTTCAGCTGCTTTCACCTGTTACATTTAGCTTGGCATTTTTATCCTTTAATTCACTTTGACAGTTTAAGTTCTTCATTTTCTGGGCTTTCTCCTGAATGGAAACAAACATATCTCAGCTTTTACGCTTCAAATGCTTTCACTAATTACATGTAAGTAAGGGATCTAGTCGTAGATTTGACACTTTAACTGATGTTAAAGTTGAACTGACACGTTAAGTGTCAGTTCAACTGCTTTCAGTGCAGTTTCAGTGCTTTCATTTCAAGCACAATTCTTGCACTTCATTTAGCTTTTACTAAATTTGTACATTAACTGAATCCTCAACTTCTCCCCACACTTCATGTATTATACTTCAGCACTTTCAGCACTCCTACACGAACAAAGGTGCAAGTTTGTTCTTTTTATTTTATTCCTCAGCTCAACAGCCGTCCCTGCCCAAAACCCCAAAAAACAATCATAAAATCAAACCGCACTGTAAAACTATAACCCCGGGTCAAGTCTAGTTTAAAGTAGTTTTTCTGTGGTTTGGCTGTGACATGTTACACGCTTTTCTTCTGAACGTATATCTGCAACGTACAAAAGATCGTAGCTGAAAACTGCGTTAAACTGCGTTAAACTTAAAGGATCAAAACTACTGTGTTTGATCCTTTAAGTTTAACTGTGACTTATTATATTTGAGTCTCCTTCAACTTGAGTCAGATGAAGGGTATGACTTTGACTCATCAATCACCACCAGCCTTGAAACAATGAAGGTGAGCAATGTTTAATGAAGTTGAAGCAGTGTGAAATATCTCCACCCCTCTACACATATTAGTTTCCACATCCCCTCCTTCTTTCTCACTTAAGCAATGACTTGCACTCACTGCCCCCCTGCACCCCCACCCCACCTATTATTCCCTCGATTGCAAACCAACAGCATTCCTTCATCCTGAAGCTTTTTTTCCCCTCTGTAACAAAAGCGGGAAAAGGAGTGAGGGTGGCGATCAGGAATAAACACTTCACCGCCGGCTGCGAGTGTTTCTACGCCCAACAGCACGATTGTGATTAGTTGCAGTCTGTTGTCATGGTAGCAGGAGTAGAAATATTGCCAGTACTGTTATAGGAGTCCCCCCCCCACCCCTCCACTACTTCTTCAAGTGAGTCATCTACCGCCCTTCCGGAAAAGAGAAGAAAAAAAAAATCACAACCATCAGCTGGGCGACAAAGATAGCAAACACAAAGGAGAAATCTGCCCGTTTGAGTCTTTTGAATGTGACTAACGCAGCAGAGGCAGAAACAGAGAGGGCGGGAGCATGGGGGGAGACGAAGGGGGGGAGTGCAGAAAAAAAAAGAGGCAGAGATTATGTAGGAGGCTTGTCTGGGGTGTGGACTTAAAAAGAAGGCAGGGTAAAAGTAGGCGGATGGGTAGTTTCTTGTGTTTCTTGCGCATTTAGACAGAGTCTGAAATTAGTATCCTTGAGAGCAGGAGGAATTAGACCTGAAGAGACAAACAGACATCTAACAGTAAGTCAAATCTTCTTCTACTTCTTCTTAGATCTAGGAAAAAAGTTTTAACATCTGCGTTTGAGTAGAAATCCTTCTGCTTTGGAATTGTTTTGATTCATGCTAAAAGATTCACCTTACTTTTGCTAGATTACCAGATTTATGTAAAGTTCCGGCGTGAGTTATAAAGTCTGTAACTTTGAACTAGGTTTGTGCTTGCTTTTTTTTTTTTTTTTTTTTCTAAACCTAACCCTCAACCTCGTGTACTCTATTTTGTGTAATGGAAAATATGCTGCCTCCATGCCCAGACCCAAAAAAACAAAAAACAAAGTCCCTGCAGGATTTTCCGCAAAGGTTTCAGAAGACATTTGACGCCAAAAGTGAATTTTAGTTGATGTCCTCCTTTTAAACTTTGATTCATTTGGCTGTAGACAGCTTGAGACGGTGTGTTTTAGCTTTTTTCGGGCTGGGATTGAACATCTCTAAGAGCAGGTAGAAGGCGGGGAAACCCTCGCCGAGATGTGCCAGGAGTCGCTCACATGTGCGTCCGAGTGCGTTAGAAGGCTTGGGAACGTATCCGTGACGAAACCCAACCCTTGACCACTCCTTTACCGTGAGGACGGCCGGCACATTCCAGATGTGCCTCTTCCTCTGTTCACACCCAGCGCATTGATGCCTTAACACTGCGTCAATACAGCTCCACAGATGTTGTGACCTTTGATCTGGCTAACATCTGCCTTTAAAGAGACTTGTGTGGAGACGGTGATAAAGTCTGACAGCGAGTTTTTATCGTGCGAGATAGAGCGTGCATTCATTCAAACTCAGGGAAGTGAGCAAGAATCTCTACAGTTATTTTAGGGAGTGGCGGAGCTGCCTTTGCGAGCACACGACAAGCCCAGACTCATCCGCCCCTCCGTCGTCTTCACTCCTTAATTGTCTCCTCACCAACGGTATCTGTTTGCCCGGATACAAACTGACTCTCCGAGCGCAAATATCCATCAGCGCCTCTGCATTAACTTCTCCTCTCAGACGCCCGGTGTAAACAGTATCCTGTACATCGTATTTTGCAGGCGTGTTTACTGGCAGCAGTAGCTTTAACTCAAAGTAATTAGAAGTTGAGAAGCCACGCCCTGAGTGGGTGCCAGATCCTGGCCTTCGCTTGGGGCTGACTTTTACTGCTTCCTTTCTGAAACAGAGCCACAATTGTGGACTCCCGTACAGGCTGTACTTGTTGTCCCACACATATTACCTGCTAGTCTTTAAGTCTGCTGGTTTTTAAGTCATCTTCATCCTCTTCCTCTCTCCAGGACAGTCATCATGCTGATTCTCCTCGCCGGCATCTTTGTCCTCCACATCCTGTGCATCATCCTCCTCCTGGTGGCTACTATTGACAATGTAAGTACGATGTTTTTAATTGCCGTTCAGATACCTATGCACGTCCTCGTGAGTGTAGCGTCAGTGGCCGTGGCTCTTTCATCGGCCTTCATTCCTTCTCTGTGAGCGGTCCACTGTTCCTCTCAGGGCCGCATGTTTGACATTTCTGGGTGACACCGCCACCACCGTGCTGCACATGCACATGTGTAAAATATGTGACATTCCCGCCTGGGTTTTATTGACGGTTGCATACCAGAGTGATGCATACGGATTTGTGGCATTCCTCCCAAGATACTCTGCTCCCGTGTTTACTCCACACAGTGGCTTGTTCATATTTACATAACACACTTTGTCAAATCTTGTATCCTCGTTCAGGCCTGGTGGATAACCAGCGACATGTACACCGACATATGGGCCCGGTGGATTCTGCAAGGCGGATCGTGGAACTACACCGAACTTCCCACTGGCTCACACTACCCTACAGGTAAGGGCCATCCTGAGACATGCTTCAAATGTTTAGTATTTCTCTGAGAACCTTGTCATGCATAAGTGACAAGGTTCAAAAATAGCTCAAGGTGTTGTTCATTAAGAAAGAAATGCTAAAAGACTTTTGAAGCAGCATGGGTGGAGTTTGATCAGTTTCTACTGACAGGAACCAACCAATTTAATGCATAAGCTATAAATCTAATCGTTATATGACATCTGCAATGTCTGAACTGCCATTCAGTCTTTCAACAAGAGGCAGCGCCTTCATTTTTGTTGCTCTCTCTCTGGCTCCCCCTGCAGACTACCTCCAGGCAGTGCAGGCCAGCTCGGTGCTAGCTTGTATATTCTCCATCATTGGAATCTTTGTGTTTGTGGCTCAGCTCTTCGCCCTCACCAAGGGAGAAAGGTTCACCATCTCCGGCATCTTTCAGTTCCTTTCCTGTGAGTATATACTTTTTTCCTTAAATCCTGTGTTTGGTTTCTTTCTCTGCACGCCTTCCAACTGACGTGTGCCGTCCTCTCTTTAGGCCTGTGCATCATGATCGCAGCCTCCATCTACACAGACAGGTTCCACAGGGACGAAAGTACCGGTGGGTACGGTCACTCCTACATCCTGGCGTGGATCTCCTTCGGCCTTACGTTCATCTCCTCCATCATTTACTTTGTGCTACGCAAGAAGACGGCGTGAGAAGGACACTAGAGCCCTGAATTTGTGACTGGATCTACATTTTCAGCTGAAATCTGTTGTTTTTTTTATATTGTCCTAGATTGGATTTTAATATATGTCTGTTCTGGGCGTTAGATTTGAGTTGCAAGTGTATATTCAGCCATAGATATCCCCTCAAATACCTGCTAGTGTTCCACTGAGTCTGCTTGCAGAGGTTTTAAGTTATCGCTGCAGTAAAAAGCAAAACTCAGTCAATCACAGCTGCAGAGAGCTGGCTGGATTCGTTGAGGGCATCCGAGATATATTTTTGTCGTTAACCAAATTATTATTATTATTTTTTTTTTTTAAAAAGGCCTTGATGTTTATAAGATAAATTAAAATCTATCAATATTCAAAAAAGCAGGTTGACGAGTACAATCTGTGGTCTTTTATTTTGTAATGTATATTTACAAGTGGATATAACTGTTAGATAAACAGGGTTTTTGATTTTTTTTGTTACTTTGCAATATTTTATTATTAGTTTATTAATTTTTTATTTCATATATCTGTTCTGTGCTTCATATAATGTGCCATTAAAGAAACAATACGCAATTACAGCGTGACCAAATAGAAAATAATCGTCTGTTTGAAGTCTTAAAAGACTCGAAAAGATCCATTCAGACGTCACAGGTTGTAGATTTCTGTGTAATCTAAAAAAGACTATGCAATGATATAAAGTATAAAAACTATAATATAATACCAGTGAGTTTGTTTTATAAGTATTTGTGATTAGAAAAACCAAAGATAACAAACATTATTCTGTAAGTCTGCCTAAAGCTAGTTACACTACATTTTTATTGTTACAGTTTATTTAGTATTCTAAATGCAGCAAACACAACAAACTGAATCTGAAAGATAATCATTAAATTAATCAAATATATTTTATCTGGTTATAAATCCAACCATGACCTGATAACACATTGCTCATTCACTTTTCATAGACCGGCTTAGACAGCTTAGCTCCGTTTCAAAGTCACGGGAAGGTAACCGACTAGGCTCTCGATGCACGAGATATAACGTGTAAATACGACTTATTTCCCACAGTGCTCTGTACGTGTGATGCTGTTTTATTTTTGCTACCATTACTTGTCTTCAGGAATGATTTGTACACTATTAAAACTTGATTTTTAAACACGTTGAAGTCTTATTTGGGTTTCTTCTTCCCTTGTCATGAGAAGGAGTAAGACAGTAGTTGGGGGGGGGCTTTGGGTCCTATGGGTTGAGGGGAGGGGCCTCTGTGGATCATCCCACAGATACTTGATCAGTTTGGGATCTAGTGAATTTGGAGGCCAGGTCAACACCTTGTGCTGTTCTTCATGGTTTTTTGAGTTGTTCCTAAAGCGTTGTTCCATAAACTCCATCAAGGAGTGTCATTGCTATGGGGTAGGGGTGCCTGGTCTGGTCTAAGTGGGTGCTACATGTCCACATCCACACCAATGAATGCCAGGTCCAAAACGTTGCCAGCAGAACATTGTATTGTCGCAAGATGGTCAATGTGATTCACTTCTCCTGTCAGTGGTCATAATGTTATGCCTGATCGGTGGATAGTCAAATGATTCCTTTACAGATCTCCTTTACATCTACTGTACAACAGCCATCGTTATTGTGAGTGATTCATTGCATCATTTTATTGCTGGTACATGTTAAACTGAGAGTACATGACAGGACAAAATTACGTAACATTGTCAACAGGGGTAAAGATCTGCTAGAGGACTCCAGTCAGTAGAAAGTTCATAGCGGACTGTAGTCTTCTTCCAGCCCGTATCGATTTTCCTGATGACTTGGCAGCGTCATGCGGACGGAGACGCACGGTGTAGGCGAGGGAGACTGGGAGGGCAGGGAAAGCCGATGAAACGGGGATCCAGGTGCAACTTGGGAAGGAGGAGGCGGGAAGGAGTCAGAGTGTGGGAGAGGAAGGGAGTGGGAGTGTGTGAGCTTCGGAGCGGAGCGCGGTAAGGTTGCTGAGGGGGGCTCGTAGTAGGGAGACAAGTGGGAGATCCGCGGGGGAGACACGGGACAGGCAAGGTTGGCCCCCGGGTTGGGAGGGGTGTAGTAAGGAGCCGGTGGCAGAAGTCCCACAAAGTTAAAGCTGCAAGGGTTGAGACCGGAGGTACGCCTCGGACCCACCATCAGGACTTTTTTGGTGTAGTTGTTCAGGGTGGAGACGCCGGCGGACATGCAGACAGTGAAGGCAAGCCAGGCCACACTGACGGAGACAGAGACAGGAAGCGCATCACAAACATGTGGTTTGTTTGTGATTTTCTTTTGATGTAACTTTGCAGAAGGTGTATACATGTGTGTATATTTAGACAATTTAGACCACAGGTGTCAAACATACGGCCCCGCAGGCCAAAAACGGCCCACATAGTCACCACAGGAAATTTCTCTGGGGACTAGGAACCACTGGAGGTTCTCAGTACGGTTTTACCGCACAAACTTTCCTCTGGAACTAAGATCTTTTGGAGGTAAACAATGTGTGTCCACCACAGGAACTTTCTGCCAGGACTAGGCACCTTTAGATGTAATTATTGCATTTCCACTGCAGGGACTTTCACTGGGAACTAGGAACCTTTGGAGGTCTCAGTTTATTCCCAATACGTGAACTTTTTCTGGGGACTAGGAACCACTGGAGGTTCTCAGTATGTTTCTACTGCAGAAACTTTCCTCTGGAACTAAGATCTTTTGGAGGTAAACAATGTGTGTCCACAGGAACTTTCTGCTGGAACTAGGTACCTTTAGACGTATTTATTGCATTTCCACTATAAGAACTTTCCTATGGGACTAAGAACCTTTGGAGGTACATAACATGTTTCCACCACAGGAACTTTCTCCGGGGACTAGGTACCTTTGGAGTCCTAAGTATATTCCCAATATGTGAACTTTCTTTGGGAACTTGGAACCTTTAGAGGAACTCAATACATTTAAACTACAGGAACTCCTCCGGGGATTCGGTACCTTGAAGGTTCTCAGAACGTTTCCACCACAGGAACTTTCTCCAGAAACTAGGTACCTTTGGATGTACTCAGCACATTTTGAGAACAGGAACTTTCTTATGGGCACTATGAACTTTTGAAGGTTGTCAGCGAATTTCCACTACAGGAGCCAGGGATGAAATTAAGCCCTGGGTACTTTCAGTAATTTTTCAGTCAAAGATTTTTTCAGTTAAACAAATTGCCAGCTTGCTTGCGCCTAATAATTGAAAAAAGTTCCTAGGACTAAAAGCAATTATTTCTGTAAATTTTAAATGTAAAGATGTTACACTTTATCTTATAAGACAATACACAACTGTTTCAACTGGAAAAAATACCCATGATAAATCAATATTCAGTATGTTTGCCCACTTCTGACTGTGTTTATCTTTACACCCTACTTCAGGCTTTTTTGTAACCTACAGATACTGTCATCATCTTAGAAGTTGTCAGTTCCCGGTTCCTGCAGAGAGCTCGACTTTAACCGAACCACAAAACAGACATGATCAAATCCGAATAAATGGATTTTCTTGCAATGGCATGACAAGCTGAAGTTCCAACATCTCCCAGCCGACAATGCAAAGTGATCCCACATGAAGAGTTGAAGGAATCTGGTGTTGGAAAAGTTTAGTCTAATCCAGATGGGCAGCGAGGAAACCGCATATTCTCATGTTATCATTGCAAATAAATATAATATAAGTAAGTCACGCAAGGACTCAGCAGGAAGACATGAAAAGACAGACTTCCATCATTCCAACGGGAACAACAAAGCAAGTTTTCCTCAGTCCCTTTAGTACTCATCTCAAACCATCCTCAACATTTGCAGATGTGCATTTCTTTGAACAACTGGTGCAAACAGCACAACACAATGGATTACGCAAAAAAGGCTGAAAAATCCTGAGTTTATCTTGCCCTCTCTTTGTGTAAATTAACAGGGAACCTTAACCTTACATTCTGGACTAAGAATTTCATAAGAGAAGTCAACAGTTTTTGAATGGAAGGCCTTTGGAGCAAGAGATTTACTGGAGCCAGCGCCTAGTGGCCATCGGTGGTACTGCACTTGAAGCCACTTCTGCATTGAGTTCGACTCGAGGGCTACTTTTACACAATGGTAATATTTGCAAATACAACAAAACTATTAGTTTACACACGGTCAGGGAGATGATCTGAGTCAGAGAGATGAGGTGGTTGTCAGTATGCATTTATTGTCCAACTTAATGTAGCTACAATTTTCCTATTTTACACATTAAATATAAATGTTTATTGAACTTACTAGAATGCCCATGAGTAGCCATAGCTGTGAGGTTTAAAGTCTTCTGGTCCCATCGAGACAGTCGTCTGAAACACCTGCATGAACATCATGTGACCTACCATCCCGAGCAGACCTGAGGCAGCAAACACATCAGATTTTTAAATAATTTACAGGAAAAAGTTGCAAAAGTAAAAATAAGAAAAACAGCCGTACCTCCCAGAACTGTGAAGACAGCTGCAAAGGCATTGAGCAGCTGGCCCCAGCGCTGCGTAGATGGAAACCAGGCCCTGATACACAGCTGCACAAACAGCAGTATGCAGCTGATCAACAGCAGCCCGATATACACAAGCTCCATTGTCAGCGACAGCCACATCATTGCTGCGAAGGGAGAAGAAGAGGCTGAGAACGAAGACACATGAAGCAGTGGAGTTCAAACAACCAGGTGATAGAACGTCCGAAGAAATTCAGGAGAACGTTTACCTTTTTCAGACCCTGGAGTCAAAGTGTGAAACCCCCGACACCTCTCCTCTAGAGGTCAAAAGACAAGAGTCAGTGTGATTTTGCAGCAGCATTGCACTTCCCCAGTACCGTTCAATGTTAAATACAATCGTGACCATGTGTCTAACCAGATTAACAGTTTGCATCAAGTGTTATCTTGGCCTAAATCAACATCGCAGGAGATTATAAGATTCGTTTGGGTGGTTTTAAAAAAAACTGCAACCTGTCTCGGTAGTCGGATAAGCTTCTTTGTGGCCTGATTAAATTATTTACAGGACGGCTGAAATAAACGTTGAACCGCATAAACGAAGGCGACGCAAGTGTCTCACATCTGCCTGTGTTACCAGTTGCGTTTTAATTTGGAAATACTGAGCTCTCAGGGCTGCTGTTTAAAGTACATTGGCATCCACTCATGCACTTACTCCAGCACACATGAAGCTGCAATAATAGAAACATGTAACACTATAGCAGTCAGCAATGCATGCAACAGAATGAACAACAAATTACGCATGGCTAACATTAGCATAAAGCCAACTATTTAATATCGATCACTTTTTTAGCATTTATTGATGCCAAGTTTCGTCTCTCCTCACGAATGTTTGCTAAATATTTTCTCCCATTTTAAATCTTTTAATTATCCTTGAAGAAATACCTGTATTTTTAGCTGCAAAATTATGCATTTACTAGCAGGTCGCTAAAAATCTCTGTCTGCTCAGATTACAAGTCCCACAAGTACTCAGGAATTATTCAGATTATTGAGAAAGTTCACAATTTCTACATTACGTTTAGTTAGCTTAAAAGCTATTTGTTGCTTTCAGGGCAAATGTCTCTTCCTTTAAGGCATTACTTGACTAATCATTTCAACAATTAGCCATTACTTTTAATGCTAATTCAACCTTTTATCTATTACTGTTAGCAAGTCCCAACCATTTATCCATTAATTATATCCATTTGAATCTTTAACCATTACCGTTTCAACTAACTAGTTTTGTAAATATTTAAAATGTTCTCAAGCTAAAACTTTAAACTTTATATCCACAGCTTTTAGCTAAAAAAAGTCAACTACTTGTCTTTCAAAATTTCCCCTTTTGCTTCAAATGCTAAGCTAATTGAGCAAATAAGCTAATTTGGTTGAGATAAACATTTTGAAATATTTTGTATATTATACTACTCTAAGGTAGTTAAAGGTATTTGGCAAGTATTTCAACCTTTAAGCATTAATCTTTTCAACGATTAGCCATGACTTTAAGCTAATTCCAACTTTGTCTATTACTGTTAGCGAAAACAACATCCATTTAGCTATTAATTTTAGCCATCTGAATCTTAAAACCTTTAACAATAATCCTTTACTGGTTACTACCAAATGATCTCCTTCAGCTAAACTATTAAATCTTATATTACTGACTTTTAGCTAAAAATACGTCATCTTTTATGTTTAAACGCTAACTGAGCTAATAAGCTAATTAGTTTGAGAAGAGCTATTTTTTGTGTAAGCTGCGCTTTAGCTTCATGTACTCATATTTATTAATATATTGATTGAATGCATTTGTAAGAAAGGGTTTTTGTATATTATAATAAAAAAACAAAACTAAGGTTGAAATAAAACAATGTTTTAAACTCAAATCAACGACATCAACATGGAAATATATAGAGTAACTTATTTTTTTTAACAAAAGCCACGTCTATATTGGCGTTTTATCTCATCACAGGCAACATTTATAAACCCCAAACTACTGATTAACAAATGCTGACTGATTTACTTAACTGATCAGTCAGCTCAAATTTCTGCCTGAATTTCTGTACCATTTAAAAATCAGCTCCAAAATGAGACAGTTAAAAACACGGCCGATGTTTGTGAATCCCATTAACCTTTCTCTCTCTGGGTTTTAATCCATAATTGAGCCAAGCTGTTGAAGTCTAAATCTCTGCGAGCGGATGATACACACACACCCAAATACACACACACACACACACACACACTGATGATAATCCTCTTTGTGCCGAGCTAACGCGCTCACAATCACACATATATATATGCAGATGCAAACCAACATGCCCGGAGACCTCAATTCGTATTGCCACCTTGGATTTTCTCTCTTCCTGGGACACATTTAATTGTCTCACTCCAGTGCCACACTTACTCGTTCGACCTACCGTTTACTGTTGTGATCTCACCTTGGGAATATCCTCTATCCTCACACACAACCCGATCAGGAAATATGATGTTAAGAAATCCCTCACAATGGCACGTATAGGCGAGTATCGCCAGTGCTTCTCTTTGTACAAATCCGCTGTTCTGTCCTACCTGCTTGATCCTTTTCAGGGTCACTGGCACATGTGTAGGCTTTTGTTGGAAACTGAGCAACTTTGTCCTTTGACCTTCAGTTGTGATCAGTGAGGAGTTTTCAGTTTTTCAATTTAAAGGGGAATTGCTGTTTTTCACAACCTGGACCTTATTTCTGGCATAAAATACGATCGTTTACTCACCCATATAAATTTGGTGTCATTTGGAGTCGTTCGGAAGATACTTAGATTCGTGTATATCCGTATAGTGGGAGTGACTGGGGCACCGAAACAAAGTCTCTAAATAACGCATTATCTGCTGCGAAACTCTTTAATTTCACCAATATTTTGTTATGATACGCTAGTGCTATTCCCCGTTAAGTGTTACCTGTTAGCCATGTTGCAAAAAAATAGCAGTAGCAAATTACAGGTTAACAAGCCAACCGCCGCAGCCTCGCACGGCGCTCAGAGATGACATCATCCAAGTAAGAGGTTAGTAGGTCAATCTACAGACCCCGGATGATGATAACAGGTAACTTGGGACTCAACGGGGAATAGCACTAGCGTATCATAACAAAATATTGGTGAAATGAACGCGTTTTGTGGAAGATACTGCGTTATTTAGAGGCTGCCTTTCGGTGCCCCATTCACTCCCACTATATGGATATACACATATTTAAATATCTTCCGCACGACTTCAAATGACACCAAAGTTTTATGGGTGAGTAAATTATCGTATTGTACGCCAGAAATAAGGTCCAGGTTGTAAAAAAACAGTAGTTCCCCTTTAAGCACGATCGAATAGTCCCGTTTCTATAAACTGTCTCACCCCACGCGTCTGTGTAGATGTTCTCCTCGCAGGTGAGGAACAAGCCGGTGTGAAAGGCGGGGAAGACGAAGCGGTCGTCCCCGGTCTCCCAAAAGAACTGGATCCTGGAGGAATTGGCCAAGCCGGGGACGGGGATGCAGTTGCTCTGCTTGGTGGGCGTGCAGAGGGGCTTGGGCACCTTCTGCTTGCCCTCGCACCAATAGGAGGACAAGAGGGCCATGGTGCTCAGGAGGAGCGACATGACCGTCTGGACAAAGGAGAGGCGAGGGGAGCGCATCTGCTGCAGGAAAGCCATCGTGCATAAACGAGGGCTTGGGATTAGCGGAGGGACACAAAAGGGGGGTAAAGAGAGAGAGAGGTGCATTCTGAAACATGGCCAAATATGCAGAATATGGGGCGCTTCATTAAAAAATTAACAAGTCAGCAGTGCAGGGTGACGGTTGACATTAGGTGCAACTGCGCGTCACTAAGAATATCACCAGCATGTTAGTAGTTTCCAAGGAGAAGCAGGAGCTCTGCCTGAGATGATTAGTGTGGCGTTTGAAAGAGAAAAGTGCGGGGGAGTCGGCGGTTTTACATTACTAATCACATTTGAAGAATAAAAGGACTGTGACACAAAATCGCACACTGCCGGTAATTGGAGGGAAGACAGACGACTAGAAAAAAAGAAAAAGAAAATTAGAAGTGAAAATCGCTGTCGCCATGGAACCACTCCAGGAGACAGAAGCTCACACTAACACGCTGGAGGACTTTATGTCAAACGGTGAATTAAATGTGAATGAATGAAGGAGAAAGGGGGGAAAAACAACACTACTCACCTGCTTCAACCTCTCTCAATTTGTCCTCGGCCTCCTCGTCGAGCGAGGAAGGTGACAGACAAATGCTGCTCCTCTCAGAGTCCTTTTTTTTTTTGATCAGACAGCGAGAGCGACGGAGGATTTTGGCCGTCACACTGACCTCCGCGAGCAGTGTGACCGATCCAACCCTAACTTGCGAGCATATCAAAATGACACACACACACACACACACTCTTCTCTAATCCATCCTTACAAATCCAAAACAGACAACTCAGTTCCATCTGTTTTCATTTTGATTCCTGGACTCATTTTGATCCCTTTTATTCCCCTCACCCACCTTTTCCCGCCTGTAAAAAGCATTCAGCTTTCATCTATGAATCAACACAACCTTGAATAATAATGATTAAAAAAAAAAAAAGGCACATAAACATTATTACACGGGCGATATTACTTTGCAGGACGCCAGACTCAAAGAGAGGTGGTGACGCCACAGTTTTTGGGGGCCCTCGAGGGTGAGGTATTTAATAACTGCAGTCAATCATAATTCACGTCTGAGGCTTTAGGTTGTTGCAGGACGAGCAAATTGTGTCACTTCTGAGAAAAAGCGGTTCCAAGCTTGTCTGCAGCAATTCTGCAAAATTGCAGTGTTGCAGTAGTGCATTTTTTTTAAGTCAGTTTTTAGTTCTGCTTTAGCTCTGAGGGCTTCAGGTTCTGGGTTCTTTAAAGCATCTTGAGATAATCTGAACTGTTACTGACGCTGCATAGATTAATAAACTTGAATTGAATATTTAATAATTGAGACGTTTCAACCAATTTAAACTGTTTCACGTTTTTTTCCAAAAGTGAATCCATTACTTGTCACTCTAAATGGTGCATTTGTCCATTCTGGTATCTTGTATCTTAGCGTAAAATGTTTTTAACCATTTACCTGTTTAGGATTTAACTAACTAGTTTAGGTACTTACATTAACGTATTTCACATTTATTACATTTAATTTAGCTATTTGTCTATTTATAACTTGTTTTAGGCTTATTCTGCAAACAGTTAGCCATTACTCTTAAATGTCAACCATCGTCATTGCGTGTTTATCTATTTCAACCTATTATCTGTTTAAAAACTTAAACTTTAACCATTTATTCATGAGCAATTAGCTAAAACCGCAGCTAATAATTTTAAATGTTGAATTATTACTTAAAAGGTAGTTCATGCAAGTTAAAATGTCAGCCCTTGGTTCATCACCTTTAGTTAAATTTGAACTATTCGATCAGCCATAACATTATGACCAGGATAAGTAAACAACAATGACCATTTTGTGAAAATTCAATGTTCTGCTGGGAAACTTCTGGACCTGGCATTCATTGGTGGAAGTGGATGTTACTTAGACATGTAGCACCCACCTAGACCAGACCAGGCACCCCCACCCCATAGCAATGACACTCCATGATGGCAGCAGCCATCCCCAGCAGGATGCAGCCACAAAAACGCTTCAGGAACAACTAAAGGTGTTGACCTGGCCTCCAAATTCACTAGATCCCAAACTGATCAAGTATCTGCGGGATGATCCACAGAGGCCCCTCCCCTCAAAGCCCCCCCCCACTATCAACTTCCTGTTGCCAGAAACCACAGGACACCCTGAAAAAGGCCCATATCCATTCTCTGATGAGTCACAACTGTTTTGGAGGCACAAGGGAGACCCACACAATATTAGGAAGGTGGTCATAATGTTATGGCTGATCAGTATAAACACATATGCCCTTAAACATTGGCATTAAAATATTAGTGATTTCCAATATGAAGCGACATATATATATATATATATGTATATTTATGACCAGTGAATACTTAAATTTAAACCGCACCATGAAAACGTCACATTTGAAATTGTGAAAATATTGAGACTGCAATCACGTCTCAAGAACACGCCATATAAATCACATATTTTAGGATTAATTAGGCTTAACCCAAATTCTTCACAGAATTCCGTTTAAATAAAAACTGAACCCAAATCTCCTGAGTGCGTTTCGTAACACTTCTCCTTCTTTTAAAGGCATACTGAACAGGTCTGAACGGATTTACGCTTTTCCCCCTCACACTGAAAGGACAGGAAGAAGAAACGAGGAGTATGACAGACGGATATGTTGGTGATAAAAAGAAGAAACTGGAGCATGAAAAAAAATAAAAACTGGTGGTTTAACCGGGACAGAAGTTTAGAAATAAGAAGAAAGAGGAGCGTACTTGAAGCATTTTTTAAGTGTATTCATAATTCATATACATATTGACAGGTTTCTAATACAGCATGGTTTCTGATAGTGTAACTGTCTTCTTTCAGCTTGGCTTTTTTTTTTTTTTGTTTTTTACAAGAATAACAATAAAAAATGATAAAGACAACACCATGTACGACTCACTTTTAAATTTTTATGGCAATGCTTCTTTTTGAATGGATTTTGCATCTCCCGATTAAACTGCTGCTGTGTCACAGAAGAATGAAAAGTACTTGGTTGGGCTCGCTCCCCCCCCCACATGACACCCCCTTTTCTCCAAAGTTCAGCTCCGAAAATGTTTCATCACCGCCCGAGGAAACGGGTACACAGCTCCGTAACGGATGAAAACTCTTCAGCGTTCCGTCCTTCCATCTTTTTTTTGTTGTTTTTCTCCTCCTCAACCAGCACGGTTAAAGATGGCGGACACGCATTAAATCCTTAGTGTTATTTCCTCCTCCGACAAGTCTCTCTCTCCTTCTCTTTGCACGTTACGAACATTTTGTACTTGAAAAATAAGATCGCGTTTCCATCCGATTTTTCGTGAATACTATCTGTACCGTAAAAACCCCAGTGATGAAAAATAAGAACACTTTTCAAAAGGACCAAAATGGAATCAAAGACCCAGATATCGGCATTTTTCGGATTCTCTCGCGCGCGCACACACTCTCGCACACACTCGCACACTCGCGTCTCACTCACACACGACTTTAGAAAGGCAACAGATGTCCGTTCTCCAAGGCAATAATGTCTTTGTGGCAAACTCGACCCTGACATTCCAGACAACATCACTCTGGCTCTTCCCTCTCCAGGAATGAAAAAATAAAATAAAATAATAAAAATGAAAAAAAAAAATAATCCAAATTCACGTGTCGTCTGATTATAAAGTGAGATACATCCATTTTCGTTGTCATGAGTAAATACTGATGAGGATACAAAGTAATAATGAGGACTAAAATAATAATTGTGACCATCCTAATATCATAAGATAAAAATACTACTTTGGGGTTTGACGCCCCAACTTGCTCCCAATACACCTCTTAAAAAGAAAAACTGGAAAAAAAAAAACTGTTAAATGATAATACAGATGATAAACAAGAGTTTAACACTTTAACGGTGTCTCAGGAAAATCAAAGGAAGCCTAGAGAGGAAGTTTGTTTCTTTTAGTTTTTTCCTCCATCCGTCTTGACGCGTCATTTCAATCCACTTCGATCTTTGTTGTTTTTTTTTTTAGTCTTTTTCTTGTACCTCCATTCATCCATGTTGCAAGTTTTTTTTTTAATCTTTTTTTCTGCAGAAGCGCAATAATTCTCCTTTTAAAAAAAAAAAAAAAGAAAAAGTGTAGTTTTCTCCATAGTCTTAAATGTAAATAACGCAGATTCCTGTAGAGAAATTGTACATTCCCTTTAAGTTGTCGTCCGCCCAAGATGCCATGTCGTGTCTTTTTCACATTTCTCAGTCTCCTATTGTCCAAAGTGACCTGGGGAAAGGAGACACGTGAGAGATGAGCCCATACATTTTAAAAGCTTTCACATGGAGCACAGCAACATCTGCGAGGAGCCTTTTGACTTGGACCAATACGCCGATTACCGTTGCCAAAAAAGCCGTGGCGGCCGGCCAAGGAATCTGGAAGTCTCACTTGATATATACAAAATGTGAAGTGTGTAGCAATTTGAAACTTTGTTTTTCAAAAGTAAAACTCAATTGTCTAATAAATCAAACCGCTTGTTACGACGTGAAACCCCATTGGGGAGTTGGAAGTGTGGCGGGAGGGAGTGAAGAGCTGGACGGTTTTGCGTCGTCTGGAGTTCAGGTAGCCGCCAACGAAGAGCAGCAACATCATTCCAGAAAGTAAAACTGGATTTTACTGAACAAATAAGTGAATGCTCTTGTGAATTAATTATGGAAAGAGCAGGTCAGGGGGTGACCAGGACCAAGAGTGAGTTTGGAAATGTAAAAGTCGGAAACAAAAAGTCCCTTTGTTGCATGATGCATCACTGCAGAGTGCAAGGACTCGAATACTGAGCCTTTTCCATACACCTTGTCATAGAGGAGAATAACCACTGCATCTCCATGGTAACCATACAGAAAATGGCGACAGAAGGCATCAATACGAGATGTCTTTTTGCACGCATTTGTCTGCAAAAATATCTAAATCGCTATCAGATACCAAATTTAAAAACTAGAAAAACTCCCATGCTCGTAAAAGCTACTCAAAAACAAACAGACGAGTCTGAACTTACAGCTCTCAGACCCACGCGTCTCCTCCTCCTCCTCCAAGATCCTCTCAGCCTCTCTCTGACTGCTCCAGGTACAGGGGTTTGGCTGGCCGAATGCTCTGGGTAAACTGAATGAAGAAGAGGCGAGAATAGGCTGAGAAATACAGAAGGAAAACTGAAGAAAGAAATAAAAGGTTAAGCAAACAAGGAGTAGATATTTTTCACTGAATGCCACAAATGAGAACCAACCTCTCTTTCTTTACCTTGTGCTTCGGACACCGCAGCGAGAAGTTATCTTCGTTCAGAGAGCAATCTGGGCAAAGGGACGGCGAATGTTAATATTGAATGCATATGCCGCCGTGGTGAAAGAACCGTGTAGTATTTGTGTATTTCTACTCACCAGCTTCAATAGCACACATGTAGTGGTAGCGAAGTGTACACCCTTTACTGTAGCAGCCCAGGGTTGAGCCGACCATCTCGCAGTACGAGCAGCACTGAGAAGAAAAGACGTTAATCTAAACATCTGCAAACCCAAAAACAACACAGGTCAAAGATAACAGGGCACTCACTGTTTCTCTGGCGCCATCTAGTGCCTCCTGCAGGCCATAAAGCCTGCCATTGACAAGGTACACCCCACTGGTCCACACTATGCAGCCTTCGTGGACCCACAGCTCCTCCGGGTCCATGGGCATCTGAGGCAGCTGTGCGAGTTGCGCCAAGGGTCCCAGGGAATCCAGGGCGGGCGGAGGGGGCTGGAAGGGCAGGGACGCCTTGCTGTTAGATGGCACCATCCTGGGAGAATCCTCGCTGGACTTGTGCCTCCTTTTAAAGCGGGGGTGAGAGGTCAGCTTTCTGTGCTGAGGTCGCTGTTGAGCTTCGTCGGTCGGCTGCTGCTGCTGCTGCTGCGGCGGCGGCGGCGGCGGCGGCAGTCTCGGCGCCTGCTGTTGGTCAGTTTCGAGGTCCGGCTCTCTCTTGAGCTCAGGGATAGGTCGGGTGTCTAGATTCATGTCCCAGGTTAGGGACGGTTTAACGGCGGTGCACGAGGAAGAAGATGATGGTGCTATGTTGCTAAAATTGCTCGCCACATGCATCGTCATTTCCTCTCTGACCGGTGGGGAGGAAGGTCTAACTGTAGTGTTAAGAGTTGTTGGGTTTGAATCTAGTCTGATGGCGTAGTCGCTCTCAGCTGAGGGATTGGTAAATTTAGCCTCTTGTGTTTGTGTGTCTTGGACGGCGCTCAGAGGTTTTGCCGTTATTTCTGAATTTGGTCCTGTTTTGTTTGTGCCTGTGGTTGCCTGACACTGTCTGACCTGTGGCGGATTCTTGGGGAGCTTTGCAGCATATTCGGCCGGATAGTAAGGCCCGTAGAGATCTCCGAGGTGCTTGTAATTTGCCCATTTCTGACACAGGCAGCATAGCAGGCGGCCAGAGTGACTGGTCTCTGTGATCACCGGGCCGGCAACAACATAGCCAGATGACGGAAGCGCTTTTCCTGACTGAAGTGTGGTCTCCACCTCATCCATCTCCCTCTTCTCCGATTCCCTCTCTCTCCTCGACGACTGGGAGGAAAGCGCTGATGTCAGGAGAGAATCAATTCCACTCCCGCCTGCTTTCCCACCGACTGCACCACGCTCTCCTTTCATCTTGTCCTCCTCTGCATTTACAATGGTGCACACTGCTCCAATCTCAGGTACTTTCTTCTCAACATGTATGTGAGGAACGAACGGGCCCTTCCTGCTTGGATCCACAAAAACTGTGCCAAGGCTCCCTCCTGCCCTTAAAGGTGTATCCGGGTCATCTTTGTCCATCGAAGGTGTCGTCGTCGCCGCCGCAGCCCCCCTCCTCCGCCTCCTCTGTCTTCCACCACCTTCCACCGACTCGTCTTCATCTTTGACACCTCTGCGTCTCCGTCGCACAGGTTTGACTTCAACCTCCGGCTGCGCATCCTCACTTTCGACATCCACTTTCACTACCTGGGTTAAAACAGGTGGGGCCAGAGGTGGAGTGTTCTGACTCTCTGACAGAAGGGGGGGTGCCATGGGGGTCGGTGTGCTGCTGGGGGTCTGCAGTGACACTGGACTGACGGCAGCAGGTGTAGTTGGAAGGGGTGTGGCGGGAGGAGCGCTCAGAGTTGCGCTCTGCGGCTGGCCTTGAGACGGGGCCTGGGCCGTTTGCACTTGGGTCTGAGCTCGCTTTTGTTTATTGACACTCCCTACGGGCCTGCCCTTTTTTTTGCCGGATGGGAAATAGCCTTTGGGCACGATGCTATCTAGCTTTGAATCTTGCGGTGACAGACTGGACCTACCAGAGCACATCTGATGCTGTCTGTGCAGCATGTGTCCTTGAGCCTGGCTATGGTGGGGAGGGGTGGTTCCATAGTAGTCACTGCCAGGATAATCATCAAATCCCATGCCAGACTCTTGAAGTTTCTGTCGAAGGAGGTTAGCAGCAGACTGTTCGCCTCTCCTCGTCTCAAGCTGCTGGTAAGTGTTTGTGAAATGTTGAATGTCTGACAGGGCAGATGAAGAGGGAGGTGGGGAGCCCTGGACGGGGCGGGGAAGAGGTGGAGGAGGTGGTAAAGGTCCAAGCAAAGCAAAATCTTCCTTGTCACCAGAGGCCGACGCAACAGCAGATCCTAATCCAAAGTCGAAGTCTTGTTGTTTGAGGATCTGAGACGTCTGATGTGGATCGCACGGGTAAGCAGACGGAGGTAAAGGCCCCGTTTCATCAACTCCTCTGAAGGGAATCATGTCATTTAAAGAGTGACTTTCATCCATGTAACTATCCTCCCCTCCTGCGACCCTGGGGAAATGTGCTAAGTCTTGGTCCTGTGAATCATTAAATGCTGGTATTTCTGAGTGAGAGAAGCCTGGGTAATGATTTGAGTCATCATCAGCGTGGCTTGCTGGTTTTTTAATATTTGGTGTGATTTTCTGCACTATTGCCTCCAGCTTCAAGCCGCGTCCTTTTCTGTGAGGCAAAACCTTGGTGTTGCCACTTGATGGAGACAGAGGTTGTGAAAAGGTATTCTCTCCCGGCAGAGGGGAAGAGAGTCTGGGACACGGGATATCTGAACTGGATGAGTCATCTTCATTGTGATGGCTGGACTCGGACTGAGCCCCAGGAGAGTGGTGTGAATTTGTGGCGGCCCTCTGCTGAGACACATCCTGAAGTTGCCTTTTGGCGGGAATAGGAGAGATGAAAGAGCGGACTCTCCTCCTTAATATTAGTGGATTTGTGTCTCCAGATCCCCCGGATTTAGTCTGTCGCTGAACCTGTGGCGGAGTGGAGTTGATATCAGCGAGGGACTTAGCGGAGCTGGATGGAGGAGGTGGGCAGGGGTGTTTGACTTCCTCCGTGGCCACTCTTGAGACCTCGGGTTCAGCAGCATTTTGCCCGTGAGATATCTGTGGAGGAACAGGTCCGTGTGAAACGACAGGAGCAGGAGGAGGGAGTGTGGGAGGTGGCTGAGGAGGTGGCGGCTGCGTCCTGTAGTAAGAGTCCCCCTCGATTATTCGAGCACCTTCTCGCCCTCCAGAGTGCGCCGACTCCCACATCTTCATATCATAGAAAGCGCTTTGATGATGCAGCGACGGTTTAGTTGGATGTTGCTCGCCGGCCATGTCAGTTTGGGGGATCATCCTCTGCCTCTGCTCCGACTGGCCGACCTTATGTCTTCCAGGAGAAGAGCCAGGCTGCACCATCATCATCTCCTTCGACGGCCTGTTCATCGCTTTCACCCAGTCGCTCATGTCATGGGGGAGATGAGGGGGGCCACGGGGGTGAGGGTACATTTGAAGCTTATTTGCAGTTTGAGCCTGAGGGGATAAATTGTGGTAGGGATGGTGAGAGGGAAAATGGGGATTGCTGCGCGGCAACATGTTTCCTTCTCTTGTATCTCCGTATCGATATCCAGGAAATGTACCGCCACTTCCTGTTGTCAGATCTACGCCATGAAGATAAGACTGATGCCTCGACGGTGAAGATAAAGGATTAGTGCTCATTGGATGAGAAGGCAGGGGGGTGATATCAACACTTCCTCGCCTATAGGGGTCAGCATTAAGAACAACTGATGGATGAACAGACTTGGAATGATACTCCATGTTTGCCTCATTAGCCCCACCACCGCTGTGATATTCAGTGCGTGAGCTTGCAGCATCTGCCATAACCTCCTTTGGTGCCATTTCCATTTTCATCACTGGTTTCTCTCCAGTATCCTTTTTACTTAGATCGCTGGCTGCTGCTGCTGCTGCTGCTGCTGCTGCTACAGGAGAGGAAAATGGCTGTTGAATCACAGAGGCCCCACTCTGACTTTTTTCCCGATCTCTCTCTCTGTCACTCTCCCTGTCCCTCTCTGGTGTGCTGCGTCGGTTTGGCGACACATCACAGATGACGGAGCGCCGCTCTGATGGGGCTAATATGGAGCCTGATGATTTCTGAGACTCGCTTTGACCAATGCTGCCAGCTAGAGGCTCCGGCTCTTGCAAGAGGAGCTCCTGCACAGCGGAGGATGGAGTGGACACATTAGATAACGCTTTTCTCTGTGGCAGGGAATAGTCGGCTAAGTTTATATGTTTCGGTGGGGGCTTTTGAGACTCTGCAGCTTGGGCTAAATGACTCTGGGATGCAGCCACTTCAGTTTTTTCAGCATTTTGCAGAATCTTAGCACTGGACACTTCTGACTTCACTAAGGACTGAGAATCCGTGGTAAAATCTGGTTCACTTCCATGTTTCTGGTTTGGGGGTTTTCCAAAACTACCCATTTGGGCAGAAAGAGCCGAACCTTCAGTTACTCCACTTTGCATCCTCATTGCTTCACTCACGCTATATGGGTGTCTGGTTTGAAACTGTTGAGCTTGGAGATGTGCAGGAAACGCCTGTTCCGGCCGTCCGTAACGTCTATCTAAATGACAACCTTGAAGGACCTCTTGCAAAAGGCTTGAGGGCTGCTGCACCTGTGAGTTCTCCTCGTGACCTTTGGCTCCCGTCCCTTGACCTTTCTTCACTAAAGGCTCTGCAACAGAACCAGCATCTTTTGGATGCATAGAGCCATAACCACTTTGGGTTTGCTGGTACCCTAAGTATCTGGCATTTGATTCCATCGCAGCCACGCTGGCAGCCCTCCCTTTGCTCTTAATGGACAAATCTGACCCATATGTTGATTCTGGGTAGCCATATTTATGTGGACCAGATTGGGGAGGATTTTGGGGCCGTCCAAAGTTTGATTTCTGGTAATGGGAGGAGTACATACTAAGATCTACACCTTCCTCCCCGTTATGACTGCCTGACTCTTTTAAGTAAGCGTGTGACTGCTTCTCTTCTATACAGTTGTCTAGGGGATGCTTACTTTTTTCAGTTTGATTTCCCTCAGATCGAGCCGAGACAATCACACCAACACTGCTGGCATTCTGCTGCTCCTCAGACGTGTGGTTTTCTTCCCTCTCATTTTTGTGTAATCCGGAGTGCAACCTATTTTCTTTGTCCTGACCGTTTTGTGTATTGAGCTCTCCATCCCGCTGCATCTGGCTACAACCTTTGTCTATTTTCTCGACTGTGCCTTCATATTCATTTTTGATGACTTCATTTTTAATCTCCGATGTCTTCCTGTTGCCATCTCTGCGGTCCTTATAAGTTAAACCAGGCTCTTGGACACAATTTGGCTGAAGGGGAGGAATACTGGAGGAGGTGGATGAGGAAACTGGAGGCGTTGAACGTGAAGCTGGGCCAGTCTCCGAAGACTGACATCCAAAGGATGGGGATGACGACGAAGAAGGAATGCGAGCTTCATTTGCTTTTGTTTCAGATACGACTGGTTCTTTTGATGGAGAATCAGATGTGACTGTTTTAACATTTAATGCTTGTCCAGACTGTGGTTGGGTTGGACTCTGAGATCGAGGGTGATAGCCAGCTGGTTCTGATCCACTGCTTGCACCGCTCATTTGCCTCACTCTCCTATGTTCCCCCTCAGAAAAGTGGTCCTCTCGCTCTGTCTTGGTCATTGATGAGCCTCCTGCTAACATCAACGAGGAATCTTCCTCAGCACCAGCATCTAAGCTGGCGCCATCGCCAACCCCTACTGCGCTTCCATCTTTGACTGTGCTAGTACTCGAGGCTGCACTTGCATTCCGGCTACGTGGTTGTGAAGGGGGCACAGCGTGCGTTGCCTGTTGCATCTGCCCGATGTCTTTTTTCTTCTGCGACAACACCGTGTCAGTGAGGAGCATGTGCTGAACCGTGTTTGGTAAATTGGCTACCTGTGAGCTCAAGGCATTAAGACTATTCAGGCCGGCATCCTGCATTTTGTCAAGCGACGACGATGAATACATAGAGGAGCCTTCCTCTCGGGATCCAATTCCTGAACCCAGACCCATTTTATTACGGCCTGACGGAGGAAGACCGCCCCCTCCACCTGTACTCATGCTGTGAGCTTTATGACTGCCACTGCTACCACAACTACTGATGCTGCTATTTGAGTTGGGCGTGGGACTTAACTGAGGCATGGTCTGCATTAATCTACCATGACCGTGGCTGCTACGGGGGTTTACTGTAGGAGGATGTGACGGTCCATGACCTGAGGGGTTTCCATGTGCCTCTGAGACACCCATCAATGGGGAAGGAGAAGAGCTACAGCTGGGGGAATGCACTGCGGAAGCAGCGGGCGACGGGTTGGATATTGGGCTAAAGTTTTGGTTAATTTGAGTCTGTTGCACATTCGAATGCATCGGGGATTTGGCTATTTCTTGAGATGCTGGCTGAGGTATACTGGGATTGGAGGGTTGATGATGTTTAGCATAAACAGAGCCTGGGGACGGGCCCTGGTGCTGCATCTTGAGAGAGTTGTCATAACCTACCCCTAAATTGTGCTGCGAGTTGCGGTGCTGTAGTGTGGCCTGCTTGTGGAGTGAATGCGTCTGCGGGGAATATCCAGGGTAATTTGAAGCATGGTAACTCTGTTGAACATTCTCCATTGGACCCACATTGTTAGCAGCAACTGAACTGGAGATCGAGTTTGAACTAGAGTTTAAACTGGGCGAACTGTTGACTTTGGGATCAAACCCAGCGCTAGCAGCCCCGTCGAGATATCTCTGCGGAGGGGGGCTATACATTCCTGATGACCCCGTGGAAGCTGCAGCCTGTGGAGAGTAGTGCGGGTACTGGGGGGTCATTCGATGCCCGGAGTGCGGATAGCTCCTATGCTGTTGTCCGTGATGGACAGCTGGGAAGGTCTGCCCAAGCTGGCGGTGCTGCATCTGAGAAGCCTGCACAGACTGCATTGCTGGGTTCTGACTCATATTGTACTGATGAGAAGGAGAGAACGCTCCAGCACCTGCACCTGACCCAGCACTCGAGCCATAGTCTACTGGATATGGTGACATAAGGCCAGATGACGGTGCAGCGCTAGATCCAGGATGTCGGTACTGGTGAGGTATATGTCCATCAATATTAGGGTAGCCAAAGCCTCCCCCGTAACCCATGCCTCCCCTTCTGTGCCGGTCCTTTCCACCCATCGAAAAATAATAATCCATAGCCTCCTTCCTGTACGGGTTGTTGCTGTTGTCGCTGTGAATGTTACCCTGTGTCGGCGGCGGCGGCTCCACAGCTCCTCTGCTTCTAGCACTGTAGGCGAGCATGTGACTGGCTTGACTTGGGTGGCTGTGGCCTCTGTGCAGCCTCTGCTGTTGCATCCCTGCGTAATCGTCCGTCATCCTCGGGGAGATCTGGGGCTCTGCTGGCTGAGGGGGATAGGGAGGTCCGCCTCCACCCCTCCCGCTGAACCCAGGGGGGAGAGACGGGGGAGCGGGGCTGTTAGAAAAATTCTGCATTGTTCATCCAAGTTTGGATTAAAAACGGAAATATCTGTCAGCGTCTATATCAGGGAATGATTCCGATCAGAAACTGGAAGGCTTATGGCATTAACCATAGATGACAAAGAGAGAGTCTATGGCCTGGCAGTAAAACAAGGAAATGCTTTTGAAATCCACTGAAGTGCTGGAGAAAAGGAATATATTTATATATATATTTATATATAGAGAGAGATTGCAGATGTTGTAATCACTTTTTGCAGTGCAGATAGCTGATAATGGAAAGGGTCAAATTGTGAAAAGTGATTATGGATCTTGTTTTCAAAAAAGAGATATGTAGAGAAGCAGATTTCTACTCCAGGAAAGAAGGAGATTAAAAATAAGCACTCACTCCCAAAAAGCTGAAGTCGTTTGGCACTGAGCAGGCAACGGTATCATGGACGACTGCCACATCACCGAGTGATATTTTCAACCTTAAATGTCTTAACATGTACACGCTCCGCTATAATAACAGCTCAAGCAAGCAGAGATTTTCTTTTTTCTGGGGACTGAACGCGGCGATCCAATCGCATCTTGTGTAAAAAAAAGAAAAAGAAGAAAAAAAATCTCAATAAAACCATTGAGACTTCGTTCGGGTCGCGGCAATCCTTCAGTTCGTCAACATGTGCAAGTTCTCCGGGAACTGACTCACACCTGTGTGAGACAAAACCTCCAGTAACAGAATCAAGAAGTCTGAATGCAGACCTTCATTTAAACCTCCCAGAGGGGAACACTCCATGGATATTTTCTTCGGCTCTTGGATGCAGAATGTAACACTTTCTCAGATGGTCTTTCGAATACTGTTTTCAGCTTCTTGCTACCGCATGCATTCATTTGGACTGTAGAAGTATTTGGTCCTTATTTAGTCATCGTTCTCCTTGACCGTGCCGGAGCTCTTCTCGGGCGCCTTCAGCGTGCAGCCGCCTTACCTTTGTTTTCTCCTTTCAACCATGGTTTTAATTCTACCTAGTTCCTTGGCAACAATTTTCCAAAAGGAGGGTAATCCATTTATTCCACTTCGAGTTCAGTCGATTCGAGCGCCCGTTTTCGCCGTTTCTCTTCAATGTTTCCACGCAGATACATTCATTTTCCACGAGCTGCCGACCAGAAGGGCTCTGAAAATACAAAAGATAAATGGAAAGCGTTAGCAGGCATGAATGAGACAGCAACTTCAGTAAACATCCCTTTTCCTACGGCTCTCTTATAATCAAGTTATTATAGAAAACAGCAACAAATTTTGGACTACTTACATCAATCCCATTATTTTATTGATAAAATTAACAAGTACAGCTACTAATAAAATGAATGACACCGAGATTGAGTGTTTGTTTAGTCTATCTATGGTTTTATGGCTTAGATTACTTTATGGTTGAAGCTGTGTTCAGTTACGAGTAAAATCAAAATGTTTTCGACTGCAAAACAATCACACCGGCCCATCTTAAATACACAAATATATTGCCAAACCAAAAGTAATGCAAACTTTACATCCACATATGATGCATTCTACTCCTTACTTCATCACGACTGAAATAAAAGGCTCGCCAGCTTTCATATCAACGCTCCGATGTTGATATTCACGGCGAGTGCAGCCTTTACTTTGCTTTAACAATAGAAGCTGGAGCCGTCTCTCCTGACTGATAACTAACAGGTTCGTCGGACTGAGCGAGGAGCAGCAGCAGCAGCAGCAGCGGCGGCAGCAGCAGCAGCGTGCAATTAAGACAACAAAGTAACACGGACAAGGTCACCGAGGCCGCCTCGCAGGTAAACAAACAAAACTTGCGGAGGCGGCGAGACAGAAGCGGACCATCCCACACCGTCTCCGCAGGGCGCTAAAGACCCTCAACTTGAGCGCGTTTAACTTTGTTTTAAGGAGCGTTTCTTTATTACGGCTTGGATAATTAAAGGCACCTTTATGGGGTCAGCGGCGTTAATTGCCATGTGTTACACAAGCCTCTATTGTCTCAAGAGACACTGTAAAACGGTTAATGGCACTGACACGACATTAGCATTAACACTCACTTGCCAGTTCATTAGGTACGCTAGTGAAAACTTCCTAATGCAGCAGCCCTGCAGTAAATCTCAGCTTCGTGGCGATCAAACATCTTCAGCAATAGCTTAATATAAAGAGAGCTGTTGATTCAAATGTTTATCGTGGAGGCTCTGGTTTGTCACGGCATTGAATTTGATTGTGTTTCTATTATTTTGACAGTGGGCTAGGCTTAATAACAGACACACTGCATCAAATAGAAAACGGGGAGCTGAGGACTGCAGTTTTGTGGCAGTGGGGCCACAGGTATGATTCCCTCTATGTCCATGCCCCCCTCAAGCTGTACTTTGCATGACTGCAGATTGGTTAAATGCAGGGAACAAATCCCTTATACGTGTGTACATATATACAGGGTACGCCCAAAAAACACTAAAGAACCTGTAGGGTTTCTTGAAGATGTTTCGCCACGTCTCTTGACAGGGTGTTGGGGGTTCAAATAGGTTCATCTGTGGGTGTTACCCTTCAGAAACTCACATGACTAGTGTCGACATGTCCCTTCACAGACAGGTACACGGGACAAATAAACCTGATTAGATTTTAAATTAGCGTACAGTTGAATTTCCACCTTTCTGGCGTCGTTTCAACACGAAACGAACATCAGGACTGTCCCAAAGGGCAAATTAGTGCACGGTTATTATATTAGAATGTCCAAAATGACGTTATCTGGGCTTGCAGGGTTTCTTGAAGACGTTTCATCACGTCTCTGACAGGGAGTTGGGGTTTAAATAAGTACATCTGTGCATGCCTAGTGTCTTTTTGATCCAAAAACAGTCCGAAGAAGCTACTTGGACGAAACATCTTCAAGAATTTCTACAAGTCCCGGGGCCTTTCTTAAGCGTTTTTTGGATCCTGCCACGACCTGGATGACTGAGAACCTTCCCAGACATGAAATAAAGGGCAAAAACCAAGCTGATTTGATTGGAAATGATCGTACGGTTGAATTTCCACCTCGCTGGCGCCGTTTCAACACAAACCAGACATTAGGGACGAGTCGCAAAAAGGGCAAATAAGGGCACGGTTATTAAATCAGAACATCAAAAACACACACGAAACGAGGTTTGTAAGGTTTCCCTGAAGACGCCGCATCCGAGTCTTGAATGCCAACGTCTTCAGAGGAAGTCCCACATTATAGCGGCGTGCGTTTGTTTTCACCGGTGTACCTAATGTTATGGCGAGCGAGTGCAAACACCACAACAATATGATACGACAGGAGGAGAAGCAAAACCATGGGAGAGGTGGAGGAGGGGGGAGATTTAAAAAAAAACAAAAAACTGCACAATCATAATCAAGTCAAACGAGAAGCACCACCAGTCAGATTTGTGATCAAGTGTTGCATTCAGGGACCAAAGCTTTGGTTTTTATAAGCCTGTATTATTATATATAATCGCAGCAGCAGCTCACTGTGCACGACCAGGAAGCACTGAGCAAGGATCCAGTGCAGCAGGCAGCAGTAATAATAAAGCAGTCAATCAATTACATAGCTGCCTAATTGATACGAGCAACGTCTCTCTGCAGATACATGATCGAAGAAGCTAGCAGCTGTGGCTTTACGGTTTTTCCCCCTTTCTGTCGATTCAGACACAAACTACGGTGGCTACATTAGCCGGCAGCTACGTATGCGCATTACACTTAGCTTCCCCTCCTCCTTTAGCTTCTTTAGCTAAGGTTAGCTTGAAACAAAACAAAAAAAAAATGCTGCAAATTAAAGCTAGGGAGCTAGTCGCAAAAAAAAAAAAAAAATACGAGGGGAGCTAGCTAAGCTGGAAGGGAAGGGGGTTAGCATCTTAGCAGGACGGCTAACGCAGCGTTCAGTGCATTATTAGCACGAGCCCGGGCACACGTAGAAATAATAATAATAAAAAAATATATAAAGACGGGGTAAAAAAAGGAGCAGGGCAGCTACAAAAGAGTGGTGATTAGGTGCAGATGTTTGCCCCCCCTCCTCCTCCTTCTTCTCCTCCTCCTCCTCCTCCTCTTCTTCTTCTTCTCCCCTCCTCCTCCTCTTTCTCCTCTTCCTCCTCCTCGGTGAGTAAATGTGTTAGCTAGCATAAATACTAGCAAGGAGACCTGGCGTGGGTACTGCATCAGAAAATTACCGTCACGCAGGCTGACATTTTCCCCCCCAACACACAACAACCACCACCACCACCACCACAACTGAAACACAAACGGGAGCCGAGCGTGAGGCATTGCTAAAAGCTAGCCGAGCGCATACCTGAAAGACGCAGCGGTGCAAGGCCCCATCGAGGCGACCGTTGGGCTGTGTTTCTCTTTTCTTTCTTTTCTTTCTTTTCTTTTTTTTTTTTTTTTTTTTGGTGACAATCCCGCTGCTGTGGCAGGAAACCCGAGTCTGGAGTCGACCGCTCCGCCGCTTTTTTCCTCCTCCTCCTCCTCTCTCCCCCCTTCTCTCTCTCTCTCTCTCCCTCTCTCTCTCTCTCTCTTGTAAGAGTCCAGACAACCCCGACCAGCGGCGGCAGGCGAAGTCGGGGGGCCCCGTCACGACACTCGGATCCCGGGCCTTTCCTTTCCCGTTTTTGCCCCCCCCGCCCCCGTCTCCCCTTCTTTTATTTTGCGTTAATCCTTTTGTCCTCACCTCCAGAAATTGATGAGAGCGGCGCACAATCGGGGTGCCTGTGGGTCCCGTAAACCAGCGAGGTCCATACACCCCCGCCCCCTCTCTCTCTCTCTCTCTCTCTCTCTCTCTTGCTCTCTCCTCCCTCCTCCTCCTCCTCCTCCTCCCTCCCTCCCTCTCTCTCTTTCACACACACCGCTGAGGTGATTCCACCTATCTCGGACTAAAAAAAAAATCAAACCAAGCAAACCTCCATTAAGGCGCAAACACTTCCAGCTTCCGCCGCTAAAATTGCATTTTGCACGCCTTCATCAAGCAGCCCCCAGCCATTCGCTTTCCTCCACTGTGTTTTATTTTTTTATTTTTTTATTCTTGCAACAGAAAGACCGCCTTGAAAATGCATGCACACTCATATTCCTGCACACCCCCTCCCCTCCCCTCATCTCCTCTCTCCATCACATCCCTCCATCTCCCCTCCCCTCTCTGAAGCTTTTGCTATTTCATTGATTTCCACCTATTTCTATCAAAAAAATCTTCTTTTTTTTTCCAAAAACAAATTTGAAAACAACTAAAAATCCTGATGCATTTTAGCCAATCGTGCTCCTTTGTTCCCATTTCATCTCAAGTGAATTGGAGCCTAATGAAGGCGCCGGGCCGGGTGTAATCACGTAGACGGGGGCGGGTTTTTCTGTTTAACGAACGCATGTAATGTAAAAGTCAGAAAATAGGTGGATTAGGGGACGACTGTCTGCGGGGGGAAGTTCATTTGGTGCACAAAGAGAAACCACTTGGTTGGTGTTTGACACCCTCGTCATGGCCGGGGACAACAATGGAGGCGCCAGCCACCAACGAGAATCCCTTCCCCTATTAAATTTCTGGCGTCGCCTCGGCTTATCTGCGCCCCGCACAGGGCCGGCGAGTGCAGCGCGGACCCGCTCGCACTCTCCTACCGTCATAATGATGTGCCCTATGCCCCCATCCGTGGTGCTGCACTTTTAATATACTGCAGTGTGTCATACATGCAAGCAAACACACACACACACATGCACATGCACACGGTCACAAAAGTCTGAAATTCACAAACACAACCACTCACTTAACCTGTCAATCACAAGAGTAAAATCTCTCTGTTTCCAACCAGCAGTTCAATACATTTCATTCCCTTGCAGATACACGTCTATTTCTATCATAGTTGCCATAGCAACTGCATCACAGAGCCTTAACTGTGGATAATTTTTAAGCTACGTATCTACATTTGTTTCTTTCTCTCTTGTTCTTCTTCTTTATTTCCTGTGTGAGATTTCATGTTTCTCCGTTTGCCTTTTTAATAACAAATAAAACTAAAAAATAAAACATTCGACCACCAGTCACTTTGCTCGCGAGCTTGTGAAAGAGCCGAGAGGCTTGAGATGAAGGGGCGCAGAGATACTCCGGGCCAAGCGAGTCAGCCTAGCCAGGCCTATCCAATCAACGGGGGCGCCTGCTGGGATGCACGCAGACTCTTTCCATCACGGACAAGGTCACATAATCTTCCACAGAGGAGGCTCGCAGCAACACGGCGCTGAAGGAAAGGAACACGTTCAGCGCCGCGCCTCGTATGAAGTGATGCAGTTGTGTCCATGTTCTGTGTTTCGGTGCAGGCTCTCGGCTTTAATTCATCGGTTCAGTTTTATTTATATTTCGAGCCGATAACAAACTAATTCGTCTCAAGGGGCTTCGCAGAACTCAGAGCCTAAAACCTCCAGAGCGAGCACTGAGGTGACGGTGGAAGGAACACATCTGTTTGAGGGCGGCCGAGTAGAGAGACACGTAGAATATAAACATACTACAAACAAGAGTACATGATACGAGCTGATACTTGCCGGTTCATTAGGCACACTAGTAAAACCATTCTAATATAACAGTCCTGCACTAAATCCTACCTCGATTCAACTATGTTTTCATTCTGGAGGCTGTGCTTTCTAAAACTATTGAATCGTACTATGTTGAACTGACACACGTTCCTATTAGTCTCACGTTTTAGTCAGCTAAATAGCAGCGCCAAAAAATCCCAAATAAAAGCCAAAAAAAAAACGAGGGCAGTCTGACTTTTTGCTTGAAGATGTATGAAGAGTATACCTTTCAGTGGAAGATGAAGAGGACGGGATCAAACAGTTTTTTCCACCTCCAGGTAAGTATCTGGCCATCAACAGACTCTAGTTGTGCGAGTTTCTGATGAGCTAGTCCACCAGTCTCTGAGAACTGAAGAGGTTGCTTGGAGGAAAAAGTCTTCAAGAAACTCTGCCAGTCCAGTTGGGCTTGTTTTCATCTTTTTTTTATTTTTTTTTCCAGGGTACAGTATACACTGATCTGGAGGAACAGCATCGTGAACTACATCTTTTCTGACACTTTCAGTGTCCGAACTTAATATCTTAAAGGGGAACTACTGTTTTTTACAACCTGGACCTTATTTCTGGCATAAAATACGATCGTTTACTCACCCATATAACTTTTGTGTAATTTGCAGTCAGTTGGGAGATATTTAGATCCGCGTATATCCATATAGTGGGAGTGACTGGGGCACCGAAACGCAGCCTCTAAATAATGCATTATGTGCCGCAGAACTTGTTCATTTCACCAATATTTTATTATGATACGCTAGTGCTATTCCCTGTTGAGTCCGGAGTTACCTGTTATCATCATCCGGGGTCCGCGCACCTGCAATGGTTGGCTTGTTTACCTGTAATTTGCTACTGCTAGTGTTTTGCAACATGGCTGAATATTTTTCCGAGTCTGAGGTTGTGGACAAACCAACCATAGGGGAATAGCACTAGCATACGATAATAAAATATTGGTGAAATGAACGAGTTTTGAGGCAGATAATGCGTTATTTAGAGGCTGCCTTTCGGTGCCCCATTCACTCCCACTATATGGATATACGCAGATCTAAATATCTCCCGACTGACTGCAAATTACACAAAAGTTATATGGGTGAGTAAACGATCGTATTTTATGCCAGAAACAAGGTTCAGGTTGTAAAAAACAGTAGTTCCCCTTTAATTGTCATGGAGGAGGATCTAGTGCAGGACCGTTAGATTAGAATGTTTTCGTTTTCACTATTGTACCTAATGTATTGGCCGGTGTCATCATACAAATCATCACAAAGAAGCAAACCCATTCTTTGATGATGTGAATATCTGATTTTTGATAAGATATTATTTGGCCAGTCATTTTTAAGCACCTGAGCATAGGTGATTGGGTACACAAATGGCTGTATTTCTGAAATCGTTCTACAATTTTAGAGCTAAGAATCTGCACTATAAACCCAAACTCCTCACATTCCTGTAACTTGAATATGTTGTTGTTGTCTAAACAGCTAAAATAACAAAGGATTGTGCCAGTGTCCAAATATATCCCGTAAGTAAACTGTACCGACACTAGAGAATTTCCATTTAAAGGGAAACTACTGTTTTTTTTACAACCTGGACCTTATTTCTGACATAAAATACGATCATTTACTCACCCATATAAGATTTGTGTCTTTTGTAGTCAATCAGGAGATATTTAGATCTGCTTATATCCATATGGTGGGAGTGACTGGGGCACCGAAACGCAGCCTCTAAATAACGCATTATCTGCCGCGAAACTCGTTCATTTCACCAATATTTTGTTGACACCGGATGATGTCTTCTGACCTGGATGATGTCATTTCTGAGCGCCGTGCGCACCCGCCACGGTCGGCTTGTTTACCTGTAATTAGCTACTGCTAGTTTTTTGCAACATGGCTGAATATTTTTCCAATTCTGAGGTTGTGGATGAACCATAGCCCTTTAACTCATTTATATTGCAGAGAAAACAATAATTTATTCCTCGAAAAGATGATGTAACATCTTAAAATCCATTGTGCAGGTAATCGTTGATACTGTCACATCCTTGAAAGCACAACATTTGCTTGCAGGTCCTAGTATGAATAGAATAACTCAACAATGAGTTGACTATATAAACAAAACATTTACATTAATGCGTGGTTTAGGCTTCTGCGTCAGTTAGCTACGTAGCTACGGTGTTAGCCCAGACTCTGCGTAGACCCTGACACCGTAGCCTGACGTGCACATCCCCAGAAATGTCTCCCCAATTTTCCAATTGATAGTTTTGGATCAATGAAGATGGAACACATTGAGGAACGATTGACTGAAGGAGGTTCGGCGAGACAAACATTTGTATGATACATCTTCAGTGAAATTTCAACGAATGTTTCAGTCGCCATTGTTGAAAGTGAAGCAGGAAGTAGTAACAAAAGTTAACCCAACTGGCAAAAAGATACACAGCGCCAACTAGTGTTTGGGTGGCATTTTTACAGGGCGAGCCAGACTGACGAGCACACAAGTAAAAATGGCTAGCACCGGCGTAGGCTACGTATGTAGGTTACGTAGGCTATGTCTGCACTTTAGAGTCCAACACAAGCCAACCAGATAAACTTGCCACTACACAAGGGCTGCTACACTCCCATGTTGACACCATATACAGTTAAAGAACCAACATCTGCACCCTGAAGCTGGAATTTCTTATACCAATACCAACAGCAAAATGCATCAGTACATTTAAGTATCTGTTTTTTGCCCCATCTCTCTTTTTTTTTTTTTTTTTTTAATACAGAAGGTAGAAAGGTCTGTTCTACAACCTTGGTGCACGGAGAGAGAAAGAGTGGTTAAGTGCTCGCTCGCCCCGAATACCATCCACTCCTCGAGTGTCATTTTTATGTGAAAGTTCTTTCTGCAGCTGAGTGTCGATGCTTTGAGAACATTTGTAAGAGTCACTTGTTCCCGCAGACGCTGCATGCTGCTTTTATACAACATTACTGAAATTGTTTTTTTTTTTAAAGTATACAGAATATATCTACAGATTTTGTGGCTTTTACACCAATCAGCCACAACATGAAAACCACCACTGAAGTAAAAACCATTGGAGGTCACATTACAGTATAATGTTCTTCTGGGAAACCTGGTCCTGGCATTTTGTAGATATTACTTAAACCCGTACCACAACCTGCAGACCAAGCGTAGCAACAACAAACAAGGGTTCTTTGCATCGTGGTTACACGCGTTCCCCGTATAAATAGGTAAGCCACACACCTGATCTAAAAGGAAATTCGGTTCAACCACCTTCTTGCATTGCTCAGTGGTCCGGTTCTCACGTGTCAACTGTAGGAGCTTTCATCAGTGGACACGGGTCAGCGTGGACACCCTGGCTGGTCTGCAGCTGCACGGCCCGATACAAAACAAACTCCTTTCTATCAGAACCTGCATGAACGTTTTTAGCATTTTGAACCACAGAAGTTTGTCTGTTTGATTGATCCACACGGGACAGCGTCTGATCACCACGTTCATCAACGATCCTGTCTCAGGTTCACCTCTTTTCCCTCCCTTGGACCACTTTTGATTGGTAATGTGACCACTGTAGACCAGGAGCACCCCACAAGCGCTGCAGTTTTGGAGACGCTCTGACCCAGTTGTCTATCCATTACAATTTGGCCCATGTCCAAATCCTTCTACTCGTCCATTTGTCCCGTTTCTAACATCAGCTTGGAGGGCAAAATGTTCACTCGCTCCCTAATATATCAAACCTACTGACAGGTGGCCTGACAGCATATAATGTAGCTCTCTCCTTACGATCTTATGACGTGATTGCTGTTGATTTTGTCACATAAAACCTCATTCGTGCAGGTTTACCTAAACTGAAAGCATCCTGCAGAGCTCAACTCATACAGCATCAACCAGTGATTTGCCCCAAAGCAGCAGCAGCAGCAGCAGAAGCAGTTTCCTTGATGACCACACGGAGTCAGAGTCATACAACAAACACGCAGCTGCGATCCAACGCTCAGAAGCCCAGCAGTCGGTTGAATAAGATGAAAAATAGCCCTCACATTATCTTGCCTGAAATCCCAGTCCCCTCTGTCCCTTTGAAGTGCATGCCCCTAAAGTTATGGTACAATTTCGCAGCCTTTTGATCCTCGTCTTACGATATCGCAATTAGTGTCGCAGGGACATTAACTATTATATGGGCACAATGGGTAAGTCCTTTGATAATGCACGGCTGAAAAATACCTTTCTGAGGACACGGAGAAATGAGATGTTCAACTTGGATTGCTGCTAGGTGTGGTGACCCTTGCTCGCCGTCCCTGAAACTCATTTAGATCAAAGAGCATGATGCAGCCCAGTTGAAATACACTTGTAGAAGGCATGTCTGTGAATGTGACATTAATACAGGAGTCTGCTGATGCAAAGATGCATTTTCCCCCCCTCACAGAGTCTGAAAACGGTGTGTTACTTAACAAACGCGGCAATCAAAGGACGTGGAGCACTGTAATAGCTCCACTTAAACACACACACACACACAAACATATACGCACTCACCTGTGTGGGATCCTTCTGCCTGTTCACCACAGATGAAGAGGTGGCTTAAGGTATTTAGCTGATCCACAGCTCTGTAGGAATGAGTGGCGGGCAGCGACCACCAGGGAGCGCTCTCTCTCTCCCGATAGCCCCCTTCCGCGCGCTCTCGCATATCTCTTTCTCTCACACTGAGGCCCGGCTGCCACACTCTCCCCCGTCTCCTAGCAACCTCCGAACCCTGCCTCCAATCACTACGGATACCGAGAGGGATGGAGGGAGGGTGGGAGAGTGTGAAAGAGAGTCGGGGTTGGAGGGATGGGGGTGGGTGAAGCGCGGCGAGAGAGGCTCGGCTCTGGAAGCAGCAAAACTGGAAGCGTGCAGAGCTTCGAGTGCCGGGGTAACAAGTTGATGCTTTTTAGAGGTGGATCGCGTTTTAGAGGTTGGGGGGTGGGGGAGAGGTGAATCATAGAGCCGAGGTTCTCAGGGGCATATTGAGATCATAATTCAAATCAGCCATATTATTACAGAATGTGAAGTGGAGGAGAGTGATTGCCTCAATTAAGCCAGAGTGTCTTGAGGGTCCCTTTGCTTAGTCGCAGCTAAGATCCTGAACCCTCCTCCTTCAGCACATCCTCCCGTCTCTTCCTCCACTCTCACCAACCTTCTCCGGCAGCCCATTAAATTTGATGGTGCCATCATCATCTCCGTTCTGTCCTTGTGACTCTTGGCGGACCTCTGTGCTTTACGACTCTTCCTCGGGGGTCCGCGCTCTCCTCGCGGCGTGATATACATGTTTCTCTTGCACACACGTACACAGAGGCGGGGGCGTGCACATGCATACGATACAATCATCACGTCACAGCAGTGCACAGGTGATGCCGCGCACTCACGCTTCATTACAAGCCTGCATGACATTCTTTGTTTAGGTCATGCATGCCGAACACAAAGAAAACACACACTTCGCTCGTCAACCTCACTCCTTGTGACCTTAGATGCTAGAACCCCCCCCCCCCACCACCACCACCACCACCATCCCTGAGGCGGCTGTCGTATGGGAATACATGCATGCAGGAAGACTGAGCCACGATCAGTGTCAGGTTGATGCATAACCGGAGTGAAAGCTGACATGTTGAGTGCGGGCTCACATCATATGACGCGTGACATTATGTTCTGATGAGACAGCGACCCACAGGTTCTAATGAGAACCCAAGACTGAAGGTGTTTTTGAAGGAGCCAGCGTTTTAATGTTGCTGACAAGAGATGTCAGGTATATCGTGACCTAAAGCTGCACCGCACTTAATTTAATCTCATCAGGGCAGCAGCTGTGCAGCAGTTTGCATAGATGTCGCAAACAACTGGAACAGAGACGACATCTATAAATGATTACGAAACAATATGACCAGCAGGGTTATAAGTGAGAATAAATATACCTGTTTTCTGGCTAAAATGTGGCATTTAGATTTAAATGGGGCATGTTTGAACCGAAAAAAGACATACCTCAGCATTCAATTTGATGGTTCTCCAACCAATCAGAGTCATTTTATTGTAAACTAATTCAATTCTGCAGCCTAAATGATTCGACTGGCCCAGCAGATCTGTGCAGGAGCTTAACCAGATCCCAACAGAGAGGTTGCAAAGTGTAAAAACGACCGAATTGTGGACGAGGAGGTTCATCTGGCTTCCAGGCTACGATACGATACGATACGATACGATACGATACGATACGATACGATAATCGAGCATGCTACATCAAAACAAAGATAACAATCAAAGGAAATATGAGCAAAACCTGTAATATGTGAGACAATGCAACATGATATATAATAGTGACATATGCTATGGTATGCTATGATATATTACATATACCTCCTATATGATATTCAATACAAAGTGAGCTATGATAGATACGATACAATATGATATACACTGCGTTGTGCTACTTTACATTACGCCTTGTTACAATCATGCTACCTTTCACATAACTTAGAGGGGAATTACAGTTTTTTACAACCTGGACCTTATTTCTGGCATAAAATACGATCGTTTACTCACCCATATAACTTTGGTGTCATTTGGAGTCCTTCGGAGATATTTAGATCCAGCGGAGAGCCGCGTATATCCATACAGTGGGAATGACTGGGGCACCGAAACGCAGCAATCTACAGACCACAGATGATGATAACAGGTAACTCCGGACTCAACGGGGAATAACACTAGCATATCATAACAAAATAGTGGTGAAATGAACGAGTTTCACGGCACATAATGCGTTATTTAGAGGCTGCGTTTCGGTGCCCCAGTCACTCCCACTATATGGATATACGCGGATCTAAATATCTTCTGAATGACTCCAAATGACACCAAAGTTATATGGGTGAGTAAACGATCGTATTTTATTGCAGAAATAAGGTCCAGGTTGTAAAAAACGGTAATTCCCCTTTAAAGAGAATGAAGAGGACATCTAAACAAAGATGACAATCAAAGTAAATATATATGATACAATACAATATATATATATATATATAGCATATTAAATATCATCAGATTGCATCACATTATGAAAATACATATATGTATATATATATATATGTATATATTACATTTAAAATATTATATATTTGGCATAATGTGATCTATGATACAGTACAATACAACTTGATCTATGGTGTTATACATGTTTTGTGATCTGTGACACAATCTGACATGATAAATATTATTATTTTATATGCAATACGATCGATGCAATGTGATATGATGATATTTTGTGTATCTTATACAATACAAATATGATAATATATGTATAATACATGATAATACGATATGATATGATGCAAAACGATACGATACGATGTGATACGATGTGATACGATGCGATACGATACGATACGATGTGATACGATGTGATACGATGCGATACGATACGATACGATACGATGCGATGCGATGCGATGCGATACGATACGATACGATACGATACGATGATCATATGTTGCCATCTCTCACTAAACAATGAAGAGGACATTTAAACAAAGACAAGAATCAGAGCAAAACCTATGATGTACGATACAGTGTGATGTACGATACAGTGTGATGCAATACAATGCGATATGATTCACTGCCGGCACTCGTGGTACAAGAACATTTCTGTCTATGTGCACTTTCTGAGTGCTGCCACAACATCTGACAAACAGATCACCCTTTGAAGAAATCTGGGAAGAGCGACTGCACTAATTAATATTCGCCTGGAAAAAAAAAAAACTTGAACCACGAGAAGAGATTTAAGGAGGGAGAGGAGAAGAGGAGGAAGAACATGTGTACGTATGCCTGCATGTATGAGGAACTGGTACAGAGAGAGAGAGAGAGAGAGAAAAAATGCTGGCTGCTGTTGCCGAGGCAACCATCTCTCTCCCCTCTCCTCTTTAACCCTTTCTCCTCAGCACTTCCCTTTCACCTTCTGTCTTTTTTACCATTGCAGCAATCTCTCACTTGTTGATGTCCTATCGCTCCATCTGTCCCTCTCCTTATCTCCCTGCTCTCTGCCGTCTCTCTCCTCCTAGTGTCGGTCGTGTTTCCCTCTCAGCGATGCAAAAAAAATAAATAAAAAATCTTTGATTCGTGAGCCACTCCGGCTCATCTTCATCGCGATTATTCATCCTCATCGTGTCAGCACACCTGTCATTTTGTCTGCACACATGTGCTTTGTTAACTCTGAGTCATTTGGTGCTAGGGAACAGAAACAAATTGTGCTAAACTGTGTTAAGTATCAGGAAGTAATTATTTCACTCGGGGTGTTTATTGTGATTATGTAAAAACCTGAACGCGGCCCCGCTGCTGGCATACAGGAAAGTCATTAACTAGCCTGAAGCGGTAAAGTCTAACAGTACAGAGTGATCGCTTTATAGGATGTTTAATTTGTGATGGAATATCTGAATAACCTCTGTAGCACGCAAACAGGACTATTGTACAGTGCTTTGAAACTGAAAACAAGTTTAAATAGATCGTATTCTGGCATTACTAGCATTCTTATATCTGTATGATGATTGTATGAAAATATGGCAAGCTGCAGGTTAGCTATTCCACTGTTAAACATATACACTGACTATATATAAAAACGGATGAAAGCTCTGTGACGTTACCAACGGGATTCCTGAAGAGTGTTTTTGAAGCTCAGCATGGTGCCTCCGGTCGTCGCCATCTTGGCAGTGGCTAATTTCCAGCTAATTATCTTAAAGCATTAAACCAGTGGGTGATGCCTAAGTAGACAGCTAGCAATCATGAGCTTTCCTAGCATGAGCTTTTTTATGCATAACATTTAGCCTTGATATCAGTTAAATGGTAAATTATACCCCATACTGTTGTCAGAAATGGGAAAATTAGCAATAGAGATAGCTATATTTCTGCTGTTGGCCATTGACTCGCTTTTGGAGTCTGCCTCAAGTGGTAATTTGAGGAACTGCAGCTTATGGCATTTCCACTGCAACTTATCTCAACCATAAAGTGGTTGTAGTTGAATAGTAGTAGCTTTAGCTTTATGCTAAGCTAGGCTAACCCAGCCGTCTTTAGCTTCATATTTACAAGCTCACAGACAGTGAGAATCTCACATGGCGGCACAGTGGCGGTGTGGTTAGCACTGATGCCTCACAGCAAGAAGGTTCCGGGTTCGAATCCATGGGCAGACTGGGCCTTTCTGTGAGGAGTTTGCATGTTCTCCCCGTGTCTGCAAGGGTTCTCTCCAGGTACTCCAGCTTCCTCCCACCGTCCAAAGACATGCTGGTTAGGTTCATTGGTGATTGTAATTGGTGAATGGACTGTAGGTGTGCATGTGAGTGTGAATGGTTGTCTGTCTCTCTGTGTTAGCCCTGTGATAGACTGGAGACCTTACCAGGGTGTACCCCGCCTCTCGCCTGATGACAGCTGGGATAGGCTCCAGACTCCCCCGTGCAACCCTTCACAGGACAAGCAGTTACGAATGAATGAATGATCCAACATGGAGAAGGTCTTTCTCTGCATTTGACCCGTCCATTGGAGCAGAGGGCTCCAAGCTGGGGGTTAGGTGCTTGCTGAAGGCCACTCAGCCATGGGCATGGGGGGAGGCAAACCTGGAACCCTTCAGTCCCAAACTGCATCTCTAACCACTACTCCACAGCTCCCCCTAGTAGCATTGATCATCTAATCTACATCTGGGTAAGTGCATGATCTCAAATTTTATCCAAGAGCACAAAGCAAAGCTAAAACAAAACTAACTGGGCTTGTTGGGTTTTCTTGAAGACGGTTTGCTCCTAGTCCATAAGTCAAATCAACCTGAAATCTACAAACTATTGCCTCATGTGGGACAGTTTGATATGATGGACGTCTGCCATTACAAAGCAGGACATTTAGAGGTGAGGGTGAGAAAAAAAACAGCGCCAACAGTCGCTGTCGGCTCTTGCCAATTTTCAGTATTTACTCGTTCCCTCTGCAAACGCTGCGTCGTGAAATGTGCTGTCACTCCAACAGGGACACGATTCTTGTGCGGGGGGGTACTGATGCGATGCCGTGTCCCTCCACTTGTGTAGACAACAAACGCTGGTGCGTGCCGCCCAGCTGCTGTGTGAAGCCGGCGCCTGATGTTCCACCGCGACTGCTGCGACAGCGATCAGCCGCACTGAAAACCTCAAAGAAGAGTTTGTTCGCGGTGTGAGTAATCAGCATGTGTCAATCAGGACGCCTTCCATTATGTCATTCCTACATTCATTTTCTGCAACAGCTTGTCCTCCCTGCTGTCACTGGGCAAGAGGCTGGGTACACCCTGGACGATCCCGGACAGGTTGGCTAGTTTAGAATCACCAATGAATCTAACGAGCATGTCTTTGGATGGTGGGAGGAAGCCAGAGAGAACCCGCGCACATACAGGGAGAACATGCCAACTCCACACAGAAAGGCCCCAGAACCTTCTTGCTGTGGGGCATCAGTGCTAACCACCACACCACTGTGCGGCCGTGCAATGAAACTAATGTAAATAATACAGTTTACTCTTGATTGCCGCCTCAGATCCTTCTGCTCTCCCTTTTTTTTTTTTGACATAATATATCCCGTTGCTAGGTAACTGTTAATTGTTAATATGCAGGCGCTTCATAAAAAAGTACAAATCGAAGGCAACGAGAAAAGAGAAAACGGTGACGGAGCATTCCCGTAGATGCCGGACGCCGAAAGCCGAGCGCCATGACTCCACAAAGTCTCAAAGATCAAGTATAAATAAATAAAATGGGAGCTTTATTGGACCAAGGCACTGCAGCACCTCTGCAATCTGTCCTTTTTACCCCTATTTCCCTCCATCCGGCTCCCCCACTCATTCTCCATAATCCGGTGAACTTTCATCCATAACTCACAGGTGCCTCTGTCTTTTATTACCACCTCTCTCCCCATCTCTAATAACTCAGGCTGACACACAATACAAGGCGGTCTTGGAGATAGAGGAAGTAGGGTCGGGATAAAGAGAAGAAGGGGGAGGGTGGAGAGTTAAAAAGAATAGAGCGACGAGAGAGTATTGGGTGATGTATTAGTCGACAGACAGAGCGAAGGCAGAGCTGAGAGGCAGACGAAGAGCCGGGGATTCGGCTTCAAGAGTGGCTCTTGAGTTTGAATGTACACAGTTCACATTTGAGGCGCGCAATCTCACTCGTGAATCTCACTAATATGTTTCAGTCTTCTTCCTCACACCTCGCTCCCTCCCTGCATCAATAATTAAATGAGCCTTGCATGCCGGTGTGACTGAAAAATTAATGTGAGCTGGATGTTCAGGGATGATGGATGGGGAGGTGGGTGTCATCGTAGACGGAGGTTGGGGAAGGTTGGCGTATTTCAGCAAAAGGGCTCGGCGCGGGTCAGATATTTAACAATTTAGCCGACGCCAAAGTTGTTAGTAACTCCTCGCCGTTGATGCGTTTCGCACCTGACTGCGTTCGCCTCAGCTCTCGCTCTCGGCGGGCGGAGTTGGCCGCCATGTCTCCGAACATCCGAGTCCTCTGGCAGATTCCTGTTTTTCTAGCAGAGGTCTGTGGGGAGTGCAGGTGAGAGAATGTGCTGGAGCAATCTCTCTCCTAAACTGCTCAATCTATTACACTTACACTATTTTAGCTGTACTCAGGTAGGTATGGTTCACCAACAATGTTTGTACGGATATTCATGATCCCCAGAGGATGACCCAACCCCCTTACAAGTCAATTTTTTGGCATGATTCCTACGTATTTATCCTCTCTTTTAAGCTTAAAATGTGGAAAACGCCATCTCCGATCGAAGGATACATACAGCAATTTGTGGTTCGTAAGGTAAATTGGTTGGCTTTTAGGTTTTTTGCTCCTGCTGCGCGGAACAACCATACAGTCTAATCTTAAATTTCAAAACTTAGTATCCCTGAATGGGTTTAAAAAGATGGTGAAATCTGTTGAGTTCAGTTTGTCTGTGTGCAAATGTTTTACCTGAACATTTCCATGTGAGGCAACTCTTTATGATTTCGCTGTACGATATAGGGATATTTTGTTAAAAAACTTGCAAGCATGAATTGCAGTTTTTGGTAGTACATGCACATTTGCGCTCAGTTTAATTGGACCAGACTGTACAATTTCGTCTGAAAGGAGTTTCTTCTATAGCGTGGCTGGGTTCGGCTTTCGACACAGGCTGAGGAGCTTAGATATCCAGAGTTGAGCTCAAAGTAGAGCCTCTGGTCCTTCGTGTCAAAATTTGCCAGTTGAATCCTGTTTTTTTTCCCGATGAAGATGTCTCCTGGGCGCCTTCCCTTGGGTGTCTGCCGAGCACAACCACCTGGGAGGAGACCCTGGGGAAGATCCAGAATCCAGAAAGCCTTGGTATTCGTCATTGACTGTGCAAGGGAGAGGGGCGTTTCAAAAGACCTTGTATAAGCGGATGAAAATGGACGTAATACGATTAGTTAAGTTCTCTCCAGGTTCTCCAGCTCCCTCCCACCGTCCAAAGACATGCTCGTTAGATTCATTGGTGATTCTAAATTGGCCGCAGGTGAATGGTTGTGAATGGTTGTCTGTCTCTGTGTGTTAGCCCTGCGATAGACTGGAGACCTGTCCAGGGTGTATCCCACCCCGCAAAATATGAATAAGTGGAATAATATTGTGTCTCGAGTATCGTGGACTGTCTGGTTTTGAGTAAAATGTCTCAACATCTATTGGAAGATTTTCGTGAAATTTGGTTCAAACCTTACTAAGACACATTTTCTTCAACTTTTGTCTAACTTTCTAATCATCTGGTCAAAATTTCCAAGTTGTCCAGTACTTTATTTCTAAGTTCACAATCAGATACCTGAAAATAAATCCATCTCTTGTCCTTTCCCTGTTTTCTGTCCTTGCACTTAGGATTTGCTCGTCCTTAAATGAGTTGTAACGGAAATATTTCCCATGAAATCTGAATAACATCCTTCATCATTCCTCTCTCATTAGCAGATCCCAGTCATGCGAATTCAGGTGAGCACCGTGCACAGATGGTCCAAATAAAATCCTCAACTCCCCAGCAGTCACTGAGAACTCGGGATGAAACATCTTCAAGAAAACTCAAACAAGTCCGGTTGTCTTTGTTTTAGCTTTGTTTTTAGACACATACCACAACCTGGATGACTGAGAACCTTCACAATCCTCAGCGTAATGTTGAGTGTAGCGCTAATTATCAAATGTGGGCATGTTAAACTTAGATAGTGATAAACTACTGTTGTATATTATCCGTCAAAGTGGCTACAGCAGCTTGTAACCTCTGCCTTTCCTGCTTCGATAAGTCGATCAAGGATCAAGGAAAGGCAAGACGGGTCTGGGATTAGATCGATTCTAAGTGACAGAAGAGACTGAAAACTCTTTGAAATACAGAAAGCTGTCTCATCAGAACATGACTATGATGTATCATGAAGCAAAATACCGCATTTACTCACGCATAGCAACCTCCCTCTATCTGTGAGCAACTGAGGACATGAGCGACGGGGAGTGGAGAAAGGCAGCGCTGGAAATCTAGAAGTAACAGACAAGCTTCTCCAAAGTAATAGTTGAGTCACTGGTGGTGATAAATAACCCCCATCAACCTCGCGCAGATATACTGTGCTCATTTTGTACTATGGGGCAGTAAAAACCTTAACGCATCTTTGAGTCACTCTGGATGAGGTGCGCTTGATAAAATGCCAAAAACGTAAAATTTACGGCCCACGCAGGCCAGATCAGCACCAGGCTGAGAAATAAGTCTGAGATATGACTGACCCGGTCTGTTTATGAAGCCTAAAAGAAAATGTATCACCTAATTCTTAGCCAACTTCTTCTCAACTGTTTACTATATATTGTACACTTCTTTTTGGAATCCATGGGCAGCAGACCATATTTATATCACATGATTTAAGCGAAGTTTATACCGCTGATAGGGACTTCAAACACATACTACAGGAGGAAATACCTCCTCATACCAGCAGGTGGCAATATACTGTATTCGTCATTCAACAAAGATAATTGGAGGAGCTGAAATTAGCTAAGAAGCTAAGGAGAGCTACAACCCACCACTCCGGAACGCTATGTTGTGAAAATATTTGTATATTAGAAAGCGAAACACAAAAGGAACTCTCTTCGTGGGTATGTCTGTTAAGGTTCACGCTCATCTAGGTCATGGTATAAGCAAAAAACCTGGACTTGTAGAGTTTCTTGAAGATGTTTCATCCAAGTAGCTTCTTCTGTTCTAAAGGAATGGTGGGGTTGGGGCTTAAAGGGGAATTACCGTTTTTTACAACCTGGACCTTATTTCTGGCATAAAATATGATTGTTTACTCACCCACATAACTTTGGTGTCATTTGGAGTTGTTCGGACGATATTTAGATCTGCGTATATCCATATAGTGGGAGTGACTGGGGCACCGAAGCGCAGCCTCTAAATAACACATTATCTGCCGCGAAACTCGTTCATTTCACCAATATTTTGTTATGATACGTTAGTGCTATTCCCCGTTGAGTCCGGAGTTACCTGTTCGCGGACGTGCAGCGGTTTGTTGTTCTTTGGCCAGCTGTTCCTCTCTCTCCCTCTGCATCCTCCTTTCAATGAGCTCCTCATCCGTATACTCTGGCTCAAAACGGTAAGGACGTCCATCATAAACAAAGTCGTTGTCCACAACCTCAGAATCGGAAAAATATTCAGCCATGTTGCAAAAAACTAGGACTCAACGGAGAATAGCACTAGTGTATCATAACAAAATATTGGTGAAATGAATGAGTTTTGCAGCAGATAATGTGTTATTTAGAGGGTGCATTTCGGTGCCCCAGTCACTCCCACTACATGGATATACGGATATAGTTCCCCTTTAAATTAGAACAACCTTTGGGTGTTGTCCGTCAAAAACTTGCGTGACTAGGATCTGTTAACGGCCAGGTTGAAGGAATGTTTTGATCCTGTTTTCCATCCCCAATGAATGGTACTCCATTGACCCGTGTCAACCAGGGTGAAACTTCTTGAGGACTTGTAGACTGATGGCAGATTATATCTCCATCCACCTCTCCTGTTCAGAGAAGATCTGACATAGATGTCTTCCTTTGCTCCTCTTTCCAACCATCCATCGTCTCTGGCCAAAATGTGGACGTTGTTGTCCTCATAGGAGTCTTCTGTGTTATGCCATTAGATTGTGAATGACTTGTGTCTTTATTCCCCACTGAACTGCGTAAACTACATCGCTCTGTTTTTTCCTGAGTGTTGTATCTTTGGGGTGGACAAGTTTCTGTCTCGGTGTGTTACCGAGATCCTTAGTTTCTCTGATACTCCAGCTACGTAAGGGATTTCTCCTCTTGTTGTCCTCTTAATACCTGTCCATTCTGGGATACCTTTTTGAGCTTTTGACAAAAAAAAACCTGTGCTCTTAAATTTTGACATTTGCTCACCTTCGTCACATCCGTTCCTTTTCCTCACGCGGCCAATCAGAGCAATCTCTCCCAGCGACGCGCTCCGTCAACTTGCTGAGTTGTCTGAAAAGCTGCCAACGAGGGGGTCCAACTGTGCGGACGTTGCAAAAACTAGGGTCACGGATGCTCATAGGCAGCCTGACACGTTCCAATTTGTCTGCTTGGCGTGTCACGGCCTCAGCTTCTCAATCTATAATGCTTCTCTGTGTCACTTTGACGTCTGAGACAGAGGTTGTTCATCCAATTTTTTCCCAACCTGCCCTGATTCCATGACCTTTCACAGGAGTTAAATTTGAATGGATCTTTTTATGCCTGCACAACAAATAAGAGCTGGGCTTGAGGACAGCAGTCTCTTACTTTGACAAAGTCTCGAGCAGGTCCAGCGTGATCAGTTATATACACCGATCAGGCATAACATTATGACCACTGACTGGAGTTAATAACATTGACCATCTTGTGACAATTCATTGTTCTGCTGGGAAACTTTTGGACCTGGCATTTATTGGTGTGGATGTTACTTAGACATGTAGCACCCACCTAGACCAGACCAGGCACCCCCCACCCCATAGCAATGACACTCCTTGATGGCAGCAGCCATCCCCAGCAGGATGCAACCACAAAAATGCTTTAGGAACAACTAAAAAAACCATGAAGAACAGCACAAGGTGTTGACCTGGCCTCCAAATTCACTAGATCCTAAACTGATCAAGTATCTGTGGGATGATCCACAGAGGACCCTCCCCTCAAAGGCCCCCATTAACAACATTCTGTTGCCAGACACCACAGGACACCCTATAGAAGGCCCATGTCCATTCTCTGATGAGTCACAGCTGTTTTAGAGGCACAAGGGAGACCTACACAATATTAGGAAGGTGGTCATAATGATTATGCCTGATCGGTGTAGAGTGACGGTAATAGAGAGGCAGCTGAAGAGAGAGCAGCCTGGGAGAACCCAGAGGGAGATGAACGGCATCAGGCGAAAGCTGCACGAGGGGAACCAGCAGCAGCAGTGTGGGTTGTAGAGGGGACAAACCCGGACCCAACCACGCCACCATACCGTCACCATATGGCCCCGGTTTCTCAGGCTGCCCTCCTCATCCCCTCACCCCCTCCAGGTATTCCTGCCAGCCAGAAGGAAGATAGAGAGAGAGACTGGGATAGAGGCGGCATATGACAGAAAGATATTCGCAAGCAATGGTTGTGAAAGAAAGCAAGAAGGAGGAAATACTGAATGGTTTGAGGTTATGCAAGCGTTCAGAACGAGACGGCAAAAAGCCAAGAGATGCAAGACGGGAGAACTTCTCTGGCTCGTAAAAGAGAATCGGGGAGATGATGCAGAGATGTGTGTACAAAGACAAAAAAAAAAAAGAAATAAAAGAAAAGCTTAAAAAGACATGTGCGTGAAACTTATAGTTTTTTATTATTAATACTCAACACTTCATTTTGTTCATCATGTACAAAGAGAAAGAATAGTCTTATTTCAGCACTTATAATAGTAGATATAATCCTTATTAGAAGTACCTTAATGATGTTTTTTTTGTATTTTTTTGCAATTTTGTCATGACGCGGTTAATTTCGTTATTGAGATTACTTCGATAGTTTCCATACAAAAAAAAGAAACCAAAAAAAAACAAAACAAAGGTAAGTACTTTCCCCCCCGAAATATTCAGTATTTACACAACCTGTACAATTATTTGTTTTTGTGTGGTTTTCTGTCTGTATGGTGTAAAAATTTTGGTATTATCTCAAAGAAAAAAGGGCCACAAAAAGAGAAAAAGGATGGCCAAGAATAAGATTATGTATATCATCGTCATGTATACAATTGATAGTGTTTTATATCTTACATTATTATTATTTCATGTGTTCATTTACTTTGTCCCCCACAGTTAATTTCAATCAGGCTCGTGTAGGTTCGGCGACGGGATAAGTTTTTTGAAATACATTTAGTAGCAACCCCTTATGTTTATTTTCCAACGGAGCAATGAGATTAACAAACAAAACTGTACACAATTTAATATAAAAATTTTCGTGTGCATCAATATAAAGCCATACATAATACACAGAGAGACAGAACTTCAATACAAGTAAACAAGTTCTGCAGTGAATTAGGATGAAACTGATCAATTACACAGAGCTTCAGCAGTTTTATATATTTATATATATAAGATCACAGTATAATTCTTCCTGCCTGCATGAGATTAAATCACACAAAGGGACTCCTCTGTTAAAAATTAAAAGTCAATCAATGTGGATGCTGGAAACATGAACCGAGAGTCAGTTTAACGTTGATCCTTCTTATTTGGTCCCGTTTGGTCAGAGTTCCTGACAGAAAAACAGCTGATAAGCACATCCTCCACCTTCAGGATGCTTCCAGCCCCGCTAGTAACTTCCCATAGCCGTTTAGTGTTGGAAAAAAAAAATAAAAAAAGGAGTGACACAGTGTTTTGCTCTGCGTGAACCTTTTTCTTTTAACAAATGTGTTGTGGCATGCTCGTGTTCAGAGAGGAAGGCGGGGGGGGGAGGGGCGATCGGGCCTGAAGGGAAATGAAGAGCTCTGGACGTGGTAAAGGTCTGATGATAGCATGTTTACCACAGTGTCCCCTCAGCTTTCCCGGGCAGTAAGCAGCGAACTAGGTGGCCCTGGCTCTAGAGTAAAACAACAACGGGGAAAGAACTGATGAACTGGCACATTCGCTGAGATCGTTTTCCGTTTGGTCGTGCCGTTTATTGCAAATGAGGAGGATGAATGGTGGCCTTGTGGGGAAGGGAAAAAACAAATAAATAAATAAAGGAATAACGTGCACACGGGTACATTTTTCACTTTTCAATCAAGCCTCGGAACATAAAAGCAGCTGAGGAGGAAAAACAGAAGACTTTTCTTCTCTCAGATTATAGAGACTTATTGGAATCGAACAGAATAAAAGCGAGGAAATCATTACTGGCTGCATTAAGGAGGAAAGAAAAGACACATATGTACACAAATAAATCATATTTCCTGCACAAAGTGGTGGAAATCAAATCAGAAACCCAAAGCATTCAACACTGCGAAAGCATCTGATTCGCTTGCAGCAGAAATAACATCTTTAATAAGGGGTTGCACAAATGCATTTCAACTTGGACTCGTTAGGATGAAACTACGCTCGTTCTTGAAACTTTGCTGAATATTCTCAGCGACATCAACAAACGCCGGCACTAGGAAACGTCCAGTGTGCATTTATGTGTGTTTACATGTATATACTATATATATATGTATATATATTATTCCTTTTACCACAGTGATGTCTATCCCAAACGTAGAGAGGGAACAGGATAGGTCAGGCCGACGATGGCTCCGAATTCTGTGTGCAATCATCAATAGAGCCCAGGTGGAGAAAAGAATAATAATAAATTAAGTAAAATTAAAAAAAAAACGGGCAACGGAAATAACACAAATATCCCGTAAAAGTTTTTTAACAGCTGCTTAAAAATGAAGGATCACAATATACTGCCTCTATATGCAAATATCATCTCCGTATACATGTAATATTGTATTACATAAATGTGTAGATAATTGATCTCAAAAAGCATGAAGAACAGCTTATACCTTAAAAAGAGAGAATCTAACACAATTCAAGGGAAACTTAGCGAAGACTCCTAAAAACTAAACTTTCCCCCTTTTTTTTTTTTGTCAAAAATCACCAAACATCTACACCTACAGTAAATTATCCTCCAACAACTTTAGTGAAAGTAAGAAAAAAATAAAATAAAATAAGCAGGATTCTTAACATAATCAGTATACTGATTGGTAAACTATTATAATTAAGTAAACATGAGATTTAAAGAAAAAGAGGTTCAATTATATCACCTATGATTAGTAATATTTGTGTCTTAACTACATTTTTGCATATTTTTCTTTGTGTGATTTTTTTAAGCTTTTATGAGTTTTTATTGTCGTTTTGTTTATTTCTTAAATTGCTGTAAAACATATTGAAAGTTACATCCTGTCTGTCTGTTTACTGTACAAAGTGAAAAGATCTTTAAATATATTATTTACAAGGAAAAGATTTGACAAACTAACGCTGATTGATGCCCAGCTCCAGAAACCTTCTCCTTCTTCATGTTCTCTGTCTTATTTCCTTGTCCGCAAACCCCCTCCCCTTCCCCGCGTCTCCCTCTCCTACCCCTCCCCCGCGTCTCCCTCTCCTACCCCTCCCCCCGCCGTCTTGCTCACAATAATGGTTCACCTGAACTTTCAAAATGTGCACGTATAAAAATTCCAGAGATCTCAATCGATTTATTTAGCAGGAGAGTCGGGGGAATCAGATTTAAGGCTAACTCGATCGGGTTCGCTTCGACAGCGGTATCAGTTGTGGAGCGCGGGAGGAGGAGAGGTTGTTGAATTTATGAATCGTTGTCAGCAAGTGTTAGTGGCGGGGAGGGGAGGGGAAAGAAAAATCATTGAGGTTGTGATTTGCTCCACGCGCCGACCCGTTGCATGTTTGTGTCCAGGTTTTGGATAGAAATGGCGAAGATCCAGCAGCTTCCTTCTCAGGCCAGCTCTCCTGCACAATCTCCTGCAGCCCTTGAACTCCCGACACCGACCAATCGAAGATCAAACCTTTAAATAACTAAAAGAGGCTCCTCTATTCTGTACAGTAACACGATGAGTCATCATGAGACAGCTCGGGGGGTCGGGACAAGGGGGGGAGATGGTATGATAAGGCATGTCTACTGAGTGCCTACACTGAGTAAAAGGTCCTGTGCAATTAATGAGGCCTCCTCAGCTAAAAAGACTATCTACATCAGTAAAAAGCAATCTTCCACAAGATGGCCGCCTTCCTGGCGCCTCAGTCGGTCAGTGTTTAAAGCGGCCTCTCTCAAATAGACATCCTCCTCAGCTCAAGCTTTTATCAGCATCATTGTCGCGGGACGCTTCTCCTACACAGTAGCCTACACAAACGACAGTGCATATATTAAACCATATGCAACGTCCGAACTAACGCCTTCCGACAAGATACTAGTGAAAAAAAGTAAGTGCCTGGTGACTGTTGTTATGTAACCTGAATTAAAGAAGTGGTCTAAAGGCTGCCATGTTGTGAACTGAGACGCTCCATCCGGAACAACGGGACATCCTGAATACAACTGGTTCATAAAACGCCGCCCACGCCCGGACATATGAAAGATTTTTTTTTTTGTTTTTTTTTTACGAAGTTATAAAAGATCTTAAACAGCATCTCATATCTGAACAATCAGCAGCAGCAGCGGCAGCGGTGGCGGCGGTGGCGGTGGCGGCAGCGTCTCAAGCCCAGCTGTAAAATTTTCACCGCAGTTGTGGCTCATAAACGCGACCCGGGGCCTAAAAAGAGCTTCCGGCTTCTGTCCCGGTGCTGCCGACGTGAAGGGGCCGCTTGTGAACTGGAGGGACTTCTTCCACAGGAGACCGTTTAAGGCACGTCCTCCCTCTCAGTGTCTTCTGACGAAACGTTGTTGTTCACAGTAACACAAGTTCAGACCGAACAAAAACTGTTAAAGTGTAAAAGTGTGTGTAGGTGTGTGTGTGCACGATTGATTAATTTGAAATCACATCAAAAATAAGGATCTGTCAAATGTGTCTTCCAGATCCTGGGAGCAAATAAATGTGAGAGCGTGGAGTAAAATATTCTACAGAAAACAGAAAAAAAACAGGAGTTAAGGACTCAAGTCTTTCTGGCTTGTCGGTTGAACAACCCTCCTGCCGCCACCAGGGGCAGACAGAATACAACTACAGATACTAAAACAGCAGTGAAATATTATACCAAAAGAACACAAAACAAGAAAAAAACTTAGTGATTAGCACTAACATCTTTGTTATTCACAACGTTATCAGTATTATTGTTGTTCTTATACCCTGTTTTTTTTCTATAAGAATATCTTATTATCATTCATGATTGTATTTCTCACAGCAAACAGCTCTTTTGGCGTCAGGGATGAAGGAAGAGGAGGAGGAGCTGAGAGAAAGAGGAAAGAGAGAGGGGAGAACAGAAGAGAGATGGACAAGCCGGGCTGTCTCCTCCCAGAGACAGGGTCATTTCCCGTGTCCCGGCTCTGGGTGAACAGTGTCTACGTTCTGCAGTTCGCTCCCGTCTCCGCTCGGGCGCTCAGCGGGAGCCGATCAGACGGCACATCGGATAGCACCGCGCTCACACGTCCGGTATCAACCTTAGATCGGGCGTCGGAAGAAGTACACCGACTCCTACCACGCCGGAGGATGAAATGATGAGTGAGGTCGAGGGGGGACTTGACTGTGTTTGGACATAAAAGTAGCTTTGGCCATTTTCTGAGAGAGGGTTAACATCCCACATCTCCTCAGGGTGTCCTGATTTTTTATTTGAACCCATATTTTCTTGCAAAATCAAGATTTTCTTTCCCCTTATTCTTATATTTCAAAGTCTTTTCCTCAGTTGTCCCTCTCATCTTTCCAATATGGGCTATGAGTGTCTACAGTGTCTTTAGAATCATCCCTGATCTACTAACACTAGATGCCTCTATTGCTCTCCTCCTTCTCCCTTCGCCATTGTCCACTCCTCCCCCGTCTTTGTCTTTCACACGTCAGACTCGATGCTGGAGAGTTTCTCGTACACATGGCCATTGCTTCCATTGAAGGGACGCGGGGGACCGACCCCCAGCATGGAGCCGTGGTGGTTCATTCCACCGAGGCTGAGCTCTTTCGGGAACCGGGGTGCCACGTTGGACATCACCCCGGCTGTGGCGGACGCCGGCAGGTACGACGTTGCGCTCATCTGGCTCCTGAAGTCACTTCGGCTGTTTTTGGCAACTTGTTGCTGCTGCTGCTGCTGTTGCTGCTGCTGCTGTTGCTTTTTCATGTAATATTGTTTGGCGCCGTGCATCAGACACTGGTCGTCGCCAAAGGTGGGTATAAAGGGGTTTTGGTTTACCCGGTCGGGGTAAAGAGATTTGGATAAAGAGAATCCTGCCCCACCTCCTCCTTCCATCAAAGACCTGTCCCTGTCTCTCATGTCTCTCTCTCCGATGGAGCGGCGGTGGAGACCCTCACCGCCTCTGAACAGGCCAAACGGTGAGCCAGGCCCTTTCCGGCTGTCGCCTCCATAAAACAGCGGGTCCCTGTCTCGTTCCCTTTCTCTTTCTGAGCCCCCGTGGCGCTCAAATATGTGTGCAAAAGGGCTGGTGCCTTCCAGGTAGCGTTCCTTCTCCTTCAAGCTAACACTCCTGGGTGGGGGCAGCATTCCTCCCATACCTGCACCACTCATGCCTCCACCTCCTCCTCCTAAACCTCCCATCAAACTTCCCATCCCGCCCGATTCCTCTTTCTGAAGGTCGACAAATGCGTCATATGAGTGCTGCCTCCTAAGTGGCCCTCCACTCTTCCTCCTCTGCTGGGCCTGAGATTGAGGCTGAGGACCTCCGCCGATTCCTCCTCCACCTCCACCACCTTTCCCACCCCCCATCTGTTCCAAGAGGTGGTTGTTGTCTTCACTGATATCGTAGAGGTTTCCTGTCTTTTTACAACCTTCGCAGCGCATGCAGGTCGCAGAGCTCGGGCGGCTGTTTCCTCCACCTCCAGAGGTCCCACAGCTCATACCACCACCATAACCACCAACCCCTCCTCCATGCATGGACATCTTGCTCCCTCCACCGCTTGCCCGACAGTTCCTGCACTCCCACTCTCCCCCTGCCAACCCAGATCCTCCACCGCTCTTTGAATCAGACTTTTTGGGCTTGCTCTTAAGAAAGTCGTCCACTGGTACCAGGGTGGTGCAAGTCCCCACCCCTCCATCTCTGTTCCCGGGACCCTCTGTTAAGTCCACATGTTCCCACTGAGGAACGCCCTCTTTGGGCCGAAACTGGTCCAAATAAAAATCCCTTACGCTCTCCTTTTCTCTGAAAAGATAAGAGTTCCCATCGTTGTTTCCTCCTCCGCCACCACCTCTCTTGCGTTCAGAGGGCAAAAGTGGTGGGGAGGCAGAGCGGTGGCCATGGTAGTGGTGGTGGCTGATGTGGTAGGGTTTCCTCCTGTAGCCCAGCTCAATCTCGTCCAGCTCCCGTCTGGACTTAGCAGAGGCCGGCCTCTTTTTCAGACTATCGCGGTACTGTTTGCGCTTCTTGGCATTACCCTCCAGGTTCCCGTAAGTGACTGTGTGCGTGGAAATATCTGACACATCTGAACGTATATTCCCATCGTCATCTCCTCTCCCTCCACAGTAGCCATGTCCGGGGATGAAGGTGGAACTCGAGGCACCTCCCTTGAAGGAGAACTTCCCGTACAGGTCGGGGAGGCCTCCTTTGAAGCCTTGACCCGAGGGAGGAGTCTGCCCAGACAGCAGGTCAAACTTGCTCATGTTCCTGTGGGTCAGTGCCGAGCAGGGCTGGGTGGTGAAAATAGGAGCCACCCCTCCGCCCAGGCTGTCACAGTCGAACATCCCGCCCTCCAGAGAACTAGCACTGCCCAAACTATGGGGCCTGTTGGTGGGAGGTCCGGTGAGCCCCAGCGTTGAGCCGTGGTGGTGGAGATAGTGGTCCTGGTACAAATTGCTGTCCTTGAGGTGGAGGTTGCCAAACGTCCTCTCCACCTCGCTGATGTAGTCGCTGAACATGTTGTCTTCTGGTAGGTAAGGCGGCTTGCAGTCGGAGTGACCCGCCAAGCTGCGCCGGTGTTCAGAGATGTCATAAACAGAGGAGTCGCGGCGGATGAAGTCCAGAGCACTGTGCGGCGAGCCGTTCACCCCCGACAGGGATGCCATGTTCTTGGCGGTGCGCAAGAGACGCATAATGTTGGAATGGGTGTTGTTCATGGTGGCCGATGGGGAGTTCAATGCCGAGCTGCTTTTCTCTTCGATCTGCACCCCATGGATACAGCTGTAGATGCCCTGTGTGGGACAAAGACAAGCAAGAGGAAGAATTAAACAGAGAACTTCCCCAGTATTTGTTTTTCATCAATATTGCATGCTGACTCTTGTCCATACAGGCGATTTTGGATGCAAACACTCTTGAACGCAACCTAAAGCGTGTTTGTTCTTCTTGATTTGATTTTCTCACACATGTAACTACAGTAATTATGTGTAAAAAATGTGCACAGGCAACCCACACTCTGTAGACAGAGGACTATAGCTGCTACTGCTTTGCTAATGTGTTTTGAAGATTTAGTGCAAGCTGAACATGTTTTACACGATGCAGCTTTATGGATGGGTGAGAAAAATGTGAAAAAAAGAACATCTGGCCTGAGATACACTGCACAAAACACAATTTATGCTCCGACTCGTCCATGCTGTACATTCACTGGTGTGAGATAAAGTTAGAGAGCAAGCGAGCAAACAGTGGGAGGATTCAGAGAGGATAGGGTGGCTCGATAATGGATGATTGATATAGGCCAAGAAGCCGTAAAAAATCCCTAGGACCCACTTGTCAATACCTTTAATCAATGTGATTAGAATTCAGCTGAACAATACCCTCCGGCAGTTATTAAACACCTCAGTTGAACAGACCCTCAAACAGCCACTGGCCAGAGCATAGTTCCTTCCGTTCAGGGAAAGGCCAAGCGAAGGAGACGCGACCAGTGACAGAAAGATAAACAGCTCCATTTGCATTCAGTGATGTACGATACAATATTCAGATAAAAACGGATGCAGAGCGGAGAACAAACCAGGCATGACAGATGGGGAAAGGAGAGGACCGGATCAATTCCCGACAATGATTTTACTCTGTTTTTCTGCCGGTCTGTAGACGGCTACGGAGAGAAAGGGAACGCTTCGGCCGCCATTAAAGATCAAAGATCAACTAACCTCCTTCCTGGTTGCCTGTACAAGGGTCAGGGCAAGAGGTTAGGGGTCTTACAACTGCCAAATCTTCACTGCTATTTAGCTACGACTCCCCCTCCTCCTCCCTTTGTCCACTAATATGACTAGTTGACCCCCAGTTCTCCTTCTAATAGCCACTTGCTTCTGGTAATTAATTAGCTACATGGACAGTGCCTGCATTGCAGCAAAGAAAAAAAAAGGCTTCATCCTTCATTCTGGTTTTTATAGATAACATTAATACTTCTTTTAATTTCACAGTCTGTTAACGGCCAAGTATGCAAAGCTTGACAGTGGCTGAAACTAAGAGAGGTTAGCATAAATACAAAATGACTCAACGCTGCAGGACAAATTTATGCGCCCACCTTTGTAATATCATCTTTCAATGTTTATCTCGTCCCTCTCGTTCTCGACTGGGTTTCTTCTCTCCATCTGTCTGTTTATATAACTTGCCATCACTTTATCCCTTTTGATTTTCTTCGTTTATTGTTCTCCTTACGCCCCACCTGCTGCTAAATCTGTCGCGTCTTCCTCCCTTGCCATCTCATCTCTGACGGAAACACCGACCTTATTTTCAGGACGGTCTCCACCCTCCCCCCAATGGGTTTTGACCTTTATAGATGTTTGTTGCGTTGTTTAGAGATTTGTGGCAACAACCATGAGCAGAAACAAGAAGTTAATACTTTAGTGCATCAAATGTTGCATTTAACTTTGCCTTGATTGCTAATTTGCATTCAACAGCGGATTTTGTTTTCCAACTCCACAAGCCCACATAATGTAACAGTGGGCAGATTGCTGCAGGTCTGATGTTACTGTAGCTGATTATGTGCGTGAATACAAATATTTCCAAGAACTTTCGATCCACCAATGCGTCGCAGCAGGACGTCTTCAAATAACCTGATGCTCGTAACTCCTAGGGGTTGTAGAGGCTGGTCGGCCAATGGGTTCGTCGACTTCACTCCTGTGCCATGACGCTTTAAGCATCAAGTCAACTAGCCACCGACCACGTGACAATAACAACATGGATGCCTCCGGGAAGACAGTTGAGGAGCCCAGTGAGTCGTTGCAGCAAACTAGCAGCGGTTAAGGTGTGTGGAAATACTTCACGAAAGATGAAGATCATACTACCGTGACATGTCAGTCCTTAAATACAAGAAAAGTACTACTGCAGTGCATCTGAAAAGGCATCCGCTAACGCTAGCAGAAGAACGGTCCAAATTCTCTGGACAGCAGTTGCACGTCAACAGTTAGATTAAGTTATTAGACCTTTAGCTGCAGTACATGGAGAAGGCTTCAGAGAAATAACCCTGGCTACACTATCCCATCTAACACGCTGTGGAGTACTATTAAATGCTATTGATGGTGCTGAGTTGCTGCCTGTTTTTATACACGCTATACATATATACAGCACACAGTATGTAGCACATGAGCTGTCTGTTCTCAGCATATGTGTTCAGGTCAAGAATATAGATTTCATTACTTTCTACCGTTTTTATTAGTGTCGTCCTGTGATAAGAGACAGAAGGAGGCTGCACATCAACAATTTGATGGTGGATTTCATTGTCCTTTAGCTGCAGTACACAGAGAAGGCTTCAGATAAATACAGCCATTAAATGCTATTGATGGCGCTGAGTTGCCGCCTGTTTTTATACAGGCTAGACATACCTGCAGAGCACAGTATGCAGCACATGTATTCAGGTCAAGGATATAGATTTTATTGTTGCAAAGCATTACTTTCTACTGTGTTTTTGTTAGAGACTCAACTTTCATCACACAAAAGTCGATTTTAAAAGATCTGAAGTCGTGCAACCTCTACTAACTGTACACACAGCTCTGACTTTACATGTAACATAATTTAATAGCAGCGTGTGTGGTCTAAATATATGGGGTTAAATGCAAATTAACTTGATGTGACGGTGAGGGCTGTGAAAAGCGGAGCGATTAGCCCTCTACTACATTTACTGTTCTAAAGTCATCAGAGGCTTTTTAAATCAATATAATTAATTTGTTTCAGTCGTTGCAGGTGGGACCTGGAGGGGTAGGTAGCCCGGGGAGCGCTGCTCTCAAAACCACAGAGGGAGGCAGCGCTAACCGAGCGTGCAGCCATGACCGAAGCCACGCGACTCACGCCAGCCGTGACAGATGTCTCATTTTTTACACCGCCGAGCTTAAATGTTAATTGCAGCAATAACAATAAAGTTTATTGGATTACGCTGTGAAATTAAAAAAGCGGAATCAATGCGAGGGGCCGGGCGAGAAAGAAATAGAAAAAAAGAGAAAAAAAAAAAATGGCCACGGCTGGAGAGAAAACAAGTAAATGAGAAGTAGGGAACGTGGCCGAGGACTGTGGGAAAGTAATAACCGGTAATTTCCACCGTTGTTGTTGTTGTTTCGCAGTTCCCGTGCTACAAATGAACGCTCTCAATGAATATTTGTCCCCGAATATATTCACATGGTGAATCATCTGGCTGCATTTGTGGACATTTATTATTTTGTCACACTGCAGCAAAGACAGAGGTAATTTCTGTAAATGAGAACGAGCGCAATCTCTGAATGTTGCTCAAAGCGTAATTGGTCTCTAATCCAGTTCCCGTCCAAATTACAGTGATACAATAATCAAAAACAACATCGAGCAGCCCCGTTTTTGGAAACTGAGAAGTCACAACCATAAACAAGGCAATGACGTTAAAATTAACACCATACAAAATAATCAAAGTTGGGCACTGGAGCGTAATATTAGAGCAGACAGGAGAAAATGTATTTTTTTTTTCCTTTCTTCATAGCTTCTTGGCACAAGCAGCCCCGGCCAGCACCACAACAGCATATCAAATGGAGGGCGTGAGCAGCAGTGTGTGGTCTCCTCCGCTGTAAATTAGCCACGTGGTTCAGCCCGCGGCGGTTCACCTTCAGAGGCACGCAGTGAATTACACAGGAGCCATGTCAAAACAATTGGAATGCAAATCAAATACCTCGGGGGTGACTTTGTTCCCCCGGGATCCGGTGATTTACCCTCCCCTGTCCTGTGGCGGACTTTTTAGTTGAGTGAAATATTGATTTTTGGCTCAACATTTCGTAAATATTTACCTCGTGGGGTCAGAAAGGCCTGAGCGTCCAAAAAAAAAAAAAAAAAAGCTCCTCTACAGTAGGTGTTCACAATTTGAAAGGGAGAGTTTAAGTTTGATTATAATTTTTCTCTAAAACCTCAGAAAGACATTAGAGACAGTACGGCCAAGTAATAAAGGATGAATTTCCAGACAAGCAGGACTAGTAAATTGAAGAATTAGAGACAGTTTTGGATGTACTCCCTTATTTTTTCCGCCTTTTCAAATAGTTTTGTGGGTGTGTTTGGAAGCTCGAATGGTCCAGCACATGCCTAAATTAAAAAACTACCACAGCTGTATAGAGAGGAAAAGCCCCGCCCCTTTTATGAGATCAAATTTTGGTAAAAAAAAAAAATCTGCAGTAGTCAATCGCTGTTATTCAAACAAATAAATGTTTGAATTGCGCCGTGAAATTACACAGAAAATGTCTGCGTTAAATTAAAAGATAATTTTGCACATCAAGAAAAATCAGTCTTTGTGATCGAGACTTAAACTTTGGTCTCAGATAGAAAGATAGATAAATCGATAATAAGCGGATAGCTGGATAGATAGATCAGCAGGAATCTGAGGTTCTCTGATGATGGTTTGTCGGTTGTACCTCCAGGCTCAGGACAAAAGAGACTGTGCCTCGTGGACAGTTTCAACAGCTAAAGTTCCACTGATGTTCATTTAATTTGAGCAGTTTAGTTGTTGCCATGTGCTTTTTAACTGGTGGTCTGCATTTTATACCTGGTGCTGTATCTCATATTTGCGTATATTTGCTTACTTACCAGATGACAAATCACCTACTGTTTTCACTCCTGTGAGAGAGCGCTGACTACAGTAATGAGGATTTATTTGTCAGGTGAACTTTGTTTACCACAAATTGGCAACTCTGGTAACAAAGAGTGACTACTCTGCTGAACAATTCAAATATTTACTCTGAGTGGTGCTCAAAATTCTCAGCTTTCCAGGTGTTGTTCCTAACCTTTTGGTTTTCTGGGGAGAACGACGGCGGTTGTGGAGGTTTGCGTGAAAGCTGTCGAGTATTCGGCTGCTATAAAGGTGGAAGGTGTGCCAGATACCGAAGTGTGATAGCACTTGGCTTGTGCTTGGTTTCGATGCTTAAAAATCATGTGTGGTGTGAAAAATGCAAGCTCCAGTGTGCTTTCTCTGGCTTAAACAGACTGTACCGGCAATATGAAGTTGTGTCCCCTATCTGGCAACAGGCTAAACATGGTATTGAGATAATGTCCCTCTTCCTATTTTCTAGCTCCTAATTTGGGATTTTGAGGTATTCCAAGGCCCAGGGTGAAATGTATAGCACCTCCAGCTAATTCTGGGTCTATCTCAGGGTCTCCCAGTTGGCCACACCTAGTAAACCATGTCTCTCTTCCTGGTTCTTCCTAGTTTTCTAGTCCCTTGTGATGGATTTTGAGGTATTCCAAGGTCACAGGTGAAATGTATAGCACCTCCAGCTAAATCTGCGTCTACCTTACTGCCTCCCAGTTTGGCATACCTGGTAAACCATGTCTCTCTTCCTAGTTTTCTAGCTCCTTACGGGGGATTTTGAGGTATTCCAAGGCCCAAGGTACAATGTATAGCACCTCCAGCTAATTCTGGGTCTACCTTAGGGTCTCCCAGTTGGCCATACCTGGTAAACCATGTCTCTCTTCCTAGTTCTTCCTAGTTTTCTAGCCCCTTATGATGGATTTTGAGGTATTTCAAGGTACCAGATGAAATGTATAGCACCTGCAGCTAAATCTGGGTCTACCTTGGTGTCTCCCAGTTGGGCGTACCTGGTAAACCATGTCTCTCTTCCTAGTTTTCTAGCTCCCTTTGGTGTACTTTGAGGTATTCCAAGGTCAAAGGTGAAATGTATAGCACCTCCAGCTAATTCTGGGCCTACCTTATTGTCTCCCAGTTGGGCGTACCTGGTAAACCATGTCCCTCTTCCTAGTTTTCTAGTTTCTCATGAGGGATTTTGAGGTACTCCAAGACCCAAGGCGAAATGTATAGCACCTCCAGCTTATTCTGGGTTTACCTCAGGGTCTCCCAGCTGGGCGTACCTGGTAAACCATGTCCCTCTTCTTAGTTTTCTAGCTCCTTATGGGGGGTTATGAGGTATTCCAAGGCCCAAGGTACAATGTATAGCACCTTAAGCGAATCCTCGGTCTAGCTTAAGGTCTCCCAGCCGGCCATACCAGATAAGGTGTCCAAGAGGCACCCTCACCAGATGCCTAAACCACCAGCTCCGCTATGAGCTAACTCCAGACTAACTGATTCATTTATTTGTGCAATTCAAGTTGAGCTAGTGTCTGCAAAAATGCTACTTTATGAGTTTTATGGTACTATACCATACGGATGCACACATTCCTAGTATTTCTTGTAATTTCCGTTCCCTCTCCCACCCTCTCTCACCCTGCTGATTGAGAAGACGAAGCCGGGCTGGCCGGAGCAGACGCCCATGAAGCAGAAGCGAAGCTGCCAGTAGAACCAGTGCTCGCAGATGAAGGTGATGAGCGAAAGGGCCATGGCGGCGCCGAGCATGTAGAAGACGCCGGCCATGTTGTCCACGTCCAGCTGGCTGGACATCACCTCGTTCTTCTCGTGGTGGCAGATCCCCGTCAGCCAGAGGGACTCCAGCTCCTCCATCTCACCTGGAGACAGTAGATAAGGGATGAAGAGGAGGAAGGACAAAGCGAAGGAGACAGAAGAGAAACAGATGGTATGAAGGGAGAAGGAGGCAGGGGGAGACGGATGAGGGGCCAGAGAGAAAATGAGTCGATGGAGCAACAAGGAAGAAGTGGAATGGAGGGAGGCTCAATGACGACATGTTTTTAATAAAGAAAAGGGAATATATGTAAAACATAAAGTAGAGAGCAGGGATATGATGTAATAACAGGATGGGTGTTGGAGGACACAGGGGATAGAGAGAATGATGCAACAGAAGAAGAGAGGAGGGAAGATGGCGGGCAGGCGGGCGGAAGAGGGGGTCATGGTGGATAGAAGTGAAATACAGCTCTGAATCGTGCAGTAGGCTTCACAGCAGGCGGGAAGACGAGAAACACACACACACACACATTAATTACATCAATCTTATGTGCGCCCCTTTTCGGCAAACAATTGCGTCTGTAGGTGTCTGTGCTGCGTCTGGAGCCGGTCCCCGAGCTTCTGCTCTCTTTAGTGGGTCACCTTCTGTTTCATCACAAGCTGTTCTCTATCAAAGCCGACTGCGGCAGGACAGGCGTCGCTTAATTAATCACAGATTCAGCCGCCGTCGCCGCACGTCAGCGTGATTCCTGCACCGCAACCCTCACCGGCCTCCGAGTATCGACAAAGGATCTCAGCAGCGTACAAATTCAAACTACAGACACAATCACAATTCAGCCCGGATGAACTGATAAAACTGTGACTGCAACTAAGTTTCTAACTCAAGTTTTTGTTGAAAAGAGGGACGAATTAGTTTACAATCATCCAGGTCGTGGTACATTCAAAAAACAAGCTGAAACAAGGGCAACTGGACTTGATTGAAGTCATCCATGTCAAATTGGAAAATCCTTCTCTGAACAGAGGTGGACTCAGATTTAATCCATCATCAATTTGCAACACAGTCTGAACATCTGTCCCCAAGACGTTTCACGCCCGTTTACACCTTGAGACTGGAGAACATTGGAGAAAGAAAACAGGATCAATTACAAGAAAGAATCTGGTCGTTAACGCTAGTCACGTGAGTTTCTGAAGGGTAACACGCACAGATGTTCCTATTTAAACTCCAACTCCCCACCAGTCGTTTAAAACTAAAAAGGCTATTTGGGTGAAATGTCTTTCAGAAACTCTACAAGTCCATTTGTCCTTGTTTGAGCTTGTTTTTTGGACACAGTGGACTTTAGGACTTGTAGGACAGTTCAACACTGTAAAATGTTCACATTATATAAAGCTCTGTGCATTAACAATGGCTTAGCTATCTAACTCTGAAGCAGCTAATTAAAAGCCACCCATTGTTCCATTTTATCATGCACACCTGCTCCTTTTTAACAAATACAAGAAGAAACTTAATTTTTGTCCTTGGAAACACTCACTGCAACCAAAAGGAGAAAAAAAAACCTGAGATGAACTTTTTTTTTTTGCTTTGAAATGGAACTAATGGGATCGTGGTTACGAAATTGTGTAAATTGCTTGGTGTTTAAGTTGGAGGCTAGGTAACTGTTGGTGTCTGGAAGGCTCAACAAGTCTAACATCCAAAAAACAAGATGGTTCAGGAGGTGGGGGAGACAAAAGCTACAAATTGGTTAGCATTGCCAGTCCCCATTGGAGAGTCACTCAAATGCTTGGTGCTGGTTTGGAAGAGGTATGACTGTATATATCTCACAGAAACTAGTGACGCAAACGCATATGATTGGTTGACGTGTCACTGTGTCAGAGGAGCAACAAAACATTAGAATAATTGGAGTAATTGGAGTCGAAACTTTCTGAGGACAGAAAGGTTTAACTGTATTGTAAATTGATGGCAGATTATATCTCAGTCCACTTCCCCTGTTCAGAGAAGAGGTTTCCAATTTGACATAGATGTCTTCCTTTATTCCTCTTTCAAACCATCTGTCATCTCTGGATAAAATGTGGATGTCTTCAAAGGAGCATCCTTTGCCCTTCAGGTGTATGTGGACAGCCGAATCCTGGTCCTGAAGAGATATCAGGTGTGGAAGATGATGATGATGATGATGATGATGATGTGAGATTCAGATGGGTAACAGCCAGAGATGTTCTGATTTAAACCCCAACTCCCCACAAGTATTTAAGTATTTAACTGAAAAAGCTACTCGGATGAAAAGTCTTCAAGAAACTCTACAAGTCGAAGTTGCTGCTTTTTTGTTTTAGATAAACCACAGACAGTATAAAGATGGACAGCGGAAGGGTTTCTCAAAAGTGAAGCCAAAGCAAGTAGAGCTCCCCCTGGTGGCTGGCTGCAGTATAGGTCATAAGCTCCACCTCCTCCATGTTAGTGGGCGGGACTTGGGCCAAACTAAAACACTAAAATACATGTCAAATAAATTATTTTTTTCAAGGTTTCTGTCATTTTAGGTAGTTAATATACTGTTGATGCATGTTCAAGTGTCAATTTTTTTTGGATAAGTTTCATTTTAGTTAGTTAATTGACAATTTAGCATTTTAGCATTTGCCATGCCAATCACTCCGTAAAGCGGCCTGTAGGATCCAACATTTCCTTGTAACTGGTGGAGGTAGATCAGAGCGTAGTATTTATTTACCAAAAACCGGGTGAGTCTGGATGAAGTGTGGGTGGGGCATCAATAATCGTGGCTTCACGTGGCTCCACTATCGGATCGTACTGCGCAGACTCTGGCTCCAATATCGCAAGATGGCGCTGGCCGTATCCCCGGGAAAATAGCGTCAGTTTAGCCAGTGCAAGGAAGTGGGGACGCATAGTCCATATTTATATACAGTCTATGGGATATACCATGACCTGGATGACTGAGAACCTTTACAAACAGTTTAGCAACCCAACAACCGAGTAGCTTCTTCAGGGAAGTATTAGTTTTAGTTGCAAACAGTTTAGACGTCTGAGTGGATGGTGTGCAAGATGAGAAAGAAGACCAAGACTGAAAGGACCAAGATAAAGCAAAGAGGTTCAGTGAACACTAGCGTTTTCTTTCAGCCTGTTTCCACTATTCCTAATTTTAGCCACTTTCTAAAATCTAATTACTTTAAGTATGCATTGAAGTCAAAAGTCAGATGAAAAGCTTATGAAGCACATTTTAAGATCTGGAAAATAGTAGAAACCCTTTCATCAGCCACGTCTGATATCTCTGAAACGATGCAACAGGTCTTTCTTTGGCATCACGAAGGGCATAAAAGGTCTTCAAAGTTTCTACTTAACAGCCATTCAAAAAAAAAAAAAAGAAAATCTAAATTGCAGTTTAATTTTCAGGACAGCTGTGATGTATTTTTTGCTCAGGCCTGCGTCAGACTCCCTTCCAGACCCTTCGTACCAGGCCACCGGGCTCTCCGCGTGAGTCTGAGTCCGCTTTCTAGGCCACCGGGAGGGGAGTGGATGGCGAGGCGTGGCAAAGTGACATTGAAATCCTGAGAGGGGGCGAGACGGGGCCGCTCGCTTCCTGTAGTAATGCTGTTGCAGTGGGCATGGCGGGGACGGGGACGGGGACGGGGGGGGGTGTTACCGCGAGACGACCCACATTGAGACACACGAGTACACATGTGCGAAAAAGTTTGACTCACATCAAAGTTTGAAAGAGTTAAATGTGCAGCTATCCGATAATCGATGAGGAACAAAACAGAAAACACTCTTAGCGAGTTATATGTAGGCTGATAAAAATAAACCCGTGTCAAAAATAATCAGAAATACTCCTTAACACACATACACTCCCCTCGCTTCCACACATAGACACTCTCATTTTCAGAGGGCTGACCCATATTCACATGTGCAAACACACACACACACAAGCACGGTGTCGAAATACACCAGGAGCTATGCTGGCACCCCTAACTGGGACGCAGTATAGCGGGCCCCCGGAGGGCCCTTGGTTCAGGATGCTCACAACACGCTGGACGGCGCCCAACTAAACTAGCAACAACACACGCACACGAACCTACACACCGAAAAAACTTTCATTACATTTCCCCGTCTGAATTGAGCCGTATATCACGACAACGGGGCGCCGTGAAATTAGACCGTTAAAGTCGATGAACTTAGCGAGCGGCCGTTGTTTTCGCGACACTCTGACTTGTTTACGACGAGGCGCTTTCGCTTCGAACCCATAAAGCATATACTACGCAGGTTAGGGACGGTCATTTCGTTTCACCGCCCCTCCCCCACCCCCGGCTCGTTCAGGAGGCTCATTAACGCTCCAGCTAGAGCTGCAGTGGAAGTGCATTTTGGAAAAGATCAAACCCAAGAGAGCTTGGGCAGTGTCCCGTAAAAAAAAAAAAAGCATGATCGTAAAGCAGAGGGGCCCCCACAGCGGCGCTAAATCTCAAATTATATTCCTACTAGCAGCGTCGTACCTCTTCTGTACTTGATGTATTGTATGAGAGGGAGAGTTTCTGTACATTTGAGTTCCAGAACCAATTAGACACCAAACCTCCGTCCTTATCCCTAATAAATAGAAATCTTACTGTCTGAATTCTTTCCCAAGACGTCTGTGAAGATTCTCAGTCATCCAAGTCGTGGTATATCTAAAAATAAAGTCCTAAAACAAAGGCGAATGGACTCGTTTGAAGTTCTTCTTCGTTTTGAAAATGGCTGGAGGGTAGTTAAGGGTTTTTGTGCGGAACATCTGTGGGTGGTGCCTGCTCGAAACCGATGATGATGATGATGATGATTCTGACTGAAGCAAGAGGACCGGATTCAACCAGACGCAGCATAAACCCCACCGGACCCGCTTTCCGTCAGTCGGCGGGAAAAACGTTCGGCAGCCGAAGAGATTTTCAGGCAAAGAGGTGAGGGAATCAATCAAGCCCGAGCTGCGTTTTACTTGCCGAGGACCGAGCTAAAGGCAAATATAGAACACAACAATCAAGAGCTGGAGGAGGCCGCAGTGGGAGAACATCAGCAGGGAGTGTCTGGTGGTCAATCCAGTTTTTCTTTTAAACAAACCTGAACCTTTAGCCAGAATGTCTTAACATCTCACACAGCTATGTTTTGCTGTGTGTAGGCTGAATGAAGGGTAAATGAAGAAGTTTCTATTACGTCTCAAAGGATAATTCAGGTTTATTACAAACTAGATCTTACGTATTACATACACGGATCAGGCATAACATTATGACCACCTTCCTAATATTGTGTAGGTCTCCCTTGTAGGCCTCCAAAACAGTTGTTACTCATCAGAGAATGGACATGGGCCTTCTGAGGGTGTCCTGTGGTGTCTGGCAACAGGATGTTGTGGGGGGGGGGGTCTTTGAGGGGAGGGGCCTCTGTGGATCATCCCACAGATCAGTTTGGGATCTAGAGAATTTGGAGGCCAGGTCAGCACCTTGTGATGTTCTTCATGACTGTTTTTGTGGTTGCATCCTGCTGGGGATGTCTGCTGCCATCAAGGAGTGTCATTGCTATGGGGTGGGGGGTGCCTGGTCTGGTCTAGGTGGGTGCTACATGTCTAAGTAACATCCACACCAATGAATGCCAGGTCCAAAAGTTTCCCAGCAGAACATGGAGTTGTCACAAGATGGTCGATGTTATTTACTTCTCCTGACAGTGGTTTTAATGTTGTGGCTGATCGGTGTAGACTGCAGGTTTGCTTATTGTTGCTGCTAATAAGAAGTCAAACGAGACAAGGCGGCAGGCAGTCAGATGATGAGTCATGTTTAGAACAAGCTCTCAGGTTTTCGTTTTTCGCTAAAGGTTTAATTACCAACATTTAAGGTGCAATGAATTTGAGATTTGACTGAAAATAACTTTTTTCTTAGATCCTCAGATTTAGGTACAAGGTTATCTGAATCGGTGACTGATTAAAATAAGACCACAGTTGAATTAACTTATCCTTTAATGTTTGTTTCAAGGTTGTCGGGAGGTTCTGATCTGTTGCGTCCGCCGACAACACGCGGGCCTCGTCTCGGCAACTGCGCGACACTTCAGAACGGCTGTATCGCTGCTTTAAACCGTGCACTTAAGCATGAATAAATAAAAAGGGAACAGCTTCCTCACCGTCTCCGAAGAGCTGCAGGATGGCCAGGTCCACGTGTCTCTTCCAGAGCGACTCCTTCTGGATGGCGATGCCGTAGCCCGTGGTGGCGAAGATGTAGCCGCTGCCGATGGTCACCAGCTTGCAGCCCTCGTCCCTGCCCGCCATGTAGTTCAGCACGGCCGCGTCATAAATGAAAGCGTCTAGTTTGCTGAAGAAAAAGAGACAGAGAGAGAGAGAGAAAAGGAGAGAGGGGGAGAAGAGATAGGTTGCAATTAATTAGCTCTTAGGAGTCAGACATCTCAGCTACAACGTTCCAATTAACCTGCTAAATAGCACTAAGCCGCTGATAAGCGTAATAGACTTCCACTTGGTTTGCCAAAGGCTGGAGCTGGCACACAGACCGCCGAAAAGGCAAAGGCACGCTAGAAGGAAGCTGAACAGGGGAGGAGGAAGTATTATTGGAGGTACAATATGTTCACATGAATTTAAAACAAAGAACTGGAGACCTTTGTTTTGCGTTTACCTGCTCTGTGCTACAGAACCATCAAATTGAGTTTAAAGAAAATTTTATTATGAAATGCCAATGATGATTTAGCTTTAATACAATGAACATGGCGGCTCAGAGTCCATATCTTCAAAAATACAATAGTCGATAACCCCTTCTGTTGTTCTCTACTGCATTTTGTGAAGACTCAAATGCAGATGTGATCATTCAGGTATGAAAAAGAAAACACTTTTTTGTTAGTTTGACATAAAACAAAACTGCTGCATTTCCTTTGATTAAAAACTGGAAGTCAATTAAAAACCAGGGTCTGGGATAATGGCTGGGTTCACGGTCGATACGCGAACGAGTAAAGATGACTAAACTCCTCGCGCCGGTCGTATAATTTAAAACTGAGCCGGGTGTACATTTCCACTGATTTAATTTAATAAATTCAACAATATAAATATGTTATTTTCAACAGTTTGTGGTTCTGGGTTACTCAGCTCAAGTATTATTTTCCTATTTCGGTCACAGTGGGTGTATTGGTTTCGTTGTTCTTTAATCCCGTTCAGTTGTTGTGGCGTATGGCTCGCCTGCAAGAGTTTGACAATAAAAGCACCGACAAGAAACTGAGGCTCAGTCCATTGAGAGGGCTTTTAATTTGAAATGCCAGCAAGGCTTGTTGAGATTGTATTCACAGGTCAGAAAGGAACCAGTCTACAGACAAATTCGAATCTAGAAACTTCTTCCTGTGAGGCATCAATGCTAACCATCTTTGTGTGGCCTAGATGCCTGATCAAGCTGAAGTTGTTGTTCTTATAGAGAACACAGGTACATTCACCACCAGAACAGCAATAAATGCCGGATTTCCAATCACAAAACTGCAGAGAACATAGCGTTGAGTGCTTGTAATAACTTTGTCTCGATTGTCGGTGAACATGAACCACATATAGGAACGACATATAGGTGTGAAAACCCAGTACGAAATCAAGACCTTCCTCTAACACTGGCCGGCTTCAAACGAAGGCCCCCTTGGTTACTTTAAGATGAAATACAGTAAAATTAACTACTGTGCCGCCGCCGCTCACCCAGCCTTGAGACTCTGCAGGGCTTCATTCACGTTCCTCTGGTGGAACTTTGTCATGTAGGAGTGCATCTCTGGATAATTGTTCCGAATGTTTCTCTCCGTGCTCCCGTTAGGAACGGTGCCGAAGCGAAACGGAGGCGAGAAGTCGTTGGGGCTCTGGAACTGAACAAAGTACAGAGAAAGAAGTGTAAAAAAAAAAAGAGATCTCCTTTACAAAATACAGACGAGAGAGTCAGTGGCCACTTTTACACCTTACCTTTTTGTCTGACAGACCAGACACCTGGTCCACATATTCTTCTTGGATCATGAAAGCAGCCAGGTTGGCAGTGTAGGAGGCCAAGAAGATGACAGCGAAGAAGGCCCACACTGACACCATGATCTTACTGGTGGTGCCTTTGGGGTTCTGCACAGGCACGGAGTTGTTGAAGACCAGACCCCACAGCAGCCAGATGGCCTTACCGATGGTGAAGGACGGGCCGTGAGGCTCTGAAAGAAACACAGTTAAGGAATTACGTGACAACTCAGTTGCTGAAGGAGTGCGTGGGACAGCTAGACAGTTTGTGCTGCCGAGTTCCCAGCTCAGCAGAACAATACTGAGTGTCCTCTTCAACTCTTGCACTTGTCGGAGGACGCTTCGGACAAAGGCAGGACACTGATGTTAGGGATGTTCCAAACGGTTGCCAAAAATTGAATCCCTTGAATCCCTGAACATGTCTGCTGTTTCTGTCAAAATATGTCAATAAGTTGCCTCTCTTGATGGTGCACTCCTGACAAAACAGCAATGTTCCGGTTAGCTTTGGTTGATCAGAAGCTAACGAGCTAGACTTTGTTCGTGCACATGAGAAAGTCAGATTTACGGTTGCATGTCAAGATCTAGCGGCGTACCCTTAAGAGTATCCTTACCGTTTGCCCCCAGAAACGTGATTACACATTGCGCCAACGTAGGCTACAACAACAATTATGCTTGGTCTAAAAAGTTCTTCATTCGGCGTAGACTTTGCATAGATCACCCGCGGGAGTATAAAATGAATGACATAACGCCTGGATAGTCATAGTTCTTCTGAACTGAAGAAGCTGTTTAGATGAACAAATCCAGTTGCCCTGCCATGATATTGTGTTTTATAATCTCAGTTGTAATCCCGATCAGTTTTCTTTGTGTTTCCTGTTTCTGTTCTGATAATTTCTTCCTTAGTGTTTTTGTTTCTTGCTTTACATCCTGCGTCTTCACCCTTTGATTGGTTCCTCCTTGTGTGCTCCGCACTCCGACCCGTGTCTCGTCAATCCTTCAGCCCATGTACGCCAACCAGGCATAACATTATGACCACTGACAGTAAATGCAACCACAAAAACGCTTTCGGAACAACTACAACAAAAAAACATCAAAAACAGCACAAGGTGTTGACCTGGCCTCCAAATTCACTAGATCCCAAACTGATCAAGTAGCTGTGGGATGATCCACAGAGGCCCCTCCCCTCAAAGGCCCCTACTAACAACATTATGTTGCCAGACACCACAGGACACCCTCCGAATGCCCATGTCCATTCTCTGATGAGTCACAACTGTTTTGGAGGCAACAAGGGAGACCTACACAATATTAGGAAGGTGGTCATAATGTTATGCCTGTCAAGTCGCCTGTTTCCTTGTGTTTTGGTTCAGCTCCATCGCGCTTCCCTGTGTTCCTCAGACTTTATCTTGATTTTGGGTTTTTCTGCATTATCCCGGAACGCTTTTTATTCCTGATTAGTACGTTTTCGTTAAAGTTCTTTTGTTTCCTGTTCCTGCTTTTGGGTTCTACCTCGCCACTTTGTTCAGCTTCATTTGAATACATAATACCCGTTTGCTCTGTCTGTCTTGCTAAGACTAGCATCGAGACGATACTTACAGAGCAGCTAGCACCGCTACAGGCTCTTAGTTTAGTTTTATATCACTTAAATAAGTGATAAACATATATATCCCACGTGTAATTCATTTATTCTCTGTTTTCTGTTAGGAGCGGTGTTGGTTCAGTTGTCTGTGAGCTGACAGCCATTCTGCTGTGATTAGCAGTTGGTTGGTAATGTCTGTGTGGGCATGTGTGACAGAGAAATACTGAGTGTGTGAGCGAGCTCGTGGGCGCGTATTGTTTGCGTGGAGCTTTTGTTCGCGGACAAACCGGCGTCGGCGTGCCAAATATCTGCTCGTGTGAAGTTTGCGAGGAAAAGTTGGTTGAATGAATCGGGGGCGAGGACTTTTTACAAACCCGCAAGTCGAGCCATTGATACGTTTTTTTTTTCGACTCCAAACTTCGATCTTCACGATAAAAAAAAAAAAAAAAAAAGACGAGCCGATAAGAGGAGGAGGCTCGCAGAAGAGAACAGCGCTTAAGGGAGGAGTACATCTTCTCCAGGAGATGATGAAAGATGAGAGGAGTAAAAAAAAAAAAAGAGACCACTGTCTATTTATAGCCACATCAGAGATGGAGTTGTGGGAGACATTGATTTTTTTTTCTCATCTTTTCAGGTGGGGAGATCTAAGACAAAAACGAGCCCCTCGCTGTCAGAGCTGACATGTGATTTTTGGGAAATATGGAAATGAATGCAAATGAGTCGTCCGGTGTCGGTGTGAGGTATGCAGCAGCAGCAGAGGTTTGCTGAAACCCATGCACTGAAAACAGAGGAAGAGGAGGAAGAGGAGGAAGAGGAGGAGAGGAAAATGAAGTCATTGGGTCAGTGAGAACGGCTGGTCTATATGTGGAGGCGGCCCGCAGTGTGTTTTATTTATTTTTTTATCGTCTCTGTCGGTGTATATGCACAGACAGTTTGCACAACACAACCCGCGCTGTTATAGACAGAAAGCATCACCTGCAGAGCATCTGTACGTGGTAGGGGTTGATTCTACTGCTGCCGTGACGCTTTAAGCAAGAAGTCGACTAAAAAGACATCCGCTAACGCTAGAAGAGGAACGGTCCAGACTGTATAAAGATGGACGGCGGAACTGCTTTATATACAGCCTATGGCCCAAATCCTCCAGACAGCAGTCAATTAGCAACTTCACCAAACGTCCTGCGGTAACAGAGAGAAGGAGGCTGCTCATTGTCCAAAGTCATTACACCTTTAGCTGCTATACACGGAAAAGGTTTCAGGGATACACCGCAATTTTATTTATTTATTTTTAAATCCCGGCTACATTATCCTGCCTTACAACACGCTGTGAAGTATTAAACGCTTCTGACAGTGCAGATTTGTATAGGCTAAACATATCTGCAGCGCACAGTGTTGATAAGCTTGTGTGTTTATGTTCAGTTCTTTTTTGTCCTTGATGTCAGTGAATGCACCATGCGAGAGACGCAAGTCATGGTAGAGCTGAGAGTTTGCCGAGTGAGAGCCACGTTCAAGCTTCAGTTACCTCGCAGAAAAGCCTCCGTAGCTTCTTTTGTGTGAAATGCTACAATATGTATTCAGGTCAAGAATTTAGATCTCATTGTTGTAAAGCATTACTTTCTATGTGTGACGTCATCGTTCAACCCCTGGTACCTGGAGAAGATGACTAGCTGGGGCATTACTCATCCAAACACCCTTTGTCTGACTGACCAAATTACCTGCCGCCATGTTCTCTGCGTCCTCTCTCCTCAGCAGCAAAGATGGAGAACTTTACATTTGTTGAAAGTGATTGTATGCGGCTCTAAATTCAACCTCAGCATGCCCTCCCATCACATCAGGTGTAAGAGTGGGAGAGAGAGAGAGAGAGCGAGACGAGAGACGAGAAAGGCGACACGGATACAAGACTGCACAAGAAAGTGTCTGGAATTATTTATACACCTCTGTCCTCAAATAGTTCCCCCCTCTCCTCTCCAACAGGTACCAAGCCTGTGCCGGTGTGTGTGCTTGAGTTGAACTGAGGCTTCTCACCTTTGCCGTCAGCCAGACAGCGGTTGTAGCCCACAGGGCTGAAGTACTCGAATATAAACACGGCCATCGCCGACACCAGCAGCAGCATCACGAACATCATCACCCACACATCGGCGCTGAAGGGCTCTGGAGGCCGAGAGAGGGAAGAGGGGAAGAGATGAAGGGAGGCGAGGGGGATTGAGGGAGGACGGAGATAAGGGGGACAGAGGGGAAAAGACCGGGAGAGAGGGAGGGAGGAAGAAGAGGAGCAAGGGGCGGCGGAGAGAGAAGGAGAAAACGAAGCAGGAGAGGAGAGGGCAAGAGAGAGAGATATGCAAATATGGTGCGCCAGATTGAGAAGAGGAAGGAAGCATCAGAGAAATGGAGTAGGAGTGGGAAATGTAAGAGGGCACAGAGACCGGGAGCAGAAAAGAGAGAGAGAAAATAAACAGTTAGACATATTATCTTCCTCTCCAGCACATCTCCGGCGTGAATGTGCAAATGCACAAAAACTTGGCTCTCATTACTAGTTTTAGTTCAACTTCTAGAGGTGGCAGAACGATATTAACCCACGGGGACCTGATGAGGATCCGTCTAACGCGAACAAGTCTGCCAAGAACGCTGGCGAGAAGCTGGTAAATCAAACGGCAAACCTTATTCGAAAAGACTTTAAATATCTGAGTCCAAACATCCCAGAAATCTTAATTATGTTGTGCATATTTGAGAAGAAAACGCTATAAAGGGAGGGGGCGTGGCCTTAACCTCATGATGCAACTTATTGTCACAGATTTAAATATTTATCATGCAGATTACACGACTTTACATTTTTAATTTTTCACGTAGTTGCGCCCCTCTTTTGCAAAATCTGGCAAAATGGTCATAAAAACTCGACCTGTAGGTTGGTATGAGAGGATCTAATACTTAAATCATGCAGGCTAGACAACCAGGAGGATGAACGTATTAAAAAGTAGATCACAATCTGTGTCTATAAACTCTATAAAAGATGGCAATCACGTGAGCAACGGCTTTGCAACGGCTCACCTAAAAATGCCGACGGGGAAACGGTGCCGTTGCTGCGGGAGACCATGACGCTTATGCCCGTCTCGATGAAAGGGACGGAGAAGTCGATGACCTCCGACCTCTCCTCGTTGATGGTCAGGGAGCCGACGGCCATGTGGGCGTTTTTTAACACCACCTGATCAAAGGGCGAAAAAGAGGGAAGTGGAGAAAAGATCAACTACCGCCAACTACCGGAACTCCGTTTTTTTAACTTTTTCCCCCGAGGGGCGTGCAGCTGCAATAAAACCATTAGAGAAACAAATGCAATCGACACAGTCAAGAATAGCTCGGAGTCGGATAAAAATAGAATATCACAGCCATCGCCTGATATGAGAGGGATTGTGCTACGTCTCCAAACATGAGTGATTCTTGCTGGGAAATTTAATAGAGAGAAACCAGAACTTTGTTACAGTTTATGTGTTGGATTTTGTTTTTTCTCTTATATGTGGAAATTTCTATATAAATATTTTTTTGTTAAATGTCCTATAAGCACTTTAACGCATATACACCAATCAGGCATAACATTATGACCACCTTCCTAATATTGTGTAGGTCTCCAAAACAGTTGTGACTCATCAGAGAATGGACATGGACCTTCTGATAGTGTCCTGTGGTGCCTGGCAACAGGATGTTGTTATTGGGGGGGGGGGGGGGGGGGGGTCTTTGAGGGGAGGGGCCTCTGTGGATCAACCCACAGATACTTGATCAGTTTGGGATATAGTGGATTTGGGGTCAAAACCTTGTGCCGTTCTTCATGCTTTTGTGAGTTGTTCCTAAAGTTAGGCACCCCCACCCCATTGTCTGGTCTAGGTGGCTGCTACATGTCTAAGTAACATCCAATGAACAACTAATGAATGCCAGGTCCAAAAGTTTCCCAGAAGAACATTGTAATGTCACAAGATGGTCAATGTTTTCGAGTCTCCTGTCAGTGGTTTTAACGTTATGGCTGATCGGTATAGAATATAGAATTATCTGCCTATTATACTACACTAGTATTATGTCTAGGCTTCACAGGGAAAGTTAGTCAAAGGGTATTTTGGAACACAAGGAAACCAGATGTGACAGGACGCGTTGAGAGAACGTTTGAATCAAAGGATTCAGCACAACGAGGCAAAGAAACTCGTGAAAATGGAGACGTTAGAAACAAAAACAGAGCACGGCGGGCAGAGAGAGGAGGACCAACACTTTCCACACTCCGAGCTCAGAGTGGACACTCGTGATGCTCAGCAGGGGTGGGGTGGCGGTAGAACGACGGAGAAAAAGACGGAAAGAGGGAGGAAGAAAATGGGTTACCATAGCGCAGTGGGTCACGGCTGCTTGAAATAGCCGCCCCAATGCCTTCCTCTACCTGCCTCCCTCCCCCTCAGCACCTCTGCACAGGTAGTATATTTAGCCCCAAAATTTTTTTACAGCCCTACAGCGCAGGGGTAAAGTGGGACGAGACTGTCTCTCTGAGTTAATAAGGCGTGTGTGACTAAGTGAGTCAAAGCTCCACTATGTGCTTCAGAGTTAGGAGTGTGTATGTGTGTGTGCATATGAGTGAGTCATAAAGGGAAAAAAAAAAACACAAAAGAGAAGAGAGGAGCGAGCGGACCTTTGTTCACGAGCTGTGAAGTGGACCTTTACAGGCGGGGAGAATATCGCGCGTCTACTTTGCACATTATCTGCAATTTTTTCCAAAGTGTCTGCTTGTGTTTCCGGGCGCATTCGTAACTTTTCGATCTTGTTTACTCCGCCAGCAAAGTGCATGTTCGCTTGTGTGTGTGTGTGTGTTTGAATGTGTGAACATCTCCCTGGGGAAGAGAGCGAGTCCATCCAGCAGTGTGCTCACTTCCTCTCGCTCTCTCTTTCTCCGTTCGTTCGCTCTCTCCATCTCCCTCCTACGACTTGTTCTCTCCGTGTTATGAAAGTGACCCATGTGGGTGTTATTGAGAATGAGTGAGCGAGGATCTGTTTATGTGTCTTGGCTGGTGTGTGTGTGTGTGTGTGTGTCTCTGCTAGCGAGGCCAAACTCATGTAATCAAGTGCATTGCTGCTAATATTTCAGATTAGGAGCATGAGGGGCAGGAGGAGTCAATGCGGCCCGGCGGAAACCCGACACGAATCGAGTTAAGATAAAATGTAGGGCCGTCTTCGAGCGCTCATCGATTTTCTCCCCCCTTCGCTTTTGATCTTTTGTCTTCGCGAGACGTGGTAAATTGCGCGAAGGCCCTCGGTGATCTCTGTGAGTGTTCAGGAGTGCGCCGTGACACGTCCTCGCGTGTCAGCATCGGGCACCGGATCTCGGTCCATTAAGAGCCCGAGATATACTGCCGTCCTGGCCGAGGTCCAGCTGGAGAAGGACAGGGGTCGGCGCAGTTAGATGCGGCAGATATGGCCAGAGAGAGGGGGTGATTTGACCTCCGGTGTGCACATATAGAACCACTTTAAACGCGGCCACGTATCCTATTGTTTCTGTAAATCGTTCACGCGTCACTGTCCTTGTCCTCCTAATGACTGCTCACCGGTGGAGGAGAGAAGGAGGCGGCGCATTACGGCGCTTTTAGTCGGGGTGAGAGCGTCTATTACAGGTGACCACGCTAACCGTTCGGCTCCCACTAAAGACACCGGCTGGATGACTATAATGGCTTTATGTAAGGGAATAAATGCATCAATCTAATGTAAATTGAATATCAAAAGTGTCACTGCGATGGAGGAAAAAAAAATGGAGGCATGCACCGATATATTTCCTAATATTGTGTAGGTCTCTCGTGTGCCTCCAAAGCAGTTTGGACTCATCAGAGAATGGACATGGGCCTTCTGAGGGTGTCCTGTGGTGTCTGGCAACAGAGCCTTGTTAGTAGGGGAGTCTTTGAGGGGAGGGGCCTCTGTGGATCATCCCACAGATATTTGATCAGTTGGGAATCTCGTGAATTTGGAGGCCAGGTCAACACCTTGTGCTGTTCTTCATGTTTTTTTGAGTTGTTCCTAAAGCGTTTTTGTGGCTGCATCCTGCTGGGGATGGCTGCTGCCATCAAGGAGTGTCATTGCTATGGGGTGGGGGTGTCTGGTCTGGTCTAGGTGGGTGCTACATGTCTAAGTAACATCCACATGAATGAATGCCAGGCCCAGAAGTTTCCCAGCAGAACATTGAATTGTCACAAGATGGTCAATGTTATTCACTTCTCCTGACAGTGGTTTTAATGTTATGCCTGATCGGTGTGTGTTTGTGACTTGAGGAACTTGTGACCTTTGGGTTTCTATTGATCTATTTGCCTTCATTAACAAATTGCCAAAGTCGGACAGCAGAAGTGCAGCTCTCTCTCACTGGTTGAATTACGAGAACTGACATCGACCTTACCTCCGGACCGGACGTCGATTAGGAAATGTTTGGAGCCCAAAATGAACTGTCGCAGCTGAGTGAACTGCGTGTACCCTGAGGGCGGGGTGCTTAACCCACCTGACATAAGTATTTCGGCCCTGCGGTGGCGGAGGGTCGACACGGGAGGGAAAGCTCATAATTCAATGTATGAAAACACACTTCAAGGAAGAAATGGACCCTTCAGGCGGCTCCCATGTGAGCTAAATATAGAGCAGGTCATTGGACTCAAAGGGTCGAACACAGACTGTAAATCTGCACCTCCCCCCTCTGATCTTGTCTTCACCTTCACCTACACATTGGCAGTAATTCAAGGCGTCTTAATGTAATAAACTCTCAGGATGTTCAATCAAGCATAGTAATGGAAATGTACACAGTGTACTGACCGTATAACCTCACATATTTTATTTGCAGTTGATGGACATTTTTTTTTTGTTGGTAAAACTCTGCCTGAATTTAAACTAGAAAAAACACTTGACTAGTTACGTTGAGGTTTACATCCACATCTGCATGTCTGCAGAGTTATATAATAAATGTAGTGAAGACTTTGAAGGAGAACATTATGATGTGAAATTGCCTTTGACGCTTGACCTCACTTAATAACTTTATCCTTTTAGACGTTTGTGTGAAATGTTTCTGGTTGTTAGGATTTGAATTTTTAAGGTATAGCTTAAAATGTGTATTATGCAATTGCATTTATCCACCAAATTCTAGTTACTTAATCCTAGAGGCAGAGTGAACGCTTGTACCAAATTAGAGGAGATTTCATCCAGTTTTTCCCAAGATATCGCATTCCCAACACTGGTTACGTAGAAACTAAGACAAATGTAGAAGTTATTAGTTTCTTATTATTTACAAATTTAAAGCCATTGCTTCAAGGTGAGATATCAGCTAAATTATGGCCAAAAATCATGTTCTATGAGCTGACAGAGACCTTGACCTTCGATGTTTCTACACCAAATTTTTGTCACTTCATCCTTGAGACAAAGCAAACTTTTGCACCAAATTTGAGGATCTTTCTTCAAGGTGTTCCAGAGATATCGCATTCCCAAAAATGGGCCGGACGTGCACAGAGGCGTAGGCATGTTTCTATGGAAGTTTGTCATTATTAGCACATGAATTGTGTATTGTGAAATCTTCATGTTGGCCACATTTCTGCCAAATCTGAAGAAATTCCTAAAGAAATTCCTTCAAGGTGAGACATCGTGTTCACCAGTTAATTTATGGCCAAAAAAATGTGTTTTAATGAGCTGACAGAAACTTTGACCTTTGACCTTTCGACACCATATTCTAGTCATTTGTCCTCGAGTCCAGATGAATGGTTCTACCAAATTAGAAGAAATTCTGTCAAGGTGATCCTTAGATATTACGTCATCAAGTGTATTTACGGCCAAAAACGAGTAGTAGGAGCTGACATTGATGTTGATCTTTAACCTTTCTACATCAAACTCTAATCAGTTCATCCCAGAGTCAAGGTGATGGTTTGTACCAATTTTGAAGATCTTTCTTCAAGGTGTTCCAGAGATATCGCATTCCCAAAAATGGGCTGGACGTACATAGAAGCAGAGGCATGTTTTTCTATGGAAGTTTGTCATTATTAGCACATGAATTGTGTTTTGTGAAATCCCACTGATCTTTGTCCTTTGACCAATAGATTCTTCATGTTGGCCACATTTTTTGCCAAATCTGAAGTAATTCCTAAAGAAATTCCTTCAAGGTGAGACATTGTGTTCACCAGTTAATTTATGGCCAAAAAATGTGTTTTAATGAGCTGACAGGACCTTTGACCTTTGACCTTTCCACACCATATTCTAGTCCACTTGTCCTTGAGTCCAGATGAATGGTTCTATCAAATTAGAAGAAATTCTGTCTAGGTGATCCCAAGATATTACGTCATCAAGTGTATTTATGGCCAAAAACGTGTATTCGGAGCTGACAGAGACGTTGATCTTTAACCTTTCTACATCAAATTGTAATCAGTTCTTCCCAGAGTCAAGGTGAATGTTTGTGTTATAGAGATATCGCAATTGTTAACACGCCAAATCACACCACGCTGCCAAACATGCTGATTTCACGTCCTAACAGCACCTTTTAAACAGCCCCAACGTCAATAACAGTGTCGCAAATTAGGTGCAATCTTCATTTCCAACCTTTGACAACAAATTAGAAATGAGGCTGTCATTTCATTTACACATGCATGACTCTGAGAGGCGGGAGAAGGCTTTTGCTCGTTGACCTGTGAAATCCTGCAGCCTCCCACTAATTGTTTGTTAATGGCCACTTCTCTTAAAAAAAAAAAAAAGCTAGTGTAAATATTATCTCCCCCTCACCTCTCCCACCATGCCGTTCCAGGTCCCATTGATTTTCTTGCCGTGCTTTCCGTTCGTGACCAGGTAGAGGTCGTAGGTAAATTTGACCGTCTTGGCGATCTTCTTCAGGATGTCGATGCAGAAACCCTTACAGCAACGCTTGATGTAGATCCCCGAATCCTTCGTCTGGTTGCTGCACAGATAAGCGGTGAATAATTATTTAATAAAAAAAATTAAAAAAACACACACACATCTGTCTGAACTGGCATGAATTAATAGTAAATGTGATTTGGTGGTTTTTGGCAGCGTCGCTCTCGCACCGATGAAGTGTGAAGAGATTCTACCTCGGGCCCTGTGAAGCTGCCGTGGGAAATTAACATCATTCGCAAGCAGGAGTTTTAGTTTTTTTTTTTTTTTTTGCTATTTCACTTCAGCAGTAGGTGGATCTGTGGGCTACTGTGGCAGATGGACAGAAAACTGATCCGTTATCAATGTACGTTGAGCTGAATTTTCACGACGATTTAACCGTTCATTCAACGGGACTTCGTCTCCATTCTTAATCTTGACTAGCAGATGAGCTTTCGCCTAGTATCCTGACACAGATCTGGTTTATCAGAGGTTTGAGTCTTACAGGGTTTTGATCTGTTTCCGGCAGGGTACAGTGTTCCTCATGCAGGTACCACTAAGTGGATCCACGTCTTCCACAATGACGAACGGAGCCTCCTCCAATGTCACAATGGACAGGTGGTCATCCTCCCTGGTTGCTGGCCCCCCATATAGTTCATAGCGAGGCCACACATGGTACTTCATGGACAGGGAACCGTTCTCCCATTTACCCACCTGCAGAGACACACGGAAAACAAAAGACATTCAGACTGATGCATGGTCTTTACTCAAATTTATTTGCGACTCAGTCTGGAAATGTAACAGTGTGAGGGAGTCTGCACTGTATTTAGGCAAAAGCGCCTCGATCTAATTAGGATTTTATAGCCTCATGCATCTTTTTCTGCACTCCTCTTGACATTTCTGTCAATTAAATCACAACAAGGTGACGAATGTGAAGGGAGAAGAGGAGAAGAGAGGGGAGAGGAGAGGCGAGGACTGAGACCCGGAGTATATAAATGAGAGCAAGGTTAACGCGAAGGACGAGACTGAAACAGAGCAGAAGAGCAGAATTCAGATGGAGATGGAGGCGAGGGAAGAGGGTGACTAGAATAAACACGGAGACGGAGGAGCGGTTGGGGAGATTAAACGAAGAAAAAGGCGGCTAATTTTGCCGAGAGGCAGAATCTGAAGTAAGAGAACGAGTCAAGCGGCGGAGAAAGAAAGCCACGGCTCATTCAAATGCAAAATGCTCTGCTCTTCTCTACGAGGAGTGTCCAGCTGCACATCTGGAGGGCCCTCTAGCCCTTGTGGCTGCACTCCACTGAATAAGCGTCATCAATTAGTCAATTTCCGCCCCGAAGCCTCTCACATAAAACCATACCTGGAACCCTTTTCTCCTAGATGGGCCCAGTAGGCCACTTTCATCAAGGTGAAGATGTGGGCGGAAGTGGAAATGGCTCATCAGATGATTGGACACAGTGTTAACGGAGGACAAGGCGGGACAGGGAGCTGTGGTGTTGGTGTGTAAAGTCAGGTTTGCACACTTGTGAAATATGCAAATGCACACTACGGGGAACACAATCTTGGCAAGGCTGCTTGGAGTGGACAAGCTTAGGCTGTGTATCCCCGGGGCACAAGGCAGGCTTTTTCTATCTAGACGGTAAAAAAAAAAAAAAAAAAAGGGATGAGCGGGAGTAAGTGACAGAGAGATACAGAGAGAGGGAGGAATGGGCAGGGAAAGTGGGTAGAAGAAAGGAAAAGTCAGCCTGGAGGCGAATAAACGGGACTGGACAGGGCAGAGTCCTCACACTACTTCAAAGGTGCAGTGGAAGGGTGGTTGTAGGAGCTGGAACTCATTAGGATCCAAGAAAAGTGGTTCAGCTGGAAGTCAAGCTAAGAATTAAACATGAGCGAGGGAGCGGGAGGAGGGGGGAGGAGGAGGAGGGATGGCGCAGGCTGCAAAGGGAGAAGAGTAGAGGGGGGGGGCAGGAGGGGAACGACTCACCTTGTTCTCTGATCAGAGGACAGAATATAGATTAGAGAGGCAGAAGAAAGAGAGAAAATACAGAGAATAAAGAATGGGGAGAGTCAAAGGAGTCAGACTGCAGGACACGGAAACAACGGAGGGGGAGCAGCAGATGCACGGTGGTGACGCGGCAGGTGGTGGGGGTGCATCAGGTTCATTTAAGGCTGTTGATTCAGAGTGTGACTCAGGACTGTTGTTGCCATATGGGCGCCTTCTCTTCCACCCGTACGCAAGAGACTTTTTAACTGTGTTCTTGTAACCTTCATTCACTGAACAGAAAGCCGACCGAGGATGTGTAAAGTTCGACTGAAGTTTGGCCAAAGCCTCACGCTGCCTCCGCCTCCTTGTCTTCTTCCTGGAGTGCATCCCGGTGCCGTGTGTTCCACAGGGAAGCAATGCGCAAGCAACCAGCCAGGCGTGATTCATCGGACCAGACCGCCGTCTTCCATTGCTCCGTGGTTAAGTCCTGGTTGCCATGTGTCTGTTATAGGAGCTTTCATTGTGAACAGGGGTCGGTATCATCACCCTGGCTGGTCTGCAAGCTTCATAGACCCATAGACATTATGAAATTTGAGCTACAGCATCTCGTCTGTTGGATCAGACCAATGAGCCTTGGCTTACCATGAATACTACTCCTTCCTTGGGCCACCTTTGATAAATACTGATCACTGCAGACCAGAAACATCTCACAAGAGCTTCAGGTTTGGAGATGCTCTCACCCAGTCGTCTACTAGAGCATCACAATTTGGCAATTTAATTTATCCCACAATGAGGTTGTGGTAGCATCTAATTAAGGACAGTGCACAAGACAAGGTTCTGACGAGAAATGTGCAGATCTGGACCTGTCCATGTTTGTGATTGGTCATGTGGTGCAAATTCTGCTCAGATGATGGTTTGGTTTGACTTACTAAGATGATGACCACCGATGTGATGCAGTTTATGAGAGACTGCAGTTGCTAACCAGATAAATATATCAGTATATATCAGGTCTGTTAAACTTGCCTTCTTGTCCAGGACCTAGGTCCAAACCCCAAACCCCAGTACCTATTTTGGTCCACAACAACTAACTGTGGCTCTAAGACGGTTATGCTCAGATCAGTACTCTTGTTAGTATGGGCACCTCCACAGCAAACATTCAGAACTTGTTATAGCTTTGTTTTGGATAAATGTCAACACCAACGCAGCTCTACTAGTAACAGTAACTTGCTTTTGTCGACACTTTTGGTGGTTTCAGCAAATTCAAGTTGAGTCTTTCTGTAAATCCGGTTGCTGCAGGTCTGTGCAAGATCATTTTCAATAAAAGGCTCCAAAACTACCTGCAACTAAAAGGCACACACCGATCAGGCATAACATTATGACCACCTTCCTAATATTGTGTAGGTCTTCCTTGTGCTTCCAAAACGATCTCTTCAGAGAATGGACATGGGCCTTCTGAGGGTGTCTGGTGGTGTCTGGCAACAGAATGTTGTTGGTGGGGGACCTTTGAGGGAAGGGTCCTCTGTGGATCATCCCACAGATACTTGATCAGTTTGGGATCTAGTGAATTTGCTGTTCTTCATGTTTTTTTAGTTGTTCCTAAAGCGTTTTTGTGGCTGCATCCTGCTGGGGATGGCTGCTGCCATCAAGGAGTATCATTGTTATGGGGTGGGGGTGCCTGGTCTGGTCTAGGTGGGTGCTACAGTCTAAGTAACATCCACACCAATGAATGCCAGGTCCAAAAGTTTCCCAGCAGAACATTGAACTGTCACAAGATGATCAATGGTATTTACTTCTCCTGTCAGTGGTTTCAATGTTGTGGCTGATCGTTGTACATAGTATGCACGCAATGTACAGCGCATTCATATTTACTTCTCCTTGGAAAAGGTCTTTTTGCATGAAGTGTTGACAACATTTTCTGTTCCCTCATGTATCATATCAACACTGGTTATCTTTTGACAATAATTTCCAGTAAGTTAGCTCTGACAGGAAGTCTTGGCGCTTTGTGGAGGTTTCTAAGAAATTTTTTCTGAGCGCAGGAGAGGTCAACCGAACCATAATCTAGTAAGAAATAGTTTACCAAACTTTTAAAAACTAAAGCAGCAGTGGACTAGCATTCTCTAAGTGTTAGCGCTCTGGAGCCTCCGTTACAGAAAACTGCTCAAAGGCACCTTCAGCGAGTTGATAACATCTAATCAGAGCGGCGCCTTTAAAGCTTAGGGCTTAAAATGCTTAAAAAGTGAAAATCGGACGATGAGAGATCCAGATAGAAACCTACACACACACGCTCATGAACCTAACAGGGCACGGCTAACTCACTGCCTCTATTCGACTTTAAAGAGTTTACGCTGTATTCTAACACCAGAGCATAGTTAGCTTTGACAGGAATGCTTTCAACCATTTCATACAGATGTTTTGTTTCATCTGAAACTGAAAACCAGGCACAGAGACACAGATGCCGTCTCCCTCCGTCTCACCCTGTCCCACTGTCTCTCTTTGTTGAGCAGAATGATGACCAGCTTGGGGTGCATCTGGTATCCGTCCTCGCTGAACGACAGATTACGCCCCTCGAACGTCACATTCATCAGGTACCTGCAGAGGGAAACATCGGGGACGGGGACAGAGGAAGAGACAGATTGAGGCATACATCACTTGCTGAAAAACCTCATTATCTCCTCTACATATCTTGAGCCATTCTTCTTCTAAAGTTTCATTCTTCAGCTTTCTTTTCAGACAAACCGAGTTGACGTTACATAAATCCGTCGTCTGCTATCGGCTCGTGTTGTACCGGCTTTTTCCACAAATAGATGAGTTGACATTAATCATCAGTTGTACTCGGACATTTAGGCAGAGCAGCAGATGATGGTTTTAAGGCGGCACAGATGAAAATTAATTTCCAAAAGTCATTCTCTGTGTCGAATGTCACATGTTCAGTGAGTTCATACTTACTGTTGATATATTAAAGTCTGCTGGGAAGACAGACGAGACAATAGGCATCACTTTCATAGCAAAGATAATCTTTATAAATGGATATCTGCACCTTAATATGAAGAATGTGGAGGCAAGAGACCAGTACTGAGTAGCACTGACCAATTATTGCTTTGGTTGCATGCTGGTAAACAGTCTGCGTCGAGGGCTAAAGAGACAGAACATCCTGTCATACGCTCCTGGCAAGCAAGCTAGCACAAAACAACACCTTAGACAGAGCTGTTGGTTTGAAACTGACTGTCCAGTCGTAAATGTCATCTCTCGTTTTTGTAGTTGACTGTGAACAATGACAGCCACATGGGACAGGAAGTATTGGCCTGGATAATGTTCATGATCTGTTCCGAACCTTCTGGCGTCACCAGAAGCTTAGAAACATTGACCCCGAGAGTAAAGCGAGGTTTGTGGTTCTGTGTCAGATCTATGCCATAGGTACACCTCCTAAGGTATAGCTCCTTACGCACGATTTATACTTTTGGCGGCGTAGCTACTGCGTCAAGAGGCCAGACCCTACGGAGACCCTAACGTCCTAGCCTTACGTCAGGGATGTCAAACTCATTTTAGCTGGGGGGGCAAACATACAACCCAATTTGATCTCAAACGGGCCGGACCAGTAAGATTACAGCATAATAACCCATAAGTAACGACAACTCCAGATTTTTTCCATTTGTTTTAGTGCAAAGAAGAAAATAAATTAGAAGAATATTTACATTTAATAAACTATCCTTTAAAAATTTTTTAATTTCTTAAGAGAAATAAGTGTAATTCGGGCACATTTCTGTCTGCTGTTTAGTCCTGGGTCTCAGTGTCATGTTGTGTCCACTTCTCTGACTAAAACAGTGGAAAAAATAGTTATTTTCATTGAAAAATTACAGTCTTCTATGTAATTTTCACACTGCGGGCCATATTTGACCCTCTGGCGGGCCGCTTTCGGCCCACGGGCCGTATGTTTGACACCTGTGCCTTACGTACACCTCCCCAGAAATGTACTTTAGTATTTCCGGCTGTTTCCCCATCTCTGCAATTGTCAAATCGATTGTTTTGCGTCAATAAAGACGGAACACATCGAGGAAAGGTTAACTGAGGAGGTTCGGATGTACGAACGTTTGAACGACTCTGCGAAATTTCAGCGAAAGTTTTCAGTTGAAAGTGAAGCAGGAAGTAGACACAAAAAGGAACCCGACTGGTAAAAAAGACACAGCGCCAACTAGTGTTTGGGTGGTGTTTCTACACACCAGCGTGGGCTACGTACGTAGGTCACGGCTTCTAAGTCCAGAAACTCCTTCCTCCTTCTGTCGCCTATGCATCGTCTACTCCTTCTTTCTTTTGAGGTACTTTAGTAAAAGTATCTGTTGCTCCACATTTTTAGCAGCATGATTACAACGTGATGCCGATACACAAGTAGAAACGCTGCAAAGATCCATTGCCGGAGTATCAACCAAGCTTACATATTAACGCCTTACATCCAGTTTGTTTATTTCTCTGGGATCCTTCCCGATTCTATGAAACCACTGGTTCCAATCGAGAAATTATACACATCATCTAATAATTATTTGAGCTTTACAGGCAGCTTTACAAAACCAGGTACGTTTCACTCTGCTTCCAGTCTTAGACATAAAGTAAATTACCTATTACTGTGAAATGTGAAACAGCTCGTTTTGGATTTCATCTCGAGGCAGATGTTCGGTGCAATCAGGACGTCGTTTCAAACGGGCTAAAGCGATAATATTTTGTGTGCGCGAGGTGTCACAGACATCAAATAGTGGCATATAATACATCGGCGGCAGCAGCTTGTCGGAGAACTGCACCGCTTCTGTCAAAGTGAAATGATAAATAAATAAATAAATAAATAACATACTGTACAGTGAACGGTGCATATATTCTCTGGCGGTGGTTACGGTTCACGTTGCGTGGGAGGTTGGGTGGGGGGGGGGGGGGGAGTGGAAGTGTGCGTACACGAGAGCAGGGATGTTTATGTCAGGTGAACTCGAACACACTCCGCTGTCATCGCGCACACTGAATCTCTTAACCCTTCAGCTGCCTCTCGCCTTGCCTCTCTCTGTGACTGTTTCCATGGAAACACTGCCTCCAAACCGTGCACCATTTATACAGTACATACAGGTACACACACACATATATATATATATATATTTATATATGCATATGAATAAATAAATGAAGTGTGTGTGTGTGAAGGTTTGGCTTTGTTCCAGTGTGTTCATGAGATTTGTAAGCAGCAGACTCTCTCTCTCCCCCCCTCTCTCTCTCTCTCTCTATCTACTCCAGTATGGAGTGATTTATGTAATCCAGCAATTACTATAATGCCGGCTTCCTTATTCTACTTCCTGTATTAAATATTGATATTTTCGACGGGGCTGTGGAGATCAGGATCATCCAGCACCACGCCGTCTCATGCATAACCCCCCCCCACCCATCCCACCCATGCGTCCAGCTAACGGCCCCCGTCCGTCCTGCAGCGCCTTTTGGCACCGGCACAAAGCGCATAGGATCTGCTGCATAAATCATGAGCCATTTACGAAATGACTTGACGCCGTGGCCCCTTTAATCTTTACTGAGCGAGCTATTGTTTCGCGCTGCGATTCGGGGGCCCGTGTGTGTGCGTGTGTGTGTGTGCGCATCCATCCTACACACCGACAGCAGCGAAACACAAGCATATGTGTGTTGCCATGGCGCCCACAACCACTGTGATTTCCGAGCCAATGTGAAGCGTTACTATGGTAACAGTAATCTCGCAGAGGGTGGGAAAGAGAGAGAGAGAGAAAGAGAGAGGTGGGAATCAAAGAAAAGGAGAGGGAGGGGACGGGACTGCTAACCATTGTGTTTACAGGAAGACAATGAACTTCCTGTTTGACTACCGATATAAGTGGACGTGCGTGACCCTTACAGACGGCGACGTTTTTTTTTTTACTACGCCATTTGCACTAATATCTAAAGGCAACATGTGAAATCTGCCCCGCTCTTAGAGCAAATCCACCGGGGCGGCTGAGTGTTAAGTGCCTTGTTCAGAAGCTGCACGACAGTCGGTCACCTTTGTCTTTGCGGCGGAGACACAAATAAACACCCCGAACACGACCCAACTCTCTAATCCCCTGCCTCTATTTTCTAAGTCGACTGTATGTGTCACGGTATTAAGTTGCGCGTGGAGAGCGAGATAAGACAGTGGCGCATGTCCCTCTCCACCCACCCACTCGCTAAACCCCCCATGTTTTGATATCCCGTTGAACCCATCAGTTTCCAGATTAAGCCACAGGGTTAGGGTTAGGAGTATCTTCACTGCACTGCACAGAAAGTGATTTAAAATCCAGGCAGCGGCTTTTTCCACCTCTTGAACACAAGCTATTGACACTGACCGGAGTCAGAAACTGTGGCGGTGCAATAAAATCGACAGTAACCACATCCTCTTCACAAACCGCCTCGTATTTTTTATTTTTTTTTGAAGACAATTCAATGAATCCACTCTTCTCGAAAACTGCCGCTGTTGTAAATCAGAACAACGCTCGCCACGCTAACTCCATGGCCTGACACAGATACATTTTAGCGCATGTTCTGCCGTGAATAATGAAGGAGATGTGTGAAATATTGATAAGTCAGTTTTAATAAATTAACCCCGACATGAATTAGTCATGAATTACACTCCTTAGCAATTACTGTGGTGCAATGTACTTATTGGATTTGTGGTGGAAGAATCTATATGGAGAATGATAACGCACCCCATATGGCGCCGTGCGGGCCGAGGCAGGCAAACATACTGCAGCTCTGCCGCATGCACACTTTTCTGGGGTACACAGTGTGAATGTGAGGTGAGGTGAGAATTTGTTGAGCGTGCACAAGCATGCGGCTCGTCGTATCCATGCGTGTGTGTGTGTGTACTAAGACATGGGAACTAAATGTGTAAGGAGTATAACAAATTGTGCTAATTGAAACAGAGACAGAGAAAGGCGGGAAGGACTTGTAAAAGCCCCGTCAAAATGTAAAAGTGATTCTTTCTTCATGCCATTGCTTTGTGGCTGAAGGAGCGAACAAACAGGAAGACATTTAAGAATGAAAAGAGAAAACATCTAACACCAACTCTCAGATGGCGACCAATGGGTTGCGTTCACACTACGAGCGGCAAAAGCTACGTCCTGAGTGACGCTTGTTAACGTCATAGACGGAGGGCATTGGCCGTACGTATAACTTCCTTGTTCCTAGTTCCTACCACAGAATTCACCACGGTGACAGTGGACTTGGATCGTCGGATGAAGCCAGATGGAGTGGTAGTGACGGCAAGAAGAGCTAACTTCTGCTTATTTTACTTAGAAACAGCGGGTTACCAAGGAAACGTGAACCTGGAAGTCTGCTAGCGACCAACCAACAGATACAAGCGATGAGCAACAACTGAAATTGCGTCCCTGTTCCTCTCAGTGAGGTTTAGAAGCATTTGGTTTTCACTCAGCCAATCAGAGAAGATCAAGCAACGTTCTCAGGTCAGATCAGGGTCAAATGTGGTCTACAAGGTTCACCTCTGCATGAACGCTGAGTATAACTGCTTTATTATTAACCATGAAGAAGTGGAATTATGTTTTCTAATGTGATAATGTCGACCTGCATCAGCACTTATGTTCTAATGTTTGTTTACCACTTAAGGACAAGGAACCATATATGGTAATTTCATTGATCTTGATTTTTTACATGAAAATGAAAAAATTTTGAAAAATGTCAAAAAAGTCTTCTTGTGCCCTACAGTAACACTCTAGGGTTGAAATTTAGAATTTCCAAATATTTCAATGAGTGCCCTGTAATGGGTTAATACCAAAACCTTATTGGACAACAATTGGCTCCTAGTAGACACTCGGGTCTCTGGTTGCGTTGTGTATTTCCAATTGTTCCAGCGTAAAACAACTAAAACATAAGAATATTGATATTTTATGAGTGACGTGAGCTCTTTTTGCCGTCACCCTTCTCTGTTTGTAAAGAAAACACCGCTAACACCGTCACCGCTCCAATCTCGCTGTCAGCATCGTAAATTTGGAGGCAGGAATTAAAATCGTAGACGATGTTTCCTCGCCGTTAAACACTGCCTTTGTACCACGTGTCAGTCGACCATATTAGTAGCTTCTAGTGATGGGAAGTTCGGCTCTTTTCCGAGAGCCGACTCTTTTGCCACGGCTAATATTTTAGCCCAACACAGCAAATACATATTGCATTCAATGTTTTTATGAGAAGCCTAATAATTGTCTCATTTTGTGCAGTTATTCTGTTACAAAAACAGTCTTAATTTTGGTTAATATTTCAATAAAACTTTAATTGTGCAAACAAATGAACAAAACACTCCAATCACAAGCAAAAACAGAACAAGAACAGAACTCAGAACAAACGGCATAAATGTCCTTGTACAGGTTTGTGGTGGAACCTGCTCTTAATATATTTTCATTTTGCAGCTCTGCCATTCCCAATGTCTTTAAATTTCGGCCAGATGCTGCTTCGTTTACGGGTGTCACTCATAACTGCTGTCTTACTCAGTCAGCCACAGCGTCTTTCCCCTTCTCTCTGATTTCACATAATGTCCTTAAGGGAATCAGCTCTTCTGATTCACTACCAAGCATCGGCTCTTAGACCCGGCTCTTTTGCACATGACACATCACTAGTAGGTTCCATTGGTCTTTAGTTGGACTTGGTACCCACACACTTTCATAGCTGCACCTCGCTGAATTTCATTAGAATTCTCATCGCTGTTAGTTTCTTCCGAGTATACACTCCTCAAACCCGGCAAACCACCAAGAAGTGATTTCATTTTGACAAATGACACACAGCCATTAATAGCAACAAATTAAAAATGTTAAATCCTGGACAGATTGGCCATTTTTCTTCTTTTGCTGAGAATTTCAGAACCATAAACGTAAGTGTTGAAACTCAAATCAAAAATTAGAATCGCCTACAAACGAAGGAATTACATGAAGCAAGGAAGGAGATAAGAGCAGAATATGAGAGGAGAGAATGCAATAAAAAGAGAGAGAGGGAGGCAAAGATTGTGTGAGATAAAATAAGAAACACGGATAAACACAGAATAAACCTGGCAGAGAAAAGAAGGTGTAGTGACAGGGAGGCAAGATTTAGGAGGAGAAAGAGAGGCAGCAATAAAGATGGAAGAAAGAGCAACGTTCCTGACCTAGTTCCAATCAGGCCCGGGACTTCACAGACTGAAAAACCTGGAAGCATGCTCGCGCACAAAAAAAAAAAAGAAAGAAAACGAGACGGACGAGCCGTCTATCGAGCTGGCACGCTGAGCTCAGCAGGGTCAAAATGCTGCTTCAGAGTGTTCTGTACCCACAGACACACATTCAAACACACATATACGCTCTATTGAAAGCCCTACCAGGGCCACGGAAGTTCAGAAATATCCACAGAGCTTAAAAGCACTTGACACCTTTCCAACTTCAAGCTCATCTGGAACCTGTCCACGCCTGGCAAGGTCAGGGCCACCGTTGTCAGACTCATGATTCGACGTACTGCTGTGTGTATTGCTCGGCACCGCTCTTTTATTTTTTCCTTGCCGCCTCTCGCTCTCTGAGTTTCGCTCCCTTCTTTCTCTTTCGCTATCTACGTTTGTCAGACAGTAGCGTTAGCTGAAATGTCACAACGCCGGCCGTGGTGGACTTAATTTACTTAGTGGAGGGAGGGCTCTAAGGGCTGATCGAGGAAATGCTAATGCATGGCATATAAAGTCAAGCAGATGGCCGTGGACATACTATAGCAGCCTCACTGGTTTACATAGCTCCATGCATCACTTATTGCCCTAACCCATTTTTTGATCTACAAGCTTGAAGAACATATGATACACAGAGGGAGCATCCAAAAGCTGTGACACAAAGTAGCCTAGACTTCCATCTTCCTTCCTCCTTTTCCTTCTTTGCCATTTGTTGACCTGCTGGAAGTTTTCAAATCCGGCCTAAATTACCAACTAAACAAAAAAATATAAATAAAAATATGCTGTGGAATAAATCTACCGCAAGAAACGGGCCACACACTTCCTGACATTTCATTCTTTATCCACAGCTAAACAGTTCTTCTTCACGAGTCGGTGGAGTTGGTGGAAATGCCGCATCATTATTTAAGCTAGAGACTCTCAACGACACCCAGCTCTAGTGCTTCTCGCATTTAACGGTCAGTCTTCACAAATGCAAAGATTTGCTGCTTTTCCTTTTAATTACTTTAATAATTTCAATTCAAATTCATATTTTTTAATAGTTTGCGGTTTGGATCATTGTGACAACATGTCTCTCCATTTTCAGAATCCATTTGGTTTCTATAAAATCTTAGTAAATGCCCTGAATCCTCCACCACTGCCTCGATTTGCAGACGATACAACTCTTTATCTCTCTAATTAATTTCATTATCATCTTATAATAATCAGCATTTCTCTGCCTATGTTGACTAACGTATACCACTGTTTGTTTGTGTTTACTCAGGGGCAGCAAAAAATGTCGAGCCGTTGCCGTCCCATCCATCAGTGACAGGTAGCGAGTGTACATTTGTGATTGTTTATTGATTTTGACTACCGAGCGCCTTTTATGTAACACGCTTTTAAATCTTTCGGCTTAGGCTCACGTCCGACAGAAGTCACGAGTCAGTGGTGTTAGAGCCTAAATTGGGTTGCAAATCCTTTTTTGACTTGAGTTGAGTCCGGAGTCATCACATTTGTGACGTGATTTCTGACTCGCGTCCTCGTCGCTGCTGTAAAGCAGGTCGGCCGATTCGAAAACTGCAATTGCCAGAGCTGAGAATCGATGCCATTAAAAAAATACATCCCCACGTTAAGTCAGCTGCAACGCCTAAACAATTAACTGAGTAGACAAGAAACAAGAAAGCAAAGATGAATATGCTGAAAGAAAAAACTTAAAGGGGAACTACTGTTTTTTAAAACCTGGACCTTATTTCTGGCATAAAATATGGCCATTTACTCACCCATGTAACTTTTGTGTAATTTGTAGTCCTCGAGGAGATATTTAGATCTGCGTATATCCATATAGTGTTAGTGAATAGGGCACCGAAACGCAGCCTCTAAACAATGCATTATCTGCCACGAAACCCGTTCATTTCACCAATATTTTGTTTTCGTACACTAGTGCTATTTCCTGTTGAGTCTGGAGTTACCTGTAATCATCATTCGGGGTCTGTAAATTGACCTACAGACTCCGGATGATGTCTTCTGACCCGCACGCACCCGCGACGGTCGGCTTGTTTACCTGTGATTTGCTACTGCTAGTTTTTTGCAACATGGCTGAATATTTTTCCGATTCTGAGGTTGTGGACGAACCATAGCAGTAGCAAGTTACAGGTAAACAAGCCGACAAACAGACCCCGGATGATGATAAGGATGAGTTTCGTGGCATATAACGCGTTACTTAGAGGCTGCGTTTCGGTGCCCCAGTCACTCCCACTATATGGATATACGTAGATCTAAATATCTCCCAAAGGAATACAAATTACACAAAAGTCATATGGGTGAGTAAACGATCGTATTTTATGCCGGAAATAAGGTCCAGGTTGTAAAAAACGGTAATTCCCCTTTAACATAACATCCAATTTTACATGATTGCTTGTTCAAAATAATCAGAATTCATTTAAGTCTGCAAGACTACTACTCCTGCTACAAGGGTAATCTGACAGGGGTTCAAATTACAAAAAAGTTTGGGACCCCTGTTCCACACTGAGCCCTGAAGTTTTCCGATTAGTCCGACGTCCAGTTTTCATGCTCGATTGATTTCCGTGGACGTTTCCCAGACTAATGTGTTTAGCACGGGCACTAAATGCCATTTTTGACAGCTGGGAATTAATTGCACCTGATTTATTAATGATTTACTTTAAAGGTCTGTTTGAAAATTTACAAATGATCTCCCAGGAGAGGTGCGCTGAATGCAAGGTTTTTCCGCTCCGCAAACGGAGCCTTCAGAGTCGCTTTCCATCCATCTTTCATCTATTCATTTGTTGATTCACTTACCAGTGAACCGATCAGAAAGGAGGTCATCCATCCGGCCGGCAAGCCGGGCAACTGGCCGTTTCATTCAGTTTCTCGCATATAGACTGTGGGCCAAATGCTAATCTCTTGATTGAACACTTGAAGACAAAGGTTATCACCAAACAAATGTAGTTAAGGCGGGAAGGGGCGAAGGATCTTAGCAGCGCTCGCAGCTGATCTAATCAACAACATGGCTAAGTTGATTATAAAGCTGCAGGTCTGGAGCGCAGACGATGGTTGGGGTGGAGCAGGAGATAAGAGAGAGCTTGACAGAAGAAAAATAAAAAATAAAAAGTGGAACAAAGAAGAGGAGATGAATAAAAGCAGATCGGGGCAGAACAAAAGGAGACGTCTACAGGCCAAGAGAGGACAGAGAAGAATATGACGACGGAGATACGAGAAAGCCGAGCCGAGCAGGGAGCAGCAGCAAAAAAAAAAAAAAAAAACGACCGAGCCGAGAAGAACAAAGCAGTGCACAGCAGTGCACAGCAGACCACAGCGAGGCAAACACGAGCAGAGCAGGGGGAATTGTATTCTGGGGCAACAGCAGCTGCCACAAACTCCACTGTTATCTCAGAGCAGTAAGCAGCGGTGAAACTAATGCTTCAGAAAAGCAAAGACGGGGACTGAAATGACATCTAAAGGGGGCACACTGGAACACACAACAAAGCTTTTGTTGGCTCGGTGCACGACGCGGTTAAGCTCGGAGCAAAAAACTTATCCCTCATGAGAAGCCAAAGAGGTTAGTTAGGCTCCGGTTTTGTCCATGTGAAGGTGTCTGTGTGAAGAGTCGTATTTTTGAATGAATGTGTGAAACTGGAGGGGAATGAAGCAGAAAGTGTCTGTGAATATGACTGAGTATCAAACAGAGGAGGACAATGCGTTTCAATTTGCGAATCTGACAGCGCGCCACTCCTGTTCAACACCCCATGCCCCCAAACATAAGTAGTGAATTTCCAACCGAACTGATGTCCTAAATGGGAACGCCGCCATTCTCATTCATTGCACAAAAACCAACACATCTGGCCTTCCATGACAGTCCGCCTCACTATAGGGCGTTACAAACACACATTCCCACACAAGAGGAGCGAGCTGCGGCAGACATGCAGAGCGGCGGAGGGGCGACACTGCCCCCCGAATATAATACCGCTCGCTGAGCTCTGGAGCACAGCACGACAGGGGATAGTGTTCGCCGACTGAAACGCCATTGGGACCAATTAGGCAGCGCGCGGAGCAAAGCGCAGCCGAACGCCACGCTTCACAACCAGTTCAAAAGGCCTGCTGCTGAGACGGACAGCTGAGGGGGTGGGGATGGGTTTTTTTTTTTTTTTCAGAGGAAGGGGCATGTGAAGTGGGTGTTTGTATGTGTGTGTATTCGTAGGGTATTATTATATGGGGGGGTGGGGGTTGATCACAGATTGCAGTGGATGAAGGTGCGTTTGTGTTTGCGTGCCAACATCTGCCGCTCATCCATGCCAGGACGCTCGTGTTGACGTTACCTTTGCGGTTTTTTTTTTTAAAGCTGACGCGTGCAGCATCTATACATCATTGTCACATTAATTTGAACACATTAGTGTAATTGTTGACAAACGGCTTTAAACTAATGAGGGCACAGCAGCCGAGGAACACGGCGGCCTCTACGATCCGCACACGGTTTTACATTGTGGGATACTGTATGTGCTGGATTGCTGCAAGGCAAAGAGTGAGCGATTTGTACAACACCCACAAATAAAAAAAAAAACTCCTCCAGTGATTCTCACAATGAAATATTCAGGTGGCATGCATCCCACAGGAAGTTGCACAGTTTGTGCAAAATGCAGCTTTAATTTCAAATAGCACAAACATGAGCTCAATTAAGTTTCCATTAAATAAAACCTGCACAATACATTTGCATGAGAAATTGCAGCTTGTGCAGAAAATGCTTGTGCATGTGAAGTAAAATGAATGCTTTTGTGAACAGTTGTAACTACTAAATCTCAACAGTTCTTCACATGCAACTCCATGATTCTCAATTTGTCAGCATTTGGTTCCAAGTGGACGTTGAGGACTCTGGTTGCTTGAGTAAAACAAGCAGAATCTAAAAGTGTTGCATGGATGAAACTAGCTCTTCTTGCCGTAGGTGCCCTTTGTTTAAAATGAAAATACCGCCAACGTCACCACCGCTTCATCTGGGTTGACCCAACGCTCGAGGTCCACTACCTCGTGGGTGGTGGTTTGTTGCGGTAAACATTTGGGGATCTCTGTGTTTGCATTATGTCAGTCACCTAATCAGTTGCACCCATTGGTCGCCTTAATTGCGTTGTTTTTTCCAACAATCATCACCAAAACTTGCTGTGACTCATTAATGTTTAATGGCTTTCAATGTCACATCTCGTGTTTTTTAGTTTAGCTTCCCCTTTTACTTTACAACTACAAACTTAAGCTTGAAATTGCTTTGACCCTAATCTGAGTCCATCCATAAACAACAAGAAGAAACATGTTGAATCTACTCAAAGACGTTTTTGTTGAAGCTACTTATTTCTGGACAGGTGCAATCAGGCAACCCTTATGCTATGCTCATACTTGCAGCAGTAGAGCAACAAGCTACAATGCATTTTCAGTGGAAGTCTGACGTCCGTTGCCCGGCAAGACGTGCAACATGAAAGTTTCACTGACACATCAACCAATTATAAGCATTTGCTTCACCAGTTTCTATGTTAAATATGCAGTCAACGCCCGTTCCAAACTCCCAATCGATGGTGACAGTGTTGCTTGCAACGCTGACTGAGTTGCTGTAACCACTGTTACTTGTCACATCTAAAGGGACATTCCACTGATTTTGAAGTAAAATTTATTTGAAGATGCCAAAGTTTGAAAAGAATAAACTTGATTATATTGCAGTCGTGACCATTGCACAAATAAGCAAACATTTAGGAGGCCATCTCCTTTTAATCAACCTCTCGTCACTCACCTGAGTACTTCGTTGGGGTTGCCTGAGATGGGGGTCTTCTTGTCGGGAGCTCCGTGGCACTCGGACTTCAGCAGCGTGTGCGGCCCGCGGTCCATCATCATGGTGGAGGTCGCCATGGTGATGATGGCCACGCCGTCCCGGACGCGGGCCTCCAGGCCGTAGTCCCACTCGTCGTAGGACACCGAGAGCAGGCCTGGACGGGCGAGAGAGCGAGAAGAGCAGAGGCGAGGATCAGGATCAGGGGTAGGCACAGATGGCAGGATAGAAAAGGGGTCGGTTAAAACACGGCGGCAAGAAGGGAAACGTTCAAGAGACTAAGGTCAATGCAGCGTCATTACAAGAGTACTGATTATTAAACGGGACAAATGAGAGACAGGGCAGATGGGAAGCTATGATGGGGAGACATGGGGGAGATTCTCAGAGAGCGTACATGTTCTGAACACATTCCAAGAGACAGAGCATACACTACGCGATGACTCAGAGCGCAGATGAATATCACTCCCTTTCTGCCTGACTAAGTGTCTATCACCTTCCTGTGTTTGTCCATCTGTCTGTCTGTCTGTCTCTGTTTGCTGTCTGTACGCCTGTTTATCCGTCCTTCTGTCCGACGGAGTCCTGTTCCCTTTTGATAAACTGTCAAATGTTTGTGGACATTTCTTTGTACATCTCTCTCTCTCTCTCTTTCCCTTTCAGATGCCCTTCCAAGCGTCCATCAGCCCATTCAACAGTTTGCCAGGACGCCCGTCATTCCTCTATCGTGTCCTTTCTCTGATTATATAGTTGCAACACATATATATGCAAGCAGCCCGGTTAAAACGTGGCTTATTAGTTTATAAAAAAGTTGAGTTGATTTACTAGGAAAATTAGTTTATTATCCAATAACACACTGCTGACATTTGGATAATGAGTCTGGCTGTTATTAAACCACCATTATTGACACTGTAATCCATTTTAATATTCAATCATAACACTATTAACTCATGACAAATAGTCGCCATTAATTGATGACACACGACTGCACGGCACGGAGCCCAGTGCACGGTGTTTATCTCTTTTTAATGACCGACCACTCGAGTCTCATGTTCACCGTCGTCTGGGTTTTATCACGTTGGAGCTAAGGAAGGGGTGGGACAGTCCCCTGGGCTGGGCTCACTGGTTCTGGATTAATTATTTTTTTTTGGAAACCGTTCATGCCCGTTTGGTTCACATTACGGGTTAATACTGAGTAAGGTCTGAATTCTTAAACATTTACCTTCCAATTCATCCTCAAATTACACTAAATTAACTATAGAGCAGCTGGAAACTTGTGATTAAGGGATATTAAAGCATTCATGAAACCGCAATGATGAAGAACAACTGCAAAGTAAAGCCTTTGTTAGCTCTCTTTAAATTCTCCAGACTCCAATTTCAAAAACTGTAATTTTATCTTGCAGAACAGGGGTGTTGCTAGTCTGCCGTCGTGCAACTTCTGTGTTTTAAATTGGATCTGAACTAACATCTTCACATGGAAAAGTCGCACAATGACACAAACAAACTAACCCATGGAGGTAGACCAACACCAGCTGTGTTCTAAGAGGTAAACTCATTGCTTTTGAGTCTGGTGGGTTTGAGGAGAGCTACAGAACGCCGTCTGTTCACAGACGATAGTTATATGATGGCAAGGTAAAGCTGTAATAATATGTAAATAAATATATCCTATATTCAAAGAGATATATACAGAGAAGCTTAAACGTACTTGCATAAAAAAGACTCAAAACACCAGCAGATGTCCATAAAGTAAACAAAGAAATCCCAATCAAACAAATGAAAGACATATATTGTTGCTAAAGTAAAGTAAAGTAAGTTAGTTTTCAGTATCTGCTGTGACCTCCCTGTGCAGCAGTTACCCGTTACTAAACATTTCCGGTAACTGCTGATCCGTCGTCTACAGCAGCTTGGAGGAATTTTAGCCCATTCCTCAGAACAGAACCACTTTAGCTTTGAGATGTTGGTAGGTTTCCTCCCATGAACTGCTTGCTTCAGGTCCTTCCACAACATTTTTATCAGATTAAGGTCAGGACTTTGACTTGGCCGTCCCTAAACATTCATCTTTTTATTCTTTAACCGTTCATTTGTAGAGCGATTTGTGTTCTTGGGCTCGTTGTCTTGCCGTATGAGCCCGTTTCTTTTCTTTTAAAATTTGTTGGTATAATTCATTGGTCCATCAATGAAGACAAGTCGTCCTGGTCCAGATGCAGCAAAACAGGCCCAAACAATGATATTATTACCACCCCCATGGTTCATGGACAGGATGAGGTTCTGATGCTGGAATGTTTTACGTCAATACGTCATTTCTTGGCTTCCATATCATTTCTACTCTTTGCTGACCACAATCTACTGTAGGTAATATTCTGAAGCATCTGAAAGACACCAAACTATCCCTGTAACTTAGCTATAAAGGTATTTATTGCTTCTGAAAATGGCTAATAAATGTTTTGTCAGTTTGTGATCCATCATAAACCTCTGGGTCCAGGGTCGCACAGCTCTCAGCGAAGTTGAACGCGCTGCTTTCACGTCAATTTTGCCTGCCATTTAATTTGTCCTTCTCTCTGTCCATCAGTCGGGCTACGTCTATCTGACAGAGTATGACCACATGTCAGCCAGTCCACTACCATGTCAGTGGGCAGAAATAGACAGGCAGCCTGGCAACCTGCCTTCCTCGCGGGGCCTCGGCACTGACAGCTCCGGCCCTCCAGGACCACATCTAATGTCACACACTGTTGACACTTCCTCAGCGCTCACTCACTCCCATCGCTTGTTCCCTTTTACGCACTCTGCTTGTATTATTTTAGAGGAAAGATTCCTGGCATGTGTGTGTGTTCTTTTCTACATCCTGGGAACTGCTGCGTGACACGTGTACGGTGTATTCATACCTCTCCTAGGACACGTTTAAATGTCACAACACGGACATGTCAACAGCAACACGCACATACTAAGAAAATCCCAAACAGCAGCAGCGCTGACATAAACCAATAGGTCATAACATTATGACCACCTTCTTAATAGTGTGTAGGTCTCCATTGTGCCTCCAAAACAGTTGTGACTCATCAGAGAATGGACATGGGCCTTCTGAGGGTGTCCTGTGGAGTCTGGCAACACAATGTTGTTGGTGGGGGGGGGGGGGGGGGGCTTTGAGGGGAGGGGCCTCTGTGGATCATCCCACAGATACTTGATATATTTGGGATCTAGTGAATTTGGAGGCCAGGTCAACACCTTGTGCTGTTCTTCCTGTTTTTTTTTAGTGGTTCCTAAACCGTCTTTGTGGTTGCATCCTGCTGGGGATGGCTGCTGCCATCAAGGAGTGTCATTGCTATGGGGTGGGGGTGCCTGGTCTGGTCTAGGTGGGTGCTACATGTCTAAGGCATTCATCCACACCAATGAATGCCAGGTCCAAAAGTTTCCCAGCAGATCATTGAATTGTCACAAGATGGTTGTTCAATGTTATTCACTTCTCCTTTCAGTGGTTTTACTTTTGTGGCTGATCAGTGTATTTTTGGAAACAACTTTTTATTGTTGGTGAACAGCAAAAGAGAGACTGAAAGGGTCGAGGAGGAAAAAGTGGGATGGAATGAGGAGTGAAAGTCAGACAGCAGCAGAGACACAAAGACACAGAAACAGAGAAAGCTGAAGGGAGTAGAGCGTTTTAAAAGATAGTAGAAAGACAGAAACCACAGAGAAGAGTGGGAACAACAGCATAACGTAAGAAGAGGAAGAAGGAGAGTGGGTGGGAGACGGTTCCCCAGAGTGCCACTTAAGAAAAGGCATCAGTGGGATTACCCATGAGAATTTGAGGCTCTTCATCACACGTGGTACAAATTATTTAAGTGTGCCTCGTAAGCAAATTAGCCCGACAGCAAGCGTGCACCTTCTGCTGAACCCTGAACCACTGGTTTCACCCAGAGCACAATTCAACCGTCAGTCACATGTGTCATTTTAACTCTGCGTCAGTTCAGACGTCGGTGCGCTCGGCTGCCACTACAAACTCTGTGTGGTTTTTCTGATGCTGAGCTTGAAACTGGAGATAAAGAGTCGGTTGAATAACTGAATTCTACACATACTATGTAAGAAGCTTCCTTTAATACATTCGAGTCTTTATCCTGGTTAATTCTATTATCTATTAAAATCCTTGTTTCCGCACAAAGTACCCGAAGCCTTTAGTCGTGGAACTTTATTTTAAGAAACTAAAAGGCTCCATCAGACTGTCTGTGGTTAATTTTTCCACAGCCGTCTAAAGGCGCATTGGAGAAAATATTCAAATACTTCACAAGAACCTGCTCCACTCCAGGTCCAATGGCTGGGAGATATACAGAAGACTATACACAAGATTCAAGCCTTGCTGCTCAGGCCGTGATGGTGATTTTCTGTTTGCAAACGGGGCCGTTGAATGCCAGAAAAGAGACGAGCAGCTGCAGACAAGATGATTCAAAAAGCCAGGAAATAAAGCAAACAGATAGCTATCTTCAGCACTGCAAGCCCCAACTTTGTGTACTTTTGAAAAGTTCACAAACCCCTTGAGCAGGGACTTTTTTTATTGGGAGGAGGTTAAAATAATTTCTCTAGAATTTAATTTAGACCCTGGATCTTGTGTTGGAATCACAGTGAGTACTTCAAGAGGTTCCTTATCCCTGGGGAAAGTTCCTGGGGTGGAAACATGACTAAGATCTGTGCTTTCCTCATGATGACAAAAAAAGGGCATTTAGTGCCTCTATCAGAATATCTCTACAATATGCAACGTAGTTTATTATTTTTAGTTGCTTTAGGAGTTCAGATGGTTGTTTGTTTGTGTTTCCACAGTCTGAAGACCTGTGAAGATTAGACTAAAGAAAACCAACAACCCTTCATTTTGTTATACAACAACCTGTTCCACCCCAGTCCAGTAGGTGGCAGTAAAGAGGAAGACAGTACAAAAGATTCAAGCTTTGAGCTGCTGTTGATCATGATTTTCTGCTTTGCGAATGTCGTCACCGAACAAGAGTAGAAAAACAGATTCAATATATCTCAAAGGAGGCAAACTGATTTTTCAAGCTATTGCAAAGATGCTGTGAGATAAAAATGCTGTAAGTTACTGACCAATCAGAAATGTCCTGTGCTTGACCATCCCACCTTCAAAGTTCATGCAAACCCTAGAGCGGGGACTTCTTGCAGTTTCCCCCCAAATTAAATTTAGACCCTGGTTCTTGTGGTGGAAACACAGAGAGTACTTCAAGAGGTTCCTAGTTCCTTTGGGAAAGTTCTTGCGGTGAAAAATGTGCTTTCCCATGACAAAAAATAAATGCATTTCAGTGATTTTAGAATGTCGCTATTGTTAAAATATCAAATCTTCCGCACTTTAGCTTTGAAACCCCCCCAAAGTACAAACTTTCTAGACGCTTTATGAGTTCATTACAAATGTGAGGTTCCTTCTGTTGGTTGTTTGTTTGTATTTCTACAATCTAAGGACCTGTGAAGAGATTAGACAAATTACTCTGACGATGTATGAAAAAGCAAATGCTTAATTTGTCCACACGACTACACAACAACTTGCTCCACCCCAGTCCAGTAGGTGGCAGTAAGCAGACGACTATACAAATGATTCAAGGCATGCTGCTGTTAATCGACAAAAAAAAAAAGGCATTTAGTTCCTCCACCACATTGTTGCTATTGTCGTATTATCAAATTTTCTGCACTGAAGCTCTGCAAAACACACATTTCTTTTGTTTTAGGAGTTCGTTACGAAGGTGCGGTTCCTTCAGCTTTTGAAGATTGGGCAAATTATTCTGCTGACGTACGAAAAAGCAACAAGGTCATGTACTTTTGAGAAGTACTAACCCTAGAGCGGGGACTTTTTGCAGGGTAAACTAATTTCCCCTAAATTTAATTTAAGACCTTGGTTCTTTTGTGGTGGAAACACACGGAGTACTTCAAGAGACTCCTAGTCCTTACGGAAAGTTCTTGCGGTAAGTGACTTTACAAGAATGTTGCTATTGTTAAAATATCAAATTTTCTGCACTTAAGGTTTGAAAAACTTCCAAAATACCAACTTTTCAGGTGCTTCGGGAGTTCATGGTGAAGCCAAGGCTGCTCTCAGTTACAGAGTGTTTAGCAAAATCCATCATCACACCCATTTGGTTCACCCATTATTTACTCATGCAACGTAAACCCTGAACCAATCGCACATTTCACACACAACTGCACATAAGCATGACACACAAACACACAGCCACGAAAGCACACACACACACTGCTAACTCCCATTTCGAGTAAATCACCCGGTGATGCCGATAAGGGAGCAGAGGTAGGAAGTTTGAGTTACGGTGCTTGAACAGTACAATGATCTCAGCTTCCGCTTGCAAACCATTTCCCCAGAAACTGCTGAGGACGGGAAGCAGCGTGATATCTCCCCCTTCGCTGTAAATCAACCAGCCAAACATCAACAAATTATCAGGCTCATATGTCCAGCGTAAATATACTACGCGCTCGATAATCTACTATCCAATGTAAGTAATAACTTACATTAGATAGTAAGGTGGCAACGGTTAAAGGGTTGATTCCCACTGGGAACTGGCCTTTTTAAAAGTGCCTGTCCGCCCCCAAGTGCTGAGAGTAGTGTTACATGAAGCAGTCTGACAGGTACGCCTGACAGCTTGCGTGAGCAGGTTGAGTGGTTAATGCGCCCCAACGTCACTTTGGTTCCACATTTGACCTTCAAAGGTTAGAATGACCTCCAGTGGTGTTGTGGGAGGAGAGCGGGGGTGAAGAGGCGCTCCCTCACTTCTTATTAGAAAAAGGTCAGTTTGTTTGTTGTTTTTTACTTTTTCTTTTTTGTCTTGGAGGAAAACAGCCCACAGAAAATAAAATTCAGAAAGGCTCAGGAGTTTCTTCTGTGGCGCCAAGTAGGTCAAGACATTGACCAGGGCAAATGGATGTTACTGTATCATGGATGGCGGTGCTTGTCTGATTTAGTCTGGTCCTTATGTAGACCAAAGATACTGTAGTCAGTTCAGTTCACTACCTTACAGCAGAGTACCACCATTGTACGTAATCATTGAAAGAGAACAACCATAATCTTAAAGGGGAATTACCGTTTTTTAACAACCTGGACCTTATTTCTGGCATAAAATACGATCGTTTACTCACCCATATAGCGTTAACTCCGGATAAGTCTGGACTCAACGGGCAATAGCACTAGCATATCATAACAAAATATTGGTGAAATGAACGAGTTTCGCGGCAGATAATGCGTTATTTAGAGGCTGCATTTCGGTGCCCCAGTCACTCCCACTATATGGATATATGCAGATCTAAATATCATCCGAAAAACTCCAAATGACACCAAAGTTATATGGGTGAGTAAATGACCGTATTTTATGCCAGAAATAAGGTCCAGGCTGTAAAAAACAGTAATTCCCATTTAACTTTTTCTAGAACCAGCGAACTGCAGTGAAGTATACCCTCCTAATTTCTTCTAGTTTTGTATGCACACATCTTTTGTGTGCCCCCCACTAACTCCCTACTCTTGAGTATGTCAGTCATCCAAGCGTTTAAAAAAAGGCAACTGGACTTGTAGAGTTTTTTTGAGAAGACGTTTCACCACTCATCCGAGTAGCTTCTTCAGATCTAGGGGACTGGTGGGAAGTTTGAGGTTAAAATATTCCTACCTTGAGACTGGAGCCTCTGACTGACAAGGGTCGTTAGAGCACCATTCATAGGGAAAGAGGACAGGGACAAACAGTCTCCCCTCAAGGACAGGTAAGTATCTAACCGTTAATGGAAATTAGCTGCACCAGTTTGTGGTTGTGTACACAAACAAGCAAGTTTCAGTAAAAGTTTTCTATTTAAACCTCATGTAAACTTCCACTTTCCCAACTCTTGAGCTATCGGATAATGTTTTTGACACAATACACTTAGTATTAAAAATGTCAAATATAGAAGAGATGCTGTGCTTATTAGTCATTTTTCAAAATGGGGCCACCTGTATGAAGACGGATGCATTCATGGTACTACTTGAAGAAACATAAACCAAACACTGCATGCCCGCGCAGTTGTTGTACTCAAAGGAGCTTAGCATTTGAGCTCAAAGCAAGCAACATATTTTCACACTGAGATTAAGTCAGATAACAATGGGATCCAATTTTAATTCCACATTCAAGACTCAGTTTCAGATCTCCTACCTGTGGGGAACTCTGCGGGCACTACGATGGTGTCTCCAGCTACCAGCGAGGGCACTATCCACGTGTACCCGTAGCCGGTGATCCCAACCGAGTGGGCCACCTCGAAGATGGTGTTGGCCTCCTCCTTTGTGCAGTAGAGGAGTATGACGGGGCTCTGGAGCTTCTTCAACTGGTTCTGGATCTTTGAATCGCCGTCGTCAACGGACATGTCGAGCAGGAGGACTTCCTCCAGTTCCCAGCCCACAAAGCTGTTTTCAATGGTGCTACGAATCTGGATGTGGCAGAGAAAAAAGGGGCTGATTATAAAAAAAGTACCTCGCTCTGTTAGCATTAAAGGCAAGTCATCAAAACCCTTAAACAAGTAAAGGGGAAATTACCGTTTTTTACAATCTGGACCTTATTTCTGGCATAAAATACAGTTGTTTACTCACCCATATAACTTTGGTGTCATTTAGAGTCGTTCGTCAGATAATTAGATCAGCGTATATCCATACAGTGGGAGTGACTGGGGCACCGAAACGCAGCCTCTAAATAACGCATTATCTGCCGTGAAACTCGTTCATTTCACCAATATTTTATTATGATACGCTAGTGCTATTCCCCGTTAGTCTGGAGTTACCTGTTATCATCATCCGGGGTCTATAGATTGACCTACTAACCTCTGACCTGGATGATGTCATCTCTGAGCGCCACACGCACCCGCGATAGTCGGCTAGTTTACCTGTAATTTGCTACTACTACCTTTTTGCAACTTGGCTGAATATTTTTCCAATTCTGACGTCGTGGACGACGACTTTGTTTATGATGGACGTCCTTACTGTTTTGAGCCACAGTATATGGATGAGGAGCTTGTTGAAAGGAGGATGCGGAGGCAGACAGAGGAGACAGCTGGCCGAAGAACAACAAACCGCTGCACGTCCGCGAATAGGGACTCAACAGGGAATAGCACTAGCGTATCATAACAAAATATTGGTGAAATGAACGAGTTTTGTGGCAGATAATGCGTTATTTGGAGGCTGCTTTTCGGTGCCCCAGTCACTCCCACTATATGGATATACGCAGATCTAAATATCGTCCGAATGACTCCAAATGACACCAAAGTTATATGGGTGAGTAAATGACCGTATTTTATGCCAGAGATAAGGTCTAGGTTGTAAAAAATGGTAATTCCCCTTTAATGTCATTAAGAATATATATATATTTTTCTACTTAACTTTAAACTGACTTGTAATACTGTTTCAGGATGAAGCTGCTTCATGAAGGAACAATGCGGCACATTTTTCCTTTAACATTATATAACGGTTGATGAAATTCCTCAGTTAAAATGCACGTTTTTTTAGAAAGAGCTTTATTGTCTTGTGCTCACATTCAGTGTTTTACTACCCACAGGCAAACACTGTTCCTGATTAGCCTGAAATGCCTTTTTCTTCCGTTAGATATTACTTCAGCATGTACCACATTTGCATAATGGCCGTAATAATGCCCAGCAGACTGGGATTTTTGGGAGGTTTTTTTTCCTTTTTTTTTTTAAAGAGACAGGAGCCAAAACGGAGCGTTTCAGACAGGGTGAAAAGTGGTGCTGCAGAATTGTACGCTATGAGAAAAATATTGCGTTTTTTGAACATTAAAGCACATAAATGTAGCCTAGAAGACCTGCAAAATAAAATATAAACCATTAAATGTGCATGACACGGCCTCTTTAAAACTTCACATGCTTATCTGTGCAGTAGATTTTGCAGTGCATGGTTGTTGTGGAAGCTTACATGTGCATCTGTGTTATCTTTCCTTTATGTCCTGACTATTTGTGCATTTGTTTTTCATCTGTGTGCCGTTACCTTGGTGACAAAGTCCTGGTAACCCGGGTAGTAGGTCGTGACGATGGAGAAGATGTACCAGTCGTACTCCTCCATGATGTTCAGGATGACCGAGGCCTGCTGCTCGATGGAGGGGCCGAACTGAAAGAACATGGAGTTGTCGTCCTGCGGACACAGAGCGCAAACGGTTACGGTTACTTTAATATACTCGCCCGTACGTACAGCTGTAAGGTGCGGCGGTGGCTTTGTAATAATATTGGTGCGAACATTAATTTCGCTTCCTCTGTTCTCTCGCTCACAGAGGAGAAAGGCGAGAGGACACCGGTGGGCTTGTAATGATACCAGTCATGATTTTCATTAGTTGCCTTTATGACTCCTTTAATGAGTTTGTACACGAGGGTGGCTGGAGCAAATTCTGGGGACTCGAAGCTGCTGTCCTTAATCTCACCAATCATTTTCATCAATTTGTTTTATTACAGACCACAAAGCACTTCCAATAAAGCCTCTGCAGTGCTACACTTGCACGAACGGCGACTACATTTGAAATGGCGCATGACGGCCCTGCACAGGCTGTACACGAAAACATTTACTGATGCTCTTCCTTTGGATCTAAGCACGAGAGATAGCAGAATGCACGGCAAACCAGAGCAGCATTCGAGTCAGACACTTCAATAAACACTGCTTACACGCCGATATCCAAGCCCGCGCCTTGCCACCAGCGTTGAAATGGAATACTGAGCTGGACAGAAGAAGAGGAGGAGGAGGTGAGAAATACTAGTCTAGACAAGACTCTGCAGAGTTCTGCAACATGAACTTGTTACTGAGCATGTGTGAGTCATTCTGCCAGAGTCCAGCTCTTGTGCACGCCGTGTACAGTAAAGTGTTGCCGGCTATTCATGCACGAGGTGTGGCGAATCGCATGAATGAGGGATTCGGCGGCAGCGGCGGCGGCGTCTTGTGTTCGGCTGCGAGCGAAGGGAGGAGGTGGGGTGGGAGTTGACGCTCGGATCAAGCAGGGTGTTGGCTTCTTAGGACTCTCTCTGCGCTTCATTCAGCATCAAAGGAATAAACTCGCCCCGTCCCAGGGGATCGGCACAGGCTGATCCGTTACCTTGTTTTTGCATTAATGAGATCGGAGACCATACCGTTGATGTGGCATGCAGAGGAATAAATACAATGTGAAATAATTAACCTATAAAACAAACAGCCGCAGCTGAAGACGCAAAGACAGACTGCGTCAAGTAGTCCAGATGAAGCAACAAGCTGAATACATTGCACACGTTATGGTCGATTTTGCACATGCAGCTAATTGGAAGCTGCGTGAAATCAGCGGCCGGCATGTAGTGTCCTGAAAAATTGTTTTCTTTAGTCCGTCTGTTCTAGTTTCGAAGCTCCCGTATCTCCTTAATAAGAACAAATAATGAGGGTAATGTGCTGCATCCACGAGGTTGAAAACATGTCATTACCGTCCTGTGCCGTGTGATGCATTAAACAGACTCATTTCGATGCGCGGGCCGTGCCTCAGAATCATGAAATAATGATGCGCGCGCCTCATTGTTGTATCACGTTTCTCGGGCAACTCGGATCCATTTGTTACTCAACTTTCTATCTCCTCTCTGCCTCTTTCTCTCTCGCCCTCCATCCATCTCTATCCATCTCTTCTCCCGCTCCGCCGTCCCATTAATACCAACGGAATTACTGCCAGGGCACAGTTATAATTGAATTTCCAGACTCGTGCACTCCCGCTACCCCCTTTATCCTCCACAGAGCAACCCTGCCTCCCCCCACCTCGGCCGCCGTCTCCTCTGGCTCCTTCCTCTTTCTATCTCCCTCTCTCTCTCTTCTTAAGAGCAGTATTAATGTACTGTCCGGCATGCTCATTCAGAGCGCCAGAGGTCTGCAGAATTTTCATTAGCCTCTGAGAAAAGCAAAAAAAGAAGAGCAAATGCAAAAACTAAGGAGGGGATGGCGAGAGGTGCAGGAGGGGGGAAAAAAATAAAAAGGTGCTGGGAAGTGGTTGGCTAAAATAAAGTGCTGCAAAACACCACTCTTCATTTACAGCAACAATAATTAGGATCTGGCCACATTATCACCTCAGCTGGCACAAGGTGATCGATTAGTGAGTATTAAAAATTCCCAGAGGGGGTAGCGGGGGCCAGAGAGTCACTCAGCCAGACACGAGGAAGCCGGCCAGCGAGGATTTTTGAATCCGAGCCGGTCCCCGTCTTCTCCTGCACATCCACGGCTGACGTCAGCGCTGGCTACTGTACACGGGCAACAATACACTACACCGCACAATATGGTGGGACGAATGGCCCGGCGGAGACGGGGGGGGGGGGAGACGAAGAGCAGATAAAACCGCTGAAGAGGGAGCAGATAAGAGAAAATAAAGCTCCAATAAAAGATAGAGATGTACAAAACGCAGCGTGGACGCGGCGGAGGTTTTGAAGCCTCCGCTGGGATGGAGGCAGGGGACAATGTGGGGACAATGGGATGAATGGAAGCAGGAGATGGCCAGGCCCAGGCCCAGGCCGGCCTGGCAGACGGCTGTGATCCTGTGTGGAGTGAGGGAGCGAGGGAAGGGGGCAGGCGGCCAGGAGTCAGGGAAGGAGTCAGGCCAACGGAGGTGTGTGTCCGTGCGTGCATGTGTCAGGCAGGCAGCCAGCCATTTACGCAGGAGGAGGCTAAGCCTGAGCCGTTCAACCGCAGAGGACTGCTGCTGTCAGAGAGGCAGAAACTGGAAATGTGTGTGTGTGTGTGTGTGTGTGTGTGTGTGTGTGTGTGTGTGATAGAGACGTACCAGCCGTCTGTGTGTCTGTATCAGTGCACATATGTGTGCGTTTGGGCTTCTAATTCAGCCCGTGTGCACCTGCATGTCTTTATTTGAGCAGGTTTGTCCTCGGCAGTGGTAAAATATATATGTGTGTGTGTGTGTGTGTAGTCCATGCTTGACGGGCCTTGGTCTGCCAGAGGTGCCTGCTCTGCCCCAGAGCCTCCGAATGAGTGCACTCACACACTCCCCCGGAACAGTTATTTGACTTGGAGGGGAGGGGAAAGTCAATAACTCAGGTATTTCAATTACACACACAGGGGCGCACCAGTGACTGCAAAAGAAGTAGACCCACTTCCAATCTCGCCGGCCCTGGAATATGCAATATATGCGCAAACACACACACAGATTTTAATGGTTTTAAGCATCTTACGGCAGCGTTCAAAAATGCATCCACCGTCTGAGAGAGCGATCAAACGCGGCACTAAACACAAAAGGACAAATCAACACCGCAATCACGGTCTAATACCAGGGTACTGCTTTAGACGCATGCAAGCACTCATAACGACGCGGAACAACACGGCGAGGAGCAGAGGGAAAAGTTAATCGTAGCGTGATAACATAAATGGGAACATGGGAGCACACGGGTCAGGTACAAACATTTGCACTCACACTCGCTGCTTTCCGAGCCGTTTAGATGTAACTACTGGAGTAGACACACATCGAGGTGTTATTATAGCTGCAGAGGCTGTGTCTCCTTTCCATGAAATACTGAATCTATGCAGTAAGACAGAGATGAGCCAAAGACAAATAGCTTAGCGTGTTGGAAATTATACTTTTAGCTTCCTTTATGCATCATGCATCGAAGTAATGGTGCAGGTATGGCGTACCCTAGATGTGCACTCCCAGAGAAATGCAACGACAAGGCAGCGCAGACCACAACGCCCCTGACTGATCCAAAATGCCAGAAAATTAAATTCACCCTCCTTCTGCCTTAGTCGGTTCAGTGTTCATACATCTTCTCCCTTTTCTGTGTTGCAGATGTTCAATATTTATTGCCTCCAGCTCCTGAGCCTCTCAGTCACCACTGTCTAAAGTATAGAAAGTGAATTAGCGGCGTACAGGCATACAGCCGTACGGGTATAAACGCGTAAAGCTACGATGGAGGTTCTGCGTCGATTCATTGCAGAAGTGTGAGCAAAAATTAAATCAGGAGAAACGTCACAGATAGTCCTCGTGCTAATCCTAAACGTGCACATACTACAGGATTTAAAAATAATGGCGCATAGCAGGGAGCAGTGAATGCACCAACACACTGGGAAATGGATGTAAACAAAACGTTACCTGCTTTACAAATGTGGATGAGAAAATGTCTGATAGGATTTATTCATTCTTTAACAAGAACTGGAGGGGAGATTTTTTTAAGAGCTAGCTAACGTTAGCCTCAAGGGTCAGAATGCTTAGCATTACTTGACAACACCGTCAGCAGCTCTGTTTCCTTGTAGATTTGTTTCATCATTGGTGCAATCAACCAGAAACTTCTCAGATATTCTTCCCATGAATCTTAAACTAGCACACACACCAAGATTGCTAACCTTAGCCTTAAGACATTAACCACTGCTTGACAACCCTGTCAGCTGCATTGTTTCCTTGTAGACTTGTTTCTATCATTGGTTGGTTTTGAAGTATTAGCGTAATCCTCCAGCAACCTTACAGATGGTCTTACCTGTAATCTTAAACCAGCACACACTACAAGATTGCTAACCTTAGCTGCAAGGGCTATTACATTAACCATTGCTTGACAACTCTGTCAGCTGCTCTGTTTCCTTGTAGACTTGTTTCCATCATTGGTGCAATCAACCAGAAACTTCTCAGATATTCTTCCCAAAAATCTTAAACCAGCACACACTACAAGATTGCTAACCTTAGCCTCAAGGGCTAGGACATTAACAATTGCTTGACAACTCGGCTGTGTTGTTTCCTTGTTGACTTGTTTCTATCATTGGTTGTTTTTTAAGTATCGGCGTAATCCTCCAGCAACTTTACAGACTGTCTTACCTCTAATCTTAAACTAGCACACACTACAAGATTGCTAACGTTAGCCTCAAGAGCTAAAATCTTTATCATTACTTGTCAGCTGATCCGTATCTTCTTAGACTGTGATCTGTTCAGGAGTTCAGGCAGTTTCAAGAGCAGATCTGTAAAGACCTCACACTACCAGATAATCTGAGCTGAACCTTGCTACCGATTGTGCTCCAGACCTGATCTCTCCTCCAAAACGTTTGACTATTTCTAGCATCTGGTTAGCTTAGCCGGCTTTTCGAGATAGAGAGAGAGAGTGAGACAGAGAGAGACCCATTTCCAGTCTTTCTGTCGAGATATCTGGTTGCCGACTGTCGCTTCACGTTTTCCACACACTCGTGAGAATCTATTCTAACCGTGTCATGCGTTATCTTACGAGCAATGCGTGGCTCAGAGTGGATTATACTTCACATGCGATGAATGACTCTCCGCATGTAGAGAGCACAAGAAAAGATCACGAGTGAGAACGTGGGATGAGCGGTCACATCTTAATTAGCCCAGAAGAAGAAGTAGGCTTACACAACAAAAAATTATTGATTTTGAAGAATTTTTAATTACCTTACGTTTTATATATATATCTACATACATATATATTGTATAGGTGTTTTATCTTTTGCCTGTGAGGAAGTAGCATTCAAGCAAAGACAGAACGAAGGAGTACAGGTGGAAAGAGGCAGCGAGGGATGATGTTGTCTGTTGCTGGGAGGTTTTTTGGCAATGCATATTTCTATCCTGCCTATAAAGGATCCTTTGAACTTGAGCGAGGATGGGTGAGGAGGGGGTGAGTTGGGGAGGGGGGGTGCTGCTATTGACTGCTGCTGCACTGCCTGATGGAGAGAGGAGCCAGCCAGAGAGAGAGAGAGAGAGAGAGAGAGAGAGAGAGAGAGAGAGAGAGAGAGAGAGACAGAAGGATAGAGGATGGAGGGATGAAAAAGCAGAGTGGGAGGCGAGGCGAGAGGAAAGAGGGAACAGCTGGCCTTCGCTTGAATACAGTGGATTTAAAAGACAGTGGGCTGGAGATGTCTAAACTCGCCATCAGCCACAGGCGTTCACACACTCGGCTCTAGGAACGCATGCAGGGGTGCTCGCAAAAACACACAAGTGCTCATTTTCCGTTAAACCCGGCGAGGACGAGCCACCGTCGCAATTGCGTTTTGATGACGAGCCGTCCAATCTGCCGCCGCCCCCCTCCCCTCCTCCTTCCTTCCTATTTCCTTCTTTCCGTCCGTCCTCCCCGTCTCTCGTTCACTCTCCCTCGCTTCCCACAATCATTATCTCCACCTCAATTAAACCTCCCCTTCTCTCCCAAGTCTCTTTATTTCTCCCTACGTCTCTCTCCTCGCGCCTCATCATCACATTCCTTATCATGGAAGCCTACTTATCTTTAATCAAACACACACGGGCTTAATTAGCTTGCACATTTGTCAGACCATCATCTAATTAATAGTGACCTTATTTTAAGTAGTTTTTGAGTCCTCATTTAAAAAAAAAAGCAAAAAAAAAAGCTTCTTCATTAAAATATTTGACTAAACTCTCCTCAACGTCATTTTGACTGCGATGTGACAGCCCGGAGGACGAGGAGACATAAAAGGAAACGACGAAGGAGCAAATTAAAGCGGGCAGGAGACGCGGTGCGAGGAGGAGGGTGGTGGAGGGTGTTTTGTTTCGCACCTTGACACAATCAGACGGTGTGCGAATAAGAAAGTTAATACCACTTAACGCACACACACACTCGGCCGCAGACACACAAATGCACAGATTGTTTCTTTCTCTCTGGCCCATTTCTGCTCTAAGTTTAGCAGGCGACCCACCGAGGGGCCTCTGCAGTCGGATGCTTTTCCTGCTGCTGCTGCTCTTGTTTGTCCCCTGGTCCTTGTGGAGTGGTAATAGCTCTTTCTCTGTGCATGTGCGCGTCTGGTGTAGTTGGGTTAGGTAGGCTAAATAGGGTGGCTGGAAGGAAGGGTGAGTATGCATGTAGTCTGGCTTTTATATCTCCACATATGAGCAGCTGGGAATGAATATGAAGGTGTATAAGAGCCGTAATACAGATGTATTTGAATATATGCTGCGTTAGGTCTAAAATAGGAGCCAATCTTTACCAGGTCAGGTGTTCCACCCAGAAGGTAAACTGTTTTAGACATAGCACTTTAGTGGCTTAGCTTCTACAAGTTGGTAGGTATATCATAGTGTACACATGACTGTGGGAGTAAGATATGATAGACAAGCAGTGACACCGATTGAATTAGTGGGAAAAAAACAACATGGACGTGTCATAAACTGCAGTTCCTCAAATGGCCACTAGAGGCCGGCCTCCAAAGGTGAGTCAGTCCATGTAAAAAATGTCCAAATAAACTTATCTACAGCCAGTCCTTGGGTCTTTTTAAATTTTTTAAAAAAACTTGCCTGCTTAAATTATGTCAAGACTTGAAGTTACTCCTAATTTATGAGCAGGGTTTTTTTTTAATTAGCCAGTATTTAGATGGAGTCCGGCACCGGCAAGATGGCGACGACCAGAGACGCCACACGGAGCTTCAGATCTGCTCCTCGGGGCAAATTTTTGGGGACATCAAGTAAGTTTTGCATTCACAAATTTACGTTTACATCCTAAATTCAACATATCTTGAAAAGTTAAAGGTTTTAATTTTTAAAAAATGCTTGAAAATACTAAAGATAAAGCAAAAAATAAATCTAATCTCTGTCTTGTTTGTCCAAGCCTCTTAGCTAAGCAAGAAAACACAACATTTTACCCCATTAAACGATCATTTCATTTATTTCTACAGTTTCTACAGGGAACTGAGAAGGATTTTTGCAGCAAATGTAGAATTAGCCTCAGATTTATAGCTAAATATCTTAAATAACGGTTCATAGCCTTTCAGCTAATGCGCAACTTGTTATATTTAAGACAGGTAAGCAACAGTATCCTTGTTTTAAAAATCATTAGACGAAAAAACGAGCACGTCTGAGCCAGCAGACAGCGTTTCAAAATAAACCAAGGGGCTAACATTAGCTTGATTAGCGAGTCAAGCTAGTTTGCATTTCACGCGGAAAACCAAGATCACGTCGCCAGTGTCTGGACCGAAGGAAAGACGATGGCGAGGAGCAAACTAGAACCAATGCTCTACATCTATGTGAGAGGACGTGAGTCTCCAGGCCAGCAGGTGGCAGTAGTCTGTAATTATTAGCTTACAAAGCTGCTGGTTACAAGTTCAATTTTGATAGCTGAACCGGTCGGTAAATGTGCAGACTCTCTGCTTCTTCAGGCTGACACCATAAAACGTTTTACAAAAAAAGCTGCCGAGCATAAAGTCATAATTAAGTCCAGCTAAACCTAAATTACCCAGACTACAATGAGTTATTTCTTTCATTTAGCATTTTTAGCACACGCTGTCAATGCAGGACACGGTTATATATAAGAGATTTAGCCACGGTAACACCATAATGCTTTGTTCTTTTCAGGTCTTTTCAGCTATGCAAGAGAGTTTAAAATGTCCGACTGTGGAGAAGGAGGCAGTCGCCGGGTTGGGACCGGGAGCAGGGACAGTGGAGACGCTTGGGTTCACCACAAAGTGTCCCACAGCGGCTGTAAAGTGGTTCAGGGAGTCAGGGAGGTGAACACACTCCTGTAGTCGTACATATTGCTTCCTGTCCTTTGCTTTTAGTAGAATAGCAGGAGGAAGAGGAGGAGGAGGAGGGGAAGAGACGAGCGATGGGGAGGGAGAGATGGTCAGCAAGATCCAGATGAGGGATGTTATTAATCCATTGTCCTCTGCTATCTCCTCCACTCCAGTCATATCTTCTGATTTTAATCTCCAGCTCTGACTTCAACTCATCTCTCTTTTTTTACACTTTTACTCTTCCTCCTTGTCTTAGTCTCTCCTGCTAAATCCCTCCCCCCTCTCTTCCTTCCTCCCCGTCTCCATCTATCACGCATCCCAGGGTGCACCTGGGCTGCTCTGTCGGTCGTAGGCCCAGAGCCATCATCACGCTGGGGCCGTTTCTCACCACTTCACACTTTTTCGACGACGAAAGCCGAAATTCTCTCACGCGAACGCACAAAACTCCCCGCTATCATCAGCCCCAGTTTTTTTTTGGTCCCCAGTTTATCCGCAATAAATCAGCGGCGACGAAACAAGAGGCCGGGTCAACGTTTACCCAGCCTCTGAGAGGGCGAGCGGTGAAAATGAAGAGCAAAAGGAAACCGAGTCAGAGGTGCTCCTGTGTTCCTTTCCTGGCAACACAATAAAGACTCGCTCTCAGTCACTGTCAGCGATTAAGACCACCCCTCACGTTTCTCCATTCTCCCTCCGCAACCCTTCCAAAGCAAAGACTGCCCTCTCTATCTCCCACCTCCTTCCATCTCCGCTGCATTTTTTACCCATTCACATTTCAGGCATTTAGCAGGTGCTCTGATCCGCGGTGACTTCAACAAACTGCAGAATAAGCCTCCGCTTGCCGCCGCTCTCCGACGCCTCCGAGAGGCGGGTTGAGGGGGCAGAGGTCAGTGCCGCGACGGCTCCGTGACAGATGTAACCAATGTTCCGCACGGCCGCCAACGGTGAGGGGAGGAGGAGGAATTGCTCGGGAGTATTTTGTAAATTGAGAAAAGGTTGTTCCCCGAGTCAAACACGGACCACGCTCTCCGTCATTAGCAGGGCCGCTTACGCTCACAATGGAAATTCAAATCTGCTTTATTGGCGTGACAGTTGCAGGGAGTCGTCCCCGACAATGCAACACGTTAGAAGACGGGCTGAGACAATAAGCCAATCTGAATGCTCCTCTTCTCCTGCCTTGCTCATTCCAGTCAAGTGCTTAAAACTCCCCCCCACCACCTTCCCCCGGCTCTCCTCCCCCGGCCCACCCTCCTCTTTCCTCTCAGAGTCTCCTCAGATGGAGACTCTGCGCACTTGAGGTTTACCTCCGTGTGTGTGCGAAAAAACACCTACTGTATGTGAGCGTGACCGTCCTCATTAAAAGAAAGTGGAGCCAGCGAAGCTTTAACTAAAAAAAAAAAAAAAAAAAAAAGACAAGGGAACGGAAACCCAGAGCTGCATGGAGCAGAGTTATGAGAGGATGTTTAGTTTTTAGGGACAGATGGAGAGAAACTTCACACCACATCACCCAGGATTCAATCACTTCCTCTGCAGCTCTGTTTTCAAATTAGTCTTAATAGGAATTTAACAAGAAACACATTCCCTACTTAGATGACATTTATGGTAAGCATGTCTCCGTTTACTATTTATATGCACAGATCAGGCATAACATTATGACCACCGTCCTAATATTGTGTAGGTCTCCCTTGTAGGCCTCCAAAACAGTTGTGACTCATCAGAGAATGGACTTCTGAGGGTGTCCTGTGGTGTCTGGCACCAGGATACTGATACTGTGGGGGGGGGGATCTGTGGATCATCCCACAGATTCTTGATCAGTTTGGTATCTAGTGAATTAGGAGGCCAGGTCAACACCTTGTGCTGTTCTTCATGTTTTTTTTGAGAATTGTTCCTAAAGCGTTTTTGTGGCTGCATCCTGTCCACCATCAAGGAGTGTAATTGCTATGGGGTGGGGGGGGGGGGTCTGGTCTGGTCTAGGTGGGTGCTACATGTCTAAGTAACATCCACACCAATGAATGCCAGGTCCAAAAGTTTCCCAGCAGAACAGTGAATTGTCACAAGATGGTCAATGTTATTCACTTCTCCTGTCAGTAGTCATAATGTTGTGGCTGATCGGAGAGCCCTGATTGGTTGGAGGACCATCCAATCAGTTGAAATTCAATATAATGACGTAATAATTAAATCTAAATGCCGTGTTTGTCACCGGACTCATAATCTCACGTTCATATTCAGCCGCCGCAACGATGAAAAATAACGTAGAAGTGTCAAACACACGTCTGAACGATATAAAGTCTTAAAGCTATGCATAATTAAGAGCGTGGGTGCTTTGAGTGACAGCTGGGTGTCCTCACAGGTTGCTACCTGTCATTATCTCCCCGCCTCAACTCCACTCATGCATCACCTCATTTTTTTTTTTAATTAGCTGCTAGCTAGGAGGAGTCAGTCACTGCTAAGATGGCGAGTGGCGGAGACGCCACGCTGAGCTTCAGAATCGTTCTTCAGGAAGTCGAGGGGGTCGTCCAGTCAACGACTAACAGTTAACAGTTATTTCTCTATTGGTGCAAAGGTGCGGAGGTGCTGGAAAACCAATCTGGGCTTAGGACGTACTGTACGTCACGAGTCAAAAACAGCAACTCTTTGTGCATTTCCTCTGCACACACACACACACATCAGGACACACATGTTGCCCGTCCTCCCTTCCCCCTCAGCGTGCAGCCGTGGCAGGCGTCCTCTGTGGCTGCCAAAGCTTTTTAACCACAACAATATCTAAATGGCACACAAAGGCCCATTAGAGTCATCAAGCCGTTAAACCAGCAACCCGGCAACCTTCAGCTCGGCAATTAGGAATATTTCACTCACCCCCTCTCACCCCTGCACACACACACACAATGCACCCATCCATTATTCTTTTGCACGTGCCCTCCCTCTCCCCCCTTCTCTCTTTCATCTCTTCTGTTTCAACCATCCGCTCGCTCACGTGCACGACACCTCACACCGATCCGCTCTTTCTTCCTCCATCCCGCCGCCGCAGCCTGCTACAGCGGGCCCCGCAATCAGTGTCACGATCGATTAACAGATTTCACACCGCTGGACACGGCGATTACATGGAACCAGATGAAATGAAAAGCAGGAGCGGGCCGGGGGAACAAGTATAACAGAGAGAAAGAGAGAGAAGAGGTTTAGAGCTGTAAGTGGAAGAGTCGTAAGTGGAGAGACACATAAGCATGTCAGGAGTGAAGAGGTTCTGTAGGACACGAAGGTTTGGAAATAAGAGAGAGCTTTTCCCGGGGTGGTGCACCCAGAGCTGACCCAGCAGCTTTGGCTACAGCAACCTCTAAACCACCTTTGAACCGGGGCTGAAAAGAGACGGGCCAACTGGACGGAAGCCGGTCACACACTCTTATATTTAATTTCATTGGACCGCCTTTAGCTTTGATTACAGCACTCATTCGCCGTGGCATTGTTTGGATACGCTTCTGCAATGTCACCAGATTTATTTCCATCCAGTGTTGCATTAATGTTTCACCAAGATCTTGTATTGATGATGGGAGAGTCTGACCACTGCACAAAGCCTTCCCCAGCACATCCCAAAGATTCTCAATGGGGTTAAGGTCTGGACTCTGTGGTGGCCAATCCATGTGTGAAAATGATGTCTCATGCTCCCTGAACCACTCTTTCACAATCTGAGCCCCATGAATCCTGGCATTGTCATCTTGGAATATGATCCATTGATGGAATAACCTGGTCATTCAGTATATTCAGGTAGTCAGCTGACCTCATTCTTTGGGCAACATAATGTTGCTGAACCTAGACCTGAGCAACTGCAGCAACCCCAGATCATAGCACTGCCCCCACAGGCTTGTACAGTAGATACTAGGCATGATGGGTGCATCACTTCATCTGCCTCTCTTCTTACCCTGATGCCCCCATCATTCTGGAACAGGGTAAATCTGGACTCATCAGACCACATTCTTCCATTCTTCCATTCTTCCATTCTACCTTCTTCCATTGCTCCAGAGTCCAATCTTTATGCTCCTAGCAACTTAACGCCTTTATTTCCAGTTAGCCTCACTGATTAGTGGTTTTCTTAAGGCTACACAGCTGTTCAGTCCCAATCCCTTGAGTTCCCTTCACATTGTACGTGTGGAAATGCTCTTACTTTCACTATTAAACATAGCCTTGAGTTCTACTGTTGTTTTTCTCAGGATTGTTTTTCAACCACATTTCTTCCTGGAAGACGATGGTTCTCCACTATCCTTCCAGTTTTTAATAATGCGTTGGACAGTTCTTAACCCAGTTTTAGTAGTTTCTTCAATCTCCTTAGATGTTTTCTCTGCTTGATGCATGCCAATGATTTGACCCTTCTCAAACAGACTAACATATTTTCCACAACCACAGGATGGGTCTTTAGACATGGTTGTTTAAGAAATGAGAAGCTACTCATTGCATCAGTTGGGGTTAAATAACTTGTTTCCAGCTGAAAGACAATCACCCATGCAGTAATTATCCAATAGAAGGCTAGATTTGCTTAGTTAAATCCTGGTGGCGACTTTTTTATTTTGGCCAGTCAGTGTATTTTCACATCTTCAACAGCTCTCTTCTCGTAGAGTAAGAATATTTTGAAATTCCAAACCCGAACATGCAACTTTTTCTCCAGTTTCCAGTCTCGTCTCTCTCTCTCTCTCCCTCTTCGCTGCCTGTAATTAAATCTTAAAAGCCCCAGAAAGCACTTGCAGAAACCTCTAAGTTACCCTAGAAAACAACTTCCACTTATCACCATTGTTCCAATTAATCATGTGCAACACCGGCATGCGCAGCTCTTGATGGGATGACAAGCACCTAAAAATCTGCAGACACATACGCAAGCTAATCACAGCTAATCCATCAGCGTTAGACCAGGGAGAAGAAGTTTAAAGTGTGAGGTAACCACCATTATTGCATTATTGTCTTGCTTAATAATTCCACATGGAATACATGGACGATATAGCGTAGAACAAAAAATCCTGGATTGTGGTTAGCTCGGTGGCAAGCTAATGTTGCCAGCCATTGGTATTAGCATGTATTTAAGTTAGTCAGCACCGTCAGAAGCACATTTTGATCACTAAATCTCATTTCTTTCCAGCAACACATTGAATATTTTGAAAATGACGGTTGTAGAAGTTGCCAATAATGTTGCGCAAGGCCAGCAGGTAAAATAAATGAAGATTTACACTAAGCTTTTGGTCGATAATGTCGACACCTTAGCACCCTCTGGAAGAAAGAAAGAAAGAAAGAAAATGGGCAAGCAGGAGGGAAGAAAATAGAAGAATTGCTGTTGTTTTTTATGATATAAACGTCTTAATGGTGTTAAAAGGTCTTACGTGATCATTGGGCATGCTAATGAATTTTGCGTTTTATGATGTGACTCTATATTCTACATTAAAACCTAAAAATGTCTGTTTTCTGTACACATAGTTAGCCGTGAACTACATCTTCCTTCCAACAAATTCACACGTGTTTGGTTTCAAAGAAATATTTTGTTTCTGAAAAATCCCCAAAAACTTAATCCAGTATAAATAGATTTTTCTCAACTTTAACTCTCGGTCAAAACCCCAAAAAATAAAATAAAATAAGATGTCTACTTTTTGAGCCAATCTCAGCATAATAAAAAATATTGAGCCTGACCTGACTGGAGCCGTCCTGATCCACTTTGCCGTTAATATCAAGCTGCACGGCCAAGACGTGTTTTGATTTATGGAACATTTGGAAAGCTGCTACCAGTGTGCGCTAAAGATTTGTGGATCTGGGATGATGGATAGATAATGCGTCAGACCTTTTGATAACGAGGGTTTGATTCCGTTTCCAGTCACTGACTTGCAGCTGGATTTCTAACAAACAGAAACAGTTGACCGGTTAACCCTTGGGCAGTGATTTCATACGCATAAACACCTCTGATGTATGGTTTTCTGCATCCATAAAGACTGAGAGTATGATTTCACACCTAGTCAGCCTTTTCCCACCCTCCCCCAACCCCTCCTTCCCTCCCTCCTCGTCTCCTCTCCGCCTGACAGTTGGTTGCAGCAGCAGCCACCGAATACTCAGCGGAGGTGCGAGCTATTCTTCCGTCTCCCTCGCCGAGCCCCCCCGCGCACACACGGATGGATGCGCGGCTCTTTGTGCTGCAACACGTGCAAACATGCACATTTTAAATAACACACTCCAGTTGCACCCGCGTACAATCGGACACATGCACCAGCTGTGGCACATTTAAGACCGGCTTTTGGCATCCGCTCTCTCTTTGCACGCCGTGTCACGGAGCAGAAGAGGAATTCTGCATCTGGAGCTTGCACACACACACACACACACACACACACACACACACACACACACACACACACACACACACACACACACACACACACAGTTAAACATCCTATGAATGTCAGCTGCAAAAAGCTTTACTGCTGTGCATGTCTATAACAGTAACCATTTATTGGGCATACTGGCACCGCGGTACCTTGCAGGCTTCATGTGAAAAGACATGAAGGAAAACACCGAAAATAGATGTTTCTTTGTGGAGGAAAAATGTCAAATGCCTGTTTCCTTTTTCTCAGCTTGTTTCCTTTCAAATTCCCCGTTTGTTTCATCGCATCCCTCTCCTGTCTCCATCCAAAGGTTTTACAATTGGTATATTAATTTAAAAAGAAGCTAAAAATATCTGCCAGACCCTGGAATCACTGTGATGTTTGTTGCATAACCTCATACTCAAATAAATAAGTCTAAAAATGACCAAAGTAACACATATACCTGCTAAAAAAAAAATGCAGCCAACATGCATGTGTGACCTGCAGCAGCAGCAGCAGCGCCTGCAAAACGAGATTGAGCCGGGGCCCGGCGAGGCTACCTACACCAGATAAATCCCCCTCCAGCAGGTAATGGAGGTGCAGCGCTGCACCGTGCGGCGGTGTGCTTTGCGTTTAAGTGAGGTTGCGTGATGAGTTACCTCACCTCCGCGAGTCCTTTCAGGGTATGAACTCTGAAAGCAGACGTAATGTATTGCACAATTACCGGCTCGGGGTAAGTGGAGTAACTGCATTTACCGAGCGGGCGCGCCGGGCTTCAGCCCAGTAAATAAGGTGACAGAGAAGCAATAATATACCCGTGTACATAAGACATATATATATATATACAGAGAGAGAGAGAGAGCACACGTTCTATTAAAGACATAATTAGAAGCAACATATGAAAACACTTGAGCTGCTTACTGTCCTAGCAATGTTTTATTGGACCTGTAGCAGCGTGCTAATGGGGTCATTAAATAAGTTAATTATTGCATTAATTAGGTAAAGGTTTCCTGTCATACATACTTGTACTCACATAATTAATGTGTCCTAATTATACAAAATCACATCATGAAGTAAGAGAGAAGTTAAGGAGGAAAATGACCAGATTAATATGGATTTCACAAAAAGTAAGCAGCCATATTGGTTTTTGTTTGTTTGTTTTTGCAGGAACATAGAGAGAGAAAGAAAAGAAACACGGGACTAAAATTGTTTTGTTTGCTGCAAACTCAGGTCATGTTACGTTCAGACGCAATTAGCAGCATTTTGTTAGCTTTCCAACAAGGTCTGGCGCTTTGATATCAACACATCATGAGACAAGCCGGTGAGCTTCAAAGAGGACAACACATCTGTGTCCATGCTACAGGTTCACGAGCCCCCCTACAAAAAAAAAAGTCCAAATCTATTCACGGATTGTATGAAACTGAAAATAACCAGCTGGGTCACGATGGGTGTACACATTACAGGAGGGATGACAAACGCTAAATGAAGGTCTTTACGTTTCACTCCACTACATCTTAAGACTCCTTTAAGGTACTGGGACTACGTATGTAACCTACGTACGTAGCCTACGTTGGTGCGAGTCACTTACACTTGTGCGCTCGTCAGTCTGGCTCGCTCTGTAAAAACACCACCCAAACGCTAGTTGGCGCTGTGTCTTTTTTACCAGTCGGGTTAATTTTTGTTTCCACTTCCTGCTTCACTTTCAACAATGGCGACTGAAACTTTCGCCAAAAGTTCGCCGTAGACGAGTCGTACAAACGTTTGCATCTCCAAACCTCCTCAGTTAACCTTTTCCTCGATGTGTTCCATCTTTATTGATCCAAAACAATTGACTGGAAAACTGTGGAGAAGGAGAAGCAGCCGGATAAAATACTAAAGCGGAAACAAGCTACTACCAAGCGGACCAATCACAGCTCTTGCGGTCTGCGTCGCCGTGACGCGTAGTTACATTTCTGGGGAGGTGAACGTCAGGCTACGGCGCTAGGGTCCGCGTAGGATCTGGGCTGTTGCCATAGCTACGGCGTCCAATTGACATGGAAGCCTAAACCACCTATAACTCCATATTTCTTGTCCGAAACTGTTGCATGTTTAAAAAAAAAAAACAACCTCATCCTGTTTCAATCATGTTTACACACCAACTCCGAAGCTTCCTTCTGTAATTTAATACTTTTTAGATACAGATTTGTTTTTTTGTTGGTTTTTTTTGCATACAATATCTTTTTGACCGCTCAGAGCTTCCATACATGCAACCATCGTCAGTCAAAATGACTTCTGACAAACTGTGTTCATGCCGCTGGCTGTATATAAAGATGGATGTCACCCTTACGTTTCCTAAAGAGTAGTTTTGAAGCTCAGTGTTGCGTCTCCGGGCGTCACCATCTTGACAGCACCAGACTCCAACTAACTACCAACTAATTCAAAAATGATCTAAGATCAGTTTTATAAAACTTCTCCTCTTTACAGTTAACATGAATGGAGAAATTTCCTGTTTTTGTTTCAAACTTCTGCGGTAAAGTTGCACCTTTTAACTTGGAGGTCTATGGGGAGTGACTCACATTCGGAGTCAGCCTCTAGTGGCCGTTAGTGGAACTGCAGTTTTTTAACTACTCCATGTTCTCCGTCTTGGTTGCTACCTTAGATTTATAACCCGGCACCGCTCAGGATCAATCACAGCACTGAAGTTGTCGTCTACTTCATGCGTGGTTCTCAGTATTTGCTGCAGCGTATAAAATTTGACCACCGCCATCCTTTTTAATTTTTTTTACCAACAAGAGAAACTCTCCTTGACACCTCCTCAGGATTAGATGAATCCAATATTTTCTTTTTCCACTTGCAAGAAGTAAGAATAACAAAATTCTCATTGCTAGACGACTTGATTTTTTTCATTTTTTATTGCAAATTTTTGTTTTTATGTGGATGTGCAGGTATTCTGTGCATTTTTTATTGGATAAAAGAAAATCACATGTGGACTTGGTGTGCAGATAGATGCCTTTAGTTTTGGAATCAGTGGAATAAATCTAACTACAACTAAAACAGTTAAAACTGTTATTAATATTGTAGTTGCTTATCTTTGTTTTTACTTGACATGAATCATCTGGAATCAAATGGGATAAAGAAGGAAAACTATAATCCACAATAAAATCCCTGGCTTGACGCAGAGCATCCCTGCCTTTGTCTTCTCCGCGATATTAAATGACCACCTGACCGGGACTCTCATTAGACTAAAGGGACAGGTGCTCCGTCGCTGGCATTTCATTTTCCACCGGGCCACCACCCCGTCCTCCCCGTGGTCGTGCTCTCCTCGTGCAGCGCTAAGCGTGACTTAATGTTTGCTTTATTTGTCCGGCCCCTGGAGTCGATAGGTGAGGGGGTCACTCCTCTTCAGTCAGGTGTAAGGAGGGAAGGACGGAAATGGAGGAGGGGGCATAAACATAAAAAAGAAAAGTCAAATGCCTGAGGGAATGGGAAGTGGAGGCAGAAGAGAAACCACACAAATGTTCCGAGTCTTGTGTTGCGTTCTTTTATCCTCTCGTCGTCACATTTTTTCTTCCTCCAGCTTCTCATCTTCATCCCATCTGTGTGAGCCCTCCACATCCCTCACTCCGCCTCCCTCTGTTTCCACCAGCCTCCATCTTTTTCTTTTTTTTTTTTTGTTATCCCCAGCACACGCATCAAACACTCTTCCTCTTTTCCCACGCCTTCTTTGTGTGTCCTTTACCGTCCTCTCCCTCTGTTTCCGTCTGACAATTCTGACTCAACACCACTCCCCCACCTTTTTTTTTTTGTATTTATTTCTGTATTTTCTTTAAATCTGAACTTTATCCAATCCTATCTGTTAATTCTCCTTCAAGTTACGCCTCCGTCTCTCACTCCAACTTTTCCTCCTGTTCCTGATTGGATTATTATTATTATTATTATTATTCCCATTTTGTTCTGACTATTCGGCGTCTTGAATGAAGATTTTAAGTGGAATTTCTAAAGTTATTATCCTGCAAATGGATTATTATGCACGGCACCCAGCTGGAATTTATATAGTGGCGTTTATCGTGTTGATTTTTTTTTCCTATTTGACTCGTCTTTCTGAACCCTGAATGCTCTTTCCTTCTCTCACGCTTGTTCCCTTTGTCCCTTGCCATCTCTCTGTCCTACTTTTGAACCCAGTTATTCTATCTATCTCTCCGTCCTGCCTCCAGACCCTCGCTCCCCCTCTCCGTCTCCCTGCCAACCCGTCCAGCCTTCTCCTTTTCCCACTCATTCCCGCTATCTCTTCCCTTGTCCTGCTTCTTCTCCATTTATTTTTTTCCCCCCCTTCCTTCTCAATCACTCCCCCTGAAATGTTAATTCAAATTGCCTGGTTTGGGAGGACAGTACGGTTCCAATAATGCCGAGAGCACTTAGGAGAACATAATCAATCTTGCTCCCTCGCTCTCAGTTGCTCCCTTCCTTCTCGTTCTCTCTGTTTTCACACCCTATTTTATGTTCCCTCCATATGTGGAACAGGACTCAGACTCCCTGCATCCTTTAATTCTCGACACTGTTCGAATCAACCCTGCTTGTTCCACCCCTTTTTCTGTCTTCTGTTAAAGTGAGCGTTTTCTTTCTGTGGCCCGTTCGTGACCCCTTTGATGCAATTGCGAGGATTAAAGGTAAATCTTATCTTAGAGGTATGTTTGTATGTTGCAGGTGAACGAGAAGGCAAGAGCATGTGGGCGACGCGTTCCTGCCGCCAGGTTTCGTGCTATTCCGCCTCGGTGCAGCAATGTGCCAAAAGGTGAAGACTGCGAGCTAGTAAACATGGACGTAAACACATTAGTGACAAAATAGGGAGGAGCTGGGGAGGAGAGAGGGATCTGACCGATAACTTCCTGATACAAACTTTGTTAGCCGTTAGCTGAAGCTTGCATAGTTAGCAAGATGCAATGCTAATATTACTACTACTTACTTCACCATTACTTCGAATCGGAAATATTTTTGTGTGCTTGCGTTGACTCTCCACACGCCGGTCGCTCACCTTCTCGGAACTCACTTTCTCTTGACTTTTTAGGCCACGGAGATTTACAGTTTTTTAAAGACAGTTGGTCAAAATTCGAAGGAAACGACTCCAGACGTAACGTGAGCTAGCTAAACTTCATAAGCGCTAGCTAGCAAAGTTAGATGGAAAGTTAACTGTTTACTACAAATTTGTTTTATCCGCTGATACTTTACTTTACTCTTGCACATATTTGTCAATAGCATGTCACATCTCAAAAGCATTTTGTTTCATATTCCTGTAGATAAACTGCACAGGCTATATTGTCGCTAAATCCAACATCCGCGTTGTTACGGTAACTTAAAGACAGACTGATAAAAAACGCATGACGTTATTCTATGTGCCATATACTGTATAAGTAGTTTTTAACAGTTTGTGATAGCATCATAGTGAGGGGCTTTAATTAAGATAGAGACTAATTTTGTGGGAAACGCTGCGTAGTTCATGCTAAGTATTAATTGGGATGCTATTCACATTTGCGTCGAGCTAACACTGCATTTAAAGTTTAATAAAATTTAAAGCACTGATGCCTCACAGCCAGAAGGTTCTGGGTTCTAATTCATGGGCCGACTGATTCCTTTCGGTGTGGAGTTTGCATGTTCTCCCTGTGTCTGCATGGGTTCTCTCCGGGTACTCCAGCTTCATCCCACTGTTCAAAGACATGCTCGTTATTTGCCCAATGACAGCTCCCACCCCCCACGACCCTCCAGTGAACAAGCGGCTGCAGAAAATGAATGAAGGAACACAAAAGACCTACGCAACTAGAGCCTACATCGTCCACTATCGACCAACGGTCATCTACGAAGAGATGTGCGACAATCGAAATCACTTCATATGACGACAGGACTTTATATCTCAGCTCAGACCCAGTGTCTAGTTTATTTTTTTTTATATGCAGTCAATGATCACTGGCCTACCTCACAAATAGAAACAAAACCCTGCAGAGAGGCTCCAAAATCTGGAAAAGCTTCACAGAAACATCTTCTGAAAATGCTCCGGTCTGGACACATATTTCCTACATTTCAAGACACTGAATTGAAATATATATTCGAAATAAGCTTAAAAATCATAAATTCAATACTGGAAACCTATCTATTATAATTAATCCTTCAGCTTGAATAAGGCTAATAGGCTTTGAATGACATGTTCACGTTAATTTGTCCACATACGTTTGCCTATGTAGTGCTTCTTTTACATGAATGCTTGTCGTATTTTGTCTTCATCCCCAAACCTTTCCGTCCCGCGTCTGTCTGTCCCTCCACCCACATTTCCTTCCGTGTGCTCAGAGATAGTTTTTACCTCACCGAAAAAATTCAACTCTCACACTCTCATCCTCGTTTTTTGTTTTTTTCCCACCCCTCACGTCAGTCTGTCCCCCTTGCTCTTTCATGTACATGCACACACCTCTCTCTCTCTATCTCTTTCTCTCTCCAGGCGTCAGCTGCTGCCCTGTCAGGTTTAGGCTGGAGACAGGTGGAAGAAGGGAAAAAAAAAAAAACAGGGATGAAGAGACAGAAAGATAGAGGACAGAGAGAGAGAGAGAGAGAGAGAGAGACAGAGAGAGAGACAGAGAGAGAGAGAGAGAGAGAGAGAGAGAGAGAGAGGGTGACAAAGTGAGAGGAGGTTGAGAGAGGCCAAGAGAGGGAGCGAAATGCTTCTAATTCACGGAGACAGGCTGCGTTACCGTGGCAACGTGGTTTCCATCGTAACGGCCCCGCTAAGGATGCCATTAGTCGGGAACAAAAAGAAAATGCCACTCACCACTTGTATGGAGCACACGGGTGGAGAGAGAGAGAGAGACACACACAAAAAAACACAACCGTCTCCTACATGCATTTATACACCGCCGTAACTACACCAACAAACAGGCACTCAACGACGCATCCGCACACACATGCAGCCACCCACACAGTGCTCTATCCCCACCACCACCACCTCCCATTCAACTCCTCGCAACACGCATCCTGCCGCCACTTCCCCGCTGCCCACACAGGAGCTCGAACTAACGCAGACCCACGCCGGTTTATCTCACACATCCAATCAATCCCCGTATTTAATAAGAGAGTCTAATCGCTCCGCACTTGGACTCTCGTTGTGCTGCAAGGCCACACGAGGCTCTGTAATGTGTTCAGAAAGCCTGTTTGCCGCATATTCGGCACATGTGCCTGAGCCGCTCGGCGACACAACAGGAAGAGGCTGCGCTGGTAACTTGGTCAGCGTGCCGAGCAGATGGATCGCGAACAGTAAGTAGTGTGAAGGTCAAATGCAGCAGCAGCAGCAGCAGCAGCAACGAGGCTGCAGAAGTAAACCAGTTCCTTCCTAGAATAGCCGAGTCTGACCGCTTCTCTTAAGCGTTCAGAACGTACTTTGCTGCACCCAATCAACGGCTGCATCTACATGGACGATACTACTTCAGTCAACATGATTCAGATCATAGAGTCCAACTTAACTGTTTACATACTGTTTACAAGTCCCAGTTTATAACTATGGACGCTGTGGAGCATCAAACCTGCCGGAAATATAACAGAATAAGACTTTATTCTCACTTAATTCATTCAATACAACGTGACCAAGACGACAGAGGTGGACCCAGGGTTTCAACTTGTTTTCACTTGTTTCATCTGGTAGTTCTGATACCTCAATGTTTCTGTCCATTTTGGTAGATGTATTTTTCCTGTAAGTATTTATACACTGTTGCCCATAACGTTGAAATAAAATACTATTTTTTACCTCTTCTCATGAAATGATTATGACAATGTGATTTATTCTGGATAGATAAACTCTATATCTTCTCAAAACTGTATTGATCAAACTCATGCAAACCAAAGACAGTACGAAACGATGGAAAAGAAACAATGGATGGTGGAACTGAAGTGAAGCCAAATGAAGTAGAGCTCCCCCTGGTGTCTGGCTGCAGTATAGGTCATAAGCTCCGCCCCCTCCAGGTTAGTGGATGGGCCAAATTGAAACCCGAAAGTAGTCATTAAATAACTTTTTAACATTTTGTCATTTTAAGTAGTTTATATAATACCGATCTATATTCCATGTGTCCATTTTTTCTGAGACATTAGTTATTTGATGCTCTAGAAACAGGATGTGACATCACGATGACTTCAAGTTGGCATGCCAACCGCTCCGAGAAGCGGCCTCGTAGGACCATAAGAGTTGGAAAAATAAGCAATAACAGTGTATAATCCAACATTTCCTTGTAAGGAGGTAGAGCAGAGCGTAGTATTAATTAAAAAATGGCGCAGATTGGCCAATGCAATGAAGGGGGAAGGCATTGTACATATTTATATACAGTCTATGCTCCAAACATATAACTGTGTGTGATGTGTGTGAATGGGAATAAAAAGACGAGTGTGTCTGAAAACAAAATGATTCCAAGTTCATGGGCAAAAGCGTATATTTCTCTATCTTTATAGATTATGTATACACAGTGGCTATACATTACTAGCCTGGGTGCCAGCCGAACTTAGTCCCGCCCACAACATTTTTTGGTCTGGAAGTTCGGTCTGGTGTCGCTCCGTTAAGGTGCAATTATGCTCGAACAGAAACTGTTCGGACCAATCAGATTCTCAGGGCGGGCTTTATACGATGATGGACAGATGATCAACAGTAACGTAACCACGTCACCAAAGAGCGCTTGGGTTGAATTTGTTTACAACAAAGATGGCTGCCGCTGGGGAACTGAGATGTGTAGATTCTGCCATCGAGTCTGTTCTAGAAGATATCGACAGCGCATTAATTTTAAAAGAGGAACAGATAAATGCGATCAAGGCATTTGTTAATCGGAAAGATGTTTTTGCCGTCCTTCGTACGGGATTCGGCAAAAGTTTAATTTATCGGCTGGCTCCGATGTTTTTTTTTTTTTTTTTCAAACTTTATTTAACGGACAGTCAAACAAGCTGGCTCCGATGGTCGCTAAGAAGATGGGACACAACATGCGTCTCACACTCCGTTGCTCTGATTGGTTATTGGTCTATCCAATTGACCTTTGGCTAAGCCCCGCCCCCCTTAGTTACTGTTGCTACGTCCGACATTCTCTTCTGGGCTGTGGTTTTCTGGTTATCTATAAGGCTCTGGTATCAATATCAAGGAGCAACACTGTTCATGCAAAGCTGGGTACGTCTCTATTCACTTCTATAATCGTTATTACGAAGCAAACGGACTAACGTTACGCACGTATAACGTTGTATTTCTTCAGCGTGTGCTAGCGTATCAACAACTATGCAACTTAAGCTGTAACGGTGATGTTTTGGTTAGCTCCACAGGGTTTTGCGCGCACATCATTGGGCTTATCCATACCCTGGATGCTGGATATATACCGACAGTATAGCCTGCCGAGACCGAAAATATGAGACGCCTGCGTTAAAGTCAATGGAGCGCTGTGGAAAAAGTGTCGGACCCCTGTGGGAGCTCTCTTGGCTGTGATTGGTCAATTTACATTCTAGGGCGGGGCTTAGCCAAAGGTCAATTGAGTGCAGAGGCATTTTCTTTCCTGGTTCGGTTGAAACACGCCCCATAATCACAGCCCTATGGAACGGTACCAGACTCACATTCTGACTAGAATTGAGTATGGCTACGCCAGGCTAATACATTACTGCTGCAACAGTGAAATTTCCCAGTTGGGGATTAATAAATCTATCTCTCATCTATCCGTCCTAGAAATTCGTCACCTGATTTTTACCCCACATGGAGCAAACATGCTCAGAAAGAGTGGGCTTATTCCATTAGATCAAGTTATTTAGATGATTATTATGAGTAAATACTGTCCCATTAAGCAGATTATCAAAGGTTTACACCACCCCTCTACATCTGAGGATTCATTCAGGTCAGTCTGTTCTGACTGAGGTGGTTACATGAGGCATTTTTAGTCTAATTGGGTTATAAGTGAACCATTAGGGTCCACGTACACGTAGATTTGTTCATTTACAGCAACTACTACCAAGTCGGTGAGTCATATTGTTAATTTTCTACTTGGATTAGCAGCACAACAGGCACTGATCCCCTCCAGTTCTTTATTTAAAACAGGCCATTTTACTCCAGCAGTATTTGTTTTAGAAAAGTCAAGCTCGAGGAACCTGCTCTAAGTGTTGAAATGCCGTAACGTGAGCTGCTAAAATGTGCAATGTGCACAATTACCCTTTTCTAAGTCCTGCTCCAAGACAGCATGTTGATATTACTGGAGGCAGCAGGCATGTTGCTCGCTCTCTGCTTTGCTCCAGGGCATCCGAGACAATAACCTAGTTTCCACTGCAGGGCCGAGCGGGCCGTGCAGAGCTTGTTCATAATCTACCGCGCGTCACCGTAATATCTCAGAATAAAGAGTGATTTGTTTTGTTCCTTATTGCCAGAAGAGATCAGACGAACAAATGTTTAAAGCGATTTCATTCCAAAATGAAACTGAAAAAAAAAAAACATAAAACTGGCAAGCGCCTTTAAAGTAATGGCATGAAAATAAAACATGTCAGGGGATACTATCAGTTACTAGAGCTATCTGGAATGAAATCCTCCACACTGTAAATCTTTTTCCGCTATTACATTTACATTTAATCATGCACCCTACCAACCTTGTGACGGAAAAAGTGGTTCAGGATTCAAAGGCTTGAATTACTTGCAAAAAAATAAAATTAAACAATGTGCTTGAGCTGTAAGGCCTGAACACATACTTGCGGGCTGAGACTGTAAGGTCATCTCCAGTGGGTTTAATCTAATCCGACGTCTGATATTGAGAGTCATAACGTCGATATCAGTATAGGAAGCAGCACATTCCCAACCCTCGGCGATCCTCCAGGGCATGTTGCTCCCCTCCATACAAGAACAGACTGTTATTCCCTTATAGAGCTGTAGCGCTGCAAATATGTTATCGCCATATGGGTCAGGTGCAACGTTACGAAGAGTGCAATGAACCCTTTGGAGTTATGAACTGAATGCGTCATTTAATCGGTTGGAAACGAAAGCAAGTCAGGCTAATGACAAATAACTGCAGGAGTTTACAAACCTGGAGCCCAATCAATGAAACGAGGCTTTAATACCGATCAGTGCAGAATTGTACAAGCTGTCTATAATAGAGATGATTTAGTGGCTGAGCTAAGATGACACAAAAGCATGACACAGAATGCTCAACCAGGCAGAAAACCAAGGGCATAGCAAAAGCAGAAGGCTTAAACCATCTCTGTTTATGAGTCTTGCAAATCAAAGAGCATTGCGTGTATCTTTACAGTCCACAAAGCTTCTAGAAAAATGTTTTGTTCAATTGTAGCACTACGGCGTAAGAAGAGCGCCACACTGAACATGAAAACACCATCTAAAGCATGTAGGAGGCAGCATCATGCTTTGGTGTTTTTATTTTGGTGCCATTGTGTCCAAGGCAGTTGGCCATCATTGAAGGGCTGGTAAGCTCCCACATATATCAAGGTATTTTAAAGGATAAAACCACTAGTAATGCATTAAAGCTAACTTTAGAAGGTGGGAGATGCTAGCCTGGAAGTCAGAACAACTTCCCTGCCTAAAATTTTTTCAGAATTAAAGTTGATCTGGAGTCACTCTGTTGGGAACCGATTATCCCCCAGCAAAGATCTGTCGGGACAATCAATTCGTTGATTTGGGACGTAGTCGTACACATCATGGTGGTTGTTTGAAGTCCACCATAACATCTTTTGTAAAATATGTTGACAGAGAAATTATGTGAATGGACAAACAATTGACGGAGGTTTTTTGAGAATGCCTTAATCGCACCTATGTCGTTTCTTTGATTGGCTGTAGGACTATCCAGTTGGGGTCATTTTTCCCAGTTCTGGTTGAAACACGCCCCATGCTGAAATTTCAATGGAGTGTTAAGAAGCTATGGTAATGCCATAGGTAAGACAATGACCCTAAACATGAAAACTGATCTACAACAGCATCTACTCAATCAAAGTAAATACCCCAGTCAGAACCCAAAAGAGATTCAATGAAATGCCCTCAAGAGAGACGTTAACACCAAATATCTCAAGAATATGGCCGAGCTGAAGAGGTTTTATGGGGTTTATTGGTTTGACTCAAGGGTTCACATGTATTTTCCAGCTATTGTCCAGAATATGATGTGTACACAACAGCAGGATTAAACATAGAGAGACGCTGCACTTTTCCAAGCAGTAAACACAGGTGCGTGAGCTCTGTGCGGTGGTTAACACCATCTCCAGTGTGTTTTTAATGTGAACTGCATATTTCATGACTCCATTCATCATCAGCACAAACATTTCTGTCGCCGGCACTGCTGCTGCTGATACTGCCGTACAAGTCAGTGAAAAGGAGTGCAGGGGAAATTATTTTGAAGATAGAGTAGGTCGAAAACAGATACGAGTGAGCAGTGTTCCCGATAAGAGAGAAACTCCTGCGGGGTGTAACGCAGAGAAAAGCGATGCTTGTGCTCGGAGATAGCGGAACGGTTAAAGTCGGCCACCCCCGGAGCTTTGTCTGTCCCCCATACTGACCTTGGATCAGACGCTGCCACAACTTGGAGAGTCTAAAATAATGAATAAGCTGAATAGATTTTCAAATTCTTTTAAGGCAAGTTTGAAAGCAATGTGATTCAACAAAGAAATTGCCAAATTAATACCAACAAGCCTTTCACTCAAACTAAGGTTAAGTAGAGCCGCTTTGTCAGACTTTTAAAATTTTCCAGAATTTGCATGGCCAGCTAGAAGAAGACCACAATAAACGCTGATCATCTTGCAGACATGTCCTAGAACAAGGCAAGAAAACATTGCAATCATTTAAACTCTAACCCAACATACATATTCTCACTGCACCCAAAGTTTCACACTGGTACTATAAATGGATAGTGAGTATAGCTTTTAGAACAATGGGGACTTTTTTTTTTTAACACAGGCTATAAACAATGGAAGCAGCCACAGTGGCATTGCCACATCAGTTTGTAGACTCAGATTTGACATTTTGGCCGTTGGCATCTAGCTTTTTCTTTTGGAGGCAGAATATACACCAGTCAGGCATAACATTATGACCACCTTCCTAATATTGTGTAGGTCTCCCTCCTGATTTGCCTCCAAAACAGTTGTGACTCATCAGAGAATGGACATGGACCTTCTGAGGGTGTCCTGTGGTACCTGGGACCAGAATGTAGTTAGTGGGGGTCCTATGTGTTGAGCGGAGGGGCCTCTGTAGACCATCCCACAGATTCTTGATCAGTTTGGGATCTAGTGAATTTGGAGGCCAGGTCAACACCTTGTGCTGTTCTTCATGTTTTTTTGAGTTGTTCCTAAAGCGGTTTTGTGTGTGCGCCTTGCTATGGGGTGGGGGTGCCTGGTCTGGTCTAGGTGGGTGCTACAAGTAACATTCACACGAATGAATGCCAGGTCCAAAAGTTTGTTCCCAGCAGAACATTGTATTGTCACAAGATGGTCAATGGTGGTTTTAATGTTGCGGCTGATCGGTATATGGAGGGGGGGCTGGGGTCGAGTTAATCTGACTGAGAACCATAGACAAGGTGTGTCAATTGATACTTCTTTTCATACTTTTCTTTGAGGCCTACTTAACCATTGAATTAATGAGAAGGACTACAAACTATAAGCAGGGTTTATCGGTGAAGGTTTATTGGTGAATCTTGTACAGGCAGCCATTTAGTAGTTGGGGCATTCGGCCCAATGATTTCTCTTGTATTGTCCACAGTTTTTCAGTATGTTGCTATATTGCAAGAGAAGATAAAGGCATTAATGCTGAGTGGTTTCACAAAGAAAAGATGGCATTTTTCCACGGTCTCTTCTACAGTTCCTCCAAGAACAAGAGTCCCTAATTCTTATCATGATTTACTGCAAGAGTTGGACTGCGGCAGTCCAAGGACACATGAAGCTATTCTCCTCATTTGTTTTCAGCTAATCTTTGTTTCTTTTACTCGAGCCAGCCCACACCGCATGTAAGTGTTTTGTTTTGTGTAGCCACATGAATCACGCCGGACAAAGAGCGATCGCAATCGTCCAAGAGGATACAAATTTGGGTTTTTTTTGTCTCTGTTCCTGGAATCACTTACTGAGATAACAGCTACTGTACAGCATGTTGCAGGGTCCACTTGATCGACCGGGATGCAGTGCGCGGTGTGGGTAGGTAGGTGCTACTATCAACTGGCCCTCATCCAGAACAAGGTGATAATACGACACGGGTTTGTTGTGATTCCCCCTGCGTTCCCAATCTAAGAAAATAACCTTGAAATGAGCCGGAGAACAATACAAAGCTGTATCAGCGGAGACTTTTTGAGTTTTAAACATTGATTTTCCTCCCATTTCCCTGTTTACTTGCAGCAAAAACACAATCGGTTTAATATTTCTGAAAATGACTTATTGATGTCGGCTTGTGAATTGTGCGCTTGCATGCGTATTAGATTGTTCTTTGTTGTTGTTGTTGCCGCCGATGTGCTAGTTGATGTCCTAGTACACGGAGTTCTGTTTATTAGCATACTGCATTGTTTAAAAGCAGCACCCCCCTCAGAGCCCGGCCGCCTCGTGCCAATAAAAGTCTATTAAGCCTGTTTGACTTTGCTAATGCAAATCAGTCTTTGGCAGAGAACGAGGGAGTCAGAGCTCCAGTTTACCAAAGAAGTGTCTGACTCCAGACTGATGTGACACAGAACAAATACAAGAAGAACTAATGCAAATAGCTAAATGCCCGGCGGGGGGGTTCTTTTACTGATAATCACGATGATGCCGATTGATGAATGTGAACATGGTAATGGTGATAACGATAATGGGATGATGGAAAATATGTCCAGTGGCACAATAACAATAATGATGACCTCATAAATATTTAGCTGTTCAATGCCGATGTTGAATTATCCGTAGAGCGTCTAACAACTTTTTTTACAGTCACCTTTACATGTCAATAACTAGTGGTTCGACTTTAGGAACGGTAGATCCACCACCTTGGGTCCAGGCCAATATCTCATCAAACACTCAATGGATTGTCATGAAATTTGGTAGAAATATTCATGGTTTCCAGAAGATGGTTAACATAAACTCTGGTGCTTTGCAGTGATGTTTATTTAGTGCCACGAGCAGGTCAAAGAGCACACTTCTCCTGTGAAATATTGGGAAAAAGTGATGGTTCTGAAGAGTCCTAATGATAGTAGTGACCACTGACTTCTCATCGAGTGTCTCCATGTGGGGTTTTTAATGAAATGTGTTGACACAAGTTGGATGGGTTGCCAAGAAAATTAATAGTCACACTCACCTACTTCTCAACTAATTGGCAGTTCCAGACCATAGGAAGCTTTTCAAAGTTCCTATCCTGGTTGGAGGACTGATAATGACCATGGATCCAAGATTTAAGTTTCTTTTTTTGGCCCCAATTTCAGGGTATGTACTTTCCAATCATCAAGCGTACAGTGATTGGTTAATCTGCATTTGTAAAACATGTAAACAGTTGTAAATCGTCAACCAAGCATGCAACAATTCTTACAGTGGAGAAATTAACCGACTGTGGAAGTCAAGGCTATATGGAGCTTGCATTGTAGGTGATGTTGTCGTTGGCCACGCGAAGCCAACCACCACCAATTGGCTATACACTGGTGCAAATGCAAATGCAAAAAAAACAACAACCCTACAGTGCAATCTTGAATGCACTGTATATAGCTCTCCTGTAGCTGCATGTATGCATTATACAGTTGCACTGTATGTATGAATTTATCTGTTTGCCTCCTCTCCTCACAGCCAGCCTGAAGCAGGTGGATAAGCAGCTCAAGGTTTCTCACAGTTAAAGGCTTTTTCTTTCCTTGCCACCATCACCTTAGTGTTTCATTTGAGGGTTTTTCAGACTCTGGGGTCCATGAATCTCCTTGAGACAGTTTGGATCACTACTGATGCTACATAAATAACCCTCAATTAAAATTTTTGCTCCGTCTGTAATTATTTTTTAATCCTCTAACTCGGGTTCAATGTTTCCATTTGACCAGTGTTTTGTTTTCCTTCAATGAACAAGTATCAGCAAAGCTGATGCTATTCCCATGAGCCCCAGCTGTACTTTGGGTTTTGAGAAAATTTGTCTTTTCCAAAATATGTTCCAAAAGCATGGCTGTGTCTCGGTTCTTTGGTCGTACTCTGGGATGTACAGCGTAACTCAGATTTTGATTAATTAATTAATGATTTCCTGGTTTAAGCCTTTAAATCAATTGGCCACAGATTCACTAAAACGATTAGTCATGCTTCGCTTAACACACACCAATCAGCCACAACATTAAAACATGGATGTTACTTAGACATGTAGCACCCACCTAGACCAGACCAGACACCCCCACCCCATAGCAATGACACTCCTTGATGGCAGCAGCCATCCCCAGCAGGATGCAACCACAAAAACAGTTTAGGAACAACTCAAAAAAACATGAAGAACAGCACAAGGTGTTGACCTGGCCTTCGAATTCACTAGATCCCAAATTGATCAAGTATCTGTGGGATGATCCACAGAGGCCCCTCCCCTCAAAGACCCCCACCGACAACATTGTGTTGCCAGACACCACAGGACACCCTCAGAAGGCCCATGTCCATTCTCTGATGAGTCACAACTGTTTTGGAGACCTAAACAATATTAGGAAGGTGGTCATAATGTTATGCCTGATTGGTGTCTATAAGAGTATGGGGTCGGGTTCATCCAGTAGCTGCGAGAATAAGAAAACAACTCGTAGAAGATGCTGTGTGCTGCCGGCTGCAGAGAACATAATGTGCTTCATTTGTCTGAGTTGGCATAGCGTCGCCGAAATAATTCCCCAAGTTGTCAACTCATACATGCATATGTCATCATGTGTTGTCAAGCTCAATTTCCTGTGGCGTTTTTCTGCATTTTGAATATCTGCGTACAGAAAATCCAGAAACATGTCTGCGCTTGATTACGATCAGTTCATAATGAGGATGAAGAGGCACCTAAGGCCTTCGTACTGTACCGACAAGAGTCCAGAGAATGAGCGTCGCACATGCCGGCGGTGTATTTCTTGTCTCACAGTATTGTCTGTTCGTCACGTCTCACTCATACGTCTGTGTACTGTATCTCCGAATGTGTTTGTATGGATGCCGAACGCCGGGCAGATTGCCTGCCTCGGCGTGCGAGGACGAACTGCGGCGTTGTGGGTAAACGCAGACAACAAGGACAGACAGAGGGAGTGAAGACTGACTGAAGAAGAGGAGGAGGAGGAGGAGGAGGTGGTGGTGTTTGCTGTAATTTAGGAGAACAAGGGAGGGGAGGGGCAGCATTTACATTCATCACAGGAGCTCGCCTCGCCTCAACTCACATGACGCGAGAAAAAGAAAGAGAGAAAGAGAGAGGGAGAGTAGCTGAGATAAAAAAATAAAGAGGGAGCGATGCAACCAGACAGAATGGGGTTGAGCAAAAACATCTTTTCTGTGTTACTTTTTTTTTTCTCTCTTTACTCAACCCCAGGAATGTGTTTATGGAGACAAATCTATAAATACAAGAAGCTTTTTTTTTTTTTTCAAAATTGTGCAATCCGTTCCTCGGAGTCAAACGGTGCAAATAATGCACACTAACGATTACTTCGACTGCACAGCTGTGTTTTGCCTCTTCTCTTGACTCTCCACCTGTACGTGGTGGTGGTGCACAGCGAGGGGCATTGTTGAAGGGGGCGGTGGAAAGCTGGCCCGTTTTCCCACCTGGCATCCATCTCAGGTATGAAAAGCTTGTTCGCTAACAAGGGCCGGCTCAGGTGGAAACTGACAGCTAAACAGGAGGCGTTTTTTTAATACATACAGTCGCGACCATGTTGGAAAGTAAAGTTTTCGTTTCGAGCGTCCCCACTCGGCACAGACGGTGTCAAGGTTGAATAATTGTTGTGCTGTGGTTCAGCAGGGACCCACATCTGAACATATTGGGCTGCTGCGTGTGCTCTGATGAGGGCCAGCTTGGCTCGGCGCTGGTGAGTAATTGAGTGAGCACGCCGTGGTCTTGGGCTTTGCTTTTTTCTTCCGCATCCCTGCACTCTTCACTCTCTCTTCTTTACATATCCTCCGTGTCTTCCACTTTCGGTGCCCCCTCTGCTCCTTTTTTATCAGTTACTCAACACAAGAGGCCACAGGTAAGGTAGAACTTGGACAAAACTAAAAGGATTAATTGAAATAGTTGGAAGTTTAAGTGTTGACATGTTCTTTTACAGAATCACAGCTGTCAAAACCAAGCGAAATGTAATTAAAGGGGAATTATTTTACATTTTTCACAACCTGAACCTAATTTCTGGCATAAAATACCTTCATTTACTCACCCATATAAGTTTGGTGTCACTTGGAGTCGTTCAGAAGATATTTAGATCCAGCGGAGTGCTGTGTATATCCATATAGTGGGAGTGACTGGGGCACCGAAACACAGCCTCTAAATAACGCATTATCTGCCGCGAAACTCGTTCATTTCACCAATATTTTGTTATGATACGCTAGCGCTATTCCCCGATGAGTCCGGAGTTGCCTGTTATCATCATCTGGGGTCTGTTATAGTTATAATTAACAATCATTTCTTGTTTCAGCTTGATAATTCGATAGTTAAAACAACTATAGGAATTACCATTTTTTTACAACCTGGACCTTATTTCTGGCATAAAATACGATCGTTTACTCACCCATATAACTTTGGTGTCGTTTGGAGTCGTTCGGAAGATATTTAGATCTGCGTATATCCATATAGTGGGAGTGAATGGGGCACCGAAATGCATCCTCTAAATAACGCATTATCTGCCGTGAAACTCGATCATTTCACCAATATTTTGTTATGATACGCTAGTGCTATTCCCCGTTGAGTCCGGAGTTACCTGTTATCATCATCTGGGGTCTGTTATACTTATAATTAACAATAATTTTTTGTTTCAGCTTGATACCTTGATAGTTAAAACAACTATAGGAATTACCATTTTTTTACAACCTGGACCTTATTTCTGGCATAAAATACGATCGTTTACTCACCCATATAACTTTGATGTCGTTTAGAGTCGTTTGGAAGATATTTAGATCTGTGTATATCTATATAGTGGGAGTGAATGGGGCACCGAAACGTAGCCTCTAAATAACCCATTATCTGCCACGGAACTTGTTCATTTCACCAATATTTTGTTATGATACGCTAGAGCTATTCCCTGTTGAGTCTGGAGTTACCTGTTATCATCATCTGGGGTCTGTTATAGTTATAATTAACAATCATTTCTTGTTTCAGCTTGATAACTTGATAGTTAAAACAACTTATTTTATCTTGTCAAATGAACTCACTATTTCCCCTCACATTTCCAAGTTATGATCAATTTAACAATATTAATACCAATTGCCATTTTAAGTCGAGAGCACTAATGTTTTTGTTTCTTGCCAGGCCATTTAGAGAGGAGGAAATTAAAATTTCATCAACCAAAAACAGCCACTTTGGAATGCATTCCTGGTAGGGAAACAGCTTCTTCTAAAATCCACCCATCCATTACGCTTGTGGTGCCAGTATTTTTGCTGCCGTTGTAATACCGTGGTTTAATCCTCTTTTGCAGAGCCTTGTTTCAAAGGTATCGTCATTTTATAGTAATAGTTCTGTCTAATTAAAAAATGTGAAAATTGTGGCAGCCTCTATATTTTCCTGTATTCTTATCATATCACCCCTCCTCCTCCTCCTCCTCCTCCTCCTCCCTCATCACTGGTTTTCCAACTCAAAAATTAAAGACATGAGTTAGATTAACATTGACCACACAGATAAAACTCAAGACCATAGACTGTATAAAGATGGGCGGCGAAACAGCTCCTCTAAAGTGAAGCCAAAGCAAGTAGAGCTCCCCCTGGTAGCTGGCTACAGTATAGGTCATAAGCTCCACCCCCTCCATGTTAGTGGATGGGACTTGGGCCAAACTAAAACACTAAAATACACGTCAAATACATTTTTTTCAAGGATGATTTCTGTCATTTTAGGTAGTTGAAGGTATATAATGTTGAAGTTTCATTTGACTCTATAGTGACAGGATGTGGCATAATGGCGATGACCAGTTGCCATGCCAACCGTTCCGTAAAGCACCTTAAATTGAGTTCAATATCCAAAAACAAGAGAAGAAAAATGTTCATATATCTTAATGGGGGTGTGATGTTTTACAGCGCAGAGAAGCTACTTTGATGATTTTGTGTTTTAATGTCGTGACGTGATGTATTGTTTAGGGTTTTTTTTTTTCCACAGGCACATGTTGACGGCCGTTTCCAGTGTTTGTGTGACAGCAAAAAGCAAAGGAAGTGATTAATTTCAAACATATGCCTGTTAAATGATTCGTTCGGTTGTCTAGATGTGTCCTTGTGGCCCATTTTATTCCAGTTTGCTTCCTTTTTTTGTGCAGTATGTCGGATGTCTGTGAAGATTCTCTGGCACTCCGGTTGTGTAAAAGCTGAAACAAAAGCTGAAATAAAGGAAGGTGGACTTTTTGTTTTCTGCGTGCACAGTGTAAGAAACTCGTCACTTCATGCTCAACAGTTTTTTTGCAGACTGTTGTTGTTTAATTCATTTGAATTTTCCTAGACAGGTTATTCCAATCGCACAATTATACTGCACTACCATCTCAGACTTTTTCCTCTTCTTTGCTCAATTCTGAATCGCTTTGAAGACAGAGCAGCTGAAGTCGTGGAGGATTTGCGCGGCGTGACTCACACACAGCGACCCCCCCACCCCCCCAATCTCCAACTGGTACCTCTCGATTTGGAAGCTCTGAAAAGGAAAAGTCACTCTGAATAACAAGTCTTAGTGAGCAGGTTCCCCCCTCATTGCTGCCTTCAAACGGCAGGTTGATTTGTGCAGAAAATCTTTAAGCAACTACTAGTCATTAGATATCTTTTTAAGTTCTACCAAACTAAACCAAATATACAACAGTTTTCGAGGCACTTTAAGAAAAAGTGGGCGCTTCCCAATAAGAGTTATTACTTGTGGCATTAAAGAGTGCTACATGTCCTGGCCTTTCACCGCAGAAAAAAAAGAATAAGGAGCTGGATTTGCATTTGAAGAACAGCTCCCTCCATTTTCTGTGACCTTAAAAGTCGTACAAACTATAAAATCTCCTGCCAGGCTCTTCAGCGACACTCTCGTTTGTTTACGGTCATTGTTCTTACGAAGCTAAATGAAAGCGGTGTTGATTTAAGGGCGATAAAATACCGCTATCGTTCCACCTTCGACCGACGCTCCGATCTGGACTCACTCAAAGGCCGAAGTGAAACAGTATTCTCACAGGAACACACTGGGTGTTAGTCAACGCCTGAATGTCACTGTTTGTTAACAGGACTGTGTCACGGGAACAAGAGCGGCAAAGGTTCATATGTGGACGGATAGTTGGTGGAGAAACGTGGTGTTAAAGGTTAAAGAGGAGGGTGTCGGAAGCAAGGGACACAAGTGTGCCTTCCATCCTTTCATGGTAACAGCTGTGAGGCGGTAATTAACTCGAGTCCTAAATACTTTTTCTGTCTCCCTATACACTGCATGCTTTGTAGAAAAGCTCTGAGTCATCTCAGCCTATGAATAGATAGAGGTCCATTCCCTCTCCACCTCTGAATCAGGGCGGAGGCAGGAGAAGATAAGGCTAATAAGAGTCCCAGCGAAGGGCTGGCGTAAGGTCCACGGGAGGACGGAGGTCGGAGATGAGGGGAGGAGGGAGCTGCTCGTAGATCAAGTGCTAGAATGGAAGGTTTGACTGTTTGTAGAGGACAAGAGAGGTAAAGGAGTAAGGGGAGGAGAGGAGGTGGGGGTAGGGTGAAAGGGTACACTTATAGGGAGCCAGGAGACCTGAGAGGAGGGATGGGGAGGGGGAGAAGGTGTGGCATAACAAGAAGACAGAGAGAGAGAGAATCAGGCCAAGAAAAAAAAGACTTACGGACTTGAGGACTAAGGTTAATCCAAACCAAATATCCAAAAACCAAAAAGAAGGCAAAACTCAAGGAACAAACAAGGAACCATGGGGAGATGAAGCAAAATATGAGGAAATACAAGGAAACATGTACATCCAGAGTAAGTAATGAACAGACAAACTGACAAATACACACCGAGACTAACGAGGCAAAGGAGAAACTATCAAAATAGAGACAGGGAACGCAAGGAAACCCAAACAGGACTACGGAAAATGTTCAAAATGTCTGAACCAGAGAGGAGGAAAAGAAAACGAGGTGAAGGTGGAGCATGGATTAATGGATTAACTTTTTTTTTTATATTTAACATAGCACTCCTGGGAAATTCTGCTCAATCACTGGCATCTGAGAATGAGGAGAAACCAATCGGCAACTCCTGTGGCTAAACACTTAAGCGCCAAGGACTGCAGTTCCTCAAATGTCCACTAGAGGCTCTAAAAGTGAAGGTGGAGCATGGAGTGATGGTTTAACTTTTTTTTTGTATTTAACAAAGCACTCCTGGGAAATTCTGCTCAATCACTGCCATCTGAGAATGAGGAGAAACCAATCGGCAACTTCTGTATTTTAACACTTAAGCGCCAAGGACTGCAGTTCCTCAAATGTCCATGAGTGTTCTCCACTCATGACAACTGTTCAGGGGAGAATCTTTATATAATTCACCTGTTTGGCTTTACCCTCCAGCCTAAGCTCCACTTAAGCTCCACCTCTTTGAACATTTCAAATTTCGATGCAGTTAAAGCCTGGAAACCAAACCACCTTCCCTTTCTTTCGTCGAGGAAAGTTAGTCTGGAGTCTGATTACGATTCTGCAAAGATCTGCATCCAAATGGTGAACAATTGAGTCTGACTACGGGAGGCTAGTCGAGCGAGGCACTGCCAAGATGGCGACTGCTAGAGCCACAACACTGAGCTTCAAAACTGCTCTTCTAGAGACCTACAGGTAATGTTGCAGAGGGTTCATCCATCTTCATGTTCAGTCAATGAGAGTAACGCCGAGAGGGAGGGAGTTGATGGGGAGGCAAGCATGAAGGACAGGGAGGAAAGGAGGGAGGATTAACACCTGCACATCTGTCTGCCTCCTGTGAGCTGCCACGGGATGGACCACATTCACGAGCAGAGGAGGGGTGGGGTAAGGAAAGATCAGGAAACGAAGACAGGACTTTGAAAGCAGTGCTTCCAGTTTATCATCTAGTATGTATCATTTTTATTATGTAGTAATGTCGTTTCAACAGTCCAATGTGACGTTGACTTCATAAATAAATGAATAAGGAAATAAATGCACCATAAATAATATAAAAAAAATGAACCAAGTGCTGATTAATGTATAAAATGTGACGTTTGTGCTTCATATCAATTATTTATCCCTTTTGTGTTTTATTAATTAACCCATTCATTTCTAATTCATTTGTTGTGTAATGTAACAATGAGAAAAACAGACAGTGAGACAGGAATTGAGGCCTTTCGGCGAGGGTGAAGTGCAGAAAGAGAAGTTATAGAGTTAGGTTAAAGACGGCCACACTCTAAATGGTGAGAGTAAATTGAGACCAACAGGCCTGGAAAATAGGACACATATATTTAGGACTCTTGATATATTTCACTACCTACCATTTCACCATCTCTGCCCCCCTCTCTCTCTCTATCTCCATCCAGAAAAGGGGAACGCACACACAGAGGGCTGTCATATTTTCTAAACCAGGACAATGAGAAGGTAAGAAGAGGCCAGCAGCGGGACATTTCCATCATGAGAAATGAAGGCAGAGTCGCGGGTTTGGGGGATGTTTGTGTAGACTGGGATACTTATTCCTGTGTAGCATCTAAGAATGAAGAGAAACCAGGAGGCTTTCAAAATCTGCAGTTCCTCTAATGGCCACTAGAGACTGGCTGCAAAATTGAGTCAATCCCCATACACATCCATCTTAAAATTTAGAGCCGAAAATAAACATCTGCACCATCTCCAGGTCATGTTTTTGCAGTTTAAAACAACCAGAACAAATGGAAATCTGCAAATTCTGCTCAATATCTGGTATCGAAGCAGCAATTCTTTGGGGTTTTCATAATCTGCAGTTCCCCTAGTGGCCACTTGAGGGTGGCTCCAAAAGCGAATCAATGCCCATTGAACTCCATCTTATAATGTCCATCTTAAGAGCAGAAATAAACATCTCCATAATCTCCAGGTCACGCTTATGCAGCTGAAAACAGCCAGAACAAAACAGAAATCTGATAATTCTGTTCAATCTCTAGCATCTAAGAATGAGGAGGAACCAAAGGGCAAAACTCTGGGGCTTTCAAATCGGCAGTTCCTCAAATTGCTCCAAATCCGAGTCAGTCCCCATTGACCTTCATCTTAAAATGACCAGATTTAGAGCAGGAGTAAACATCTCCACAGTCTCCACATCGTAATTTAGCAGTTGAAATCTGGCAAAACAAATAGGGAGGAGCTTTCAATATCTGCAGTAGTCCCCCTAGTGGCCACTTGAGGGTGGCTCCAAAACAGAATCAATACCCATTGAGCTCCATCTTAACATGTCCACCTTTAGAGCAGAAATAAAACATCTCCACAATCTCCAGGTCATGCTTTCCCAGTTGGAAATACGCGGTTTACTAGACACAACAAACTCCATGAATGAACCAAACGATTACAGAAGTGAAAGAGACTGGAACAGATGGGAGAAAGAGTAATAAAAAAAAAACAAAGAGAGAGAGTGAGAGAGAGAGATCAGGCACAGGAACACTGGCTTTTTAATTCTCTTAACGTTTACAAATGCTGCTAATTGCGTCTGTGTTTCAGCAAGGACGAGGTTCTGCCAAGCCGAACAACACATTACATTAATAGAGTACAGGACCTCTGTGATTACTACAACAATAGGTGCTATTGTATGATATTAATTGGGGATATAAGCGCGGACGTGTTTAACCCTCAAGAGGTGGCAGAAACTATTTCTTTACAATTGAAAACTTCCCCGAACTGAACATAAATGCAGAGGGAAGACTTTTTTGACCAAAAAAAAAACAAAAAACAAATGAAGTAGAGGCTTTAATTGCTCCACTGAATTCACCCCTTGTGCTGTGACTAAATGGTTCGACTGGCTCACGGCCTCCACGACAATTAGTCCTACGTTATAATAGAGCCCGTTTTCTCTGAAGAATTTGCAATACACGTACAAAAGGGACACAAAATCGCCCTCTCTCTCTCTTCCAACAAAGGCCTCGGACACCCACGGGCAAACGGACGCATTTGAAAATGATGAATTATTTGGGCAAAAGTTAATTGATCACATCCTGCTGTTTTTGTTCCCTCTCCCGAGAAGGCTGCCAGTTACACAAAAGATGTCAGGGAACAGGTTTGTGTGCAGCGGCGGCGCCTGAGTGCATCCCCAGTGTTTCAGTCTAGGAGCTGCAACCACACTTTATTGTGGTTGGTTAGTTGAGAATTACAGATTAACAGATTATTTACAGATTAATTGCCGTGTACATTTATAAAAACACAAGTGTGTGGGCCGTGCATCTTTTTGCCAGAACAAATAGAAATCTGCAAATTCTGCTCAATCTCTGGCATCAAAGAAATGGAAGGAGCTTTCCCATTGAGCTCCATCTTAAAATGTCCATCTTTACACCTGAACTAAACATCTCCACAATCTCCAAGTCATACTTTAGCAGTTGATAAGAGCCAGAACAAATAGAAATCTGCAAATTCTGCTCAATCTCTGGTATCTAAGAAATGGAAGGCGCTTTCCCATTGAACTCCATCTTAAAATGGCCATCTTTACACCTGAACTAAACACCTCCACAATCTCCAAGTCATACTTTGGCGGTTGATAAGAGCCAGAACAAATAGAAATCTGCAAATTTTGCTCAATCTCTGGTATCTAAAAAATGGAAGGAGCTTTCCCATTGAACTCCATCCTTAAAATGTCCATCTTTACACCTGAACTAAACATCTCCACAATCTCCAAGTCACACTTTGGCATCTGATAGGGCCAGAACAAATTTGCTCAATCTCTGGCATCTACGAAAAGGAAGGAGCTTTTAAAACCTGCAGTTCCCCTAATGGCCACTTGAGGCTGGCTCCAAATCCGAGTCAGTCCCCATTGAGCTCCATCTTAAAATCCATCTTAAAATGTCCATCTTTACACCTCAACTAAACATCTTCACAATCTCCAGGTCATACTCTGGCAGTTGATAAGAACAAATAGAAATCTGCAAATTTTGCTCAATCTCTGGCATCTACGAAAAAGGGAGGAACTTTCAAAAAGCGAGTCGATCCTCATTGATCTCCACTTAAAACGCCCATCTTTACTCCAGAACTAAACATCTCCAGGTAAAACCTCTGCAGTTGAAAATATCCAGAAGAGATAACGGGCATTTGTGTGCAGCGCCGCCTATAAGAACAACAACAATGTTTCTGTTTATGTGCTGCAACCACATTGTGGATCTAGTTAAGAAATTCTCCCATTTAGTATTCCCAGATCACCTGCCCCATACATTTATAAAAACACACGTGTGTGGGCTGATTTTACGCGTTTGCGTACATATGTTTGCATGCGGTGCAAATTCACAGTTTCCCTCGGGTCATCAGCGCTCTTCCATTTTTTTCATTAATTGCTGATGATCTTACATTTAAATCCCGTGCACAAGCGGATGCTATCTCCCCCCCAATCTACGGCGGCAGCCTCCTCTCACGGATTAGCTCGCTGTTCTTATTGTGCCATTGCCCCGGGGGTGATCAGCGACAACCACAGCTATTTGTACCACTACAAAGCCATACCTTCTAGACATGCTGAGGAAAATGGCTCGCCGCGTCTTGATAATATGAGCATTAGCCAAAGCTTTAGATCACGCTGATTGCTGCAGTCCAATTGACGCTGTGGCGGGACAACAAGCCGGGTGGTGCTGGAAACCACTACTGACAAAAGATTGGCAGCTACAGTCATGTTGGCTCGAAACGAACAAATCCACATAAAAGCACACAGACATCCCCAGGGACGCTTAAACTCTCGTCTCCTCCTCCTCCTCCTTTATCTTATCCTGTCTTTCACAGATGCAGGTTACAGCTGTGCACTATCCATCTCCCTCTAGTCCTTCTTCATTCCTCCTTCATTTCTAGAGCAAAGGTGGCTGCCTCTGTTTTTGCTTTTTGTGCATCATGTCCAGGTACCCGCTGCAAACACTCCCTATACGTCACTCGGCCTTCCCCTCAACGAACTCATCTCCTACTACTTACCACCCAACCCTCCCTCACTGATTTCATTGATATAGATGTCTGTGTCCTTTGCCTCCATTCATCTCTCTCGCCCTTCCCCTCCTCCTCCTCCGCCTCCTCCTTCATTCCTCGTTAATAGTGCAGCCACCTGGCTTCTTCCTCCTTCCATCAATTTAACTCTCCTACTTTTCGAGCTAAGTTTTTTTCCCGCCATGCCGACGTGCAGGCGAGTGCTGCAGTCCCACTTTTTATTGCCGAGCCACTGCTGCAGTTCTGCTCCGTCCCCGAGAGGGAATGTTCTAAAAATCCAGTTTTGTTCTCGTTACAGATTTCAGAAGACTCAGAGTTGTAAGACTAATCGAGAGACAGATGTATTGCGCACTCGGAATTCAGTCTTGGCTGATGATGCTGGGCCAAATGAGCGGCTGCATCCCTCGCTGCTAAGGGATGCGCCAATTTATCGGACGACATTCGTCTTGTTGACTGCTTTTAATTTAATTGCTTTTACATTTACTTTTAATTAGATGTATGTTTCACAGAACGGGCGTTTGTCTGGTTTTGTAAGCACGGAAATATTCTCACTAAGTGGTTGTGTGGCGGCCAAAAGGGTTAGGGTCAAAGACCTTTAAACAGTTCAGTTATTTGCTATAAAGTTAGACTCGTTTTTCTGCCATAATAACGGGAAAATAAAATACATTGGTGGTACACACCGATCAGGCATAACATTATGACCTTATAACATTGTGTAGGTCTCCCTTGTAGGCCTCCAAAACAGTTGTGACTCATCAGAGAATGGACATGGGCCTTCTGAGGGTGTCCTGTGGGGGGCCTTTGAGGGGAGGGGCCTCTGTGGATCATCCCACAGATACTTGATCAGTTTGGGATCTAATGAATTTGGAGGCCAGGTCAACACCTTGTGCTGTTCTTCATGTTTTTTTGAGTGGTTCCTAAAGCTTTTTTGTGTGCTGCTACCATCAAGGAGTGTCATTGCTGTGGGGTGGGGGTGCCTGGTCTGGTCTAGGTGGGTGCTACATGTCTAAGTAACATCCACACCAATGAATGCCAGGTCCAGTACTTTCCCAGCAGAACATTGGATTGTCACAAGATGGTCAACGGTCTTCTGCCAGTGGTTTTAATGCTGTGGCTGATTGGTAACTCCTACCAAACACCAAGAAACAACTGATGCACATGTTGGCAGAAATAATATTATACTAACCGGGATTTGACGTGACTCGACACCACTAGTCCACTCCAGAGCCTACGTTATATAGAATTATCTTGTACCAGTCCCCCCCGAAGTCTTCACCCCCAAAAAACCCGCCCACTAAACACCAAAACGCTGTAGTCTCCGCCTTCCGCGTCGCCCCCCGTTATCATCCTTCCTCGGATGTGTAATGGAAAAGGAGGGGTTGTCTTGTCGGCCGTAATAGCAGCGTACGGCCTTCAGTCTTTGACGGCAGCGCCGGTTTGTGTGTGTTTCGCGTTTTGTGTGTGTGAGGACCGTAAGATAAACACCTCATATTGCAATCCTATTTCCCAATCTTTGTCAGTCCATTTCCTTGAGATGCTCGCTCAGAAAGAAGAAGAAGAAAAAAAAAAAGCACATACCGCAGCCCAATTTTTCTTAAGCTGAGTACTCTCTATCGCTTTTTCTCCATAAGGACTAAAAGGTTTCTCTCCCTCCTCTCCTCTCTCTTTATCTCTTTCCGCATCCACCATTTATTTTCACACTTTTTTTTCCTCCTCTTTCTCTCTCAGTCTGAACGATGTCAATCTCCATCTGCTTTCCTGCCCTCTACCCTCATCCGTCCAACACCTCCAGAGGCAGTCCCATCCGAAACCCCTCTCTCTCTCTTAAAGTGCAATTTCTTCCACCCAATCTCCCCTTCTCCTCACTATCTCAATTCCTCTACTTTCCCACAAGTCTCCCTTTCTCTTTCTCTCCTCCCTCTGATCCCTCTCTATCGTATTTTTGCCACTCCATTGTCTCAGCCCATTAGGCAGACACAAATCCGTTTGGAGACCGAGCCCGAGCGCTGCCCCATCCTCTCGCTCTCCTGGGCCCCGGTGCAGCCAGCAGGAAGCTCTCAGGAGAGGCCGACTCTGGCTCGTGGCCGAGGGAAATCCATTTAAACCTTTGCCACAAAACGCTGCTCTTTCCCGCTGCCTGGTGCACTTAGGACGCGTGTGTTTAATGAATGATACCGTCCCTGCACACGCACAAACACCCAAAGGTTCATGCATTCCTCAACTCCCAACTGTTTCCCTCTTTGTCCCTAAAACACATTTTTGCACCAGCTAAAGGAGGGCGTTTGGAGTGCTTCGCAAGACATTTGGCTAGCGCGGTTAAGAGGTTGCAGGGTGTGCATTAGGACTGCACTGCGAGCAAATGCGCGCTCTGAACGGCAGTCTTGAAAGAGTGCAGTTTTAAACGGGAGAGCACGGTTCCCTGCCATATCTCCCCCTTTTGAGCTCTAATGAGAAGGAACAGAGAGAAGAGCTTCAATGGTGGCCGCTGGCCTCGCTGTGTCACCGCGACTCATGTCTCCGCTGCTACAACGACCTGTTGACACCAGAGGGTCAACAGACAAACTGGAGGGTGACAGCGTGGAGACGGGGGACGAGGCGGAGATAAGGCTGCGTGAATCAAACAGCGACCGGCGCGCTCTCTGACGATTTGTCACGGTTTCGCTTTCCCCAGCACGGATATATAAATATATATACACTTATTATTCAACAGAGCTGCGTTTATGCACAAAGTACCAAATGAATGAGCTATTTTTATTTTTTTTTTTGGGAACACAGTCCAAACCCAGATCCCAGACGGACACAGATAAAGCAGCAGCAGATTGCTTTATCCTATTAGCCAAGGCCTAGTAAATAGGCAGAGATCTAGCTAGCTCTCTGTTGTGGTGCAATCTCCAGCTGATCCCGTCACTGGCATCAGATCCTCCGTTGGCAGTTTGTCTTTCGAGTCAGACACCCCGGCTTAGCATGCCCGCCTGTCTATCTGTCCACACACAGAGCTAATGCCGAAGCTGTATGGAAGCACGGTGAAGCCAAGTGAAATGTTTTCCGTCGCAGGCAGCCTCGACAACAGGAGGACGGGGAAGAAAATGCAATTTTAAAGCAGATTTTCTAATTTGCAAGGGTCACACTCGCGCACATAAACATAACTGAGCTTGTAATATTGTCTATCACCGGAAGATCCTGTTAAACTAATCCGAGCGAGCAACGTTCCTCCAGTGTAGTGGAGTCTGGAGTCTTTAAATAAAGCTTTTGTTGATTGATATACGCACGGCGACGACATGACTGACAGCAGACTGACAGCCAGGGACTTAAGGTCAGACCAAAGTGAAGATTGTCCTTGTGAGAACTTAATTGTCTTAGTTGCACAAGTGTGGAATGGAATAAGATGTGGTATTTTTTATGGAAATCATATTATGTGGTGAGAGTCAACTCTGTTTGGAGTTGAAGTTGCTGCCCCACGTGAAGAAGTGTTCCTCACAGGTGATGGAGCAAGAGTTGGACCAGGTGGTTTGGTTGGATGACTCTAACGATGCAGGCGTTGTGCCGAAACCTTTGATTTACCGGTCAAGCTACGTCCCAACCAGCATCTACGGTTGTGAAGAATGACTTTGCAGATACAAGCAGCTAAAATAGGTAGCGTGTCTTGGAGATGGAGTTAGGAGTTCAGGTATCTGGAGGGAGCAACCTCAAAAGGGGCCAGTTGAAGGTGGTTCGGCATCTGGCGCAGGTGCCTCAACCGTCAGCTTGTAGTAAACTCTAGGGTTACGGTTAGGGTTAAGCCTAGATACTTAGAGGTATGTTTGGTTTTTCTTGTGTTTCCTGTTTTAAGCTTCTTCCTTCCGTGTTATTTTATTTCACCTGTGTCTCATCAACCCCTCCGCCCATGTGTTTGTGTGTGTATATATAGTGTCGTCCTTCGTCAAGTTGTCCGGGGAGTTACCTCCGTTGAGTTATGCATGTTGAAGTTACCTCTGAGTTTCTCTCTCGCTGATGTAGCCTCATTTTTCCACTCCTCGTCATCCAATATTCCCAGAGTGTTTGTCGCACTTTTGTTTTTTGGATACCCTGCCTACCCTGCAGCACTTTTTGTTCCAGATTTCCTGTTCCTGCTTCCCCTTGTGCCACCACTTGGGTCCTACCTCCTCTCAACACAACACAACATTTACTGGCCGGGGAACGTTTTGAGATTCCTCACGAGAAACTACAACGCATTGCTAGCATGAGGAAAGTCTGGAATACCATTAGCCTGCTGCCACTGCAACACAACTTTGGGTAAACTGATGAAAATGGATGGATGGAAGTTGCAAGTACCTCCTCGCATTGTTTTTATAAAAGGTGATAACTTTACGTAACATGTGCTGTTGGGTGCAAGTGTCCTACCTTGGCAGCCATGATCATGGAAGAGCCCCCGCGTACTCCGAGGATGGGGATATGGGTCTGGGCTGATATGAAGTCCAGGATCTGGGCGATGGCCTCCTGGTCAGTGTCGTCCCCAAACACCACGCCCTGCAGCCAGTGCTCAGTCATTAGATCACAGATGCTCTTGATGATGCTCTTAGGGTCGGTCTCGTTCATGGTCAGCACCTCCACGTTGGGCGCCATGTGGAGGAAGTCCTCCTTCTCCCGGGCCCCGGCCAGCGCCACCTCGCTGGAGTTGCCCACCAGGACAACGGCGATGCTGAGGCCGCGCAGGATGTTGGGCAGGGACATGTGGTGCGGAGGGGGCTGCGGGATGGGAACGTAGTGGCCGCCGCCGCCGGCACCACCTCCGCCACCTCCCCCGCCTCCCGCGCCTCCCCCGCCCTTCTCTCTCCGTGAGTGGCAGGCCGGGGGCAGTTGGAGGAGGCAGAGCAGCACGAGAAGGATGGAGAGGCAGAGAGAGGTGCTTGAGCGGCACTGGAACGACGGAGGCGGGGGCGTGTGGAGGGTCCGCACTCGAACTTGCTCCTGAGCAACCAAGGGGGCGGAGAAACAGGCCCCGGCATGGCCTCGAGGTGGGGATAGGCTGCGGCATCCGCAGGCAAGCATGGTGTAGGAGTGGGAGAGTGATACCTGGAGAGACGGAGGTAATGGAGGGGAGGAACGGGAAGATATGAAGATAGACAAAGGGGAAAAAGGCAGAGATTTGCGAGGGAGATGGAGAGAGAGAGACGGAAATAGAGGTTAGCACAGCAACATGCAACGCTGATTGAATAAAGTAAATTGCAGAGAGGCCACATGCGTCGTATGAATGAGTGCGCATCAATGTCAGGTTCATGGGAATGTTGCACTGAAGGGAAGACGTACGAGAGGGAAATCTTGTGGAAAACGAGCCTTTAAACACACAAGGAGGGATGAGAGGAGAGGTCACACTTGACATAAATAGTGCATAAACCCGCACGGGTACGCGGTATAATGTCGTACGGCATAATCTCAGCCGCATCAATAATTCATGTGGCATGTTCTCAAGCAGCATTATGGTATATATTATGGAGGATATAAACTCTCCCTCCAGATGAGACGCCGCTTCCTTGACGGGGCAGGACAGGAGAAAGAGAGAGAGAGAGAACAGAACAGAAGCCTCTCGCCAGATCTGACTGACAAACTGTCTGGAGCGGGATGAGTGACACGGCAACCCGAGACGCAGACAAAAACTGACGAAACTGATTAAGTGATTGACAACGGAAGGCGCTCGGAGCAACTTGCAAGTCTTTGATACGACACCCGCTTTCCCCCTTCTCCTCCCCCTCCTCCCCCTCCTCCCCCTCCTCCTCCTCCCTCGACCCCTATTGGCCTAGTTTAGCGCGCCCCTCTGCGTTCTACTTGACCGTGCCGCTGTCTGACGCCCCCCCCCCTTCACCCTCGTCCTCCACTTCTCTGTGCTTATTTATAGAGCTTTTAATTTAAAAGGGGGAGGAACGGGCCAGGTGAGCCAGGCGAGGAGGAAAGGTAAGGCGGACACGAAAAATAAGCTCCGTTTGTGTTTACATCTGAGCGAGTGGGAGGTCGTGCCTCCTCCTGAGTTCCTTGGCGTAGGCGTGCCATCGCCGGGAATCTATGTTCCGCTTTGGTTTTTCCGTGAGATACCCGGGACAGTGGCGTCAGCGGCGGTGGCGGTGGAGGTGGGGGACGGGGGGCTGCAGTCGCTCACAAACTTCTTCTTTCTGAGTGCTGTATTGTGTGTGCGTGCATATCCATCTAAGACATGAGTGCCGTTAACGAGGCAGATGGAAGGTACAAAGAAGAACAAAAAAAACAACAACAATATCCACCCCGGCGAGGCTGACAGCTAATAAGACAGGAAATGACAGAGGAGGAGGAGGAGAAGGAGATTGAAGGAGGGATAAAGGGACGGCACGCCCGAGATGACAGAACAACTTCTTTAGGGTGGTAGTGGTAGAAGGGGGGGGGACTAATTGCTGGAGGTTCGTCAGCTCTAATTACAGGTCCCTGTGTTAATCGTCGACTGCACACCACTCTCCGGGAAGGATGGAGAAGCGAGAGGGAGGGAGGAAGAGGAAGGAACGAGGGGGTGAATAAAAAAAGGGGGAGACAAAGAGCGTAAACTGAGAAAGAGATAAAAGAAAGCAGAGAGGAGAGGAAGGAAGATTAGACGGAGGGATACGGAGGAGGAGGAGGAGGAAGAGGAGAGAGTTATAGAGAGAGAGATGCCCTCTTTGAGTCTGGCCTTCTCTGGCAGCACTCTGTTTCCATGGCAACAATTAAAATAGGCCTACATGCGCACACTTGCGGTTGATGGACACGGAGATACACACACTGAGTTTTGTAATAAGCATTGATCATGTAGATGCAGCAGCTCGGTCCGAGCGCCGCTCACTCCGCTCTGCATCCTTACACAGGGAAGCGTTTCACACACCAGTTCCTCCCACGCGCAGCTTCAAGACCCCTGACTCGTTTTACATGCGAACACACACACTTGTTTCATGAAACTCATCACACACACACACACACTCATGTCCCCAGGGGTACGGGTCGTATTAGCCGAAGCGCGGCGAAACTCCAGCGGTCGTTCGGAAAGATGAGGCCATTAAGAAAGTCTCGCAAAGAAGCGCAAATGCCGCGCGATGAACTGCCGAGAGAAGCCGTGACACTAAATTGACCCCGTTTCACCGTCAGCCGGCCCTCCATTAGCCACACCAGCGCGCATCAGACGCTGCATCAGTCACACACGGGTGGACCGCAGATAGCCTCCGCCGGCCCAAGACCCTGCAGGTCCACAACCACACTTTGCTGCTTTTTACAAGCTTTTATTTTTAAAGTGGAAAGTTTACTGAATGCACAAATATATTTAATAATCTAATCATGTGTATGCATTTAACGTCTCACTGCAAACGGCCGTCATGTTGTAAAACCCTAAAGCATACGTAGGTGCTCAAACGTGGTCCGTGGACCAGTACCAGGACAAATGATTTTGCATGATCTGCGCCACATCTCCTCTAACCGTATGCACATATTATCTTTAGCATAGTATAAAGTATTTTGTCTGCCAGGAAGCAAGCTCGTCTTCCCCTGCTAACAGCATTCTTGCAGCGGTAAGTTGGTCTGGAGTCACTCTGTTGGGATCTGATCACGTCTCTGCAAAGATCTGCCGAGCCGATCAAGTTGCTCGGGCAAATTTGTGGTGACTAAAACAACTCTGATTGGTGGCAGGGCTGTAATCCAAATGCCGTTTTGCCAGACTCACATTCTAATAACATCAGGCTTCATCTCACTAACTTCATAGCCAGCAATTGCGATCTAACATCATGTTTGGTATCTGCGCAAAACATACCTTGGCTTTTTATTGTAGAAATTACAATGAACATGTCACGGCCTGTGCTACACCTTTCCTCGTTAAATATTGTTATTTTATTTGTTCTGCAAGAAAACTGTCAATATTAAAGTGGAACCTGGTGGAACACACATTAAGATTGTTACGGACTCCAAAGCGAGAAGCGAGAAATTTGTTCTTGTTCTCGAGGTGAGCAAGAACAAGAAAAAAGTTTGTTCTGGCTACATCATTTAAGCTTCACAAGAAACTCAAGTGCCGAAGTCCTCATAGGCCCCTCCCACTGCAGCATATGTCACACACGCTAAGCATTATGGGAGACGGACGACGAGACGCACTTCTCTTATTATTTAATCGGATCACGCCGTTCATTCAGTGTGCACCCACACACAGTCCGCCGATCTCTACCCGGGAGAGATTAGCGGTCACACTGCGAATATTAGCATCTGGCCGCTAGCATATTCGCCTTTCTGCATTAACCACGGCCACTCAAATTTCTGACCAATCAGATTATAGATAGTATAGTTAGTTGCCCGGTTGATGCCTCAAGAAGAAGCTGCAAGAACGAAATGGCGTCATTTTGTTCTTGCAGCCCGAGGTGTGAGAACAAATTTCTTTAACAGCCTTCAGAGACCCCTGCCGTAATAAATACAACAATCTTTTCTGCAGACTTGAGCTCCGTGACAAATACATTTCACAATGTTTGTGTTTATTTCACATGTCTGCGTGCATTTAATTCAAAATATGGAGGAAATTTAAAAGGAGCGAGCTTAAATTCACCTTTTTGCACCTTTTTATATGTCTGTGACTGCAGTCCACTACCTGTGCTACATCTTTCTTCACCACGTACAGTATACAGTTTATATATACAGTTTTCTGCATGAATATAAAAGAGAAAACAGGTTGTGCAAAAAAAAAAGAAAGGAAAGAAGGAGACCCCAAGGTAGAGGATTTTGAAAGTGCATTGAAACTGAATCGGCATCTGTTTTGTTAAACATTTTACATCAATTATTTGCAAAATTGAGAGGGAAATCGGCGTTTCCTGCTTGTCAGACGAAAACAATATCTGGTTTGTTTTATTACAGCAAACTGCAGTGTGTAAATCCATGTCATCAAATATTCACACTAATAACAGACGAATTAAGAAGAGAACATTTCCTTTTTTCTATTCCAGTCAGACAGATGTCAGAAGGGATCGGCCGATTAGCTAAGAACCCAGCGTTTCAGGTAGTTACCCACCCCGGCCAAACACAACCAGCTACTAAGTGGACCCAAATGGACATTAAACGAGGTGATGGTAATTAATGAACTCCGAGGCTAACGTGGCTCATGCGGTTGCAGAGGACGGCCAACGGAGCAGGAGATATGGGGCATGGCGGCGCTGTTACAGCCCTGTAATTGGATCCACCCATGTCCAGCAATATAAGTAACACGATTTTAAACGGACAGGGAGTCAAACACATCCGAGCATCAGAGGGAACGACACACACAACGCAATGCAATCTGGAAAAATCGGCTTCCCAGTCAATCATAATACCTGGCTTTACGAGCGGGCAAACAGGCGTCGTTGTAGTTTTGTATTTAACACATGTGACTGAACAGCGCTCCGTTCCAATCTCAACATATTCTGTTCTCACGGTAATAAGTCTGCACAGGACGGGGAGCATTACAGCTGAGGAGGGGTTTGTGCGCCGCCGTCATGTTTGTGTGCGCGGCTGATGAATTTAGTTTGAAAGGTTGTGAACAACGTTAGCAGCAGCTTGCTCTGCCTTAATGCGTTTTTGAGACGTGACATTTACGCTTTTTGTTCCAGCGAAACACTGCAAGAAGAAAAATGTAACGCCGGCGCTTATCATTAGTTTTGATTTGAAATTAATTCAACGGCGGACGGGAAAAGAAAACAGTCGGCGGTGGCAGTTTGAGAAGCTCCCGCCGCCCGCGCCACCTCCCTCGGGTGGCGCGACCAGGCCACGTCGCGGGTCGCGGACGAGACAAGGGACAACAGCCGGACGCCAAACCTCCGACATGTGGAGCGAAACGAAAGAAAGCGCCAGTCCGATTTGTGTGTTATAAAGCTCCCCTGATAAATATTCATGCGGGTTTGTCTGCGCCGCCTGCTGTGGAGGTGGAAGGTGATGTGTGAGTGTGTGTGATTACGTGTTTGGACCGGTGTCTGCACATGATGTTCTGCTGCAGCCGCTCGCCGGCCCCCTCACCGGAGCAGGCTTCGCGATCACATGTCCGCTGAGGCTCCAGGAGCAATCTGCCTGGCACCTTCTTTATCGATTTGGGGTCGCCACAGAGAATCCATGTCGCCCTCTTCTTTCACACCAACTACCTTCATGTCCTCCTTCACTACATCCATAAACCTCCTCTTTGGTCTTCCTCTAGACCTCCTGCCTGGCAGCTCTAACCTCAGCATCCTTCCACCAATAGAGCCACTACCACTCCTCTGAACATGTCCATCTCGCACAACCGCCCAGAGAAAACCTTAACGACCAATCGACGGACATCACGATCACCAGTTCCAGAAAGTGGGCACCCTGTCGCGCCCCGTCGCTCTCCTCCTCCCCAACCGTCCCCTCCATCTCTTTCTTTCACTTTAACTTTTCTCCCTCTGCTTTCATCATCCGAACAACGCTTCCTCCCACTTCTCTTTTTCCCTCGTGCTCAGACTCCCTCGCCGCCCTCTTCTCATTACGCGCCGAGTGTCAGGTTTTGTCGACGCCGTTGCATTTGCATGAGAGCTGGAGGGCCGAGGCGACCGGCAGTTTGTCACATTTAATGCCTGGTTTGATATTTAAGAGGGGCAGCAGAAGATGGCTGCGGAAAAAGAAAGAAAGAAAAACAATCTCCCCGCATCTCTCAAATGTGTCCGTGTCGCATGTGTTTCATCTTGGCCCGATAAGTCAGGCGTGCCGCGGCGGTGGCTTCATTCCTGTCATCACGAGAGGCTCGCATGTCAGAGGCTGCTGCGGCGGCGGCGGCGGAATAAGTGCTTTGAAAGATTGCCTCTCACATCAAAACCCACGCACACTTGAGGCTACTTACGAGTGTAATGCTTCTGTCAGTGCTAGCTTGAGATTTCATTAGAAGACGTGAACAAATGAGGAGGAGAAACTTCACTTCAAAAAATAAATAATCTGCACAGTGGTTATTGTTGACGACGAGACCCGATTGTCGTTCAGTCGTTCGCTCTTTGACGTTATTTGACGTTACCTGGACAACCTCTTCCACACGACCTGTGGATCCGTGGTGGGAGGTGGGAGGAAGTGAACAGACCCCCCCACCTTCCCCCAGGCCTCAACCCCTCAAACATTCCAAGTCTCAATTATAAGGCTCCTCTTTCTGTTTCTTATAGCTTTCGTTGAAATGTAAAAGCAAACTAAAATATTCCTCCCAGAATTAAGAAAGATGACATTTAGCTTAATTTCTGGTTGATGAGAATGTCAACTCTGAGCCGCGGATAATTAGACATACAGATGTTAGTTATATATATATATATATATATATATATATATATATTGAATAATTATGGCAGGAGGAAAGCAGCGGGAGGCTCAATCACCTCCTTTGGATAAGGTCTATGATTACGCCTCTGCACACATTTGCGACTTTATTTATAAGTCGAGAGCATGTGTGTAACCGGATCTCCTCCACCTGCTCGTCAGCACCCCTGCTCTTGTCCTGGCTGGGCTAAGTTCCTCCCCATGTAATGTTATTGTCTGGACAAGACAGGACGGGACATTAAAAGTGAGCCTTGGCTCCGTCTCCGGCTGCTGGTAAAAGAGTCCCTCTCAAACACTCATCGATACCATCTACAGGTTTATGCTTTTCCAATTCGCGCTGGCAGACGGAGGATACGAGCTCCGTGCACCATCTGGAACAAACTACTGATTTAAAACAATTTGCTTTCCTTCTTTCTCTCAGGAATCTATTTGATATTGTATTTGTGCTATCAAGGACCGTGTCTAGATGCAGATGTAGTATTTCCAACCAATAACTGATTTGGTATGTGTTTACATGACACACAACAGTCAAAGCGAAGAGGTTCTTCAAAGCGAAGTGGTTCTGCCAGCCGTGGAGCTTTCAGTCTGTTGGAATCTAACAGATAAGGAAGATGACAGAGAAGACGTTTCCACCAACTTTACCGACAACACTGAATTGATTCAGCAGAAGAAGAAGAAGAAGACCGAGATGTGTCCAACGTTGCTGCCCAAATGGAATCCGGTTTCCTTCATCTTATCAAACACACTCCGGGAGACCCAAACATGCTCAGAACAAAATGGATTCAAAACAAGGAAAAGCGGTCACATCAAGTAGGGATGCCCCTGCCATTTTTGGTTCAATGCACACCTTGCGATGCCAACCTAGACCCATCATCACTGATGTAACCTGGGCTCATCGGGTGTTTCGGGTCTTTCAACATCGTACACCCTCGCCCAGGCGACCCAGCCGGGGGTGATCAGTCCCCGGCTTGTTTGGTCCACGGATCGCCCCCTCTTAATCCACAGCCATCTTGACGCCTTCTCGGCGGCGTCAGTGATTTTCTTGATGGCTGTCTTATGCCCAACAGCTTGAGAGCCCTGCAGAGTGACTGGCCAGCGAACCCCCTGCATCCAACCTTGATTTTTTAAAATCGGACAGGGCTACAGCCATGCCCAATCTTTTGTAGTTCTTTGTTTTAGGTGTGCCATTAACCAAAACCGCTTCCCTGTAGCGTCAAAACTGCCTCTTCTGTTTTAGTGGCACTTGGCTAGCGTTAAAGATGCCAAAAAGAAGAAGAGGAACCAAAATCGCGTGACTAAACATGTCCGACACTGTGGATGTCTGGTGAAGTGGTAGTAGTTGATTGTAGGTCAGTACTAACCACCTTGACTCAACAATAACGAAAATCTATTGAGTATACTCAACAACAACAAACATTCAACGCTGTGTTTAAAAGAAAAGCTTCAAGGAAAAGAAATCTTCCAGAGAGAGTTAAGGAGTTTATGGCATCGGATGACCTGGACATTTGCGGAGTAGAGAACACAAGGTACGATCTACCCTCTCCACACTACATTAATATTTATTGGACTGAATCCAGTCACATCTAGGAGAAGACAAGGAAGATAAGAAGAGTTTCTGAATTTACAGGAGTGGACATTTTGTTTATTAAAGAACGGATCAGGACTCGGTTCGGCTGAGCTCCAATCACAAGCTACAGTGCAGTATGGCTGAAGATGCCAGGGGGTGCATTTATGAGGCCATTACAAAATTCATCACGATTCTCTAAATTTACAGTAAAGCGTTTAGGAATGGACTTAATATGACAAGCTTACTGTGATCCATACTCACTGGCGTGCAGCCCGAGCCTTAACGGACTGTAGATCAAACGCCGGACGCAGTGTAAGGTTAGACTAAATCCTGCTGCTTTTCTCCAATTACAAGACGTCTCCAAGAGGCCGTCCTTAATGAATCAACAAAATTACGAGGGAATAGATTCCAGGTGGCTCGTAGCCAAACGTCTGTGCGAGTGCACGCGGGAAGCAGGTGAAAAATCATGCAAATACTCAACCCCCGGAACAGATTTAAAGGATCAAGTTAACAATAAGGAACTGGACATTTACAAACTGAAGACCTCAGAGAGCTCTTTAAAACCCTAGATCTAGTCGGAGGTTTACATAAGACGCCTCCATCCATCATTTCCTTGGGAAGATTTGACCAATGACACCTCATCCAAAATGTTTTTGAAGGTTTTATGTGTCATTTGTTTGAGTAGCTCAACTTTATCTCTAGGCACTGTCAATATACACCAATCAGGCATAACATTACGACCATCTTCCTGTAGGTCTCCCTTGTGCCTCCACAGTTGTGACTCATCAGGGAACGGACATGGGCCTTCTGAGGGTGTCCTGTGGTGTCTGGCAACAGGATGTTGTAAGTGGGGGGGGGGCTCTGTGGATCATCCCACAGATACTTGATCAGTTTGGGATCTAGTGAATTTGGAGGCGAGGTCAACACCTTGTGCTGTTCTTCATGCTTTTGCGAGTTGTTCCTAAAGTGTTTTGGCATTCTGCTGGGGATGGCTGCTGCCATCAAGGAGTGTCATTGCTTCTGAGGGTGTCCTGTGGGGGGCCTTTGAGGGGAGGGGCCTCTGTGGATCATCCCACGGATACTTGATCAGTTTGGGATCTAATGAATTTGGAGGCCAGGTCAACACCTTGTGCTGTTCTTCTTGTTTTTCGAGTCGTTCCTAAAGCGTTTTTGTGTGCTGCTGCCATCAAGGAGTGTCATTGCTATCGGGTGGGGGTGCCTGGTCTGGTCTAGGTGGGTGCTACATGTCTAAGTAACATCCACACCAATGAATGCCAGGTCCAAAAGTTTCCCAGCGGAACGCTGAATTGTCACAAGACGGTCGATGTTATTCATTTCTACTGTCAGTGGTCATAATGCTGTGGCTGATCGGTGTATGCTGAGATGCACATTTGATCAATTTGCTGTTGGAGCACAAGTGAGTGTTCCAACACATTGGCGTTCAAGTATTGACCTTATTTGAGTAACCACAACGCAGATGTACTTCCCAGTCGCCCAGCAGCTGCTCCTGGCGGCGTCCACGCCACAGGGCTGCACATGGAATCCATACAAGCCGTCCAAAGGATGCTCCCACAGGACCCGAGCGCAGCGTGTGGGGAAGAGCACAGGCAGCGCCAGAGCCCCAGACTCCCTCGGCTAATTTACTGGACAGAGGCAGTCACAATGTGAGGCGTTTTCTCATCGTTTCGTGAAATGTGGCAGCTGTTGAGCGGGTACAAGCGCCTGCAGCTGTTTGATGATGTGCTGGTGCTGCAGCTGAGGGAGTCGGGCGGGAGGATAATGCATGATCAACTCACTCGTCCACACTCCTCCGTCAAGCCACGGGTCATACCAGACTGATAACAGTGTGCTCTAGTCTCAGGTGGTGGTGTGTGTATGTGCTTGTCCGGGTTCTGTCTTTGACGGCATGTCCGATACCGACCATCTTCCGTCTACTATCAGCTGTTCATTTCTTGCATATCGAGTCTCCTACAAAGACACGTAAATTCTTCAGACTGACAAATGTGTTTTGACAACACTCGGGCAGATAAGCACTTGGTCTCTGGGATCTCTCCCAGGGACACATTTCTATTTACACCTACTCCGCTGCGCAGAGGAGACGCTTAATCTTCTCCATGATTTGTGGCGTCAGCGACAAAATCCCTTTCTCCACTGTTCCTTTTCTCCCCCCCCTCCCCTTCCATCCTGACTTCTGCTTCCCTTCTGTCTGCTTTTATCTACTTTTCTCTTTTCTCGGACGCTGCGCAAAAGCATTAGCGCGTTTCGCCCATGTGTCATTGAGAAAGACCTTTGCGGGACTGTTTTTGCACTACGCCGTCTGCCGAAAGGTAAGGCTAGGGATCGACAGAGGATGGCACGCCCCCCACCCGTGCCAATAAGAGCGCTGTAATCACTTTAAATGTGTTTTATTGTCAGCTTTCCACAGATTAGAGCCACAATAATCTGTCCTCCTCCATCCATCTCATTCCAAGCTGTTATTTTTGGCACCAGGATTCTGCCTTTTTGGATTAGTAGGTGTGCAAGTGTTTTTTTCTTTCTTTCTTTCTTTATGTGCGGTTGTGCAGCGAGGCATCGACGCCGCTCTGCTGTGGATGTTGTGCCGGATCGGTTTTCTTTAGAGAGGACGCTGTGGCTGCACGCTCAAAGTCTTCAAGTGGAGATCAGCGGCGGCAGCTCATGGGCATTTGTATGGTTTGGTATACATCAAAAACCCAAGCCTTGAAATATGCTTAAGCGAAGAACATGCCCTAATCCGCTCTAACGCGTCTGCCGTTACAATGCGCTAGCAAAAAGGTGCAGGGCCATAAAGGAAAGGTGTGCAACACATTTCATTCTCAACTTTGTGCAGAATGGGACAATTGGGCCGTTTAAATACCGCCATCACCCACTCGTAGTCTTTTATGGACCCATCCAATTCATACCGCTCGGTTAACGGGCTAAACCGTAGATGAGATGAACACTCCTCACTCTCCCCTCGGGCTGAATATTGACTGATGACTTTCAATTCTGTTGCTAATTTTACTCATTTCAATTAATTCCAGGTATTCTCGCGCTATGATTAGTAGCTGCGGGAGGATCCGGCTTCCGTGCTGCCATTTGACAGACTGCCTTCATCTCCAGCCTCTTGTTTTTTTGGGGGGTTTTTGTTTTTGCATGATCATCACAATTTTCTTGCAGACCTAAGGCTGCCGTGGCTGTCTCTCTCGCTCTATCTCTCGCTCTGTCTTCTGCAGCCTCGCCGGGCTGATGTGCCGCGCTGCCTCTCTGCTGCAGCGTGATGATGAGACTCCCCACAGGGATAATGACATCTAAGAGCGTCTCTCCAACGGATGTCCCCCGGATTTAAATCCCACCCAACACTCAGCCTTAGAGAGAGAGAGAGAGAGAGCGAGAGAGAGACAGCAGACAGGGCGGCCTTGTCAGTTCCGACAGGCCGCAGCCGCAGCCGCCGCCGCCGCCGAGATGCGCGGGGAAGACAGTTAGTCAGACTGGCCAGCTCGCCGGGCAGGAATGGAGGCAGACAGCAGCAAACACGGTGCCACAGGTGAACACTGAAGCATGGTGGGCGGCTGCAGAGTAGAAACTGGTCTCTGCAAAGCTCATGTGAGAACAGCATGACAAGCTGCAGACACGTAAAAACGCCTCGGTGATGCCAGATACTTTCTGCTCTCTTTCAAAAGATAAAAAAAAAAAAGCAGCTTTTGAAAACGACCTGTTACTAGTTAAGAAACTGATTTACAATCCACAGCAAGGTCAGTGTGAGGGGAGGGACGCAGAACCTTGCAGCTGGTGGAGATTTAATGTCTTGCTCAAGGACGTGTCCGGCAGGTCAACCGCCACACTTCCTACTGTGCAAACCTGCAGCTCCGCCGTGTCATGCACATCTCATCGTATCCTAAACCACCAACATCTTGTCTCTTTAACGCAGCTTTTTGTAAAAATTTCAAATATTCCACCGATGCACCAACTGCAGTTGACTTATAAATGTTCATGCATGCAAATCTAACCAAATGGCGGCATTGGGGCTCATGTGTAAACGGTTGATCCGACTCCAGATCAGGTCAGGAGACCTCCAGAGGCCTCTCTCTCTATCTCCATCTCTCTCGCTCTCTCTCGCCGTCGCCATGGCTACCCGGAGGACTCCATTTGCAGCGGCACAGTCGGCAGGGTGAATCGCTCCAGTACCTTCAATTAGCAACCCATTATCATTCATGAGTTTGTTTGCGCAAAGCTGTAAGATTGAATTCCAGTTAGTCCTCCCCTCGCGGCACTCGCCCGCTTGATATGATGTTAAGGGAAGCGGAGGTGGCAGCCGGTCGGCGGTGCCGCGTCTTCCGGCTCCTCCACCTTCGCCTCGTTGGACTCGTTTCTGCTCCATCGGGAGGGGAGGGAGGAGATGGCTCATCCACGTACCTCCCTGGGACGATTTCAGTTGTAGTTGTAAGACACGCAAAAGGTCATAAATTAGCAATAGGGTTACCTGGTGGAAGCTTTTAACTCTGTTTGAGACCAGAAGGTATTTTTTATCATTTAATGCAGTCACTTCTCATGCAGCATGACGAGTAGATGAAATCTTAATGCCAACTGTCTTCTCCATTTCCCTCCACCGACACCATTATTTGCTGTGACACAATTAAAGGAGTGGCAGTATGTGGTAAACAAGGCCCACTGGCCTAGAAGCTTCAGTGGTGCTTCTGTCCTTTGGGTTTTTTTTGTGTGTGTGTGTGTGATATAATGGTGTTGACCCCAGCGGCGGCAGACCCTCCATACCGAGTTATTATATTTATGCAACCGCTAAGCTGCTCCGACTTATTTCACAATGCTGTCAGCTCTCCGTGAGCGGCCGAAGGTCCGCCGCGGTCGTTCTCAATTTCTGCCCCGGAAAAATCGAGCGGCAAGAGAGAAACCGAGAAAGACGTAAAGAGACAGAGGGAAGAGGCGAAAAGAAGAAGCGAGTCCCGCTGTATATTTTATTCAGCGGCGGCGGAGTACAATTCATAATCAGGCCCCGGCTGATTCACAGTTTTAATTAAAAAGTAGCCTCACGCCGGCGGTGGTAACATCTTGATTTATGAACGCCCGACCGCAGGCTCCCCGTCCGCCGGGGGAGAGTGAGTTCACCGTCGAGGAGTTGCGGCTGGGGAGAGGAGCAGAGAGGGTGCTAACGCTCAAGAGGAGGGGAAGTGTCTCATTTCTCACAGCAAGGTGGTTGGCACAGTGGGGATATAACTCAGTGTGTCGGAGAGTGTGTGTGCATGACAAGCATATGTGCAGGTCTGTCTATGTGTATGTGTGTGTGTGTTTGAGCCTGATTCAGATATCACAAATATTATCGACAGATTTCGGTTTTGACGTCAAGCGATCAAGATAACGGATCAAGCTGAACCGAAACTTGTCAAACTAATCTGGGCTAGTCGAAGGTTTTGTGCTACAGTTCTACTTTTCACTTGACTGCATTTTTTAAAATATTGATAGTAAAATCAAATTTCAGTCCCGCTCCAGGCTGCATGTACGTTAGCAGTTGTGCACGGTTTATGATTCTGCGTCAATTTGACGTCCGCCTCACCAGAAACTTAAAGGGGAACTACTGTTTTTTACAACCTGGAATTTATTTCTAGCATAAAATACCATTGTTTACTCACCAATATCACTTTTGTTTCATTTGCACTTGTTCAGGAGATATTTAGATCTGCGTATATCTATACAGTGGGAGTGAATGGGGCACCGATATGCAGCCTCTAAATAATGCATTATCTGCCACGAAACTCGTTCATTTCGCCAATATTTTGTTATGATACGCTAGTGCTATTCCCCGTTGAGTCCGGAGTTATTTAGAGGCTGCGTTTCGGTGCCCCATTCACTCCCACTATATGGATATACGCTGATCTAATTATCTCCTGAACGAGTGCAAATGAAACAAAAGTGGTATTTTATGCCAGAAATAAGGTCCAGGTTGTAAAAAACAGTAGTTCCCCTTTAACTACGCGTCACAGCGATGCAGACCGCAAGAGCTGTAATTGGTCCGCTTGATCGTAGCGCTTTAGTATTTCCAGTTGCATCTCCATCTCTGCAATTTTTGACTTGATTGTTCTGGATCAATAAAGATGGAACACATCGAGGAAAAGTTAACTGAGGAGGTTCGGAGATACAAACATTTGTAAGAGTCGTCTTTGGCGAAATTTCAGTCGCCGTTGTTGAAAGTGAAGCAGGAAGTAGAAACAACAATTAACCTAACTGGCAAAAAAAAAGACACAGCGCCAACTAGCGATGCTATGCTTCTGTCTCTGACCTCTAATACGCTGAAAAAATATCAAAGAAAAGGACACAGAAAGGGCAACGTCAGTGGTTGAAAAAAAAGAAGAAAAAAAAAAGATAGATAGATGATGGTATAGATATTGGCTGAGGAATTAAAAGCCTTTTGGAAAACAGCCAGCGCTGCAAATTTAACTGGGGCTGATGGAATTTGCTTTGGCCTGACAGTAATGATACGTTTATGTCAGGCCCCTCCGTTTAAATCACCGCCTCAACAGAATCCCCTTGATATGGATAGATTTTAATTAAAAGAAACGATAGAAGATAGAAGGGAGGTGGGGGGGGGGGGTGATGGAGAGAGGAGAGTAAAGTAAGACAAAGCACGGGAAAAAGAAAAAGAAAAAGAATGAAAGTAACCGACTTCCCTTACTCCTGCTTTTATTTTCAGCGGCTCAATGCAGCGTCCTAGGATTTGTTTTTTGCTTCCTTCCATGCCCTCCCATTCTTCGTCACTCTCGCTGATTGATTTTTTTTATTTATTTATTATTTTTTTTATAAAGGTCTGGCTCAAACCCAGTCGTGACAACACGAAACCGCTGACACAAACACAAACATGCGCCGACGCGCACGCTGACCCCCGAGAGAGGAACGCGTCAGTTTGAATTATGTGCACACGTACTACGAAATGATCCCTTCATGTGTATAAGGTGCACAGGTGTTCAGCGGTAAGTAATAAACATGCATCATGTATCCGTCTCTCCAATTCAACCATGCACAACAGATGCATCATAAAACATATATATACAGAATCACGTTAAGAATGACACATCCATCCATTTTCATCTGCTGAAGTCAGGTCACGGTGGCAATGGGCAAGACATAGTGCTCCTCATGAGGACTTCTTAGGTGCTTCAAGGCCTATTCCAGGTCTACTTTGGGTTCCTCTCACAGCTGGACGTGCTCGGTCATCTTCTATAGGGGAGTAGCATCCTCCGCCTGTACTCCAAGCTCCTCGCTCTATCACTAAAGCTGAGCCCAGCCACGCCGTCACCTTCGGTCACTAATTAAAAGTTCATGACCATAGCTGAAGGTTTAATACCGGCTCCCTTTGTCAGCGCACGATTAAATCAAAAGCAGAATCAAAAGAAGTCTCCCAGATAATCTTCCCGTGCACCAAATTGTCAGCAGTGTTCATAAAAAAAAACCTGCGGTGCAGAACGTTTGCATCTAAATGACAATTGGCCACGTTCGAGACCTCGCCAAACGAGTTTACACAATGCTGATTACACTCTACAGCTGCGATAAAAGAATACCCAGGTTCTAAATGTAGTGTCGGTAGATTTAACGCCAACCGGCAATTATTTTTTTTTGTCGGAGCTGAATAAGGGAGGAACCGTAGAAACAGAGCAGAATACAGCAGCAAGAAGCAAAAGTCACTAATGTAACTTGGGTTCCATGAATTCTCCTAGTAGTTCGGGGGAAGGATTACAGACTAAACGAGAAAATGATAGTGACAGCGAGGGCGAACATGGATTACCCTTGGTGACTATGACTACAGAATATATATAAAGGAAGGATTAAAAAAAATACTTGCGTGTTAGCCAAGTGGTTTCTACTTTATAATGAATACCAGACGTCTAGGCATCAGTCGTAGATAATGTCATAATTCTGGGGTCAACAAATTATTATCCTGTGTCAAAACCAAGAGTAAAGAGGAAAAGGGATGTTTGTGCTTTTGTTTTGTTCTTTTGTCTATTAATGTTAAATATATTTGTCACTTCATGCACTTGCCCTGGTATTTTTACACTGTGTTAGGGTGGAACCTGTCAGTTATTACTGCACCACCATAACTGCAACCACTATAATATTTATGACTAAAGCTGCATCACATAATATTTAGAGCCTTGGAGGGAGTTATAGCCACAATATATGAGTCAAGGAGAAGAAACAGCTTGAATCTTGTGTTGAGTGCACAGATTTGAGTATTAATAAAGATGCTAGATGTCCTGTAGGCCTACAGTGCTAGCCTGGGACACTTTAGAGGCTGATGGCCTCTATACCCTCCACTGATTCTTAGGATAGTTTAAGGTTAATGGAGCATCGCTGTGACTCAGCAGCAGCTAGGAGCATGGTGAAGCAAAGGTTACTAATGTGACTTGGGTTCTATGAATTATTGTAGTAAGTGCCCAAAGGATTTCTGACGCCCCACATAAAAAAAAAAGAAGAAGTAAATGAGTTCAGAGGAAAGATTAGAGTATAAACAAGAAATACTGTCGGCTAACGTGGATTACCCGCGTTGTCCCTTTCCCTCAGTGGAGAGCTCTCAAAAGAAAAGACGAGGAACATTTTGCACTACAGCGTTAACATGTGATGCACACGTGCTTCAGTCACTTGGTCAGCAGGTACAGATAACGTCAGTAGGCAATGATTTGTGACAGACATTATGATTACAGTGGACGTAAAATAAAAAATAACCATAATCCTGGTGTGAAAACAGAGATTTTTGACCTATTAAAGTCATATATATTTGTCACTTCATGCATTTTCCCATAATTTAGGATGGAACCTGCCAGTTATCCCTGCACCTCCGTAACTGCAACCACTACAATATCACGACCAAAGCTGCATCACATAATATTTAGAGATAAAGCCTTAGAAGGAGTCACAATGTACAAGAGACCCTGAGATGAAACCATTTGAATTTTGTGTTAAGTGCCCAGTTGTGAGTAATAATATGGATGCTAGATGCCCTATGGAGCTACAGTGCTAACCTGGGACACTTTAGAGCTGATTGTCTCTCTACCCTCCACTGATTCTCATAATGCCATAAGGTTAATGGAGCATCTCGGTGACGCAGCAGCTAGGAGCATATTGGAGAAATGAAAGTTACTAAAGTAACTCAGGTTCTATGAATTCTCATAAATGCAAGAAAAGAATAGAAACAGCTTGAATCTACTGTTTTTTTAAAACCTGGACCTTATTTCTAGCATAAAATACGATCGTTTACTCACCCATTTAACGTTTGTGTCATTTGTAGTTAATCAGGAGATATTTAGATCTGTGTATATCCATATAGTGGAAGTGACTGGGGCACCGAAACGCACTCTCTAAATAGCGCATTATCTGCCGCGAAACTCATTCATTTCACCAATATTTTGTTATCGTACGCTAGTGCTATTCCCCGTTGAGTGTGGAGTTACCTGTTATCATCATCCGGGGTCTGCAGGTCAATCTACAGACTCCGGATGATGTCTTGTGACCTGGTTGATGTCATCTCTGAGCGTCGTGCGCACTCGCGACGGTCGGCTTGTTTACCTGTAATTTGCTACTGCTAGTTTTTTGCAACATGGCTGAATATTTTTCCGATTCTGAGGTTGTGGACGAACCATAGCACTAGCAAATTACATAACTCTAACCCTAACCCTAACCCAGGGTGCGGGGGTGCGCACAGCGCTCAGAGATGACATCATCCAGGTCACAAGACATCATCCATTGACCTACAGACCCCGGATGATGATAACAGTAGGCGCGTTCGACTTGATGCAGATCTGTCTGAGTCTGACTTGACGTGATGCATGCTGGGTTGTCATGCTCATAGATCTCGAATATGATTGGTTAAAATGAACTTGTTCTACCCAGCATGCATCACGTCAAGTCAGATCTGCTCAGATCTGCATCAAGTCGAACGCGCCTATTGACTCTGGGAATAGCACTAGCGTATCATGACAAAATATTGGTGAAATGAACGAGTTTCGCGGCAGATAATGCATTATTTAGAGAGTGCGTTTTGGTGCCCCATTCACTTCCACTATATGGAAATACACAAAACTAAATATCTCCCGAATGACTACAAATGACACAAAAGTTATATGGGTGAGTAAACGATCGTATTTTATGCCAGAAATAAGGTCCAGTAAAAAACAGTAGTTCCCCTTTAAATGCTTAGTTCTGAGTATTAATATGGATGCTAGATGCCCTATAGACCTACAGTGCTAACCTGGGACACTTTAGAGCTGATTGTCTCTCTACCCTCCACTGATTGTCATGATGCCATGAGGTTAATGGAGCATCTCGGTGACACAGCAGTTCATCGTGTTTAATACAATGTATTTGCAACATCTGTGCAACGTCCGTATGCATCTATACCTGTTATAAGTAGGCACATTTCAAGAAAGAAATTAGTCCTTTGTTTTGTAAAATCAACTTCAAGATGTTGGCAAGCCTAGAAAGACTCTCTCGCGCACACACTCACATTCCTAATGAGGGTGCCAACAGGGTCTGGCAGTGTGAGACTGTTTTAATTGTCTCATCTTTCGAGGTGGCACATTCTTGGGCCGAGGCTTGATTTCACACCCGATCCACCTCTAGCGCTGCTGTTATTTACACCCTACACAAATACACGTGCACCTTACCCCCCGCTAAAGTATTCATGTACCCTCCTTCTTTGCCCTCTCTCACCCTCCTCCCCTCACTGTCCCGTCACCCAACCCAACAGACGATCCGCGTTCATGGCAAATTAATTGGCAAGCTGTTGTCGTGCATTTACAAACCGCGTTAGGAACAAGCGAGCGCTGATCTCGTTAGTCTGTTTGCGAACACGATCATAATGTGAATGTGTTTTCTTTTTAATTAGAAAACAATTGGCGACGGAGAACACAGACCTCTGAGCGCCGTAAAGGTCAAGTTAGAAAGATGATTCAGATCGATAGGTGGAGCAGCTACAGTATATTCATCACACTGGCAGGAGAACAAAAGCGAGTTTAGAGACAATAATATAATTTCGACGTAATCGGTGACGCAGATAAATGCACTGCAACTTTTTCCCTCGACCTGAACTGCGGCAGGTCCTGCAGCCACACCAGCCGAAAACGAGACTAGCCCAAACCCAGTCATCAAAAGCGAGGAAATCTTGACGCAGTCTAAATAAAACTGCGCACTTTCTAAAACTGGACAACCACAGCAGCACGACCGCTAAGCATGAGCATCTCAGAAGGAAACATCCTGAGCTTCTCCGATCTCAAACAATGTTTTATTGTTTGCTGGCCAGGGCTCGGGATTCGTCATTGCGTCCTTGTCAGTTGTGTGTTTAAAAAAAGAACTCAACTCAAAGCTCCCTGCTGCAGATGCATTTGCAAGAAGTGTAAGGCGTTTATTTATGTGCAGACAGACCTATAAAACTAAACGAATGAGTCTGCTGCGGTTGTATAAATAATACAAGTGTGTTTCTGATTACAATCAGCGCTAGCTATTTAAATGGGATCATACTCGACTAAATCTATGGTAATTAAACGCAGAATACAGTAAACACCTTTCCGAATTAGGTCAAAATTGCATATATATGAACTTTTGTGCTAGTGTCATTAAGCTGAAACACACAGAACAGCCACAACATTAAAACCACTGACAGGAGAAGTAAATAACATTGAGCATCTTGTGACAATACAATGTTCTGCTGGGAAACTTTTGGACCTGGCATTTATTGGTGGAAGTGGATGCTATTTAGACATGTAGCACCCACCTAGACCAGACCAGACCACCCCCACCCCATAGCAATGACACTCCTTGATGGCAGCAGCCATCCCCAGCAGGATGCAACTGCAAAAACGCTTTAGGAACAACTCAAAAAACCATGAGGAACAACTGAAGGTGTTGACCTGGCCTCCAAATTCACTAGATCCCAAACTGATCAAGTATCTGTGGGATGATCCACAGAGGCCCCTCCTAATTGATATTAATAGAGGTTTGCTGCAAGTTTAAGGTCACTCCTTAGGTGGCCAGCCTGCAACTTTACCGACTCTGGCTCACCTCCACTGCTCTCGTAGCATAATTTTTCGGTCGCAGTTGTTTCGAGTGAAAATGGTCTAAAAACCCACTGTGCACCAGTCGCCCAGCGCCTAATGCTAGACAGGCACAGTTTGAGATGAGCCACCCAACACGGAGGAGCGTTTAGCTGCCAGAGGGTGAAATATTTCACCCCAGGAGGTGGTGGAGACCAAAACAGAGGTACAAGAGAGTGTAAAAAGGTTGTGAGTCCACTGCTGTTGAAGGTTTAACAAAACAAGGCCACCAACTCTTCCTCAGCCCAAATGAGAGATTTAATGTCAAGTATTTTCTGTGATATTATACACGCTTTACATTTTACTGGATGAATAAGTCAACCGTTCTCATCCTGCTGGACATCGGCACAAACGGCGACGGTTTGTGGAAATCGACCCGCGATTAATCCATGAGCATGAAATCTCCCGTGCAAAGAAACGCCGCTCGAGCAACTGAACAATCTCCACCTCGCCTCTCGCGGATAAGTCCTGAAACTCCGGCCCGGAGGGAATCGATGCGAGATTCAAACGAAGGGGGGCAATCGAACCGAAACACACGCGAGAAGTTAAACGGCTGCATGAGTGCTGCGGCGTCTTCAGATGCTTTAATCAGTCGGACTTTGACAAACCTATTACGTTTGCGGGGCCTTACAATGGCCAGCGTCACAATCTCCTCTCGCTTCCTTTTCTTTTCTTTTTTTTATTCTGTGCCTAGCTGAAAGCATTGCAGCCTCTTTCCCGTTCACCAGACAGATTGCTGCCCTCCACACTCTCAGTTTCTCCCTCTCGTTCTCTTTCTCTCTGCAGCCACATATCACAGGCTTTGACAGTTCGTGGATGAGGTCCCTCGGGGGAGGCATTAGCTCCCTATTGGGAGTTCTCCACTAAACCCCCGGTGGGCATTTCTCCTTAACACAACCCAATCAATAACTTTTAATATTATCTACTGGCAAAGAGAGTGGCAGCGCAAAGGCCGCGGGAGGCTTCGCCGAGAGCTGGGGCACGCCGCGGAGTTCGCTTCGGCCGAGCCACTGGAGCGAGTGAAGCATTAGCCGTGACATTTCGACCGCAGAGGGGCCAGAAGACGTTTCCTCGCGCTCGGGGGGGACGGTCGAGGGTCAGCGCCTGTGCTTGACCACTTCATCTTTCCAACATCACAAAACAGGCTTTTAGAGATTTCTTTTTCTGATGATGCACCGGCATCCGGTCCCAGTTGCAAAACGGAAAGGGCGTAGCTGACTCCCTGCGCAACGCCGCATCAGGGAAAGTAATCTCTTTTCTGGTATCGTTGATTTATTGTCCCGGCACAGCTTTCATAATGGGAAAGAAAAACGGAAGCTTAGTGGAGCCGCGATGAAGAAAGAGAAGTTTAAATAGCATTGCTTAGTAGCAGCTCCCGCACAACAAGACATTAATCAAATCTCTTCGGACAACATTAATCACAAACTATAAGACATAGGTGTTATTATTCCGAATTAAAGCAGAATCTGAGAAGTTGCCCTTAAATCAGGGATGACGGCTCCTACTTGTAAAACCCGTACCGAGTCTGTGCCGCTGCTCAACGACGAGAGTAAATCAATGTTTTTTGTGTTTTAGCCGGAGTAATATATAGATCTCCCCGTCTCGGCGTGCCCCTCAGAGTTAAAGTGTGCAAACGACGAGGGGCTTGTTTGGCTTATCGTCCAGCCGAGGACTCCCTCCTTCCTTTCTTCCTTCTTTCCTCTCGGGCCGCGTGGCTAAACACTCCGGGCCACGCGAGCGGTTCCCCGTCGATCACGTCCACCGCCGCAAAAAAGATGATGCTGACCCTGTGGCATCCGCGCACCGGAACAAATCACTCACCCGCCTCCCGACAACACAACCTCTGGGTGAGGCTTGAAAATGGTACATCAGCTGGAGCGGAGGGCGTGCTCAACCGTGGCTGTGACCGTATTAAAAAATAAATATATATATATATATACACCGATCAGGCATAACATTATGACCACCTTCTTAATATTGTGTAGGTCTCCCTTGTGCCTCCAAAACAGTTGTGACTCCTCAGAGAATGGACATGGGCCTTCTGAGGGTGTCCTGTGGTGTCTCTGAACAGAATGTTGTTAGTGGGGGGGCCTTTGAGGGGAGGGGCCTCTGTGGATCATCCCACAGGTACTTGATCAGTTTGGGATCTAGTGAATTTGGAGGCCAGGTCAACACCTTGTGCTGTTCTTCATGTTTTTCTGAGTTGTTCCTAAAGCGTTTTTGTGGTTGCATCCTGCTGGGGATGGCTGCTGCCACGAAGGAGTGTCATTACTATGGGGTGGGGAGTGCCTGGTCTGGTCTAGGTGGGTGGTACATGTCTAAGTAGCATTAAAATGATCCAAACGTTTCCCAGCAGAACACGTTTACTTCAGCTGTCAGTGGTCATAATGTTGTGGCTGATAGGTGTATATACTGTATATATAGAAATAGGCAGAATTATAGCACAAAATTAAATATGAAGAGGATAAAGAATCTAATTACACACACAGTGTGAGATGAAAGAGGCAAGTCAAAGTCATTTTCAGTCAAATCCGGTTAACGGCAGACTGCTTGTTTAGACCGCCACGCCGATTTGACCAGACGTTTGCGCCAAAACTCGTTTCCGGAAGTCACATCTCAGTCAAATCTGGACATACAGATATGGATTACGGCAGATTTTCCCCATTTAATACTCTAAAATAAATCGGAAAGCCGACCTTTCACATCCCAGATTCTCAGAGAGCAAAACCAGAAGCCTCGACCCACCCTAAAGGCCTCACATCCCAGGAAGCTGCGACCCGCGACCACATTTTTCCGATGCCAAAACGTTGTAAACAAATGAATCAATTCCCGCCCTTATATTCCAGCAACTGGAGCGCAAACACCGACTGCACCTGAAGCCTTCTCGCAGCAGCGGCGTCGAGAGGACGTGCCAGAAACACAACAGACACCAAACGTCGGAGGCTGGATCGGCTAACAATCAGAGCCGCGGGCCGTTTGTTTGTTTTTTTCGGGCGACTTTACGTGGGCTGCTCCAACCTCTGCAGCCGAGGGCGAGCGAGGCCGCATTGATCCGCGGGCCCGATCGATTCCACCGAGTGGGTCTTCGTCGTGATTTGGTAAAGGTCCAAATTTAATTCATACTCAGAGAAATAACATTAATCTCTGTAATTAGTTTTACATGCACTTTATATATACGTGTGTGTGTGTGCGGGCATTTTTTGGAGGAGTTGATTCAATTAGGAGATCATTCTGTGATTGGACTTTATTACAAATGTGCTTGTGTGCGAGTTAATGGATAAATGAGACACAGCCAGAGACTGCTGGGTCATTTTACATAAGGTGACAAAGCAGAATGGGAACGCACAGCTGCACTCTCGTCCCCGGAAACAAGCGGACGAAACACCTCCTCCACCGTCGTTTCTCGCGCTCCCGCATCGAAACTTGAGTTTGCTTCAATTCGGGACGACACAAAACAAGGAGGATGTCAATTATGATCGATTATCTTCCCAAATTAAACGCAGACAAAGAACGCCCGCCCAGCCCAGCCCGGCCTGCCCGGCGTTCTAACAAACGCGGACGGATATCCCCGAAAGCTGCTCATTTATCTCGCCGAAATCTGCCTCTCCGTTTATTTCTGATCCTAACTCGCTGCATTTCACACATGAAAGATTTCATCTCTCAGCAGTCCTGCGCTTTCGGGTTTTTCGGCGTGGCGGCCTAAACAAGCAGTCTGCCGTTAACCGGATTTGACTGAAAAGCCACGGCGCACTTAATTAATGCCACGGAGCGCCGCTGATATAATGAGGGGCCCGAATCCCATTAAGGTGAGCAACACAAAGGTCGGAGATAAAGCTTTTAAAAAACTCATGAGACATTATTATTATTCTAATACATCCTCATTTTAGCCATTATTCCAGCCAGTACTTCGCCCCCCCTCCTCCCCCCTTCTAAGCAGTTTATGTAAGAGCAGGAAGCTTGAATAATAGGCCTAATAATCTGTAACTGTATTTTTTGCTCTCTTAGAAAACAGCGGGGTGGTGCTGTTAATGAGATTCTCCTTCGCCGCTAATTCATCTATATGCTAATGTTTCATGACGTAAGGCAGTAGTAGGGAAATCTGCAGCGTCAGCGTTAGCCCGCCCCCTGAGGCAGCTGTGCGGCTTTTCAGCCAACGATGGAGGCACTTCATTACGGAGCCGAAGCTCTGTTCTTGCTGCGTAAGTTGGCGGCGGCGGCTTAGAGTAATAGCAGCAACCGTGTAATGGCTCCATTTGTAATGGCCGTCCATCAACCCCCACCTCCTCCCGACCAACCACCAGAATCTCGATGCTCTGCACCGACGTCACGGCTGATTAATAGTGCAGGAAGAAGAGAAACAACTTAAGGGCGAGAAAAGAAAACGCCGCCGATATGATGATGACCTCTCTCTGGGCCTTTGGGGCAAAAACATTTGCTAACTCGGCGCGCACTTGCCACCAAAACTCTCATCCGACAAATCCTTTAATTGCCTGATCGATGCCTGCAGAGCCACGCAAACGAGGCCGACGGTCAATAAGGAGGGGTCCGCACGCCGGCGCGCACGCCATTGATCAAAGCGCACGGCGTCCTGAAAACCAAAGATTACGCCGCTCGTCTGCGAGTTACACCTCGAACCGTTATCTCGACCCTCGGGCAAACCTCGGATACAAAGCCTGCAAAAGTTTCAGGACATCCATCACCTTGGAGGGAGGACTTGGAGAGAAAAGTCGTAGCAGAGATAAGACGTTCCACGGGGCAAAGAGGCCGCCGTGCTTAGGTATTGTCTTACCTTGTGTTTTGCCAGCCAAAGTCTCATCCCAGCGTCTCAGAAGTAGCATGATGGTGCGGCCTGGGACTCCTCTCTCCCTCTCATAGCCTCAGACTGAGGGAGGCCGAACTACAATGAGAGAAAAGACAATACGATTATTGACTGGTTGTTTTTTTTTAACAATGCAGCTTTTTTTTCCCCCTGACATCTCAGTTACACCTCAGGGATTTTTAGTGATCGTCTAGCCCAGGGGTGCCAAACATAGGGCCTGCCGGCAAAAACTAGCCCGACAGAGGATCCGATATGGCCCGCAGGTTGATTTTGCAGTGCGAAAATCACACAGACCACATTAACTGTGGCTTTTTTTATTTTTTTATATAAAATTGGCAGCTATTCCCAATTTGCCCACTAGGGGGTGCAGAATTGCGAAATAATGCCGAACTAAACAGCAGATAGCAGTGATGTGGTGAAATTGCACTTATTTTTATTAAAATATTTCAAGTTGTTCATAAAACGCATTCATAATATAGTTCTTTGCACTAAAACAAAGAAGAGAAACACGATTTCGACGTTTTTCATAGGTTCAGGCCCATCCCCGAACCAAAATGAGGTTGACACCCCTGAGCTAGCCTCTCTTTAGGATAGTTTCACATGAGATTGTTACGAAACTGCGACTCTCATGTCCGCAGAAGGTTTAAGAAGGCGTAAACAAATCGAGATTTAATAACTTTTCAGGCGTCACTCCACCAGGAGGTTCGTCCGCCCGAGTGCGCCGCCTTTTTTTCGTGATTAATCGAATCCCCGCCCTCTACCAGGACGCCTCATTAGGCGTGTGGGATTCATTTTGGGGGAGGAGGGGAATACAAATACAGATGTTCACGAACAAATCAAAACCCTGTTCAAGCTGGTGTTGAATGGGAACCGAGGAGCTGCCATACTCCCGGCGGTTTTGGGATGGGTCGAGAAGGGTATATCAGCAATTTTTCAAGGTAATTGTACTCCACGGGAGCAGCTTCAACTCCTGTCCCTCCTAAAAGACGCTCGCTTTCCTGACGTATGCCGGTCTGCTATTGCAAAAGGGAGGACAGAGGGTCAGAGGCACGTCGCGGGCCGTTAGCTTGCGCTCCGGGACGGCGCACCACCTCACCTCTCACCTGCTCTGGTTAGAATTAACAAATGAGATTAAATGAGGAGGATTTAACTGTTGTGTTCTGTTGAAATGCATCTCGCAACTCGACTCGTTCCCTCTGAGGATAAAAAAAATAATAAAATAAAATAAAACAAAACTGTCCGATTTGAAGAGAATCCACCCCAAAATAATAAATAAAACATATCCCGTACAGTAGTACAAAATCGTCTCTGCCTTCCTTCCTTCTTTCCCTCGACTGCAGCAGATCAGAGGAATAATAAACAGCTCCTATTAGTCCCGATTATGCACAGCTCACATACCATGAGTCCATGTGAGCGTCTGAGCTGCAGCGAGGGCCATACTTTAGGTAAATAAATGATTAAGTGAAAATATGTTGATGAATAATAAACCAGTCTCTGCGGGGTAACAGATTGTACTTTTCATATTTAATAGATTGACGGGCCTCACACGAACTCGCCTGCACGCACACACGCACACAAAGACATGTAATCACAGGCGAACGTGTCGACAGGCGACACGTGAAGCGGGAGGTTAGAGAGCTCTCTGGTTCCTCGAGGTGGCTAAATGTCTTCCGAGCGCACAGCCCTTCTTCGCGGACGCCGTCTGTGTCGATACAAGTCCTCCTAATCAGCTCCGATGAATTATTGAAGAGCCTTTTTATATCAGATCATGACCCACATTCCCGCTCGCTTCAAGTGACTGCGCTGCCAATAAATAAAATCAAAAAATAAATTAATAAATCTGAGATGTGCTTTTTAAAGTCGCCCCACATAGGCTCCCCTCGACCTCGGACGAGGCTCTGCAGGGAGCTCCGTCCGAGCTCGGGCCGATTCGCTCGTTTCGGATCGGATGAGGTCGTAATCTGAGGGGCTCCAGCTCACTTTGGATTTCACAACAAAAAAATCATTCTAGCTCTGACTCCTGACGCACACGGTGACACGCAGAAGTGCTTGAGGGCACGGTAATCCCTAGACGGCACACGGCGGAGGTTAAAATGGAATATAAAACATGCTAATAGAGCGTTATTGCCGGTTTCATTAAGGTGGTTGCGGCGCTCAGAGCCAGACGCAGGAGTTGTATTGTTGTCTCATTAAGAAGCACATGGAGAGAGAGAGGGGGAGAGGTAGAGAGAGAGGGAGAGAGAGAGAGAGAATCAGTAGGAAGAGGGATAGGATTATGAATCTCCTCAGCCCCTGCTGTCTCCTCTCCTGGCCTGTTTATCAATGATGGCTGCAAACACGGTGCCTATGAAATCTCTTAAGCTCTGTTTGGAGACGTTTGGCAGACTCCCCCCCTTTCTTTTTTTTTCTTTTTTTCCTCTCCTCGTAAGCTTCTGGCGTCAAACCGTTTCAGGTGTTGAAAATAGCTCAAGCTACATCGTGCCCCGGTCATTACAATAACACCTCATTGTGCTTCTCAGGGTTTATGAGACATCTTGGCATTCTTTGTAGTGCGAATTCAAACCAAGACTTGTGGATTTAAAGTCGGAATGGCCGGACTTTGTCACTTTTCGGGCAGTTTTTTCAGAGAATTCGCTCAGAAATCTGATTGTTTCCTTAAAGTCCTGAATTCGGTCTGAATTCTGTCTATAAATTCAGAATTTCAGACCTCTGGCTTTTGATTGGTTTTCGCTAATGTCTCAGATCCTGAATTTACAGTAAGAGTTTCTTGCTCACAAATTCTGAATTTAATACCTGAATTCAGATTTACACTTCTGAATTTTAGTCGTCTGACTTCTTTCTCAGAATTATCTTTAGTTCTCATTAATCGCTTAAGAGTTGTGAATTTAAATTCAGAATTTCAGACTTCTGATGTTTCCTTTCAGAAATTTCTCAGATTCTGACTTTGAACTTAGTTTTTTTTCCCCCCAGAACTGATTTTTCAGTTTTCCTTATTTATCATACATCTCTTAGCGTTCTGAATTTAAATTCAGAATTCCCTTTAGTCACAAATTCAGAATTTCCGACTTGTGACTTTTTTCCTTGTCAGATTTGTCAATTTTAAGTTAGTTTTGACTCTTTTGTTCCGTCAGATTGCTCAGTTTAAAAGCTGAAATCTTTTTTCCAAATATCTGACTTTAATGTCACACTCTGTACAATACTTTTATTTTTTACAGAATTCTCTGTAACCCGAATTAAACGTAAGACTTCAGAATGTCTGACTTTTCTGACTTTTTATCCTAGAATTCTCTCAAAATTTGTACATTTTTCATAATTCTGAATGTGAAGCCTGAATTCTGTCTTTAAAGTGTAAAATTTAGACCTCTGACCTCTGAAGTTTCCTTTTAGAAACACCTCACAATCTGAATTTACAGTTAGGACTCTTGACTTTTTCCCAGAATTCTGACCTTTTTCTCTCAAATTTTTAGATTCACTGAAGTCAGAATCTGGCAATTTTCATGAATCTTTCTTCAAATTCAGACTTTTCTCTTTCAGCTCTCTCCTATTTGTGATTTCTGAGTTTAAAGTCCCTTTTCTTAGATTCCTGAATGTGAAGTCGGAGCCTCAAAAATCTAAATTTAACGTCACACTTCTGACTTTTCTCAGTATTCTCTGTAGTGTGACTTTTACCTCAGAATTTCAAAAAAGATAAAAGCCAGGACATGAAAGAAAAGTCACACTTCAGATGATTTCTTCCAGTAGTCCTCTTCCAGTTCTCTTCCCTACATGTAAAACATGAGCTGCAGTGTCACATTTGACAGAAACGTTATATAAAATACATCCATCTGTAACAGGAGCGCCTGCGATCACGATCCAGACGTTGGTTCAGACGTTAAGCTGCGTGCCTACACGGCGTTCGACAACAAATCATCCCCACATTTGCATGGCAGCGATCCTCGGCTGCATCCATCTTCCTAACTGTTGGACGCCAATCACTCACTGTGAAGGATCGGTGAAAGTGCGATCAGTATTCTCTCTGAATCACCAGTCGCATCAGCTGTATCGTCTGCACTTTCACAGCTAAGTGGGACATAGCGTTCACACCAGCCTCCACCTCAACAACAACAGCGCCGCTGCAAGAAAAGTGTGTTTCAAAAAAAAAAAACCTGCCGCAGACTATTCTGCTGATCGTTACAGTAAAATGACAGCGGCGAGCCGTGTGTCAGGGCCAGCGTTTGCACCCGAGACGTCCATTTTGCAGCTGTGGCAGCTCTTGACGGACTACCTGAGCTTAAGTGCCCATCTGTGGGTAGGCTACGGGGGTCACATGTGTGCCGAGAGCGCCGAGCAGAATGGGTAATGGCCTCCGGGTTATGAGAGCAGGTCCCAGGTGGGGCTTCGCAGGTACAGAGGCGTAACCTTGACCGACACATGCACACACACACACACACACACCAGGACATAAATCCACACCGCCGTCAGCCCAATGATAGGAAAGTCAATCAGAGAAAAGGGGTCAGTTGCCGTTGCACTTATGATGGATGGATGGATGGATGGGGGGAAAGTGTCAGCTCGTGTGTGAAAGGGAAGGGAAAGGAAGAGGGGGGAGGTTGTGGGTGTGAATGTGCGTTTCGCTGCAGACGTAAGAGTCAAATTTGATTCACTCCGCTACCTGGAGATAAAGATACACGCCGTCGTTCTGAGGCACTTTGTGTTCTTTGGAATAAGAGCAGATAAAAATAACTGCACCGAGCAAAGGGCAGCGTAGTCCATCTCTTCCATGTAGATTGCTTTATTGATCTACGTGTATAAATTCCCCTCTCTCACACTAAAACACACACACACACACACACACTCCACTGCTTTAAATAAGAGCAGCCTCATCTGATAGGAAGGAAGAAGAGTGGATGTGCAAAACCAAGCATGGAGATTATTTCAACACATCATGTTTTTACATTATCTGACTTTAAGGGTGAATTTATTTGCACAGGAATAAAAATGTCAAACAAAAAAAATGAAAGGAGTCGCAGCGTGCACACCCACACACACACACACATTAAACATGAATACCCACATCTAAAACGTGCAAACAGCGACAAGCATGTGTTGATTCCAAGCGCCGTACTCACCTATTTAACCCCTCAACCCCTTAAGAAATATTACTTTTGATTTTGGTGGCGGGGACGGGGAGGAAGGGGCGGAGGAGGAGGGGGGGCACGTAATTGCAAGAACCACGGCTATTTTCATCGGCTAATTGACCGGGATGCTGCTTGAGTCTGTTAATCCGCGATTGTGAAATCCCATTAAGATTAAAAAAAAAAAAAAAAAAAAAAAAAAGGGAAAAAGACAGAAATATTGAAATCGGCTTCAGTCCATTTAAAAAAAAAAGAGAGAAAAAAAAAGAGGAAAGTCCAGAATTTAGAGTTTTTTTTCTGATAATTGTTAATTAGATTTATTGGGATTCTAATCCAGGATTTAAAGGGTAATTCCACAGGAAAACATCTATATCCAGAGTCCTTTAAAAGTCCCGCTTCCCGTTATCTTCGTGCAGATGAAGAGGAGCGGGGCATTACGTCCCCTCTTCTCTTCTCTCTTCTTCAGGAGAAAAAAAAATAATAAAATAAACGACGTAAAATGGACGAGGAAGAGGAGTTGTGTGAAGTCTCTTCGCTTTGCTGCGAAATCTACCGCCGAGCCTCCTCTGGAGCACACACACACACAGCAGATGAACCAGTTACTTTGCAGAAAGCTTAACGCCTTTTTTTTTTTTTTTTGGAGCCTTCTAGGTTTTAAAATCGAAATGCATGAAGAACCTGCACTCCACCCCCTCCCATCTCTCTCTTTTTTTTTGTATTTAGTCACCGCTGACGGACTGCAAATTCAAAATCACCCGAGATGCAAAGTTAAAAAGACAAAAAAACAGAAAAAGGAGCGAGCCGTCTCCGGTGCGAGCGGGTTAACGACCCGTGAGTGGTGGGACATGAGTATTTTTTAATGGAGGAAAAGGAAAATGGGATGAATCAATGAGTGAATCAGTTCAGATGTGGTGGTGGGAGGGGAGTGGAAGCAATGTAGAGATGCAGAGAGAAAGAAAGAAAGAAAGAGAGAGGTGGTGAAAGTATGAGGTGAAAAAAAATCCTCTGGATCAGAAATTTTCTTTTTCCCCTTTAGTCCATTCTCTTTGAGTGCTTGTGTGTGTCTGACTGCAGGAGAGTCAGATCAGAAAGAGACGGAAAGAGAGAGAGAGAGAGAGAGAGAGAGGAAAAGAGGGCAGCAAAAAAAAAAAAAAGAAGGAGTGTATAAACACAGATGACACCCGGACAGAAAAAGGGGACGAGCGCCCCGGCTCTGAAACGCGCTCGCCGCGAAATCGGGCCTTTTCGGTTTTGACCTTCACCTGAACGCACCTCGGCGTGCTAAACTCACCCACCTCCCTCCCCTCCCGCTCCCCCCTCCCTCCTTCCTTCCTTCCCGTGCAGGACAGAAACAAAAAGAAGGCGTGAGGACAAAAAGGACAAAAAAAAGAGATGCTTTAATGGAGAGGACTTTTACAGACTCGCTCGAGAGACGTGGCTCCGTGGCGGCGACGGGAGAAGAAGGTGCTTGCTCGATGAGTCACTGTGTGTGTGTGTGTGTGTGTGTGTTGGGATGGGGGGGTCTTTGGTTGAAGTAAGTCAGAAAACACAAATGGAAGGAGGAGAGTAATGTAAGGAGGACATGGCACGAGGCGAAGAATCAGCTGAGGGCCGGATGGGACGGGAGCCACCAAAAGCTAGATTGTAGGCCAGTGTGTGTGTGTGTGTGTCGAGGTGTGTGTGCAACCAAGAAACACCAAAACACAAAAGACTTTTGAGACAGACACTAAACACTAAGCAGACCTACCTATGGTCAGAATTAAGAATCGGCCCAAAGCGATGCATAGGACGGCGGGAGGAAAAAAGAGAAGGGGGAGTAAATCAAAAAATAAAAATAGGTGCAAAAGTGAAAAAAGCAAGAAGCCGATTAAAAAGCCTCTAAGAGTGAGAGTATTAAAAGAGCGGTAGAGTCGGAGGAAGAAAAAAAAGTAAAGAGAAAGTTACCGAGTGTGGAGGGGGGAGGAGGAGGGAGGGAGGGAGGGATGGAGGAAGAGGAGGGAGGCGGCGAAGGGAGGAGGGAGCGTGGGCTGCACGGGAGGGAAAGAAAAGGGCTGGAAGTGATGGCAACGGGAGAGAGGAAGAATGAATGGAAGGAGAGAGGAGGGGAAATAATAAGAAAAAAGAAAAAAGCAGAGGGGCAAAATAAGAAAAGAGGGAAAAAATAAATAAAAAAAGAAAAATCCCCCTCCTCTTTCTCTTTTTCTCCGTCTCTCTGCCTCTCTCTCTCTCTCTCCCTCCCTCCGTGTGTCTGGGCTCATAAATGGAGGAAATTGTTGACCAGGTAGATGGCGAAATAGATGAGGAGGCAGAGGACGGAGAGAGCGAGCAGATGAAACGGCAGAGCGCCTCCCAGCAGCGCGATGAGGAAGAAGAAGAACAAAAAACGAAAGATAAAAGCGAATACTCCAGCGGCCTCCGTCGTCTCCAGTCTGAGCGTGGAAGGGGGGATCGGCTGCTGCCAGTTGTTCCCCTTCCCCGGCTGCCTTCTGCTTTCTGCTGTCTCCCCTCCCAAAAAACACTTCCCATCCAGATGACAAAAAAAAAGAAGAAGAAGAAGAAGAAGAAGAAGCAGGCACAGGCGTCCTCTCCTCTCTCTCTCTCTTTCTGTCTCTCTCCCTCTTTACCTCTGTCTCTCTTTTTTTCTTTCTCAACTCTGCTCGGGTACGGCGCCACGCCACTCACACAGGTTGGACATTGTTGCCGTGGCACCAACGCTGCTGCTCAGTGGGAGGAAGAAGAAGAAGAAGAAGAAGAAGAAGAAAAAAAAAAAGGCATTTGGGGGGCTGCTGCTAGTCAAGCACTGCCTACCTCTATGAGGAGAGGATACTGAGCTGGAATTGCTCTGTCTCCCCTCTCCCGCCCATCCCTGCGAAAAAAGATGGGAGGAAGGGAGGTGGGCCCACTCGCTGCATTAGTATTCATTGAAAGAGTGTGAGAGAGAGAGAGAGAGGAGAGGAGAGAGAGAGGGAGGGAGGTGGAGGAAGAGGAGGAGGTGGAGGAGGAGGAGGAGGAGGAGAGCCTTCCAACAAATGTCTAGGAACCAGACGGGTGCATGAAACTGATAAGAGGCTGGCTCCCCCTAGAGTCCGTCATCAATAGGCTCAATTAACTGGAAACACTCATGTCTGGAGACTTCACTTCCAAATTTGCGACCTGCCACTCAAAAAGAAAAAAAAGATTCAGATCAGCCTTACATGTGCTGAAATTAGAAAACCTGAGCTTCTCTTCTACTCTCTCTCTCTCTATTCTGCAGGGATTTATCATTATTATTTCCATCCACTCTCTTTATCAGTCCGTGTTTAGTGGCACATACTGTAGGCTACGACAAACTCCCATCTGTTGCCATGGCGATAAATGGCCCGATCCCGAGTTAAGAATCGCAGCCAGCGGCGCACACAATTAAGCAGCCGTCGTATCTCCACATGAATCACGGCTCTGGTTTTTTATTTGTCTTACAGTGTTCCTGTCAAATTAAAAGAGCCGATTTATTTATAAATTTTGTAAAAATATATATATATATATATAGTAGGTATTGAGGTTTCTTGAAGCTCAGCGCTACGGCAACAGTCGACGCCATTCTGGCCTCGCCTGACTCCACCCACCTCCTCAGCTTATTCGAAAAAAGGGGTGGGGCTTGAGCGGACTCAGAAAAGGCCACGCCCTCATTTATTAATAAGTTGATTGTCGTGAACGGAGACATTAGCTACCAAAGACTAAAGACTAAAGACACTACTAAAGTACTAAAGACGGTACTAAAGAAAATGGTGTCTGTTTATTTCTGCTGTAAAGTTGAACGTTTAAACATGGACATGGTATTTTTGAGGCTAATACTTTCGCACACTTGTTTGTTTCATTCTCCTCAGGCACTTTTAGTTTTGCAACCTAATTATCAAACACAACAATATTTTATTTACACCGTCATGCGGGGTGGAGTTTTGATTTTGTGTAACACAGCTGAACATGCTAACAAAACAAAATTGCAAATGATATTACAAACAAATTACCTTACAATGAAGCTGACGGCTCAAATGTGATGTATCTCGAGGCCGAGCTTTGGAGGATCCATCCAAACAGGCAGCGCTGCAGCAGCTCTGTAATGCTTTCCACAGACTTTGCCCGACCTTGTACCTGAGTTTCAAACATCTGCAAAAACACAATATGGACGGTTGCTCTTTTTCTTGCATATCTTTGCACGTGTGAGCAAAGAATTCAGTGGAGCAATCGTTTAAAAGCCTTAACTGCACTTTAATGGAGATGAAAGCCTCCATTGTTTACTTATCAATGTGTTAAATGTGAATCAGTGACATTCTCTTTGAATTTCTGAAAACAGAACTACAACCACTGACTGGTTAACACAGCTGTACTGGAGGAGGTTGAGTATAGAGGCGAAAATAGCTTCATATGCCTTCAATTTAATTTCAATCCCAGTTACCTTCAGCTGTTGCAGGAAACGCCACAAGGGAAGAAGCAGCACACGTGAGAATGTGTGGCACCTACCGCCCCCTTGTGGTGGCTGATGCCCGCTGCTACATATCGACTGTGCGGGGTTCGATTGAGAACCCCTGGCTCCGTATCGCACCATAACAACAGAGCTCAGAGATGGCGGCGCTATCGTCACCTCTGCGAGTCTGTCGAGGGATTCTGAAAGAGTTACGCTACATTCAGGGACCGAGTTACAAACAGTCTCTGGCCTACAGCTATGTCATGGACCAGTTTCGCAAGAATAAGGCGAGTTTCCTCCTGACTCTCGGCGCCGAGGCTAGCTAAGTTGCTAAGTTGCTAACTTCAGTTGCAAACAGCATGGGGATGGCGCGGCTAACGGCTAGCTACAAACTCGGAATAATGTGACCGTTAGCCTGGCATTAAGAGGAATTATTTAACCTCTGGTCGTTTTCAAACAGTGTAATTGACTGAAAACGTTATTGTCCCTGTTAGGTTGTTGTTGCCAATTTAACAGAAATGAATAAAAGTTCAAAGCAAGGTGACTGCAGAAGGGCATGCTAACGGTAGCTAGCAGCTAATATTAGCATAACTCAACGGTAGATTGAGCTAATTGTATACGCTAGGATGGGGTCGTCTTAAAAACCGTTAATGTGAAACAAAACTTATCAGTTTATTAATGCTACTTATTATAATCACACATCCTCAGATGAAATAAATACTAAAATATATGTAATATTAATTATTTCTTTTAAAAAAAACTCACTAAATGGTAAATGTTCACATAATCTGTGTTCATCCGCGATGCTAACTAGATCCCAGTGGCTATATTTTAGCATATTAATGTGTTTATCCTTTACAAATACATATATATAAACAAATCTATAATAAATGCTGCTTATAAAGAAAAAAAAGTTTACATAAACAAGCTCTACTCTTGCTCTACTACTACTACTACTAGTACCACCACTCTTTCATTACAGTTGTGGCTTTAAACAGTATATGTATGCCTCCAACATGTCCAAGTGCTTGGCTAGCTATCCAGATAGGCTTAAAGCTTGCATCATTAACGCTTGGGAGAACATGGAGTAGCAGGGTGATTGAATACATGTGCAATCACTGGAGCAAAACAGCTGCGAGGACCTTGTCAGTTTGTGTTTGTCCCAGGTTGGAGGAGATCCCGAGGCGTTAATAATAATGTATATTTGAGGATCTTTAGGGACAGGGCTGAGTGTTTACTGTCCGTGTTGGCGTTAAAGTTGGTGAAGGGAGAAAGAAAAAAGAAAGCTTGAGATTAAAGCACGTTTGTTTACGTTCTGGTGTGAAACTGGAGTTAGTTGCCTTGTTTACTTTTGTGAATGCTAGCATTTCACTAATAGTCAGAATAAAAATGCCACGTGTAAGGGCCTCATTCAGGACAGACTGGTCCTGATTTGATCTGGTTGGAATAAAAACATGGAGGTAGAAGAGCAACCAGTTCTTGAATCAAGTGTTTGAGAAGATGAACCAAGCTGGAATCCATGTGGACAGCAACGTTGGAGACGTGGAGACATCTTGGTTTATCTTAGAAATAGGAGAAAAAACATTGTTGCATGATGTAACAAAACTGCAGAATACCCTTTTAAAAAGAATAAAATACAAATAGGGTACAACATGCACTCACAAACTAGTACAGGTTAATTGTTACTGAGTATAGAGGGAGTAAATGGCTTTAGGAAAAGAAATCTATTCAGTGTGCAGTCAGTAAAGTTTAAAAAAACAAACTTCTTGCAGACCAGAACCATAAAGGGGAACTTCTGCTTTGTGCTCATTCCTGGTTGTCCAGCAGCTTCTTCCCAAGCACATACCTCTGTTTCTTTTTCCTTTATGGTGTGGTAATGCTTTCTTTTTTTTTTTTTACCCCCACCTCTCACAGGTAACGGGAGAAAGGTACTGCCGCGCCCAGCAGGAGGCGCACCACGCCTCGCACGCCTACCTGTGTCTCCTGGCGTCCACCAGGAACCACCTGGTCCTGCACAACCTGTACCACGGGAAAGGAGAGCGCAGCCCGGAGCAAGTGGCTGGCCTGGTGGGGCTCAGGTTGCCCACTCAGCCGGGAGGCAAAGGCTGGGAGAAATGAGGAAACGAGTGGGGGTCCGCAAAAACAAACTGTGTGGGTGACTCATCTGGCTTCTTAAAATAAATTAAACCGCAAAGGTTTCTGACGGGAGCACGACGGGAGATTGTGCCACGGTGGACTGATGTCGGGGGAACTTCTGCTTGTGTTGGAGGAAATGTGACTGTACTGTGAAACGTTGTGATGGATAATCTGTTGTTAATGTGGTTTACTCCACTAATTATTGTTTATGTTTCCTGACTGCTTAAAGGCAACAATTCAAAAGGACTGTAAGTACATCTGCCATTAAAATATATATATCTATCATTGTTACACCTTGTTTTATTTCTGAAGCATTCACAGATTAAATCCTCTCTCTGGTAAAAAGGGGGTCACAAATGTTCGGTGCTGTCCCTTTAAGGAGATGTGCCTCACACTTAGTAATCACATGATGGTCACAACTGTTTGTGCAGCTGTTTTGTGACATTATTTCTGTCCTTCTATATTTTAATATATCTTGTTTGAATAATTTATTGCGTCCACCACATTTAAACCCACGTACGACACAACTTCCCTGTCAACTCATCGGTATCTAGAAGTCGCCGCCGCCGGCCTAGTTCCTAAAGCGAGGGTCGAGGGCAGCATATGGCAGCCTGCAGGCGTGTCATGCATCGTTTGCAGACGCTGCAGCATTATTTACTAGTAAAATAATAATAATAAAAAAAGAACTGGAAGTTAAACGGTGGCCGCAAAGAACCCCCAGAGTGTGGTAAACTGTAATTTTAAATTTCATTACTTTTGTCCAGAGGCAGCAGTGTGCATGGCTAGCTTTAATGTGTCCGCTGCTCGGTTTTTTTCCCCTCACTAAATCTACCCTCCCTCTTCCCTCTTTTCCTCTCCAGCGGTGACTAACATCGCCTTTAGAGTGAATTTAAATAGACTAACCCTAAAGCAAACCAACTCACGGTGACACCGGGTGGAGGGGGGGAGGGAGGAGGTAAGACGTGCACCCGTGTGCTGCCCCCCAAACGAACACCCAGGAAACAAAAATCCAATGAATACTGACAAACCAGTGGCTTGTGTCAAAATGTATACAGCACAAAAAAAATCAGCATGTAGATGTGCTTCCCTGCACCCCTCTGCGTTGTGCCTGCTGGACGAGGCAGACATGACAAACAGGATGAGAGAGGAATCCCAACAAAAGCAAGAGTGGCACCAAAGGTTACTTGGTCAGATCTGGAGGAGGTGACTCCCTGCAGACTGAAGCGCTGCCGGGGAGATTGTTATGCAAGCAGTTTTGCATGCATGTCAGCCAAACCTGGACAGAATCTGGAGCTAATAAGCATAAGGATGACTCCTCGTGTGTGTGGGGAGCTGAGGTGAACTCTGCTGAGAGAGAGAGAGGAGGTGATATAAGTGAGCAAAGAGCTGGTTAGAAGAGCGGAGGAAGAGAGGAGGGCGGAGACACTCCATCCGTCAGAGTGAGAGGCTGCTTTGGTCATTCCTTGGTTTGACAAAAAAGAAGGGGGGGGTGAGGAGTCCTCATTTTTAACATCTGCTCCCGAAAAGAAAAAAAAGGATAACAGCAGAGGAGCTCACTGCACTGGACTAAAAAAAAAGTGTGCGCAGGAGAATTTGGATCATCTGGCTTTTGCTGCGTCTTGCTGATCGAGATTATATATATTTTTAATTCTCCAAGAGTTGTGCATTGGAGGAAAAAGAAAAAGGGGGCTGCCAGGAGGTGAGAGAGAGAGCAAGTTGTTTGCAACAAGTAAGAGGAGGAAAGAGGAGGACGAAGCGCAGGAGCGGAGAGAGAGAGAGACAGAGGAGAGGTGACCCGGCCGAAGCGACATGTTTGGCATGATCAAGAATTCGCTCCTCGGAAGCACCGAGGAGACCGAATATAAACTGCTCAGCACCGAGACGAAGGTAAGAGACGGAGACACATCCATGGCTCTGACACCTTATTCCCTCAGCTTCTGCCATTTGCGCGTCTTTCTGCGGCTTTTCTCTCTTGCGCATCTGCGATTACGCACGGATGAATCTCGCAGCTCTCCAACGACGCGCTGTTTTCCCATCGCGTTAATATCTCATGCAGAAATCTAATTAGGGAACTTTTTTTCATTTTGTTTTTTTTAATTTCATGTGACCTATCAGGATGCCCGCTGACCCACTAGTGTTCGGTCCAAGTGGAAAAACCAACAAGGCGTTAATAAAACGGTGACGCGTAACCTTAAAGAACAACACCTCCGCATTAGACTAAAGGGCAGAGGTCGCTCCGGTTGTTGTGGGTCACCGTGGACGCGCGCGCGCGCATGTGTGAGCGCGCTAATTGACCCCTGCCGTGGAAGAGGAGGCTGATCAGTCGTGTTTGCGGTTGACCCGTGAGCTCGGATATGGATTGCCTGTGCACTCCGATACACGGAGGAGCACCGCTGGTGACACAGAAAACTGAGCCGCGGAGGAGGAGGAAGGGCACGACCTCTCCGTGTCAGCCCCACTCACACATGCACACAAACTTTCCACTGACACAATGCATCCACTAGCCCCTAACCCAGTAAAAAGGGGCCCACAATGACAACACGGCCCTATAATCTGCAGAAGTTTGGCCCCTGTAACAACAAGGACACAAACTCCAAATAATCTCTTCCAAAGGATGCTCCATTGACATCTTACTCCAACTAGTGTCTAATTACAACCTTTACCCTAAAATCAGGTCTTAACAGGTTTTAATAATCACAAAGTGATACAGTGTTGGTACAATCTTGGATTTAGCCACAGTCAGGGCAATAAACACTAAGAGTTTTGTGTCTTCGGTCATAATTTTTCCAGAAAATAACTGGAAATCGAGAGGTAATCGAATCAAAAGTGGAGCACATGGAGTAAATGTGGGCACTACACTATTCCCAATATGCATCAGGTAAACTACTGGGTTATATAATTATTATAGGCTAGTTCAGTCCGTTGGCAACGTAGGTTCACACCAGTTCAGTTCAATTGTTGCGTTCACACCAGCCCAAACAATTCAGATTCAGATTCAGATTCAGAAAACTTTATTTGTCCCCGGGGGCCAATTTAAGGCACAAGTGAGCAGCTTAACGTGCAAGTACAGACAACAAACAAACCAACATGATGGATAAACACTAGGTGTAATTGTAACCTCTATCCTAAAATCAAGTCTTCACAGGTTCTTAACCCTCGATAAGTTTCGGCATCCACGAAAATGACCCCTCACAAACTTGTGTTTCTGTCTTTGAAAGGGCGTTCCATTGACCCCAAACTGTAATCTCTACTCCAAAACCAAGTCCTAACAACTCCTCAAAAAAGTTGAAAGAATAGCGTCCCGACAACAAAACGGCGCCACAACGTTAGCATTCTCGGCCTCCACATCTTCATAAAAACAAGAGCACGTACACAAACTTGTGTTTCTGTCTTTGACAGGACGTTTCGTTGACACAATGCACACATTAGCCCCTCTACCTTAACCATAATCTATTAGTTCCCTTCACCTTAAAACCGGGACTTAACACGTTTTGCCACATATTCTTTGTAAGAGGGTTGTTTTCCTCCGAGCCAGCAGGGGGCAGCGAAATGTCATGCAGTGGTTGAATGTCATGCGGGCGAAGGTGGCTACAGGTGTTTAAATTTGGGTTAATTATGTGTTTGTTTGCTGTAGAGGAAGGAGCCTAACAGTTTTCGACTATGCTCGAGTTTATTTTTTGAACTACTTGTTTTCATTATAACCAAAGGCACCGTCATGAGAAATAAAAGGACAATTTAAGTAAATCACGGAAAACGGACTATTGGTTTATTTGTTTCTTTTAAACTGAGTACACGTCTTAACAGCTTCAAGCCCACTATCAGCCGGTAGCGGCTAAGTATAGGACTAGCCACTACAAGTTTAAACCTTCAAAAGGTTAAGGGGCCCAGAAAAAATGGCGCCGCAACGTTTGTAGTCCCGCAAACGTTTACCCCCCAGGACGTTCCATTGACACAATTATAACCTAACTGTAATCTGCACCCTAAATCCAAGTCTCAACAGGTTTCAACCCTCAAAATGTTGTTGGGCCCAACAAGTTTTGTATTCCGCATGAGTTTGGCCCCTTACAGTCTGATAAAAAACAAGACCACACACCAACCAACCACCCAGACCTTGGTACGTTTGTGTGTACATACTTCATTAGAGTCTATTTAACTTGTGTTTAATGCAGTCACACTTTGGGAAAAAATAAACAGCCTCCTGCCTGACAGCTATTTCCAGGTCCTTCTCTCATGCCCCGTTAATCCAACTGTAAATGTGCACACAGCCGTACATAGTTGTGGTTGGCACGTGCTGCTCTGAAAGCGCCTTTGTGCGTTTGTCTCGTGAACTATTGAAAAAGGGGAGACAAAAGCAGACGGAGACAAAAGAGGACTTCCTGCCCGGGTGACCCCGACATGCAGGGAATCAAATGACACATTTACCCTATACACAAACCAAACAGAAACATTTGGAGCGTGCCACTGGCGCCGACCGATCGTTCATACCAATGATCCAAATGCAATATCCGAGATCGCGACAGTGGCTGCCCCGTTAAGTAAACAGTCTTTTAAGAGTCAAAGGTGGAGGCTGATTAAATCTCGACGGTTGTTTAAAAAGCAGGTGCTGAAATCAGAGCTGGCCACATGATCTGCAGGGAGCGCCGGCCCGACTCTGACACCCAACACTCTTAATTAAAACTGACACAGAATCCAGAGGAGCTGCCCGGCAGGACGACAGCGATATGTAGAGTACAGTAGGTGAAACTTGGTTTGGAGGTTCGCTGCTCAACACAGAATATTCAAAAGATAATGATAATGCTCTTCTGTTCAGTCACGAAGTAATTATACTGCATGAGCACGAGGCGGCAATTAAACGCGCACCATCAGACATGAGATAGACTAATTAATTGCACTATCAGAAAGTCAGGCCCCCTCCACCCGTACACCACATTAACGGCGCTCCCACTGACAAGACATAAAGAGCAAAGAGCCTTGTAATTACCAGGCAGGAGCTCGGGTACCTGTCACGAGTTAAAGCTTCGTGACAACGCAGTGTTATCTTTGTACATGTTGAGGACTGAATGTGGGTGAGTTATGTAATAAATGATAACAAAGGACGCAGAAACTGGAGGACATTTTGGCGCCATGAGATTTGAAAGTGGACCAAGAATTCAATCGGCAAGAAAATATTCGCATGATATTTTTTAGATTTTAATATTCCTTCAGGGCAGAGAGAAAAAAATTAAGAAGCCCACACAGAAAAGAGAATATGCGTCAGAAACTGTCCTCACTTTTGTATCAGCCAGGAGTTGGGCGGAGTCAAGCACGGCCAAGATGGCAGCGCCCCGGAGACGCCACGCTGAGCTTCGAAACTGCTCTTCAGGAAACCCGTGTGCGACGTCTCGTGATATTACTGCATCAGCATCCGACAGATCTCACTCTGAAACCTCGAGAATATACATTTGTGAACTGTGCTAAGCTGAAGAAGTATTGGTCTTGGCGCCTAACCCTAACCCATGCATCAAGAATATGGCACAATGTGTGTCAATGAAGAGAATAACATACATAATGGTGAGAAAAGCGGGATTGTGCAGTGGCAGCGTGGAAGGGGGTGACTCCAGGACGCTGGAATTCACTGTTAAGCCTTCTTGAGAAACATCGGTGAAGGGAGGTGCCCACTTAAAAACCCCAATGACATGTTGCATACTGCCATTGGCTAGGCCAAGTACACTATATTGCCAAAAGTATTCACTCAGCCATTCAAATAATTGAATTCAGGTGTTCCAATCACTTCCATGGACGCAGGTGTATAAAATCAAGCACCTAGACGTGCAGACTGCTTCTACAAACATTTGTGAAAGAATGGGTCGCTCTCAGGAGTTCAGGGAATTCCAGCGTGGTACCGAGATAGGATGCCACCTGTGCAACAAGTCCAGTCATGAAATTTCCTCGCTGCCAAATATTCCACAGTCAACCGTCAGTGGGATTATAACAAAGTGGAAGCGACAGCAACTCAGCCACAAAGTGGAAGGCTATGTAAAATGACAGAATGACAAATGTTGCCAACTTTCTGCAGTTCCACTAGTGGCCACTTGGGGCTCCATAAACAAGTCAATCCTCAAAAGACACTTTTGATCTCTGTAGCTTATTTAACCATTCATGACAACCTAACGGTGGTGATTTTTCAACTTCGGCTTCTTCAGCTTCAACGTATGCATGTTAAAGGGTACAAGTGATGCCCTCACAGGTTTCTAGCCTCCCATCTCAGACACTATTGAATTAGCCAAGAGCCAGGCGCTGCCAAGATGGCGACGACCGAAGACGCCACAATGAGCTTCAAAAATGCTCTTCTGGAATTCGTGTTCAAAACCTGGCTCTGTTAGCTTCCTACTTAAAAATAAGATGTAAGATTCTCATAATTTGATAAAGGGCATGAGTCAATCGCTACAGACCTCCAAACTTCATGTGGCCTTCAGATTAGCTCAAGAACAATGTGTAGAGACCTTCAGGGAATGGGTTTCCATGGCCGAGCAGCTGCATCCAAGCCTCCAACCAAGTGCAATGCAAAGCATCAGATGCAGTGGTGTAAAGCACGCCGCCGCTGGACTCTAGAGCAGTGGAGACGCGTTCTCTGGAGTTACGAATCACGCTTCTCCATCTGGCAATCTGATGGATGAATCTGGGTTTGGCGGTTGCCAGGAGAACAGTACTTGTCTGACTGCATTGTGCCAAGTGTGCAGTTTGGTGGAGGGGGGGATTATAGTGCAGGGCTTGGTGCCTTAGTTCCAGTGAAAGGAACTCTGAATGCAGGAAAGAGACTATGTTGTTCAGCATCATGCTGAAAATAGCGTAACTAAATAATACAGTGTCATCTGCAAAATGATGCATTTTACGTTTTACAGCGAGACTGCCGTTATGCGGTTAAATTCCTGTGCACAAACCTGTTGCACAACCGCACACAGATCCATGTGTTGTAAAACAGCACACAATATAATCGTGTTTCATTCTAAAAACCTGCATCACGGTCTCTGCAGCGATCCTTCAAAACCAATTAAAGTTACAGCTCTGCAGCACAGCTGAACGACCGTGCTCCACATTAACCCCACTTAATCATATTCAATGCAAAACTGTTGCATCATGTTGACATTGTGTGTCTGTGGGTGGGGGTAGAGCTGTGTGTGTGTGTGTTTTTTTTTTTTTGCCCTATGCGCCGTTATACAAGACCGTGCATCTCTCGCCCATTATTCTACATAAGCCAACTGAACCCTGTAGAGCAGAAGAAGAAATTAATTCAAATCAGCGTGAATATATTTCATCTGTAGCTTCCCACTTTGCACATGACCACATGTGTGCAGTCACACGCGCAAACACACACACAAACACACACTGAACCCTTCAAGTGTAAACCTCTCCAGTTCAAGGCTTTCATCCTTTCAGAACAGATTGTCAACATCAGTGTGTCAGAGGTGAATCACGTCTTAAATAAACCTCCCATTTCCAGAAAAAGAAGCAACAGTGTGTAGCAGGGGTCAGCTGATCCCTATGATTTCTCTCTCTCTCTCTCTAATCTAGGACGGCGTTAGCTTTGAGGTCCGACGGTACGACGCTGCCAAATATGCTGTCGTCTCCTCCGAGGGGCGAGCCTTTGACCAAGTGATGGGGGAGCTGGTGAGGAAGTTGCTCATGTACATCGGTGGGAGTAATGAACAAGGTACTCGTCCCCTGGGATCAGACAACATGCTCACGATTTATTATTAAATTTGACCAAGCAGAACGTGGACGTGACAAAAACTGCAGTTCCTCTAGTGGCCACTTGAGGCTCCAGAAACAAGTCAATTCACAAAAGACACTTTTGATCTCTGTAGCTTATTTCACAATTCATGACAACTTAACGGTGGTGATTTTTTAAATATAATTCAACTGTTTATATTATATTAAAGCTAAAGGGTGCATGTGATGCCCTCACAGGTTGCTAGCTTCCCATCTCGCACACCATTGAATTAGCCAAGGGTCAGGCATTGCCAAGATGGCGACGACCAGAGACACCACATTGAGCTTCAGAAATGCTCTTCAGGAATTCGTGCTCAAAACCTGGCTCTGTTAGCTTCCTACTTAAAAAGAAGATGTAAGATTCTCATAATTTGATAAAGGGCAGATGATATTACTGCATCTTCATCCATGAAATCTCACTCTGGGACCAGAGGAACATAAATTTGCGAACATTGCTATGCTGCAAGCAAGAAAAGTCAGGCACCTACAGTAACAGACATACTGTATTAAAAACTGGGGAAACGTGAACAAATATGGAAGCAATTTTATCAATTTATTAAAAGGGCTGATACAGGGAAGCTCCTACAAGAAGAAAATGTGGCTAGGTTACCTTTAATTAAACTAAAAAGTCAGTGTGAAAGGCTGTGCTTCATATTTTTATTTGCCAAGGGTACCTGCAAACTTTACTTTACTAATATTGCCATGTGTTTTATTTATTTTACTTCATATAATGTACAGTATATAAATATATATACAGAAGAATACTATATTTGTTAAAATGAATGTAAATTAATGAATGTTTTCAGTAATCCTAAAATCATCAATCCAAGGTCACATGTCACATGACAAGTTAGTCTTCATTTTTTCAATTAGTTATTTAGGTTATCTGATCTAATAATTATTATTTTTTTCACAATGTTTTTCTAGATGCTAACTGAATCCAGGTGTTTGTGGCTCACAGTGCAATTTTAACCCAAGCTATGATCTTTTCCTAAACCTAACCAAGTATTTTTGTTGCCTGATCAAACAAAACTGCAATTTTAAACCAAAAAATTAAAAATCAAAATAATATAAATTGATTTAACACCAGTCCCCTGAACAAGAGTCATGTATTTGATCTAGACTTCCACCACAGTTTCCTGAATATGTGAACCTTGTCACTTTTTCTACTACATCACCTGAAAGCTCTTCTGCTCGAGCGGATCATCGAAGGATTTGGGTGTAAATAGCTGCCTTTGACCATTTCCACCCAAATAAACGACAGGTCCAACCAGTCTGATAAAAGCCCCAAATCTGAACAATTAATCACTATGGGATTAATTTAAGCCTCTAATTTTCAACCCTCATTTTGAATGAACAAAATATTTATTGGTCAATGCCTGAGTGCTGAATCATCCTGTAATTTACTGTTAGAGGTGTGATTTGCATAACCTGTTTTTTAGTACTAGTGGATGAACACTATTTGCATAAAGGTATTATGTACTGAGCAAAGTAAAAAAAACGCACGAGTCCTGACCTTTAGATTTGGGTACTTTTGCTTTAGGCAATTTTCTCCTCTATGTTCCTGCTTTTTAAAACACACTTTCTGTCTGTCTGACGCTTTATCCTCTAAAGGCGAGGCCATGGGTACAGCAGCTCCCCTCATCATCACGGTGTACCCTCGGAACGACGGCGTGCTGTCCCGCCGTTTGGTGGTCGCCATCCGCGTTCCCTCCGCCTACCAGCAAAGCCCCCCGAATCCCACCGACAGTGCCGTCAAGATTGAAGAGCGGCCTGGCATGACAGTCTATGCTCTGTACGTATTCTTTTAAATATTCTAGTTGGTAAAGAATCAATTTTCCCATCTTTTTTTTTTCTTTTTTAATTCACAGGCAGTTTGGAGGCTTCGCGGGGGAGACCGAGTACCGAGCAGAGGCCTTGCGTTTGACGCGGACCCTCGGTGAGACGGCCCCCTTTCAGCGCAAGCAGTACTTCTGCTGTAGCTACGACCCGCCACTCAAGCCTTACGGACGCAGAAACGAGGTGTGGTTTCTACAGGAGGAGCCGTAGGAGATCTTCATGTGGTCAAATCTAATGCTGAAGTCTCATTTCAACCTTAATTAACTCAAGATACGTAGGTGTTCAAGCAACGGGACGAAATTAAGAATCAGTGGAGTAGCATTCTGTCCTTTCAAGACCAAACTTCCTAGATTTGATCCCTAATTTAAGCTCATAAAGGTATTACTGCCACGCCAGAAAAATAAGAACAGATCATAACAACATACTTTTGTGTTTTCTGCATTATATTGTTTTCAGTCCAGATGATGGCTAAGGAGTGGTTTTGAAGCTCGGTGTGGTGTTTGTGGCAGTCGCCATCTTGGTAGTCCATTTACTTCACCTAAAATCTAACATGTGCGAAAGGAGCTAAGGCTGGTGGGTGACAGTTATTCATAACTTTAAGCCTTGATATGACTTAATCAGTCTTATTTATGGTGTAAAGTTTGGCATTTTAATATGGAGGTCTATGGAGATGGCCTGGAAACCTGACAAACTTTCCCAATCACACGTTTTTTTGTCGCGGAAAGTTGGTCTGTAGTCTCCGGTTATGCTCCAGCAAAGATCTGATGGACCAATCAAATCCTTTGGGCTGTCTTTATGAAGAGATGGAGTTTAGTTTGTTTACAGCTAAATGGTTCTGATTGGTTGCAGGACTATCCAATGGCATGCAGAGGTCATTTTTTTTCACGCCACAGAATAAAATCCAAATGGCACTGCTACGCCAAGCTACTATGGGGATTGACTCACTTTTGGCGCCAGCATCTAGTGGCCGTTTAAGGAACTGCAAACCACACTTACTTAATTTTTCTACCATTTACATTTGGTCATAACAAGAAACTTTTCTTGTTCAATATGTTATTTAACACATTCAAACATGAAATTCGCCACATTTTAATGTTCTCCCATTCTAACGTTCACAGTTGATCTCGTTATAATATGAAGGATCTCATGTTAACGCGTTAGTAGTATATTGACATAAAAGAAAAGTTTTGTAAATCATATTAATATGAAAATCTTAACAAAAGAAGTTTCCTTTATAACATGATACAGATCTGTTGATATTTTTCTGGCATGGCTGTAACACTAGGTTTAATAATCCGACATTAACCTGCATTTAAATGCAAATGAATCTTTTCATTCATATTAGATTTAAATGTTTGTCCTTGGAGGCGCGTAAAATCCCCCGTAGAGCTCCTTAAAGAACACACAGTGAGGCTTTGCACATCTTTAGCCTAGTTTACAATCTAGTGACGACTACAGAGAAATGTATAGACTTAACATTAGATATATGTTAGTAGTAAAAAGCACACTTCCTTTTCCTGAGCAAGGAACTGGAAAGAATCAGGAGTTGAGCCATAAAGTAGAACTAGTCTTAAAGAATCAGTGGGTGGACAGCCGTGACCGTGACCCAACCCGCTAGTTACTGGTGTCGTTAGGATCTTTGTGGTGATTCGTGGGTCAGTCTTATGTGTTGTGTTTTAGTGCATGCCAACGCCATATTTATTTACTTTTGAATCTGCGTTACACCTGTACAGTGTGGTTTTAAGTAATAAGAGTGCATACAGTATATTGACAGTGTTTCATAATATAATAAAAATAATATTCAGTTAAGAGTGTGGCTAGTTCTTCTTGTCTTATGTCTGGATTTGTTACAAGTCAAAAATTAGGAAAAGCTTGAATCCGAATTAAAGCTGGCGGATTATGTAAACACATTAAAACGGCATATCATTTAAAACTGATGAGGACAAAACCAGTTTCAACTTTTAATAAATGACACATTTATTAGATTTTAATCGACAAATTTCAGTGAAAGAAATAAGAACTGCAAAAGAGCTATTAATATACAGACATTTAATTCAATCGCGCAAACTTATCCCACCCCTCCCCCCATCACCCCATCGCCCATCCCCCGATCCCCCGATCCCCCTTCAAATCCACCGCAGCTGTAGGCAAACTTCGAAACTCGTCCGTTGGCCGTTCGAGATGGGGACGCAATTAAACAACCTTTAGGCGCCTCAGACCTCCTTAAATCTGGAATAAATGGTTTGCGTCGGGAAGTTTCGACAGCAGGAAAAAAAAAAAAAAAAAAAGGAGGAGAAAAACAAAACAAAACGCAGATAGGCCTCCAATAAATCAACTCTGTAACCCCACACGAGAGTAATTACTGAAGGAGTTCCGGTTTCAGCTGGGCTTTGCATACATGAATACAATAGAAGCTAGCAGGGGTCATTCAGCTGGTCAACCTTATTAGGTGAGGTTGAAATATTGCACATACATAGACTTTATCTTCCTGATCTCTCTTCTTTCTTTTTAAACATCACACAGATCCTTTCTTTTTTTTTATATAACCAAGCATCAATAGAGTTATTAAATTATAAGTGTGAAATGAATATTAAGAAGTAATACTTCACATTAGTCATGGATGAAGGAATCATTGCCTTGATATTGTACTGAAATCACGTCTATGAAAAACAACTAATAACCCATATAGGAAAACACACACTGTACTTGCAATGATACTGCAAAAATACTAAACTGTTTATAGGAGGAGTTGTTAATAACTATTAGGAACTGCAATCAATAAATTGCTACAAAATGTTTTGGTAATAAACCTGTCTTAAAAAATACATTCTCTGTATTTCCTCCTTCTTCTTTCAGCTCTCATTGAGGAACAGTAAAGGTGTCCCTAGTTATGTGCTAAAGATTCACACAGAATACAAATGAAGCCCATCACTGATAATGCTAATAATGAGATTTTAGAAAAAGTCGAATGTTTTAAATGACTTTACGTAACAGGGATAAACAGCTTTTTAAATGGTGCGATTGTTCTGTTCCAGTACCCAAAATATCACTGACATCTTTGAGCCTTCTCCCGCCTTGCGTCTGCTTTTCTGTATTCTACATTAGTGTAGGCAATCCATCAATGTTACTCCTTACTTTAGAATATATTAAGGATAGAGAGGAAGGAACCAGAGGAGTGTCGTGGAAGTGGTGCTGGATGAGCCTCAGTTGCTTTTCTTGTCGGGAGAGTTTGGATAGGGTGCGTATGGTGGAGGCCGCTCCTGCACGGAAGTAAAAGACAAGAAAGGAAAAGTCAACACGAGTAAGACTTTGGACAATATCTCTTCAGCTTAATAGAGATTTTAACATAATTGTTTACATGGAGGCTAAATAATCTATTGAGATATGTGTGTTTATATGACTCAAAACAAAGTGGTTTGGCTACGGAGCATCAAATATGACAGAAATGAGTCGTGGGCCGTCAGGGCCAGCAAAACCTTCACTGCTGGCCTTTTCAAATTAATCTTATTAAATTATTCCCAATAGCCTCTTCTTTTCATTTTATGGCTTGTCTGTCTCTGAACTGAGGTGCTTCTGGCGTCAAACGGGAGTCAAACAAATCCGTCAGGGCCTTCACAGTTAAAACTGCAGACGGCTGAAGCTTGAAACACATTGAATCACACTGTAATGACGCTATTCCTTTAACCAGTTACATTTCAAGTTGGTGTTCTTAGGCCTTCTTTGTGGCCTACGCTAGCGTCAGCGTCAGAGAGCCGCTTCATTTAAGCCTAGCTAGCGGTTCATGTTCATCTGTTGCGAGCTATTTTTTGAACTCACGACGGCGAAGGAGGAGACGCTATTGATTTGGATGGAGGTCTTCTTAGAAAGCCATTTTCACGGAGGACTTTCCAGGAAAAACTGGATATTGTGAGGAAAGTCCGCCCAATCCTGGAGCTAGCTAGCCAACCTAAGCCGGGAAAACTTTCAGGTCAGCAACTATGAGCGCTACCCTTGGTTGACAGGCTCCGAGGACAACTCTAAAGTGTTCCTTAAGTTCTGGTGAGTAAAATAAATTATATTTACATATGTTATGTGTATTTTTGCCATTTTATTGGGTCGACATTGATGCTTCTGCTGGATTTGACATATGTGGCGCTGGTGTGGATATTAAGAGGTGTTTTGAATAAGGTTGGAGGTCACTGAAGGCCTAGGTGGAACATGTCCACCTCGCCACTGTCAGAAATGTAACAGAAGAAGATTTTTTGACAACACTGAATTGATTAAATAGAAGGAGGCGACCAAGATGGAGCTAGGTTTTCAACATTGCTGCCCACATCGACTTTAGTTGGTTCATCTTTTTGAAAAACTTCCGAAGTTTCTGTCGACTTCCTTCTTAAACACTTGTTTGAACAAGTGGTTGTTTTGCAACCACCGTGTTTCTTGTCCTTCCTGGAAACTCATCACCTGATGTTTACCCAACACAGGACAAACACGCTCAGAGAGAATGGATTTATTCCAACCAGAGAGAAACCAGCAGATCAAGTGCTTACACGGTTGTTAGGAGCTGATATTTTCCAGACAATCAAAAGGTTGTTTTCTGAGCAAAGTTACCACCAGATAATAATACTAGCTTCTATCATTAAACTTTCAAAAAAAAGGTTTAAAAAGTACTTTTAGATGAATGAAGAAACATTTCAAAATCCAACTTTCATCACAACGGTTAACATATATTCAGTGTAGATCTAAAGGGGCCAGATGGGGCTTAATGAAAGTCTACGTGGTTTAGTTTTATAGGTCGTAGGTCTATATGTGCAGAAACAAAGTGCTGGAAAGCAGCGTTGCAATAACAGCCGTGTGTGCTCCAAAGAGTCTTTGTCCAGTTTGTATCTGAAACACAACTGATGAGGACACGACTGCCAGGCTGTGAGCACCAACCAACAGTCAAAACAAAACTAAGTCCAAATACTGACACTGTTCTTGTTTTTTTTTTTAGGAACAGAAAGCAGGTAGGTCTTTGTTTCTGTGGTTAGCAGAATTTTCCACGGTGGCCTCATTACGTGAGAAACATTGCAACGAATCAACGTATGCAACGCAAATCTAACCATTTACACAATCATCGTGACTCACTGCGTTGACGTGTCCTTGCGTCCCTCATTTACACCACCTCAATCTGATTTCAAAATTCCTTCAGTCTCTTCTGATTGAGGTGGTTGTATGAGGTATTTTTATTCTGATTGGGCTATAATTCCCGTTATTATTGGAACGCTAGCGTCCGTGTTAATGCTGCAGCTGAGGGAAAGACACTCAAAGAAGCTTACCATGGGCATGTAGACATTGTGTGGATTGCTGGGATTATAATACGCGCTGCCTGCTGCTTCAGCCGCCTTGGCGTTACCTGTACACACAAAGACAGGGAGGTAAAGACGGACAGTAGTGGCCGCAGAACACATTCAGGAACAGCTGCTACAGCTGCTAAGCTCCACAGCATTAAGTCATATTCAGCACAAGTGGCAGTCCAACTCTCCCCAACATAGAGATATGCCAAACTGACATTTTAGCGCCAAGCTTAAAGCATTTTCAGGGTGAGACGGGAAAATAAAACCGAGGTATGGCACGGGAGGGAGGCTCGTCTATCCTTTGTCATTTTGACGTGCAGCGAAGGAGACATCCGCACCCTCTTTTTTTTTTTTTTGGGTGGCGTGACTCATTTTTGAGGCAGACAGATCAGATCTGACGGGTGCAGTGACACAAGAGAGGAAAAATAGAGAGCGCGAGACTAACAGACCTGCAGGTGGTGGTGGTGGTGCCGCTGCTGCGGTCCAGTTCTGGGGGGGTGCAGCCCAATTCTGGGGTGGCCCAGGGTACGGAGGAGGTGGGGCCATGTAGTCAAAACCAGCTGGGTACATTCCTGGAACACAGATGGCCGACAGAAAAAAAAAAAAAAAAAGAGGAGAGAGAAAGAGAGAGATGTGGATTCAAGGTCAAAAGAGGTTACAGTCTGTTTGGACATTTTTATTAAACAGCAGATAAAAAGGAGTAAAGGCGAAATGCTGACATGGAGAAAGATGAACGGGAAAGGTGCATAAAAAAGGGTGCTGCATAAATGTGTCGTTCAGCATATTTAAATTTTAAATAAAAAACCAAAGTCTGTACACCCTTTAGGATATATACTGTCTTTGTCTGGCAATACACTTAACAAATGAGAAAGTGAAAGAAAAAGAAAGGGAGAGAAATCTGCAGAAACATTTTAGCAAACAGTTTTTTCTTAAACGACTGAATTCTGTACCTGCAGCCGCTGTTGGATAGGGGTAACCCATGTTGGCGGCAGCGGGAGGAGGCGGCCCGTGGTAGTATCCGTTCTGCTGGGGAGTGGATGGGAAAGGATACGCGGGTGGAGGACCCTGTGCAGCCGGCCCGTAGCCGTTCATCACACCAGGTGAGGGGTAGCCGTAAGAGGGAGCACCATTCTGAGCTGGAGCAGCCCGGGAAGCTACAATAACAGAAGGCGATTAAATGAGGCGGACTTTGATTTCAATCTTTGATCCTTTTCATCCTGAACAGATCTCAATATATTTATCAGCCTCTTTAAAGTTTGACCTTTAATCTCAGATGTATTTACACTTGTTTTAAGAAGTATTTAACATTGACAGCATACAAACCATTTGTGGCCAGTTTGAAGAGCTGCTGTCCCACCTCAATGGCTCCTCCACTGGTGAACGACATCTTAAAATGGGCCTGACCCTCCCAGCCACCTGATTTAAAAAAAAAAAAAAAAAAACACACCCTCAGTTAACTGTTACAAAACAAATATTCCAAACTGTCCACATCACAGATGTGAGATTAAATCCTCTCCACCTACCACCAGGTTCAGCCGACACCGTCCCCTTAATGTAGTTGGCTCCAAAGACCGGTTGCTCAATGCTGCAGCCTTTCATCAGGTAATAGGGGAACATGGCCGAACCCATGCAATCCTTAGTGTTACTGGACACAAACACCATCTAAGGCGGAGACGACAACGGGAGACACATAAATATGAAGTTCACATCCAAACAGACCGCAGCAGTAAAAAGCACGTTAGATGTATTTTATGTCATTTGAGCTGTACCCTGTACGGTGTGAGGTAAATGGTGCCCTTCTTAGTCCCCCTCAGCAGATCCGTCTTGCAGGAGACGTCGCTGAATGATAGCTCCACATTCTTGCACTCCCTTACAACGCTGAAAACAAAAGTAGATAGATAAATACATGCTTTATTTATCCTGTGGGAAATTTGGTATCAGGTAGCAGCATTACACGGAGACACAGAGGAATTAGTCAGCAAAAAGGGTAAAAAAATAAAGTATAATGAGATAGAATGTATATATAAGATCTACAAAAGTATAAATGGAAATATACAAAAATATATACAAAAGTATACAAACCGTTAGCATCTTTATAACATATGTTAGCTGCTATGCTACAGAATATTACTCATACTTTTTGTTTTGTATTGTATTGTATTTAGTAACACATACTTAGCATAATACATTATTTTATAATGTGTCATATCAGTGACGTGACACAGTGACATAGTTCTAAAAACAACACTGAAGCGAAACCACTTCCTGTTTTTGTCACAGTCGGGCTAACGTTACAGGTTAGCCATCTTGTAAACCACATTTAGAGGGGGCTATAAACTGCAGCGGCCTTTGTTATCGTTTTATATTTTTAGAAAAACAGTGAATAAAAAAAGTTAAACCACTCCCAAAAAGCGAAAACGGATAAATAACTAAAAAAAACATACGTGTCAGGTATGCTAGCCCGGCAAGCTAGCGGGAAGCTAACTGCGCGTTGACTACGCACTGGAAACTAGAACGTAAACAAGCCTAAATTAGAGGCGACAGCTAGCTAGCTAGCTAGCAAATCAAATTACCGGCACGGACGCGGAACAATACACTTACGTTTCTCCGTTGTTTATCAAAACTCCGCCGTTTTGGGAATGATTCCGATTCAGAGCCATGTTTTAAGAGGTGTCTTCAGCTCCCCTGCTGCCCGTGGCTAATGCTAAAGGCTGACTGGCGGAGACCCCGGAAACGTCAGACGCGTTACGTCGAGACCACGTGACAGCTCGTGATCAACCATGTGACAGTGAATCAAAACATTAGCATAAAAGCTGATGATAACAGCTGCTTCATGTCCCTTAAAAACATTATTTAACATATAATTTGAAAGCAACAGGAAGCTAATTTAGTTAAAAGTAATATTCTGTGAGATTAGAATCAAGAATCGAGTCAAATCCGTGCAGAATAATATGTATATTGGTAAATATAATAACAAACAGCTCATAAAATTATCTCCAAATAAAAACAAGTCGCGCATTTTCCATGTTAAACACATTTATAACAAGACAACCTGACAGGATGAACAGACGCTGCCATGAATAAAGCTTTAAGATCGCTTATGTAATATGGGTGCAAGCATCGCCATGGGGAGACTGGGGGTGGCAGGGCTTTTTGAGTTACGCAACGACTTCATTTAATACATCCTCGAGGATACACAGAGCCCCGCGTGCCCCCTGCATCCTATTTATTATTTAAACGATGACCTTTTTATTAATTAGCAGCCCATTCTGTCCCGCTTTTAAAAATCAGCCTCCCAGTGCGCACAGGTGGACGCTTCTTATTTTATTACAGGACCGAGGCTTCACACAAGCTTCAGACTAATTAACACTAATTAAGAGGTGTCACGTGATCAGTTCCACGTGTCTTTGGGAGAGAAAAAGAAAAGCGGATATTTCTGGAGTCAAAATTAGCCAAATTATAAGAAGATGAATTATTATTGTTATTGTTATTATTGTGCAAAACTTTGTTTCATCGCTTTGCTTTTCACCTCCGTGGCTCAGCGGTGTTTGTGCACGCAGAAGCGGAGGTCACAGCTCGCCGTGCCCGCGGTCACCTGCTCCACCCGGGGCATCAGAGCCGTGTTCGGTCCGCGGGTCAAACACAACGTGCACGTAAGAGGTGAGGTCGCTTTAACCTCTTGGAGATTATGTTAAAAACGGACTCTGCATTTGCACCGCGTTCATTAATATCGTGTGTTTCTTGAGACTGGACAGGAGCTGCGACCCCTGTGCCTCAGTCTGAGGGGTCATGTGGGGTGAGGATGAGCAGAAGGGAGAACAGGAGCCTCTCGTTTTTCAGCAGATACGACGGCTGCTATGCTCACATTGAGGTAAAGCAAATAAGATTAATCAAATTTGTGAATTTTGTAGGGAGACACTGAGATTTTACTTCTACAACATGTCTTCTGTGAGTTTAGTAGAAAGAAAAGGACTCATTCATTTTACTTTATTGCGCATTTAATTTAACATTTGTGCAAACCGCTGCACGTTCAATGTGATATTTCCTAATTTGCTTGTTCAAACGGGAAATTGCAGAAGAAAATAACCGTCTCATTTTATGCAATCAACAAGAAAAGTGTCATTAGGATGTGCACTATTTGAAATTGCATGGAAATATAATAAAAAGGTTGTTTTTCTTTCTTACACTGAGTCAGAAATCTCCACATCAGTGACACTTACTGTACATACATCAAACTTTCCAGCTCCATTCTTGTCTTGCAGCCTGATTGATATCATATCTAGATCATAATCAAGCAGATTCAATATTCAATCATTATTTATTTGGTAGAAAACGGGTTAAATTTTATGCAAGTAAAAGTTCTGCAGCTCCAAATTCAGCATGCATGCAGCTGTGCCTCCTTTACTGGATCAGCCTGCAAAATAAAATTCAGAAGGACGCAAATGCAGAAGAAGAGCACAGAGCATCCTCATGTGTGTATCGTGACTGATCCTCAGGGCGGCAAAGTGGTGGTCCCTCTGCAGGTCCAGCTGAGGGGAGAGGATCGGTGGATCAGGGTAAACATCAGCTGTCCCCTGATAAAGAGGCGCAGCAGCAAGTCCGGCTCGGTCCCGACACGTGAGTAGAGCGGCATCTTTTGTCTGGTTGATTGTTTGGAATGATGCCTCTGGTCTTCACATGCTAGTTTAGGACAATAAAACATTACTTCTTCTTCTTCTGCTCCAGCATTACCCGGAAACTGTGACACAGAAAGAGATCTACGAGTAGATTGTGGAGACGAAAGCATCTCCAGCGATGCCTGCAACAAACTTGGGTGCTGCTTTGACCCTCAGGAGTTGACCTGCTTCTACAAGCTCAATGGTAAGGGTAGCATTCAGGGAAGGTGTTAATGCACACTGCTCTTGTCCCTGATGTAAGATTTGTCGTCACTCCGTCCAGCCTGCTCTCTGGACGGACACTTTGTCTTCACGGTACACGCCACGGACACGCAGCCGCCCATCGATCCTGGCAGCCTCATAATCAAGGACCAGCCTCACTGTTTCCCTGCCGTCACGACCCCAGACATGGCCGTCTTCAAGATAGGAGTAGCTGACTGTGGCGCAAAGATGAAGGTGATTCGGCTTATCCTGGCTTTGATTCCATTTGCGTAAAAGCGTCGCCTGATATTTTTCTCTGCACGGATCTCAGGCAGACGGAGATATGTTGATCTACGAGGTGGACGTGGAGGAGCTGCACGCCGAGAGTGCAAACAAACACTCCCCATTCAGGTTTGTTCTCGTCTCTCGCAGAATCGACAGCCACAGATATTTTGCCAAGTGTTTCATTTTTAGTCTCCAGGTCCAGTGTGAATTCGAGGCGTCGGATCTAAAACGAGCCGCAGATTTGAAGTCCTGGTTTGCAGTCACCGATCCTCCACCTGTGGTTGCACAGGGAACCATTAAAGTGCAGATGAAGATAGCCACAGGTATGAAAACGTAAATGTTTTATGAGCGTAAAAGGGACTGATTTGTGATTATTCCTTCACCCAGATTCGTCTTTTACATCCTTCATTCCCGAGGATCAGCTTCCTCTCACGCTACCGCTCGGTGAAGCCGCGAACGTGGAGATTTCCCTCGCGCGGCCGTCCCCGGACCCCTCGCTTTCCCTGCGCGTGCGAGACTGCTTTGCCTACCCCGTGTCTCGACACTCGGTGTGGACGCTCCTCTACGACGGGTAAGGGTCGACGGTTGTTATCGTAAAGCGATGCTCGAATGTCACTGAGCAGCAGGAATCGTCCTTCTCTCCCCCCACCCCACCCCTACACAGATGTCCCAACCCTCTGGATGACATGAGAAGCTCTGTCCCCGTGGACGACCAGGGGAAGACCAGCGCCCACTCACAAGCCAGGAGGTTTGATGTCAAGACCTTCGCCTTCTTGAGCCCCGACACCGGTCATCCGAGTGTGGAGGAAGTAAGGCCATCATGTTGACATAAGCTCATTGGCCAGTAAATTAGGTACACTAGTGAAAATGAACTCTTAATATGACGGTCCTGCGCTAAATCTCAGCTTTTTGACGTGAGCTTTTATTTAAAATAACTGAGAAATTCAACTTTTCATGTCTGTAGTGCTACTGAACTGTATTGTGCATGTTCCTATTAATTTGGCAATCCCATTTTAGTCAGTGGGCTAGGCTAAATAACATTAAATTGAACATTTTATGCAGGACTCATATTAGAATGCATTCATTCTACTGTACCTAATGTTTTGACAAGTGAGCATCTTTAACTAATACAGGGTGCATTTCCACGATCTCTCTCTCTCTCTCTCTCTCTCTCTCTCAGATCTACTTCTACTGCTGGGTGGAAATCTGCACCGACGACGTTGACTGTGCTCAGCGTTGCACCCTCATTTGTGAGCGCATCACGGTACAATCTCACATCGCACACGCTCCCCGCGCCTTTCCCTTTTTTTTTTTTTTAATCGGCGCGCTCTCCCTCTGCAGCGTCCGAGGGCGAGAGGCAGAGAAGAGAGGTCGCATCCGAGTCCCACTGGGCGCAGCTGGTCTCTTTAGGACCGCTGAAGATGTTCCAGAATAACACGGAACCGGAGGACGGCCCGTGTTGGAGGCAGAGCACGAGTGAGTCCAGCTAAAAAAAAATATGTGCTCATCACGAGAATGGCTACTAGTGATATATCTTCCTCTTCCTCAGTGTTTCAGGTGACTGTGTATATTCTCTCTGGAGTCTCTGCTGCCCTGCTGTTGATCCTGATCTTCATCTTACGGTCGAGGTGTCCGAAGACAGACGTGCAGCAAACGGCCTCCATGAATCACAAATGTAACGTACATTAAATGTGCTTTATCCCCACTAGATGTTAAGACTTCATTGTTAATGATTTCTGTACTGAATGTGACTCTCTTCGTCCACGGCAATCGTTTCAAACATATTCAGTGTCTTGCAGGTAGTTAAATAATCAGGAAAACTCAATTAGGATAATAGTTTATTCACATAAATCCTCAGGTTTGTGGCGTAACTAAAACAAACAAACATAAATGTAGACTCAGTATGGTCTGAACTTTCTCTGCGCCCTCAGTAGAGCTATTCTCTGTTTATCCTCTTCAAACTTTTTCCTTAGTTCAGCAATATCTGAAAAACAAAATAAAAATATATATAGCTCACAGGCTCAAATCAGAATATATATTGTTTTTCTCCATGGACTAGTTTAGGTAATATCCGATAACTTACGTTCTTTCTGCGTGTTCCTGTGCTGCCAGGTGTAGAAGTTCATGAGCTCCTTCCTCTTCTTCTTCCTAATCTCTTTCTGCAGAGCCCTCTGATTGGCCGCCTCGCTGTGGGGGCGGGCCTTGGCGCCTTTATGTCCTCTGGTGACTTTCACCCAGCCCTCTTCGTCTTCTTGCTGCTGCCCGGCCTCCTCTTTCTGCCGCTCTTCTTCCTGTTGCCAAAAATAAATAAATAAAACCAGGATGAACTCAGGTGGCCCAAGGCCTCTAATCATTTTTTTTTCCAGCCACTTTGTGCCGCCTCGTCTCCTCCGTCCTCCTGTCCTGATGGATGTCTCGAGGATCAAGCTACAAGCAGAGGCGCAGCTGGAAAATCATTTTGTGAATACAGAAGTGAACATCCAAGTTGTGATGAACGCTGTTATGCTTCATCTGACAGTAGGCGCAGCTGTGCCTCACTTCATATTTAACTGGTGTCACTTTAAAATAACGTCTCGTTTTTGACACGTGATTAATTCAGCAACGGTGAGAATGGCTAAAGGAAACAAACCTCCTTGAGCAGAAACGGACAAAGACAGACGGTGGAACAGCTCCTCTAAAGTGAAGCCAAAGCAAGTAGAGCTCCCCCTGGTGGCTGGCTGCAGTATAGGCCATAAGCTCCACCCCCTTCCATGTTAGTGGGCGGGGCTTGGGCCAAACTAAAACGCTAAAATACAGGTCAAATAATTTTTTTTCAAGTACAGTTTCTGTCATTTTAGGTAGTTAATATAATGTTGATGCATGATCAAGTGTCTTTTTTTAGCTATAGAAACAGGATGTGACATAATGGTGACTACCAGTTGCCATGCCAACCACTACGTAAAGATCCCGTGAGACTGAGAGTTGTTAAAAAATAAACTAAAGATAAGTACAGTGTATAATCCGAAATTTCCTTGTAACTGGTGGAGGTCGAGCAGAGTGTAGCATTAAACAAAAACACGATTGAGTCTGGAGGAAGTGTGGGTGGAGCATCAATATCGCGGCTCCACTCTCGGACTCTACTGCGCAGACTCTGGCTCCAAACTCACAAGATGGCGGCGACCATATCCCCGGGAAAATGGCATCAGTTTTGACCAATGCAAGGAAGTGGGTACGTGTAGTCCATATTTATATACAGTCTATGGTTCAGCCTCAAAGCTCCATCAGAGCAAGATTTGAGAAAAATATTTGCATTTACTGTCGTTGTGACTTAAGTTAATACCGGAGTATGTTGAGTCTCAAATGCCTCTTGTTGGCTGAGCACACAGCTGATACAGAGAGCCTGACTTTAGATTCAAAGATGTACAAACTGAGAAATGCTTCCACTCTTACCTGCTGTTTACGCTTGTCGTAGTCTTCCATAAAAGAGTCGACCATTTGCTGTAGTTTTTCTGGCTGAATGAAAGACTCTGTGTACTGCTGAATCCATTCTGGCAGAGACAACACACCACAAAACATAACATGTATGTGTCAAACTGGTGATTTAAAGGTTTGGATGACGTTGAAATATTTAAGAAGGTCGTACAAAGGAACCCAAAACACCCGAGATATAAAATAAAACTCACTCTGTACTCCTGTTTTCACTGGACGCTGCTCCGTGCTGACCACCAGAGGAACGTCATGCGGGTGGGATTTAACTGCTGGTAAACTGGAGGAGTTTCTGAACACAACGTAGCCGACTTTGAAACCCTGATGGAGATGGATGAGAGATGCAGCTGGTAAGAAAATATATCGCACGTAAAGAAAGAAACAGGAAGGAAAAGAAAAGCAGCGATGTATGCCGACCTGTTTTTCAGCTGGTCTGAAGAACTTGGACAGTCTGGGTCCAGACTCCTGCGAGGAACCCGGGTGATCTCTCAGCTCCACCGACTGAACTTCGCCAAACTGTGAGAACAGCTCTCTGACAACAACCTACACAGAGACGAATAACAGTCTGCAACGGTTACTATAAAACTCCCAAATTATTTTATGCAGTTCATTAGGTGAAAACTAATACAACAGTCCTGCACCAAATCCTCCTTCATGACTGTTATAATGTTCAGTTTATGTTGAAATAGCATCAGAAAGGTGGTAATTCAATTGGATGATGAAGGGTTAGGGTATAGGACCCTGAAGTATAGGCTTTATTGAGATTACACCCACTGGCCAGTACATTAGGTACACTACTGAAAACAAATGCACTCTAACACAACAGTCCTGCAGTAAATTATATATTTATAATGTTCGGTTTATATTGAAACAGTCAGAGAGGTAGTGATTCAACTGGATCAGGGGGTGTCGAACTCATTTTAGTTCAGGGGGCCACATACAGACCAATTTGATCTCAAGCGGGCGGGACCAGTAAGATAACAGCATAATAATCTATAAATAACGACAACTCCAGATTTTTTCCATTTGTTTTAGAGCAAAGAAGAACAAGTAAATTAGGAGAATGTTTACATTTAATAAACTATCCTTAAAAAATGAAATTCCTCTTACTTAAATAGTGGATAAATATGGGCTAACAGTTATATTCACTTTGCACTTTGCAAATTCAAGCTGCGGCCAGATTAGACCTTCTGGCGGGCCTCTTTTGGCCCACGGGCCGTATGTTTGCCACATGCGAACTGGATGATCATTTTGGAGGATATAGTTTGTGGTGCTGTTAAACTGGATAAACATTTAAGAGTGTCTATTTAATCTAGCCCACTGGTATAAAAAACTAAATGTCAAAATAACAGGAACATGTGTCAACAACACAATTCAACATTACTACAAACCACAACCTCAACAATGAAAACAAAGACGAATCAACAGCTCTGTCTGTTATTTTAAACTGATGCTGAATATCACAACCTCCTAGATGATAGGATTTACTGCAGCACTGTTATAATACAATGTTTTCACTAGTGTACCTAATGAACTGGCAGGTGATGAGACTATAACCTGTACCTCTGAGCAGTATGGAGGGATGTTGAGCACAAATAGAGTCCGGTCCAGCGGTCTGCCTGAGCTCTTCTCCGCTCGGACTTTGTGCTCTTTCACGTAGAGCGAGTGTCGAGCAACACTGTCGGGACTAAACTGTAAAGACAACACTGCGAAGAAAGACAGAATCTGTAATTAGTAGCAGGCTAAAAGAGGAGTACGTAGCGATATACATATATATTTAAACACCTGAACCGCTTCAAATGACTGTCAGATAATAACGTGATATTATACCAAAAAGAAGAAAATAATATTCTTAAATTCATTAATAAATACCCGCAAATCCTCCAGGAATAATACAGGGGTGGCTTGTGGCGTGTTTCTTCTTGGACGGCGCCATTTTGGTGTTGCTCTAAAGAAACCGGAAGTAGTTTATCTCCTACGTGTTGATTGGCCGACTCCAAACCAACCCGGAAGTACAACTAAAATGTTGTTTCTCTCGAACGAAGAGCACGCGTTGGTGTTATTGACATAAATATTTGCCCTAAATTAGTATAATCAGACGCATTTTATAAAAATAAATATATATAAATGAAGCGAACATGGAAATAAAATTATTATATTTGTATTGTGAATGTTTCGTCGCATTTTTTTTTAGCTTTAAATAGCTTTTATTTACGAAACTTATTATGAAATACATAAACAACAAGACTTCACCTTAATATATTTAAAAATTTGGAATGTAAAAATGATCCAGAATTAATACTTTTATAAAACACAATCATTCGTCCATGAGGACTTAATAAAATGTCCCATATTCAAGATGAGAAAACTGGATAAAGCTTCAGGATAAGCAAAAATTATAGTTTAAATTTTAAATCATTATTGTTTATTGGTTCTTCCATGATTATTTAAAAAGAGACTGAAACACAGTATATGCATGGATTTATGGATAGGTGGTTAAAAGTTCACCAAAGGAAATAATACCAGAACTTATGTATATAAATATATAAAATGGGATGCTCCAGAAACAGATTTTCATATAATTTTTAATTGCAATTGTCTCGTCTTCTTCCGCTTATCCGGGTCACGGGGGCAGCGGCCTCAGCAGGGAAGTCCTCTCACTTCCACCAGCTGCTCCGGAGGAATCCCCAGGCGTTCCAAGGCCAGACGAGAGATATGATCCCTCCATCGTGTCCTGGGTCGGCCCCGAGGTCTCCTTCCAGTGGGACGTGCCCGAAACCCCTCTGCGAGTGTATGTCCGAGCTCCTTACCCTAGATTAGAAAGCCTGAATGCTGTGTTGGGCAAATATCCAAACAAATCATCACTTGGACGGGAAAAGACGAGTCTCAGACGACATCTACAAAGCTAAATGTTTAATGGCAACATCTCACAGACAGACAGACCTCACGGCTCGCCTCCTAGCGGCCGACATGCCATGAAAGCAACAGAAAGTAATGTACAGTCCATCAACAGAAGTCGTACGTGAACTAGTAAGAACAGTAAAGAGCGTACACTGCTCCGAAACTAGACAACCGAATAAAACTGGTCACAAACGGAGCACACGACTTCCCACGAGAACAGTAAAACCAAAGAAAACTAAACATAATGTGACGGTGTGATAACTGGTTCAGCTGGGGGTTTACGGTTCTGTCCATGATTTACAAGCTTATTTTGGCTCACATGTTCTGGGGGTGAACTCGGGTTGAGATGCTGCGAGAGTCTGCCGGTGCCGCCTCTGCTGTGTAGTGTCGTCTCTTTTCTATTTAAGTCCTATGGTCTTGTCCACAACAACCAAAACAAAAAGAGGTACTGGCAACACAAAATGTACATACCAGCGTCTTTAGCAGCTCTCTAATAATAACAACACCTGTTAACTGTTAACTGGAGATTTTAGATTTGTTTTCCTCGTTTTTTTTGGAGAGTAGAGATAAAAAAACAAAAACTCAACACATCTAAATGGACTGCCATTAAATTAAAAAAAAAAAAAAAATCCTGAACATCCAGTCTGATTCGTCCCTCCCCCTCATGCCCTTCACTGGATTATGATCCTTCCTTCCACTGGTCCGTTTCAGAAACAAACAGATGACATTTGATACCACAAAACCAAACCTATGAGTCCACAGTAGTCATGTATACCAAATGTGTAAAAATCTGTTGCGTGACAGAAGGTGGGTCGTCTGCTGTCAAGGTGGAAATCTTTTTTCTTTTTCTTTTTTTAACGTTAACACTGAGAATGCGGCACTACGAACGGACTGGACTTATATCTTGATGCGGAAGGCGGTGGCCTGCGAGTTGGGGGGCTCGGTGGTGGAGCTGGACTGCGCCGTGGACTTGAACAGGGCCTTGAGGATGGTCTGGGGGTCCACTTCGGGAGTGGGCTGAGAGGAGGCTCGCTGGCCGGCGGGGCGAGACAGAGAGGGGGGCAGGCCGTCCTTCTTCGTCCCGCCGCCTGTGCCCGGTGTGTCGCTGAGTCTCCTGTGGGAGGCCAGAAATGAAAGAGTCATCACAAGTTATCAAGACCACAAAGGAACTTACATCAACAGACGCTGGCAATAACAGTTAAGAGACGCTAAACTCGAGCAAGATGGCGGCGCGAGTGGTTGTAGCGGCCCGGGCTCCTCTGGTTTCCAGTTACATTCATCTGTGTGCTAATGACTGCTTTTTGAGCCCCGTCTGACAAGGGCTCAAAACATCACCTCACACCCCTCCCACCCCCACCATGGACTGTTCTCCCTGCTGTCCTCTGGAAGGAGGTCCCACAGCCTACGGAGCAGAACAGCCGCAAGACTGCTCAACTCATAATATTTCCCCCCTCCTCACCCACACACACAGGACTGCTCTACTAAGGACCTCTGTGCCGTATTGCCGTGAAATATTATCCTGTAATTAAACTTTATATGTGTATTTATTCTATTTTTTGTATATACTGTTACTGTCAGTATTCCTGCTGTGCTCTGAGCCACTGCACTGAAACTTCATTCATTCGTTCATCTTCTGTAACCGCTTGTTCCTGTGAAGGGTCACGGGGGTCTGCTGGAGACTATCCCAGCTGTCGTCGGGCGAGACAGGCCTCCAGTCCATCACAGGGCTAACACAGAGAGACACTCACACCTACGACCAATCTAGAATCACCAATGAACCTAACCAGCATGTCTTTGGATGGTGGGAGGAAGCTGGAAAACCTGGGGAGAACCCACGCAGACACAGGGAGAACATGCAAACTCCACACAGAAAGGAACCAGTCGGCCCATGGATTAGAACCCTGGACCTTCTCTCTGTGAGGCACCAGTGCTCACCACCTCGCCACTGTGCCTGTCTGAAATTTCATTTTGATGTAAATCTAAATGACAAATAAAGTCTGTCTAAGCCTGCTGTATATATATTGTATAGGGTATAGCTGCTATAGTTTCTATTTTTATTGCTTCCGAACCAAAGAGCTGCTAAACTGTATTTTGTTTGTTTTTCACTGGTCGATAACAATAAAAAAACTTCTTCTCAGATCTAATCACCAGTACCTGCCTATTTAAGGCAGCTGAATGGAACAGATTGTTTCACACTTCAATGTGAAAGCTGCGTTTCCACCACAGGAACTTTCCGCGGGGATTAGGAACCTATGGTAGCTCTCCAGGATCTTTCACCCCCAGTGTTCCCCACTGGCATGGGGCTTGGGGCTCGCGTCAGTGGCGGTGTATGGAGGTGTACCCCATATGATGAAAACTACAATAAGAGACTCTACGAGATTTGATGGCCACTGATTTGAATCCGTCCGACTCAGACTCAACTGACGATAAGTTTCACCATGACAAGGCTCTTAGTTTAACTGAAACCTGTGAGACTATCTCTGGTTAGTTATGAGATTGAGATTGCAGCGCTCCACCATAATATATGCATTAAAAGGAAACACTGACTGCCCTTGCTCCAAATATAGCCCAGGAATTTTGGGGTGAGGTTTACAGAGCTTAACATTTCAGACTGCCTAGGTATTGAATCATATATATTGCAGCCACAAATTTTCCTCAGCTCTATGTACAGGTTAAACAAGTCTCTTTAATTAAAGTCTAGCATTTCGAGTGCTTGCCCTTTTTCAAGCGCTAACACAATGGCGCTTGCCTTTCAAAGCGGTGAATCACGATTAACGTGAGCACGGTTTAAGTCTCACTTGTGCTCATCTTTGTCGCAGTGTTGGTGCTTTAAGAGACATTATCGTTGTATAAGCTTCTGCATAACCTGCGTTTGAAGCAAGTAGCTGGATAGCGGCGTGCAAAATGATTCATAAACGCAGCCATCACGGTTTTACAAATCAACAGTGGAAACAAATCTGAAGGAACGTTTTAGGTCCTTGACAAATGGTTCTTTTACTAAACATTTTAGCTGCAACACACACAGAAAACATGCACAGAAAACAGATTAGTCTACAGATGAATTTAAATGGAAGAAAGGAAGGCTCGTGTGCTCACTTACAGTAGAATAGGCTGATCAGACGTGATGACATTTCCCTGAATGTGAAGGTTACACTTCATGGGTTGACCTAGGAGTAGACGAGAAGAAGAAATGAGGGCAGGTGCATAAAAACAACAAGCTATGGAGAACAAATACCTGGGTGCTTCAGTTAAACAAAAAACAATAACACAGCAACGATAGGGGTGTAACGATACGTGTATTTGTATTGAACCGGCTCGGTACAGGGCCGTGCATGGGTGAGTTCCCGGAAAGGAAGCTGTGTGTGTTTATTTTCCGCCTGCAGCTACACGTGCAGCCCGCGTGTTTCATGCCTACTGGTAGTGATAAACAGGAGCTTCAAGAACCTCCCTCGTTGTTAACGCCTCCTGCTTGGTTACAGGTACGTATCGAACCGTGATTTTTGTGTATCGTTAAGCCCCTAAGCAACGATTCTAACCAGAAAACGTATAATTTCCACAGCAGTCGTCAACCTGCATACAAAGCAGAACCCGTGTGAAGCGTGCGTCCTTGCTGCCAGCACTCACCGTCCAAGCAGCGGTTGTTGTACTTCCTGTACGCGCTCACGGCGTCCTCTTTGCGGACAAACACCACTTCAGCTACGCCCACCTTCACCAGCCGTGCTCGCTTCAAGGCACCGCACACGCAGAACAGTTCCTGGAGGACAAAACACACCCCGACTGAGTCACCGTGGCACAGCAGAACTCGGCACGTCGTTGAATTTCAACAATCCAAAAAGCTTAAAGGCGAATAGTGGACTTTGCTCACCACTATGTCTTCCTCTGTGACCCGGGGGTGCAAGTTGTTCACCGTTATTTTCGTCCCCTCCAAAGGGCTGAAAGCAGGCTGGAAAAAGAAATATGAAATGTAATGAAAATGACTGACGTAAAACCGTTTGTACAGGTGTGTAGCTTAATGTCACTTAAGCAAGAGCTGCAAGCTGCAGTGTTTACCTGAGGCGGAGTAGGGGCTGTGGTGCTGGTCTGAGCTGCGCCCTGCTGAAGAGTCCTGGAGACCGGCTGTAAGGTCGCGGCCGAGGAGCGGGCGGCGGCGGCCGTGCTGGCGTTGGGCCGGGTGGGAGCCACGGGGACAGGAGGCCGCGGGGCTGTGTAGGCGTCGTTTTTAACCACCTTGGTGATTGGGATCGACATGGAGAACGCAGAGCCGACTGCACCAGACTTTTTGGAATGAAGATACGGAAAGGAAGAGTTTAATTCAATGAGGGAACACGTACCCTCCACCTCTGCACTCAGGCCAGCTGACATGAAGCTAATCTTACCCGTGACTGCAGCATACTGTGTGCAGTGGTTATCTTTAGTTGTTTACTGGGGGTACCATCGTGCTCATTTAAAACGGGCTGTGGAAAAGAGTAGAATCTATTCAGCACCATGTTTTACAGCGTTAGCCAACAAACAATGGAAACACATCATAAAGAAAATCAGCTGTACCTGCGGAGCCGCACGTATGCCACTAGACATCCCAACAGGACGTTGCTGTAAAAAGAAGGGCCATATATTACAGAGCAAAGTATGTGTGCAAGCTCTTCAGCTGATCTAACTCATTAAAACTCACCTGGATGGTCTTAGTTATTTTTAGAGGAGGTGTAGCAGCACCCTGTGTCTGAGTCCCTCCGATGCTCCTCTTGAGGCTCAGCCTATCCCGAGCATCCATCATCCTCACATTATTGCTCGGCTGTGGCGTCACGCCGCCCCTCGCGTTCAGTCCTTGCACACCGGGGCCAAACTGCCTCGTGTTTACTCCGGCGAGATCGTTGCTGGTGTGTATCTGTATCTGCGGCACGAGTTTCTGGCTCTGTAGCTGGTGCGTCGCCGCCGTCTTCTGTACGGTCTGTGCGGGGACGGTGAACTGCCCCTGCCCCTGCCCCTGTTTGCGGGAGTTGATCATCTGGCGGGCATCCTGCACGCCACCCGCTCCTCCCCTGCCGCGGATTTTGAAGCGGGCATCTTTCTGGACCAGTTTTTCTCTGGCGTCTTTTACTTGAAAACCTGGAGAGAGAGATGAGAAGAGAGGTTTTAAGGGGAAGAAAGATAATTTCACTCCCCCAAATTCGCACCGCTCACAGATCAGTTAGATTACTGAGGAACACCGAGGGCCCGTACCTGTTCCTCCTCCTCCTCCTCCAAGCCGCTGTCTTACATCATTAACACCGATCTTCTGGCGCGCATCAAAACTTTTGCCAACTCCTCCTGCTCCCCGTCCAAACATGGGTCTGACAAAAAAAAAACACAAACAAGTTTCATTAATTTTAAAAGTTTTATATCATATATTATAATTAGAGAGAAATTGCTCAATTCTTCACTTATAAAAAAAAAAAAAAAAACTCCCAGTAGCATATTAAGTGGTCATTGTTACTAGGGAGATTAAAATGATGTAATTACTTTGTCGTTTATCTAATTGTATTTTCCTCCACAATACAGAGCAACTGCATTCAAAGGTTGACTAACTTTAAATATAATTACCTCTCTATGTTAAATAATGGTTTGGCAGTTTACTTCAACCCAACTGCTTCCACCAACTACTTGTTTCCCAGAAATGAAACAAAAAGCATTGCTGCCCTAAACATTAGCTTGCTAGCTAAGCCTAGCGAGCGACGCTATAAACAACACGGTCTCAACGGACTGAATTTTTTAAGATTTAACAGTACGGCAACTTAGAATATAGTTGCAAGCGTGTTTACTAATTAACCTATATTTTCATAATTTTCTATAAATGACTCCATGCGCTTAAGGCCTACAGTTAACGGCAGCTGCTCAGCTCGGTGTTTTGAATGCAATCGCTGCTAGCCGTGTTGAGCTAGTGTTAGCTTGCGCTAGCCACCTAGCTACCAGCAAGTCTCAGTTCTAGCCATTAAATGTTAATAAAAGGTTCTAAGACCTCGATAATCAATCGTTCACCAGTGGAGTAAGCGTTTAAATACCTTTTAGCTTGAGCTTTGAGGTTAATACCGCGCCGTCGTATAACTTCATCTAAAGAGACGTCTGCCATTTTCTCTTTCAGTGTCCAACAGCGCGTGCGCAAGTGTGAAGATTTTTTTAGCTACCGCTACGGAAACCGTTTGGGACCAAAAAGGATAATGGTTGTCGGGGATTGGCCGCTTATATTGTTTTAAAATGCGCGTTTGCTCATCACGTGCGTAGTAATTAATAATGTCTATCAAGGCAGCGTTTGTATATATTGATTAATTACACAAGACTATGTCGATTAAAAACATTAAGAGATTTCGTTTTATTCTTAAACTCTCTGCGATCGATTACTCTTGACGAAATGCAAACTACAGCTGTATCTGCACACCCATGAGCCTTTGCGGCAAATACTCACCACATACCTAGCGATTTTGCGAATATAGTTCACAAATATAACAAAAGGTATCGCGGATAAGCTTGTTAAACTATTACTGGATGCATTAGCAACAGTTTAACACTTGAAAAACACGCAAACGGGCTGATAACGGTGACACGTTCTCCGCACCATGACAGAGGATGCTCGGGCACGGCGTCTATGCCGGCCCTCGATAGTCTACTCGTCATGCCTTAAACTGATGAGTAAGGAAAATAACGACGCGGGGTGACGCCCGTGTCCTCGTCATATTACGAGATGAATTTTTGAAAGGGCACAGGTCTGCTCACTGAGGTGACTCGCCTACTTTGCGAGATGCCTCGTGGGACAAGGACCTTCCCCGCTCCCCTTGCTTGTAAAAAAAAAAAAAAAATAAAACAGAATATAAAAATAATAAACTACAAAACCCGTCTGTACGAGACTACAGTGTGGAATGGAAACCGGTAGGAACAACTCCAAATCCCAGCATGCACCCGGGCAGGCGCACATCCAAGCCTCCTGGATCGGCGGCGCTCTGGAGCCGCTCATCACCGCAGCCCCACGTCGGTATCTCGCAGATCAAACACATTTTTTTTTTAGAGGTGAAATGGCTGCTGCTCTGTCCCGTGCCCTGAAACTGCCCGGTAAGATGCGCTGCAAGTATTTATTTTATTTAATTTTTTATTTTACCGAAACAGATAAACGCATCTTAGCCGCTAAATGAACTGAGACAATAGCTAGAGGTTCTGTGACGGTCCGTCCTATGCGGTGACTCGGGTCTTTGAACGCATCTCATTCATTACATGGTTTCTGTTTTGTCATACGTGTTTGCTATTTATTCCCACTTTTAACGCATATTCCCTCCAACTATAGTGTTAAATAGGATGCATATTAAATTATATGTGTTTTAGCCCAGAGTTAGCCGGCTAGCTGCTAGCTAAAATTACCCCTTCACATCCATATGTGTTTGGAGGAGGGCTAAAAAAAGCTAAATATAATTAAAAAATATATAATTATCAGGCCAAGAATATTGCACTTATGTATATATATATTTTTAACCTATTTAAAAAAAAATCTAAAATAAATATTGTGATATGACGCATTAGTATTTGTAGTATTACTGTAAAGGTGTTTGTTGTTTAATTTTATCAATACTTCTCGCGATATTTCGAGTAAATCTCGAATTATTAACAGGAGACAGACATGTATTTTATTTTCTGAATTAACATCTCGGCCATTTTTATTTTATTTTTTTATGTTTCATTTTCGTTTTGCTATGCATTTTATTTTTATTTACATTTTTAAAATGGAGGGAATTATTTGAATAAAATGAAAGACCATTATAATAATCCAAAGTTAAAGATACATCTATAATACATTTATGATTTATATATATTTATGTTTTAATAACATAGATAGAACTTTATTGATCCCTTTGGGAGGTTCCCGCGGGGAAATTGACATCTCCATCGCATACAGCACTGTCAGACATACATGTAGGAAACAGTACAATAAGCCCAAATACCAAAACACCCAGTAGAATAATAATAATAGTAATAAAAATAAAAATAAATATTGTGACGACTGTACATAAATGGTTGTTGCATAAATATAGAAGTACCAGGTACATCGTTATTGCACATGTTGTAGGTTAATTAAAAAAGTCATTCAGCCCCTTTCCTTTTTGTCCTCCTCCCCCCAAGTGAGTGGTGGTTGTACAGCTTGATGGCACGGGGGACAAAGGAGAATAACACAGTCACTTGTCCCATCACATTCATCATGTGTCTCTGCAGGGAAGAAGGGCTCAGAGCTTGGGGAGTACGACCCTCTCACCCAGGCGGACAGCGAGGACGAGAGCGAGGAGGACGACCTCGTGCTCAACTACCCCAGGAATGGCCTCGGCAGGGACAGCTGCATGGGCTCCGGCTCCTCCAAGCACCGGGGCGGAGGCCGATCCGGGAGGCTGGTGGGTGCCGAGGACGAGGCGCAGGAGGACGAGGAGGAAGAGGAGGATGAGTGGAGGGAGCGACTCCCCAGCAAGTCCAGGCAGGACAGAGACGACATGAAAGGCATGCAGTATTGGAGCCACAGGGAGGCGAGCAGGGAGAGGTCGGGGGAGGACAGAGGGGGGCCCGGGGCGCTGGGAGGCGCAGGACTCGGGGTTCACAGCGCGGACGCGGAAGAAAAGAGGATAAGGGTGAAGAACGCTGTACGGAGTGCGTTTTTCCTGGTGCCTCTGGTCTGTGCAATGTTGCTCGTGCTACTGTGTGCGTTTCTGATTCCTTGCCAAAAGGCAGAACTGGAGAAGAATCCGCAATGGGAGAAAGCACTGGGAGACGCAGGAGGTAAACGGAAGCTGATCAGTTTGTCGTGCTCTGCTTTAGGGCACTACTACTTTATTAACTGTGGAGAAAAACCTGTAGAGCTGTTGTTTACTGAAAGTAAAAGATAAAAAGATTTCCCTTTATTGTTGATATGTAGAGCTGAAAGTGCCACCTTTATCTTCATAAAGACTTAATAAGGAGTCTCAGTGGCTAGACAATGATGCCTCGCCCTGTAATTAGCCACCTGTGATTGTACAGGATTGTGTATTAACCACATGGTTCAGAAATAAGGCTTAAAAAAAGAAAAGAAACAACAACAAACAACACTTAAAGCAGAATGAAAAGCCTGAAGCAACCATTGATTAGGAGTCTGGATCGCGGGGGGGTTACTGGAGCCTATCCCAGTTGTCATTGGGCGAGAGGCGGGGTACACCCTGGACAGGTCTCCGGTCTATCACAGGGCTAACACAGAGAGACAGACAACCATTCACACTCACACCTACGGCCAATTTAGAATCACCAATGAACCTAACAAACGTCCAACCTTTGGACGGTGGGAGGAAGCTGGAGTACCCGCAAAGAACCCACTCAGACACAGGGAGAACATGCAAACAGGGCCCTTTGGTGGATCCAAACCCAGAACCTTCTTGCTGCGAGGCATCAGTGCTAACCACCACGCCACTGTGCCGTCGCTTTGGGTTCATGTTGTTTATATTTGTTTCCGTTCAGGTGTCACTCCACCCGCTCTGGCTCTGTGGGATGTAGATGGTGATTCACTGGCGGATGTGCTTCTGGGTGTCATTGCGTGGACCAACGAAACCCACACAACGCAAGGGAACAAAAGTATGTGAGGAATTTTTCTTTCTACACTGTTGATTCAGACAGTACATTAAAAAACAGGGGGCGTTTTGTACTCATCCATGTGCGGGCCAGTCTAATCTAATCTAATCTAATCTAATTTAATCTAATCTGACAAATTCTTCCTTTCTTCGTTCAGTTTACAGTGCCGTGGCCGTGTCTGCCGCCAGCGGCCAAGTGCTGTGGAGGAAGGTCATGCGGGAGTCGGTGATGTACATCCAGTGTGGTCTGCAGCGCAGCGGTCCGCCGTCACCTGTGTGCCTCCTCATCGGAAAATCCATCCTCATGGCTGTCAATGGCACCACGGGTAGGTCCCAGTAATTAAAACCCCTGGCTTCATTTGTTTGATGCAGTAATGGTCGCCTTCATAGTTTTGATGCCATAGTCCTCATCTGACTTTGGATTACAGGATTGTTCACAGGACTAACTTTAGCATCATCCTACTAGTATATATCAAGTGCAGTTCCAGTTGGTCTTCACATCTTTTTTGGTGTCTTTTTATCGGCTGGTTGAGCTGTGCCTTGAATATCTTCTAGACAGAAGTAGGCCAAGGCAGAATGTTTAAAATGTCCAACGATTTCTTTTGTATTTTCCTGCAGCTATGGTTGGTTACATATTGCAACCCAAGTTTCTACGAGTACAAATGTACTATAGTTTAGTGCCCTTTAGTGGTATCAGAGCAAGGGTTGGTTACATATTGTAACCCCAGGTTCTATGAGTATAAATGTACTACAGTGCCGTGTAGTGGTATCAGGTATGGTAGTATTGGAGCTAAGGTAGTTTACTATGTGTAACCCCAGATCCTATGAGTATAAATGCACTATAGTGCTGTGATTAGTATCAGGTATGGTAGTATTGGAGCTAAGGTTGGTTACATATTGTAACCCCGGGTTCTATGACCATAAATGTACTACAGGGCTGTGAATTAGCATCAGGCGTGGTTGTATTAGAGCATAGGCTGGTTACATATTATAACCCCAGATTCTACAAGTATAAATGTACTACAGTGCTGTCAATTAGTGTCAGGTGTGGCAGTACTGGAGCTAAGGTTGGTTACATATTATAACCCCCGTTTCTATGACGATAAATGTACTACAGAGCTGTGAACTAGTATTAGGTATGGTTGTATTGGAGCTAAGGTTGGTTGCATATTGTAACCCCGGGTTCTTTGAGTATGTACTACAGTGCCGTATAGTGGTATCAGGTATGGCAGTATTGGAGCTAGGGTAGTTTTCCTATGTGTAACCCCAGTTTCTATGAATATAAATGTACTACAGTGCTGTGAACTAGTATCAGGTATGGTTGTATTGGAGCAAGGGTTGGTTACATATTATAACCCCGGTTTCTATGACAATAAATGTACTACAGAGCTGTGATTAGCATTAGGTGTGGTGGTATCAGACCAAAGGTTGGTTACATATTGTAACCCTGGGATCTTTGAGTATAAACGTACTACAGAGCTGTGAACTAGTGTCAGGTATGGCAGTATTGGAGCTAAGCTTGGTTACTATGTGTAACCCCAATTTCTATGACTATAACTGTACTACAGAGCTGTGAGCTAGTATCAGATGTGGTTGTATTGGAGCATAGGTTGGTTACATATTGTAACCCCAGGCTCTGTGCATATAGGCATATAAGTACAATGTTGTGAGGTCAAATGTTTGTACTGGGACTGTTTTATAAGTTTGAGTAAATAAGTAAACAAGCACAGTATTTGACCAGGAGATAACCATAAGTCATTTAGCAAAGAAAAGCTGATGTTTGCTAAATTTCTCCCAACATTCAGTTCCAGACCAGCGAGTCAAAGCCTGCGTGGGGCTATGGCCTGTAAATAAAAGTGAACAAAGGCAGTCAACCATGCATACATATTCAAAGCATTCAAAATGGGGTCAGATAAGTTTTCTTTCTCTCCCCAGGGAAGAAGTTGTGGACGGTAGTGCTTAGGAACATTGAATCCCAGGCGGTGCTGCTTCCAGACCTCCAGGGCGACTCGGTCCCAGACCTGCTATTAGCCACCCTGCCTGCAAACGAGGTTTGTCAGCCACACCACTTCTTTTCATCCTATACACATGTGTTAAGTTACACCGAGGCTTTTTAAAAGACAGCTTACACCACAACAAGGCTTTATACGCTATTGAACTTCATCACATATTCTTGTAGCTCATTAAAGTCGTGGCCTCGAGGAGAAGTTGATCCAATCTTACTTAAAACTTTAAAGTTTGCATAATCACTGTGTAAATGTTCTGTGTAAATCCTACTTCAGTCCATAAACGTATCAATCACCCACAGATGATTTAAAGTTTGACTTCTGCTCAGTGTGAAACTTCCAACTGTGAAATTTAAGCTGTGAAACTATATCTCCAGTCAACTCCCAAGTAATTACTAGCTGAGGGTTTCCAGATCATTGTTCCAAGCCTGTGCATTCAGTGATGACATACCATATTCACATTCAGGATCTGGATCTGTCCCTGACCTTGATCTCTGGCGAGACGGGGGCGAAGCTCGGACACCCCGTGCCTTTCAACCTCACAGGACAGGGAAAGCTGATTGGTCCTTTGCTGCATGAGACACAACAAGGGGCATACTACGTCCTCTTTGGACTAGGTGAAGGACATTTCTCACCTCCAAACAAAGGCATTACATTTAAGGGTAAAAAGCACAACTCTCTTAACGTTGCCGGTGTTATTCTGTCTGCTCCCTCAGGTAACGTCGAGGCCATCTCTCTGCAGGACATCTACTTTCGTGCCACCGGAGAACTCCCCCTAAATCAACCTCTTAGGAGGAAGGATCCAGGCTGGGAAGGACTCAAGAAAAATAATTCCTCGCCTCTCATACACATTTACAGGTACGCCTCAGTGAGTGGCACATGGCTCCGATTACCCCGTACAGACTCCTCTTTGTCCTGCTAAACGTTTAATCAGACAAACCACGTCCTTCTTTAACGCTTGCACCATGTGAGCGCAGATTCTATAAAGATCATAGTCTTAAGTAGACACGAAACGTTAGAGGGTACGAACAAGAAGCAAATGATATTATAGGATTATGTTAAAAAAAAGTCAAAGTTTGACCTTTTGTCGCGTCCTAACCAGGGGATCGGAGCACGTGGAGTTCCTGCTCCCTCTCGTGGCCGGTTTCTGCAGCAACCACAACAGCCTGGACACCACGTCCAACCTGAACGCCACCAGAAGCGACTGGTTGCTGGTGTACGGGTCCAGCAAACAGTCGGTGCTCAGACAGAAGGACTTGCGGAAAGAATGGACCTTCAACTCGGCCGCCATCCACAGGTGAAGCCCGTCAGATGTTTGTCTCCTGACTGAATGGATCTCTGTTCCCCCGTCATAGTAAGGTGTCATTAACAAGTGTTTCTGTGCCTGTCACAGTCAACCGACACCGGGCCACTTCAACAACGACGGGATCCTCGACCTTTTCAGCCAGCATTCAGCAAACGGCATCATGGAGGTAAAACAAACAACCGTTTCCTGCTTTTTTATTCATTGTCAGATAAATTAAGATTCAGACGTGTAGCCTTCGCTCTAAATATCTGCCCTCATCTTCGTCTGCCAGGCGCAGATCGTTAACGGGTCAAACGGGCGCCTCCTCTGGTCGGCGGAGTTCGTGTGCCCTCGCCTCGTCTTGGAAACCGCCGCCATCTCCACCTCCACGGGCCACTCGGCGTTCCTGTTCTGGGCCGGCGAGCCGCTCGGAGCGCAGGGGAACGCCACCAAGCCGACTGTGAGTCTTCTTTGTTGATTCGAACCAGATCTGCTGCAGGAGTCTCCCTTTTTGACTTTGAAATTGAGCCGTCGGTGAAATTTTTTGTGCGTGTTTAGGTGGCGCCTGCTGTTTCCGCACCTCTGATCAGAAAACTTTTCCTGCTGCACCCTGCATATCCCACAGTCCTGCTGGAGCTCAGCAGCACCACAGACACCACGGTCACAGCAGCAGGTGACAGGAGTTAAAACTGCCTGCAAAATACAGACGCACACATGAGAAAAAGTATATCTAAATATTCCACTTCCTCTCCTGACAGTGAGCTACCAGGAGCACCAAAAAGACGCCACCTACATCACAGTGTCCTCGAGGCCCACACCCGATTCTGAGCCCGGCGCCCGCATCGTCAAGAGCATGAGCCTCAGAGCGGCCATCGACAAAGGACAAATCGTGAGGCTGGCGGAGAGCGGCAAGACCGGGGGCGCCGTTAAACCCGGCGTCTTCGAGGTCAACAAGTTCTTCAGGCGCCTGTCGTTCAAACACCAGGTGAGACACACTCGCTCGGACGGGTTTCGGTTTCACCCCCCTGGCCCCGTCGTTTCATTAACACCCTGTGCTGTTTTGTGCAGTGACCGACCCGCCCTGCTGCTGCAGCCCTGCATCTCAAGAAGCGGTACAACTTGTGTGAAGACGACGGGGACACGAGTTCTGCACTTAAAACTGTTTACATCTTAGTTCCACCGAGTAGAATTTCATTCCTGTGACACGACGGGGACAGATCTGTATCTGGTTTTATGTTTGTACAAAGAAAACGCTTATTTAATTTATTTAAGTGGGTATTATATTAGTTTTTAACTTCTCATGACAGCAGAACAACATTATATTGTGGTTTAAAAAACCAACAAGTGAAGCACAATAACCTCGACGGAGAAAGAACACTTAAAGTATTTTGCCAGGTCAGTATTTTTATTATTTCGTGGTGTCGTCCGCTACTCTCATGTGCATTTTATTTTTTCTTCCTAAAACCCAAGAAGAAGTCGTGTAAATATTAAACGCTGTACAGTATTTATTTCCTTTTTTTTTGTTTTTTTTTAATGACTTCATTACGAGTCATCGTTTATTTTCTCTGAATGTGTGGCTGCTAAAGGTTATTTATGAGGCGTTTAAATGTAAGCTGCAACTTCACATAAAACAAGAGAAAGTAAAACTGAAATGTTTACCTTGAGTGTGTTTTATTTTTATTTTATTTTATTAAAAATAAAAAAACTATTACCTGGGGAGAAGAGGTAGGGTGTGGTGTTGTGACATCACCACACGGGGGCGCTGTTTCCACCCCTTTCAGTCCACACCTACCTCCACTTTTTCCGCATTGCTGCCGCAGCGAACGCTGTAAACATGGCGTCGGCCCTCGGTCGCCTCGTCAGGCTGTCACCCCTCCTCAGAAACCCCTCACCGCGGACCCCCTGCAACGCGCCACCGTCCCGGACAGCTGTCTGCACATCCTCCGGCGCAATTCTCCCCAAACCCAGGAAGGTGAGTGGTGATATAAAAAAAAAGAAAAAGGGAGAAATAGAGGAGGAACACCTCAAACTAACTGAGCTGTCTCTATGTGGGCACCGGCCGGGGAGAAGACCCCCTTCGGCCTTATCCGGATTGCTCTGGTAGTGGTGCCCTTCTTGTACGTGGGGACTCAGATCAGCAAGAACTTTGCAGCCCTGCTGGAGGAGCACGACATCTTCGTCCCTGAGGATGACGACGATGATGACTGAAGAGTGTGTAGGCTTCCTGGTTAACAGGTATCACCCGGGAACTCATCTGATGCTGCATTCAAGTACAACCTGGAATAATGAGCAGGAATAAACCTACCTGCCTCAAAAACAACCATGTTTTTCTTGGATGCAGCAGTAGAGAGTCAAAGAGAGCTCCATTTATTTTTATTTTTATTTTTTTGTGCCTCAACTCTCAGGTGTTCTTTCCTCCACAGATCGTCCTGTTTCTGTCGCCACCGCTGCAGATTTTCCACGAGCACATAAAACGCCTTCCTGGATTTCTTCCCCCCCTTCTGTGCTGTGTGTTACATTCAAGTCGCCTCTGCTCTGTCCGCCACCGGATTCAGATAATATTCTGCTGTTACTGCCTGAGATACGTCGCACTGTATCTGCAAAACACTACTCAAGTCTTAATAAAGGGAATACCACTTGTAAAAGCACTTGTGGACTTTGGTGTGGGCTCAGATCAGAACAAGAGGTTTAAGAATCTGTCAAAACTCACTACAAATGTACAAAAAAATCATCAAGATACTACATTAGAAATCTTAAGAATTTATTTTTTCCTGTTAAACGCCTCTCTGTACTTTCAGTTTGGAGATGTCAGGCATTGATAACATCTTCAAATCAAAGATAATTGGCATTTGTCACACCAGGAAAAGCACATGTGCAATTAATAACAATACCGTTTCCATTTGGTGTCCCGCGATGCCTTCAAATGTTGTCGTAAATTTGAAAATTTTCAATACGGTTGGAGTTATACCTTTGAATTTCCTTCATGAAGTCACCTGGTCACATAGACTAGTCAGCCTCGTGGCTTCCAGACGTCAACAGTTGCGACTTACAACTCGATGCTACATCTTGAAAGTCGAGCATTTCGTGTCACGCACCAGTACGGGCCATCGTAAATACACCTGCTCTTTTCCTGCTACCTCTAAACGCATCCCAGAAAGGCCGAACAAAAGACACAGCTCCACGTATGTGAGTGTTAAGTGTGTATTTACAATAAAAGGGGAATATCTGCCACACTGGACACAAGCAAAGAGAGGGTCAGAGGTCGGCTAACGGCTGCACAGTTCACGGGTCGCGGCCCTGGTAGAATTTGGACAGGAAGTCGGTGGGACGAGGCTCCTCAGACTCGTAGAAATAGCGCATTAAGTGGGTCCTCTGCTTCCAGACGCGGATCGTTTCCTCGAGGTCCTGTTTACCCTGAAAACACAGAAACGGGAAAAACACTTCAACGCAACGTGAAATAAACGGTTTGATTAAACAAAACTGATCTGACGACGTGAGAGGCGTTGAAGCCAAGCGCGGTCCACCGGTCGGGTACCTTGATGACCAACATGTCGATCACACGGGGGTCGGTGACGTGCTTGTTTTTGTCGAACATCTCCCTCACTTTGTCTCTTCCCTGGCGTACTGTGATGTCCAGCTGGAACATGCACACTGCACAGAGAGACACACAAACAAACAAACAACACATCATCAACAAAGTCTGGATCAGTTTGAACGCTGCAGGGATTAAATCAAAAAGTTGATCTAAAGAAAATTAAACCTGCAAGTCATTTCAGAATCAAATAGTAGCTGTAAAGACGCATTTGTCACACAGGAAATTTGGACATTTGTAGATAAAACACTCATTGACTGAAGAGATTATCTTATTTGTTTTGCACAAACACAAATTCTACAGTTTTATTTAAGATTTTTAAAACAATATCCGCATCTTAATAGTGCTGGTAAGATTAAAAGCTGCCAAACTGTCTTTGTGGAGCAAAATAAAAATAAATATTAGACAAACTAGTAGAAAAATGTTATGCTCCACCATCAATTTCAAAATATATTTTTCATGCATTAGCATTAGCAGCTTTTTTACAGCCGGAACTTAAACGTTTATCACATTTAATGGTTCCCACATTTATTAATTCACTTAAACATAAATATAAACGTGTCTACAAAGCACAGGAACACGAAACAGCGTCTGAATAAAGTGTGTTGTTAAGGTTAGGACTGATGCTCTGCTAGCCGCTAAACGCTGAAGCTCCACACAGACGCGACCTTGACGGCTGTGTCGCTTTGTTTTATAAACATTTAAACCCACCGGGGAGCACCGACATACCTGTGTTAGGGATCTCCCGGTACCAGGCTCGGTACAGCTCACGAACCCTGCGCTTGGCCTCGTCCAAATCCCGGCTCAAGAGCGGTTTGACTACTTTAGCGGTGGCGGCTGCAGTTCGGGTCGCCGCTGTGGACGCCATGGTTGCTCTAGCGGAGTTTCCGGTGTTTCTTCTTCGGTGGTATAATTATGGTGAGCGGTGCTCTGGCGCCACCTAGATGTGGCTCACGGCAAAGCAGCGCTTCACAGCTAATGTGAATTATACTGGTATACTTCTTGTGTTTTTGCTCATAAATATGTGAAATATTACATTTATTTTAAATACATTAAATCCAGAACTGAGACAAAACATGACTTAACTATTTTTTTACAGCACTGTGGTCATTATTTGTTGTTTTTAAGTGTTCTTTATAAATAAATTGAAAAATCATTCAACTGAAGTCAAACAAAAATATTTCTAGGTAAAGAATTTTTTGCAGTTATGTGGCTCTGCATCACATGACCATTTCCTTCTATTTTTTTGAATTTTTTAATAGACTGTTACTGCATGTGTGGTCGCGGAGGCGTCTTTTACTCAGTGTTAACGGAATGAAAAGTAGAATAAAATAAATGTTTCTGACAAACTTTTTATTGATTGCAAAATTTTTTTATAATTTCAAAAAAAAACAAACAAAAAAAAAAAAAAACGGTTTTACTTCTTCGGTGGTGTAATTATGGTGAGCGGTGCCCTGGAGCCACCTAGACGTGGCTCACGGCAAAGCAGCGCTTCACAGCTAAAGTGAACTATACTTGTATACTTTTTGTATTTTTGCTCATAAATATATTAAATATTACATTTATTTAAATACATTAAATTCAGAACTGAGACAAAACATGCCTTGACTACTTTTTTACAGCACTGTGGCCAATATTTGTTATTTTTAAGTGTGTTTTATGAATAAATTGAAAAATCATTCAAGTGAAGTCAAAAATATTTCTAGGTAAAGAATATTTTGCAGTTACTTCTATTTTTTTGAATTTTTTAATAGACTATTACTGTACGTGTGGTCATAGTGGGTCAATTACATTGCGTTTAAGTGTGCTATATAAATAAACGTGACTTGACTTGACTTTTATTCAGTGTTAATGGAATGAAAAGTGGAATAAAAGAAATGTTTCTGCCAAACTTTTTATTGATTGCAAAAAAATTGTATAATTTACAAAAAAAAAAAAACAACGATACAAGCTCTACAGTACATTAAATACAGAAATGTTTTTAAAAGGTAGGTAGATAAGTCATTTTATCACAATACATACTGTCAAATATTTATATATATAAAAAAAAAAAAAAAAAAAAAAAAGAAAAATTGGCTCATCGATGCAACGCCTGTCATCTGTTGTGGTGGCGGCACGTTAAGTGACACGCCGATAACGATCAGGCGAGACTGGAAGCTTGACACTTCTCAGCCTTGGCTTAACAAATAAAGACATCTGCGGTTGCGGGACAACATTCATTCAACAGCTCGAACAAGCCTGAATTTGCTTCTATACAATCATAGATGAATTTCCAATTCAGCCTGCCAGGAATTTGAAATTTTTGCTGTCTTGTCCTGTTTCAATCCCAAATATATATATTTATGTGTGTGTATATATATATATATTTTGTATTTACAAAGACAACATAAGCACAAAGGTAAAAAATAATAATTATAATAATTACAGCTCCCATTTCTTAAGAAATGTGTGCCACTTTCACAAAGTAAACACGACTCAAGGAGCCGAACAACGGAAAACGACAGTAGCTCTCAAACACGAAGGCAGTGAGGATTTATCTGACTAAAAAAAAAAAAACGGCCGATACAGTATGACATCTTTATCTAAAAATAATAATAAATTCCAGTTTTCAGACCAAATGCGCACAAGCTAATATTAAAAATTAAAAAGTGCAGTTTTACATATATATATATATTTATGTATATATATATATATGTATATATCTCACGTGTGGCCCAGTGTAATGAAACCAGCTAATGGCGACTTTAGGCTGCTCACTGGCAGAACGTTTTTAAGGCATCCGGGTCCTCACACAGCCCCCTACTCCTGTTTGTCTCTGTCCCTCTTTGGGGCAGCAGCCTCTCAGTGGTCCAGGCTGTTACCCAGCGCTTGCCCCTCCTGCAGAGCAGCCATGGCCAGCCTCAAGTGCTCCTTCAGACTCTGAATCTCTCGCTCGCTTCGGCCCTTCATCCCGCTCAGCTCCTCGCGCATCTCGGTGAACCGCTCGCGGGCCAGCTTCTCTTCCTGCGGAGCGGCGAAAGGGTTACGGTCACTAGTTCGACACCTCGTCCCGTATAAAAGGAACTTGTTATATATATATCAGATAATCTATTCATGTTAGGAGTACCGTGTTAAGGAGCTGTAGCTCGTTCCTGAGACAGCTGATCTCTTTGTGTAAGTACTCGATCTCGTTGTCTTTCATCCTCAGAAGAACCTGGAAGAAAACAACGAAGAGAACAAAACTCATTTTTACAATATTACCCTGAATTAACTTGGATGCAGCATGAGTGAAAGACACACAAAGCAAACAGGAAGCTCTTCTTTTAAACGTTAAGTGTCTGCCTTTGTCTGAGTGGACTCCATGGATTCGCTTTCAAATGCAACCTCAGTGTGTTCACACCTGCACCTGATCCGATTCCTCAGGATGGATGTTAATAAAAGGTCTGAACGGAGCCAGAGGAGCAGAGTCAGTAATTAGTTTCTGCACCAACTTATCCAGCAGCTGCACATTTACCTTTACTCTCATATTGCTGCAATAAACAAAAGGCTGATGCATCACGGAGCGTTGCAGATTTTCAAACCTACACACCACACGATGGGTGCGGATGCTATAAATAAAAGCTGTCAGAAACACACCACACTCGGCCGGTTTCGGTTTCGAGCACACACACACACACAGTGTGTAAAGGGTAAAGTTACCTCCAGTTCACAGGGCGTCCTGTCTTTGTTGTCTTCCGAGCTCTGATCTGTGATGGTGGCTCGTAAACGGATGGCTTCCTCCTTCAAACGTGTCTTTAAGTCCTGAAGAGGAAAATGTTCTGTCTTTAATATTTTAAGGTTTCATATCAAACGTTGGTGGAAAGCTGATGTTTTACAGCAGCAGGAGTGCAGACCTCAGATGTTACAGACATACAGACGGCCTCTCACCAGTCTTCCTGAGTTTATTTTTAAAAACCTGCTGCCGTCTCACCTGGTTCTCTTTCCTCAGCTGCTCCATGTCTCTCTCCTTGCGGCTGATTTCTCGCTCTCTCTCGGCGTTGTTCTGCTCGGCTCGGTTCAGCTCCAGACACTTCTGATAGTACTGGTCCGAGAGCCCGGCCAGCTCCCTCTGCAAGGCCCGAGTCTCTACCCTGCAGCGACGAGCAGAAGACAAGACTGTGGTCACATGTTGGGCCCTTAAACCAGTTTGAATCACATTTTAACGGTCTGACCTTGACAAACCGCTTTTTTACTTCTCGTTCACACGCCAGTGGCAGAAACTGGAGCAACTTTGGGTTCAGTGTCTTGCTCAAGGACTTTTTGACATGCAGGGGGGTCAAACTGCCAACTCTGGGATCAGTGGTCCAGCCACCTGAGCCACGATCAGGCATTAATGGAGGAAATTACAAGGTTAGAAGACTTGAAAGGTGGAGTTTCCAGTCGTTTTTCTAATTAGGTGAACAGGCAGCAGGTCGTTGTGGTCTGCGCCACCACAGCGCGTGGTTACTTTTCTGGGGAGGTGAACATCAGTCACAGCGGTAGGAAATGCATAGGGGTCTGTAGCTTCTGCGTCAACTTAAAGGGGAACTACCCTTTCATTTATTTATTTTTTTATAACCTGGACCTTATTTCTGACATAAAATACGATCGTTTACTCACCCATATAACTTTGGTGTCATAAGTTGTCATTCGGGAGATATTTAGATCAGCGTATATCCATATAGTGGGAGTGAATGGGGCACCGAACACAGCCTCTAAATAACGCATTATGTGCCGCAAAACGTGTTCATTTCACCAATATTTTGTTATGATACACTAGTGCTATTCTCAGTTGAGTCCAGAGTTACCCGTTCTCATCATCCGGGGTTTGTAGATTGACCTACTAACTTCTGACCTGCATGATGTCATCTCTGAGCACCTTGCGCACCTGCGATGGTCGGCTTGTTTACCTGTAATTTGCTACTGCTAGTTTTTTTGCGACTGCTATGTTTTTGCATTTTTCCGATTTCTGAGGTTGTGGACGACTTTGTTTTTGATGGACGATTTTGGTGAAATGAACGCGTTTCGCGGCAGATAATGTGTTATTTAGAGGCTGCCTTTCGGTGCCCCATTCACTCCCACTATATGGATATACGTGGATCTAAATATTTCCCGAACAACTACAAATGACACAAGTTATATGGGTGAGTAAACAGTTGTATTTTATGCAAGAAATAAGGTCCAGGTTGTAAAAAAACGGTAGTTCCCCTCATGGAGAACTCTAAACCGCCTATAACACAGACAGACAGATAACTATTCACACTCACACCTACGGCCAGTTTAGAATCACCAATGAACCTAACGAGCATGTCTTTGGACGGTGGGAGGAAGCTGGAGAACCTGGAGAGAACCTACGAACCCAAAACCTTCGTGCCTTCTTGTCGTTGCACCCACAAATGAAACGAAACATCTTTACACCGTCTATGAACACGATCAGAAAAGCAGCGGCCATCAGAAAGGGGCCGAGGCAGAAGTGGAAAACTGGTCCTGTGGTCTGACCGATCAAAACATGTCACTCATTCTTTTCTAAATCATGGATCTCCGGCAAGTTATGGTGCCAAACGGACAGACGACTTATTCTGCTTATTTCATCGTTGCGACGCCAAAACCACATTCTGCAAGTATTACAACACAGGGGCTCTGTGGTAAACGAGACTCGGCGTTAAACTGATCCGTCACCCACTGTACACACTGCAGTGTGAACGAAGGGACGAGTCTAATCAATAAACACAGGACAAATGATTAATGTTATTTCAGCGACATGCTACAGACGAATCTAGCGACAGATTTCTGCGTGGAAGAAAGAACGAAAAGTTTGTTTAACCCAGCAACAGTAACATGTGGGGGGAGGGGCTTCACATTGGCGGTCAGCAGACCAATCAGGAGATCCGACAGGGTCGAGTAAGGAAGTAGAAAGGACGGGAACATGTTCACCGCCTCTTCTTTTAACAGCTGCTGCTGCTCGAACGCAAATCAGAAGACCGACAAAGGGTCAATTCTTCCGCGCGCTGGATCCCTGTGAAGGATAACATCGTTACGTAGTTAGCTTTATTAACCGCAGCATATTTTTACAACTATTTCCTGTTGTGGCTTTAAAACCTCTTATAAATGCCCCAAAATAAGAAAAAGACAAAAAGCAGCGGCCGTCAGAACGGATAAGCTCTAAAATGCCGGGTTCCAGTAGCAGCCGCAGAGACAGTCTGTGTCAAAGGACTCGTGAAGCTCACAAAGGCAAACTAATCCACGACCGAATTCTTCTGCATTCCTTAAGTGCCTGACAGGACTCGGCGGCCGCTGTGGTAAATGGCCTCGCTTCAACAATAAAAAAAATAAAAAAGAAACTGGATTCTTGTCGAGTCAGCCTTTTGCTTCTCAGAAAACCCGACTAGCTGCGTCTTAAACACACAAGAGACTCATTCACGAGGCTTCACCAGCTCTTAACTTCAGATCACCGCTGTAATAACTACTTATTGTGGCGACGGTGAGTAATAGATTCGATGGATGCCGTTAAAACCCCGACACACATGGCAGCAACTTAGGTCTCCACAACCAAATACTTGCACTGATTTGTGGTTGTTAACAGACCTTAGTCATGCGAGTTTCAAACGTGCACCACCCACATGTGTTCCCAATAAAAAAACCTTAACTCCCCTTCACTCCCATTCAAGAAGAAGACTCACTTTGTTTGAGCTTTGTGTTTTTGGATACGCCACGATCTGGGCGACGGAGGGTTTTTAAAAGTTCAACTCACTGCTGCTGTGCTTGTAGAGCCTGCGAGTCTATCGCTCCGCTGCTCAGCCTCCTGACTCTCTCCAGCTCCTCGTTGTGCTTCTTCTTCAAAGCCTCCATCACTGAAACGTCATACTCAGCATCAGGTGACAATTACACCCCGTTAAATATTCTCATTTTCTACTAGAAGCATCGTGGCTCATCCTGGGGTCGCCTCACCTCTCGCCGTGTCCTGGGTCTCCTCCAGCAGCAGCCTGTCCTTCTCGCTCTCCAGCTCCTTCATGTGGCGCTCGTGCTGCCTTTGAAGCTCCTCCATCGCCTGCCGATGGGCGCGGTCCATGGCTGCCAGGCTGCGGCTGCAGGGTGACCCAGGGCCACAGCCGCCTCCACCTCCACCACCTCCTCCTCCTCCTCCCAGTTGTAGTTGCTCCACTTGCTGCCTCAGTGACGCCACCTGAGGAGATAAACGAAGAAGGAGGTAAAGCACCAATGCAGCACCTGCTTTAGCCGTTCGTCGTTCATTCTAATGATCTTCAGCTCTTCCTCCACCGCCACCGCGCATCATATCTATTATTAACATCCAACCAGAGCAATCTGAATGTAGGTGGCCAGCTTTAAGTACCAGGCGTCTCCATGTGCAGTTTCACGCTCTGTATGCAAATAAACATCCAGATCATTCGAGGGGGGAAGTAGAATAATTTAACAGCTGTTGCTGAATCAGAAACACGATCAGCTGTTTTGTTGTGTGTACATCATGACTTGTCACATATTTAGGAACAAGCTTTGAAGTCTCACCATCTTATCTTACTTTAGAGACAAGGCTCGGATCATAACAGATCTCTCAAAGTGCTGTTTGATGCAGTGACAGACATATCTCACACCGATCAGCCACAACATTAAAACCCACTGACAGGAGAAGTTTAATAGCTTCGACCATGTTTTGACAATTCAGTGTTCTGCTGGGAAACTTTTGGACCTGGTCTTCATTCGTGTGGATGTTACTTAGACATGTAGCACCCACCTAGACCAGACCAGGCACCCCCACCCCATAGCAATGACACTCCTTGATGTTCAGCAGCCATCCCCAGCAGGATGCAGCCACAAAAACATGAAGAACAGCACAAGGTGTTGACCTGGCCTCCAAATTCACTAGATCCCAAACTGATCAAGTATCTGTGGGATGATCCACAGAGGCCCCTCCCCTCAAAGACCCCAGACACCACAGGACACCCTCAGAAGGCCCATGTCCGCTCTCTGATGCTGTTGTTTTCTGAATGAATGAGACAAAACTCCTCTTATATAGAGTCAAAAGTGTCTCAGACCTTTTATAAACGTGGTGTTCTTTAAGCTGATCGCCTGTGATCCAGTTGCTCAGGATGGATGTTAATGCTACGTCTGAAAGAAGGCCTCAGGTTTGATGCTAAACTGCAAACACAGATTTAAACTAAGATGCACAACACTACACACAGACAGAGCAGTCGAGGGAGTTCAGTAGAGTTTTCCATGTTACGATCTGGGTTCTTCTACAAATCAGTACTTTTTACTCTTAAACGTTACGATGGAAAACACTGCTGAAGAGAAAAGGGCAAGTCAGAAAGAAGCACAAAGTGTTAAAAGGCAGAAAAAGAGATGTTTTACTTCATCCGGGCGGATGAAGGGTTAATTTGCATTTTATTTAATTTGCAAATTAGAAAATCATCTCCACGCACTACCTCCCTCTGCAGCGCCTCATTGGCTGACTGGCTGGAAGACCGCGATCCCGGCGGTGGTATGGAGATCGTCCCCTTGAACGGCAACCGCTCGATCTCAGCCCACTTCTTCTCAATTTCATCCTCCATGCGTAGCCTTTGGTTGGCGCCGCCGCCGCCGCCCTTCCTGGACAGAACCGCCTCCCACTGGCTGCTCGTGTTCCTCTCCTCCTGCCGCTGACCGTGCTCTCTCCCCTGTCCCTCCCCGGCTTCTCTCTGACTGGCGGGGAGAGGGGTGGAGGAGGCGGGAGGAACGGGAGACAGCTCAACGTAGTCGAACCTGCGCTGAGTCGGCGGGGCGGAGGCCGGGGCTTCGGGCAGGGCGTCTCTGTGGCGCGGCGGCAGCGGCCGACGGGAGGAGAGCGCAACGCGACCGTGGGAGTTCTCCTTGTCGCTGCTGCTGTCGGGCAATCTGTGAAGGATTAGAAGTTAATAACTCATAAATCATACATTTCACAAAATGAACTCTGGTGATGGTGAGTCATTAAAAAAACAGAATGTGCATTTTTTTTTTTTTTTACAAATAATTAATCAAGATTTCATTCATCCGGCTTCTTATCAAACTGTATTTAGTCAAGGCTGAGGCATAGGCGTAACAAGAGGAATGATTTTGTAATAAGAGTAAGCAAGAACTTCAACAAGTACGAATCTTAGAAGAACTGAAAAGGTTTTACAGCCTCGATGACGTGGACATGGTCCTTCTGAGGGTGTCCTGGGATGTCTGGGGCCTTTGAGGGGAGGGGGCCCGGTGGATCATCCCACAGATACTTTGGGATCTAGTGAATTTGGAGGCCAGGTCAACACCTTGTGCTGTTCTTCATGTTTTTTTGAGTTGTTCCGAAAGCGTTTTTGTGGCTACATCCTGCTGCCATCAAGGAGTGTCATTGCTATGGGGTGGGGGTGCCTGGTCTGGTCTAGGTGGGTGCTACATGTCTAAGTAACATCCACATGAATGAATGGCAGGTCTAAAAGCTTCCCAGCAGAACACTGAATTGTCAAAAGACGTTATTTAACCTCTCCTGTCAGTGGTTTTAATGATCTGGCTGATTGGTGTATATGTAACAAGCGTGCTGGTACTTACTGTGTCAGGTCTGGGGAGCTGCTGGGCCGGATACTCTTCTTCAAAACCTCTATCCAGTTCCGCCTGATCCCGGCCGTCATGGCTGAAAGCGTGAACACGGCCTCCCGCGTCTGGAGAACAAACAATAAATACATAAAAAATGAAAAACAGGTTGAGGAGACACAAATATGTGACAGAACTGGGATGAGACGGAGGCGATAAGGCGAAAACTGAAAGAGAGAACAGAAGGTGGAAGCGATCGCTGACCCGAGATACGAGCCGCGGTAACGAGAAAAGGAGAAAATGCAGCAGAAACCGAGAGCGGGTGTGGTGAGAGGCGACAACGAGGTCAAGGAGGATGAACGTTAAGAGGAAAGAAAGAGCGAGGACGATTATCACCTGTATCTGGAAACCATAGTTCTTCTCCACGTCAAACTCGGACACCTTCACGCAGGACTTTAGGTCAATCTCTCCGTCCAGGTCATCTTTCTGTGCAGAAAAAGACACGTACTCAGTTACTGTTTTTGTTTCAGGTTTTGTTTTAACGCAGATTTTGCGGCGAACAGACGCGTAAATAATTAAAAAACAAACCTCTTCCGCGCTCGAATCTCTGTAGTACTTCAGTCCTGCATCCGTCAGAACGAACCAGTGCTTCTTCCACTAAACAAAGAAAGACATCCAAATGTAAAATCTGGAGAGTGACTTTTAGAGCAGTCCAAGAGGAAGTAAGGTCTTATAATATGCGATGCGAGAAAGCTGGTGCACTCGAGCGTATCACTCAAAGACAGGAGCCACCTGTTTCGCCCCGAGCGATCAAACTGTTAGCGTGATAACAAGGGTAATCTGACGCTATCGGGTTACAGGCAACCTCTGGGAATAAAGGATGCCGGGAAAAAAAAAAGGGGGCTGTAAAGGAGAAGGAGGAGGAGGAGGAGGAGGAGGGAGAGGAGGAGGATGTGACTCCTGACTGAGCCTGATTTAATTCAGTTTACCTCACCGCACTCGTCCAGTTTCGACATCCATCCCTTTTTGAAGTTCAAGAGGTCGGGCTGCGGAGGAGAGAGAAAGAAAAGACTGAGTGTGAATGTTTGAAGGTTGAAAGAAGCCCTTTGTCCGGATATAGACGCAAAACGGGAACAAAAGGAAACTGGACAAAGCAAAATGCAAGACCACACTCAACACTCAGTCGCTTTGCCAGTTCATTAGGTACACTACTAGAAACAAACGTAAGCAATCCTGCGCCGAGAGAGCGGCTGATTCGAGCGGGTTTTCATTCTTGAGGCTGCTGGTGGTTTTGCAGAACAGGTATTTTGACAATCCTATTTCAGTCAGCTGGCCGGGCCCACACGTCAGGAGGAACGCTTTTAACCCGATCCAGTTTAACGGCGTTAGAAACTACATCCTGTAAAAAAAAAAAAAACGATCACCGCCACCTTTCTGACGCCGTCACGTAGCTACGGGGATTTAGCGCTGCGGGGCCGTTGCATTAGAGTGATTTTATTTTTACTTCTGTACCTAATGAAGTGGCAATGAGTGTAATTACACGTCCGTCCGAGATGCTAGCAGCAGCCAAACCACTAAAGATCATTTTGCATGAAGACAAAAGCACACTACAGACTTATGTTGCCCCAAAAAAAACGCCATGAACTAGTTTCTGTTCTGGAGGAATTATCTGCTAGATGACCAATTTGTGCATATTTTTTTTTGACACTGAATGCACATTAGATGACTCAACTATCTTTCGCTTTCTGTTTTTTTTTGTTGTTGTTGTTCTTGATATGCAACCAGAAAGTGAAGCAACATCCAGCTGCATCTACGCAGCAGCTTGCCGCGCCGTTGCTCTGCAAGACGAGCTGCTTTCTGCTTTTGACACGATGACAGGAAGAGAGGAAGAAGAAAAAAAAACACACACAACTAAAAAAATAAATAAATAAAATGCGCCAGCTAGGTACCTCAAGACGCGGTGATCCCAGATTAAGATTAGGCAACTTTTTCCAGCCTGCATTCCTCCTGATCTCTTTGCTTATCTCCCCTTCGCTAGAATTTAAACCCTCCTGAATTTTGTCATCACATTTCACCACAGGAATCTCACTCCCATCACCTCCTTTTCTCATGTCCGTATACTTCTTCCTCCCTCCTTTCTCGCTCACGTGCCCTTGCACAACTCCTCCGTCTGTTCTGTCATTTCTAACAAGTCTCCTGTCTCCTACTTATAAACCACAAGTACCACCCAGTTATTTGCCCCTTAAAGCCAGTTCATCTGCGACACTAATCTCATTTAATCCAACAAATTGCACGGTCCGACGGCTGCAGGGGGAAGTGGAAAAATGTGGCGTGAAGGAGGGCCCCGTTTTGGATGATTCTGATGTATGAAATGTGATCAGTCCCGTTTAAATGTCCCTTTTATTGTCAATAAATGAGGCGGCGTTGATTTAGCGGGTAATGGCTTCATAATGAGCTGGAGGCTATTAAACGCAAATGGAAACTTCATCTTTGGTCCACAAAACTGTGCGTATGTTATGACATGATGTGTCTGCTCAGGCTCTTGTGCTTTTTGTTTTTAATTTTTAAAAAGGTCACGCAAGAAGAAGGTCAACTAAAAGCTGGAGACACTTTAAGACACTTTAAAGGTGAGTTTTGTCCCAGTTAAACATGCATATATATGAATAATAGTGATTACAGCTCCCATTTTTGTTTATAAATTATCTTTATATTAAAAAAAAAAAACATCTGTCATGTTTTTGAAGCTGTGCAAACAGTGAACATGTGTAACAGCTGGTTGCAGAACAAAGCTACATGCTAATGACATTTCCTGCTACTGTAAACAACAACAGAGGAAAGTACAAACCATAATTTGAAACAGGATTTATTTTTTATTTATTTTTTAACTGTCTTTCTTAAACAGACGTATTTTAAGAAAAGTTCAATCATTAAAATTAAAAAAAAAAAAAAAAGTTTTAAACTATTTTTAACGTACGCCTCGTGCTAACCCGGATGATTCTATAACAAACCAGCTAGCTACGTAAAGCTAACATACATTAACTTTGCATTAACGCTTTAGCATAACGGTTACATTTAAGCTAGCTGTGCGTTCGATTTGAATTAAATCAGGAAGGAGGGGACTATCACGACATGACAAACAACTTGCACTTAAAGAGCTTACCGTCATGATAACAGCATCCAGAGAGGGTTAATTGAAGACAAAAAAAAATAAAACACTGTTAATTCACTTTTTTGTTTTTTCCTCCCAAACTTAACTTCTCAGAAACCCACTTTAACTTTCTCGACGCGAGATTGGATTAAACCCCGCCATTCACGCCGCCCCCCCTCGTCTTAATCAAGCGAACCGCCAGAGCTCGTAATTAGGAGCAAGTCTTAAAGGAAAAGTGCAGTCATCCCATTAAAAAAAAAGGCGGATAAACCGATCATTTCTGATTAAAAGAGGCCAATGTTGAGACTCCTGTAGCACTCGGCTGCTGTCTCTTTCTGCCCTGTCTGCCACTTCCTGGGCGGATCCGCGACGATCGGGTACAGAAAACAAGCCGCCCCCTCCCTCCTCCCTCCCCGCGCTGGATCTATAAACGTGGTTGAGGCAGAACCTCATTAGAAGTACTTTAATCCGGATTAACTGCACCTTAAAATAATAAATAATACATATTAATTAAAAAATAAGAATATAAAATCTTAAATCTTGCATTTAAAATATTTTCCTGCATGCAAAATAGATAAATAAATAAATAAATCTGCAAATAAAGCAGCACTCCACCCTCCCTCCCTCCCTCCTCCTCTACAAAAATCCTCTCTGGGTAGCTATTGGTTTCTGTTCAGGAATTTCAACACATGCCCCAGCAGACCACAACTGACAAAGCTCAGTCAGTCTTGTGCAACGACTGTAGGGTGTAGGTGATTTAAAGAGAGCGTGCAGCCTACACCACACACCACGTGTACACATACACATATATATATATATATATTTAACAACTCAAGGTGCCAAGTACATACAAAACTTTACAGCCGCAGACAGGATCTGATCGAACACTGGTGAATATGTAACAGAGGGATGTTTGCATGGCCATAAACTTTTACTGACGCATGTGCAGGTTTATTACACGCACGTCAAAAGCTAGCGGTAAAACTCCACATGGCGAGGGGAGGTCGCTCCGCCGCGTGTTTGCTGTAAACACCACTCACCTGCATTTGTTCTGATCCGTGACGACCGGCTTTCCAGGTGCTGCCCTCGTCCGCCGTGGGGCTCCCAGATCTCTGGAAAAGAACAGCAAGAGGATGATGTGGTTGAAGCAGAGACGCGTCATGCAGGTGAAGTGGAAAATATTGTGCAGATAAGGGAGGAACTGTAATGTTTTAATGCCCAATTCCCAACCACTTCTCTATACTGCTGCAAAATGCATCTATTACAAGTTTATTAAATCATTTTATACGCTCAGTTAAGGCCCTGTCTCCTGTGTCCAGCTTCTACCGTCGAAGTTATTCTTGTTTAGGGAAGTACCGGACTCGCTTTAGCTTAATGAATAACACTCTCAGTCGAGGTCGAGCCCAAAATCGAGCAGCTAAGTAAAAACCTACCTGTAACGAGGTGGTGGAGTGAGCTCGGGATAGATACCCGCCGCCACCGTAGTGCCAATCTCTCTCGGTTTCCGCTGCATCTTCCCACTCTCTGGAGGGAAACTTGCTCAGAGAGTGGCTGCAAGAGCACAAACAGGAATAATTTGATAGAGTTTACCCTGAAGAAGCTCCACCAGGAAAATAATCATGCATTGTGATTTATTTTTGCAGGAACTAGTCTGACCTGGCTGGTTTGAAGAGCTCCTGCCTTCGAACGGGCTGCTGGCTCTGCTGACGCCCCCCTGTGTAGCTTGGACCCTCGCTCTCCTGGATCCTTTTAACCTTCGGCAGGTCAGCCAGCGCGGCGTACTCCTCCCTGTTCCTCCCCGTGGATCCCATCGAGAGCTGACCGGACTCCGAGGACTCCATGGAGCTTTGCGAGGACGTGTGCCTCTGGATTTGAACGCGCGGCGAAGGGGAGGGGCTCCGCGTGCGGTGGTAGGGCCTCCGGTCGTTAGGCGAGGGGGACCGGTCCTCGTGGACGCGTCTGCCGACCCCAGATCTGAGGCTGCCGGGGCTCCTGGGCGTTTCCAAGGTGACGAAAGTTGCTCTGTTGCCGCTTCCCGTCTGTCTGGAAGGTGAAGCAGCACGAAATAACGAAGAGCTGCGGAGGGAATGAGTCGAACCTCGCCACGAGTGCGAGTGCGACCGGCTGGACTCAGCTTTTGTGTCATTGTTGGGGCTTTTTCTCTGAAAGGAACGACTTGAGTCTCCATTAGCGGCACTCCTGAGAATCGAGTATCCTGGAGGTTCGCTGTTGCCTTTTCTTGCAGGAGAAGAGTTTCGGGTGTCTGGATTCTTCAAGGAGATGGAAGTTTCTGGTTTCCGTAACGAGCGTTGGTCCGGAGCGTCATGGCTGCTCCTTAAACCGTAACTATCACGACTTCTGGTCGAGCTGTTAAAATCAGATGTGCGCAGCAGAGACTTTGAAGGGGGCTCGTGGCTTCTCCTTGAAGGCGAAGAGTTACGACTTTCACCAGCACGACCATGGAATGAACCGCCGGTGTCTGTTTTTTTAAGCTGAAACGGACCAGGGGGTTCATAGCTTCTCCGTCCAGGGGAGGAAGAACGACTGTCCCGACTTAGACTTCTACCGGATGGAGTTGATTCAGTCTTACGGAGTATGGAGTGAGTCGGCGCGTCATAAGCTCGTCTAGTCGGAGACACAACGAGGGATTCGTGTTCTTGATCGTTCAGCTCATTTCTAGATGACGAGGTACGCAGGAGAGCTTGGCTTTCAATGTCATACCCTTCTCTAATGGGGGAGCCACAGCGTCCATGGTGACTGCGTCCATTAAGAGACGTGACTGATTCAGATTTACGAAGGAGGCTCTGGCTAGACGAGCTGTAGTTCCTCCTTGGCGGCGAGGAACTGTCATTAGCTCTCCTAGATGGAGAGGATGTACGACTGGTGGACCCACGTGATAAACTACCGGTGATTTCAGTTCTGCGAGGAGACGTTTGGCCTGAAGAGTTATAGTCCCTCCTCAGAGGAGGAGGAGACGAGCATCTGCTCTCGGCGCCTCGACCGGTTGAAGATGCGTTGACTCGCAAGGCGCTCCTAAAATCGGAAACCGTGCTGGATTGGGATTTGATCGAACCAGCAAAGGATTTGAAGTTCTTTGGCAGAGTTCCTGACTCGACAAGTCGCCCATGTGTGCCTTGCAAGGAGATTCTGGACGCGGGCTCCGTCCCCTGCGTCCAACCTCCACCGTCAAAGTTACGTCTGCTGAGGGAGGTGCTGGACTCGCTCCGCCTGAACGCTGAGTTTGCACGTGAGGGAGGAGGAGGAGAAGAAGAGCGAGACTGCAGAGCAGAGCTTTGCCTCGAGGAATCATGACGCCCTGAGCTGTTGAGTCGAGGAGAAGTGCTTCCTCGGCCGTACGAGCCGCCGAAACCTTTTCGTCCGCTTGAGGCCAGCGACTCGGCTATCTTAAAAGGAGTAGGACTCGGAGAGCGAGGGCCGACCTGGGCCTCGACCTCGACCGCAATTTCATACGGGTCGGGAGGAGGGATCTCAAGGGGCAGGTCCTCGTTTAGGAACTCCGGTATCGGCCTTTCAGAGGCCACGCCGAGGTTTGGGTTTCTAAAGGGGACGGCGTCTTTGGGTTCTACGTTTCTGGTGCCGAAGATGGGATGACCTCTTTCAAAATGGCGGTAAGGAGCAGGCGGGTTGTTGTCATGGAGTGTACTGGCGCCGGCCGCCCTCCCCAGGGAGAAGTAGCCACTTTCACGCTTCTCTCTGTCGTCTTTCAACCCTTTGGGCAGAAATAGAAGGAAGAGGAGGAGGAGGAGGAAATGAGCGACGCACACATTAAAGATCAACTGCTGAGCGACTACTCGAGGTTTCCTTGACACAATCCTAGCTATATTGTATTACTGATAATTGGTCTTGGACACCTCGGCTGGTGACAGCAAATAGTATTGCCAAGTAAAGAACACCTCTGGTTGTAACTGGATATAGATTGGTCAAGTGCAGTAAGTCATAGGTTTACTGGAGGAGGCTGCTGCTGCTGCTGCACGGAATATCTGCGACTAGGACGCTTCTATTGCGTCTTTTTCCAAAACAACAGTATTCACGTACCGGAGCGCATGCTGAAGTCGTCTCTACTCCGAGCCTCGTCCATCCAGGCCCGCGGGTTGGGCCGGTGGGGTGGGGGGTCAAGCCGGGTCATGGCGAATTTGGTGGAGCGGCGGCGGCGGCGGCAAACGGGCAGGTAGTCGTCCTCCGCGCTGACGGAGTCGTAGAACTCCCGGTAGTCGCTCTGGTCTCGACAGCTAAGCGGAAAAGGAGAGGGGAGAAGAGTGACGAGAGCAGAGAACAGTCGACATTTCGTCCGTCTCGTGAGCTGTTAGAAGCGTCCTGACCTGTCGGTGCTGTCGTCGTCGTCGTCGCCGTCGCAGATGTAAAGCTCACAGTCGGGGCTCAGGATGCACAAAGACGACTCCTCGTGACCCGGGCGACCTCCATTGACATCACAGTAGCTGCTCACCACGGACAAAGCGTCAGAATCCTCCTGATAGGACGAGAAGAAGAAAGTCAAGGGCCAATCACGAGGTCGCAGCGAACGATGCCATCTCCGTCCTAGGTCACGGTCGCTCCAAGCAAAGGTCAAAAAACTCAAAATCAACGAATTAAAGCTTCGCCGGCGACTTTACATCCAACGATCCTAGACCTCTCTGCTTGGCTCCATCTCTTAGACTCTTGGATGAATAGCGTCTGCACTTTGTGTCGTCTCTGACAGACGCTCACGTGGTCGTTCTCCTCTTCGATTAAGGTTACACCTCTGTAACTCGACCCGACTCGCGGCTCTCCTCATTAATATTTCACCTAGCCCTTTTTTTTTTCTCTTCCTTGCTTCTCTTGAACGACAGCGGTTTAAAAAATATTCGCCTGGAGGAAAATGACACTGATCTCTACATCTTCTAGGAAACTTCAGCTGAGGGATTACAGGAACTACAGTCGCACACTTTAAAGTTCACACTAGATAAATACTAACTCCACAAGACGGCTGTAATTGTGTCTCAGGGCCGAGGTGAACAGAAATGAGCTGTGTGAGTTTTAAAACTGTACAGAACCATGTCCGTCCTCTCTGTACCTCTGGCTAATATTACAAGTGATTCCCCAAGAGGGCGGTAATCGATCCGGCTTCATTCATTTATAATAGGAGCCACCGGTGCCGCCCTGCTCCACGTCGTTACCTCTCATCCACCATCTCTGACCTTTTCTTTATTCCCTCATAAGAAATAAAGACTCATGATCTCAGTTACTTTAAACGAGGAAGTGCTTCTAATTTTCTGATCAGTAGAAACCAACATTTTTGTCTTCTTGGTCTTGACCTGTGTGACCTCTAACGTTCTCACCTTCCAGTCTTTCCTCAACTAATCCCATCACCCTGTCCATACTGTCCCTCTTGGTTTCACACCTAGCCGCTCTGTTCATCTTCTTCTCACCTTGCTGCTGGTGTCTCTTTCCTCGGCCTGGGACAGGATCGGCGTCAACGCCCCTTTGCCCGAGCAGGCCGCGGCCGTTTCGGTGCCAGGTTTGGCCCCGGCCCCGGGCTCGTCGGCTCGGGACCTGTGCCGTGGCGCCGCCTCCCCCGGCGCGCCGGCGTGCAGGTGCCTCTGGCGCAGGCAGTCGTGGCAGCGGGAGGGGTCGAAGATGTTGGGCTGGAACTTGGGGCAGACGGGCTCGTCGCACGGCGAGAGGGGCATGGCGGGTCCGGCGGGGGAGCCTGCTCACTCATTGAGAAAACTTGAGGAATGAGGAGAAATAAAACATGAATCAGGGTGGATAGAGCTCTGTGAAAGTTATGTGCTGATGCTGATCCTCAACTAGGAGTTTGTCAGGATGTGATCCTGAATTACAGCAGGCAGGTGTAAGCACAGAGCAGAGGGTGTCTGACTTCATGGGTCAGGTAAGATCTAAAGCAGAACTGATAACTAATCACACAAGACTAGGACGGTGAAATATAATCCATCCAGAGCGCCTCTCTAAGATCTCCACAGAGCAGCACCACTACAAACCACATGCAGCTTTTACCTGCACCAGAACAAGTTTTATACGAAAAGAAAAGACGAGTTACCTGAAAAGAGTCTCCAGCTATCAGCTTTGTCATTATGTAGTTAAAGGATGAACTGATCATCAGACACATGCCTCCTCTTCCCCATCTTCTCTACTCTCTATCTGCCAGACGCTCACATCAATCCCATTGGCTGCTCCAACAATGAGTGAAACTGAAGCATCCCCGGCGGCCATGGCGGCTCTGGGCTGTCGTAGCGGAGACCCCGACGAGGGGACGCGGACCCGGAGCCAACATGGAGCCGGTGGCCTGCCGGTTCCCTCCATTGAGCGGCTGTATTAAATATCATGGGCTTTAGAAAGCGAAATGAAACGCTAGTGACAGCTGGCCGCGCGCTGTCTCAGGTTAACGTAAATAAGTAAACACAGGGGAGGTGGAGGTGGAGGTGGAGGTGGGTGACATACATTAAAACTACTGGCTCTGCTGTTAAAGGTTCTCCACATTCATAGAAATACTGAGGAAACTCAGCTAAGGGTCGATTTCCTGACGCTCTGCAGAGGATGTTTACACATTAACAGGTTTCCTATTAAACAACAGACGCACAAAACTCCACACACTGAAAGATGAACATTTCCTTTAATCACAAACTGAGGTAAATACATAAAAAACAGCTGAAAAATGTACAAAGACACACTCGAGCATCGACATTTACAAACATCCAGCTCCAGCTCAGGAGCACAATCAGTCCAGATGTCTTCGGCTGCCACGCGGGAGTCGACACCCCCCCCTTCCCTTCCCTCCCCCCAGAGACCCTCTCATTCCTGGTGATGCACCCTCTTCCCGGTCCGCCGTCGCCTCTGGAACTTGCTGCTCCTCCCGCCTCTGCTTTTGCTCTCCGTGACGCCGTGTCTCCGGTCCGTTTGACGGCCCCGGCCACCTCGGCCTTCCTGCTTCCCTTTCCTGTTCCGCTTGCTGGTGAAGGTGCTCAGCGTCGACGTGAGGGAGCGGATCCTGCGGCGGGGGAGAGGAGACAAAAATAAATGTAAGAGTCAAGAGAGGGTTAGGTAGGTAAGATTACTGCCATTACTGGGTGTGTTTGTCACCAGGGCTGGGTGTGACGGGGTCACACTGAAACATCTGTACTAACAATGTGTTTCTATACTTGGATGTTAAAAGATTAGAGGTCACTGTGGCTACGGTGTCAAATTGACACAGAAGTCTAAACCGCCTACAAGTGTCATTTTAGGTTCACAGCCCCCTCCTCAGTCATTTCTTCTTCTGTGGTGCCCCCTATATATTCTTCTCACCCCTCTAGCCTCCTCCCTTTTGTACAATCGCCCTCAGGGAGACATATACGTGTCACGTTTTAACTGTTCTAATAGTTTTTGTGCCTCTGTTTGTTTTAATCCTCCCTTTTACATCTGTTTCTGTCGTAGGAACATCTGTTTCATTGAGAGATATTTCAGTTTCAAAGCTATTTTGCTTTAAACTAAAATGTTCATCGGTTCCAGATATTTGTTGTATTTCCATCTAGTTTCACATCATTCAGCTCTTTTCTGTCGTCACACTGTTGGAGCTTCTGTCATGTTCTGGATCTCTGCAGAGAGATTTCTAAACCAGAGGATGGAGGAAAGCCTCTGATCGATGATTCGATATCGGATCTTTCAAACGAAGATCAGTTTGAGTTGGAAGACCCTTATCCTATTCTCTAGGACGTGTGATAAATTTGCTGCCGCTCATGTTCAAACGCAGCAACCTGCTAACTGAACAGCTTACTTTTTGTTGACGATTGGATTCCCGGCTTTTTTGGGCATTGCGGCAGTTTCTGTTTTCTCTTCTTCTCCTTCCCCCTTCTCTTCATCCTTTTTCTCCTCATCGGCCTAAAAAAAAGTCAAGAGACACTCAGGCGTTAATTTACTTTTTCATCACCTTAAAGCTCCTTTCTCTCGCAGAGACGTCACAGCAGCATTTAAAACGAACAAGAACGCACGCTGCGGCATCGATTTTTACCTGATGAGCTGCGGGTCCAAGCAGGTGAGCCCCCGACAGGTCCAGATCACTGATGGTCGTCACGGTGACCGTGTGGTTGGGGTGATCGTACTGCATGGACTCCGTCGTGCCGGTTATTGCGTCTTCCAGGTCGTCCTCGGCGTCCTCTGTGACGACAGGAGGGGAAACTTTAAGCGCAGGTTCAGAGACGAGTTAAAAGACCAGAGTGGGACGAGTCAAACTCACCGAGAGCTTCCGTCCTCTCCTTCAGCATCTTCAGGTATTCCTTGTGCCTCTGGAAAGAGACAGACAAAACTAAATACCAGCACCTTTGTTTGTTTTTTAATATCGCTCATACATTCAAGTCGTCTGCCGCTTACTTCTTCTCTGACTCTGATCTGCTCTTCTTTTATTTTCTTTCGGAGTTCATTCACCGCTACTTTCCTCCTTTCCACCTTCCTCTTATGGAAACCTGTCAGATAATCCCTGATGAAGAAGAAGGAAACTTTAATGTGTCTGCATGACAATAATACGGCACATAGGTAATACTGTATATGTATAATGTGAGTCGTAAATAAGTTAAACTGATATGTACAGTATGGTTGTTGAGGTTTATGTCACTCAAAACTAATCTCAAATCAAAACAAATAAACAAATTAACAATATTAGAGCTTATAATAACATATTACAGTTTTAATTTATCCAGACATTGTGCTACAAATAACATATCTTACTAGAAAAACATATTTCTCCATAATAACAACAATAATAATAGTTCTTACAAAGTTAACGCTAACTACTATTAACATTAGAGTACCGGCTAATGCTAGGATGCTAGCTAGCAGCTGTGTAATGTCCTAAATAAAGCGGGATAAACTTACTGTCTGTCTTTGTCGTCAAACATTACGATGCATTTATTTTCTCTTTTCTTGGATCCCGGTTTGAATTTTGCTTTATTGGCCACATTGTTGGGCTTTTTTCTGTTTTTCATGTCGCACACGTGAGTTTACCAGGACTGATTGGAACACTTCCGGCTTCTCTGATCTAACGGGCGCGCCGTCATTTAACTTCGTCCGACGAGGAACCGAGAGCGAAGCGGGACAGGAGGTTCCGGTCATTTCTAACCGTTACGAGATGTTTTGGTTTATTCATGCTCATGTTTTCAATATAAATTATTATTTTACAAGGTATTATTATTTGGTAGTCAATTAAACGTATTTCACGTATTGTTTTGAACAGTTTTATAAATTTGTATTTTTCATAGATTTTATTTTTAATTTTTGTTTTTGAATCAGTTTAGTTTCCAGATATTATAATTAAATTATAAAAATAGAACTATAATATGTATTGATATAATATTAACAGCAAAAACAACAGTAATAATAATAATAATAATAATAATAATATTTAAAATCAATTTTGAATAAACTAGATTAAATGTAATTTCAGTTATCTACATTTTATTTTAAAGTTTTAGTTCTTTTATTTAGGTTTATTTTTTTAATATTCGAGATATTATTATAATTTAACTATAAAAAATATAATTATATTATGTATCCATATAATAATAATAAAAATAATTCAGTTTCTGATTTACTTCAACTAGTTTTACTATTTATTTACCTTTATAAGAATATTAGACGATTCAAAACAATACCGTTTCAATTTTTGTTCCAATACTGTTTTAGTTTCATGCAATGTTTTTTAAATTATTATTTTTAAATCTTTATTTCGTTCAGCCATTTTATTTTCCCTCTTAGTTTATGTTTGGTCTTAGTTTAGTTTCCTCTCATCATAATCAAAACTTTCTATCTTCTTCCTCTATTATCACATTTTCTTACACATTTCAGTTTCCTGACTCCTCTCATAACTCTGTTATGAAACTTCTTCCTGTGTTAGAGCTCTATTATACATGTACTCGCCACTTCATTAGGTACACTAGTGAAACCGTTCTACTTTAACAGTCCTGCACTAAATCTTATCTCCGTGGAGGTTCAGGCGTTCAGCACTCGTTTAAAATAATAATATGATTTAACTGAACATCATAACATCATCATGGAGGAGGATCTAGTTCAGGACTCTTATATTAAATTAGGATGCATCAGTTTTCACTAGCGTCCCTAATGAAGTGTCTGGGGAGAACTACTAGTGTCTCAATCGCGTCTGAAAACAAAACCACACGAAAACTTCACACGGTCGTTATCAGATTTCCACAGACGTTCACACTCGAACCAACGCCCACGCTGACACCAGCCCCCGTCTCTCGTCTCTCAGCGTCGGCGTCTGTTTCACTCGCTCCTAAAACAAACTACACATCGAGACAAGACGACAACGGACGCCCAAACGCGGTCATGTGCTGTTTTATTAGAAAACATCCAAATAAACACAGAAAATAAAACACACAGAGAAGACGACAGAAAAAAGAAAAAAGAAAATAATAATAATAAAGTAACATAATTATAATGAAAGCAAAGGCATTTCTCTCTCTCTTTCCTGCAGGTAAATATTCTCAGTAGATAACAGCTTGGGTTTCACCTGGAAGACAAAATAAAAACATCTGCAAATGTCTATCGTCACACATGAGCTAAATAAAGAGTGATCCTAAAATACCGAGCTAAAAAGTTTACACGAGGGATTTAATAAAATATAAAACATCTTCCTATTGAGAGTTTTTCCGACTCTAGGCTGCGGATAGAAAACATAAAACGACACTCGAGCCCCCGCACAAATAAAACGTTACATTAAATAAAAAAAAGGATCAGAAACGGGAATGACGGGAAAAGAAAACAGATTTTCACAGAGATATTTTTTTTTTGTTGTTGTTTTTAAACGTCACACGAAGGCCATTTCGACTTCGACTGAGACGTGAAAAAGCCAAATTCTGAGTCGTTTCATCTTGAAAAGCGTCACTTAGGGTTCAAACCATCAGATTTATACTTAAAGCCGAGGCTGCAGCAGGAGGAGACATCGTCGGGGGGTATGACCTCTGACCTACGCGGCTCTCCAGGTCAGACTACAAAGATCCTGCTCTCTCCTCTGAAGCCGCTATTAAGAACTTCCTGTTTAATCTATATACAACCTATGTACAATCACATTGTGAGTTTCGAACGCAATAATCTGTATCCCGTGCGCGTTTGTGTGTGATTAGGCCATCGCTGCTTCCCTCTTGTCGTTTAGATAACCCTCCAATCAAACTGAAGCACGTTTTTAATCAGAGCGTCGCCTCCAAATTCGGACTCGGTGCTTTCGGCGTCTTGTTTTTGCTGCACGGTACAATGCTGGCATTGTACAGTGTTTGAGGTAGATAAGAAGAGACACTACTCAGCACTGTACGGTTAAAAAGCAAACAAAAAGCAATCAGTGTGCACCCTGCAGCCAGGCCTGCTACGTACTGTAAAGCCCTTAAACTGAAGCAGAATAAAACGAGACGTTAACTTATTGCAGCACTCACGTCTGCCGGGCGCCAGTAATGATTGTACAGATCAGTAATCCTAGAGCTAATCAATGCACGGCTGCACTGCATGGTCCCTTTTCCCTTTTTGTTGGGGGGGCGGGGTGTGGGTTTGTTTCACCTGATTTTCCCCTCATTGTGTAGCATTGTTTTAAAACGAGGCGGTGTAGTAACCACTAGTGACCAGAAGGTGGGGTGATTGTGCAGCAACAAGTAAGCATTAAACCTGCAGGAGGAAAACAAAAACAAAACATCTGCTGCCCCTCCACTCGATGTGTGTGAGTAGCTAAAGGATTACGAGGAGCTCGGTTAGCCCCTCTAGGAGGCGGCGATGGTGGTGCCCCCGCTGAGACGCAGCAGGATCTGCTGGCAGTCCTGCAGGGAGCGGCGGTCCCCCACCCGCTCCAGGGTGCGCTTGGCCTCGGCCAGCAGGCGAGCTCGGTGTCCCGGCGGCGTCAGCAGAGGCATGGGCAGGTGGCGGCAGGCGAGCAGGATGGCGTGAGCCCTCTCTCTCTCGCCGAGGACGCACTCGCCTTCGCGCAGAGAGGCGGGGAAAAGAGGAAAAGATTAGAGTTCATAAACTGAGCTCCTGAACTTTTAACGTGTCTGTGAATGAGTCTAAATTACCGGCGGTGTAGGAGTTCTGTGGCCGCCGTCGGAGGTTGTGCTCCAGCAGCTGGTGGGTCCTCGTGGGACTGGCGCCGGCCATGAGCCTCACCGTGGTCTCGTGAAGGAACACCTGAGCTCAAGAAAACACAACACCTGCGGTCAGCGTCGAGTATTTACAGACGCTAAAAGAGCGTTTCCCTCCTCGCGCACTACTCCATCAGCTCAAACTAAACCAGATGCTTCTCGGAGCCTTAAACGTCAAAACATAACAAACGACGCTGGATGTTAAAGACCTTCTGGCTGCCTCCAGTAAATCTTAGCGCGATTGATGATCTGTCAGAGCGCGGTGAAGCGGCGGCGGCGGCAGCTGCCAGCAGAGATGGAGAATAACCGTGAACGGGATTAGCAGCCGGCTTATAGCGAGAGGAGCGGAGAGTTTTCAAAGAACGTGGTTAAAAGGAAACACGAGGAGGTGATTTACTGGTTTCTGGAATGAATCCGTTCTGTCTGAGCGTGTTTTTGCTAAAGGCGGGGTAAGCGTCAGGTTGAGGAGTTTCCAGGAGAAGCAAGAAGCGAACAACCAGCGTCTTGTTTCGTCTCCTCCTGAATCAGAGTGCGTGTCTGTACCTTGTGTTGCGCCTGTCTGTAGCACTGGGTCAGCTTCCTGAGTGCGCTGAGGTCCCTCTGAAAACCAGCCAGCTGGGACCCGGGAGCCGGACCCGGTTCTCCGTTACTGCTGCTGGCTCGCTGCCACAGGCTGGTCCTCAACGTCAGCAGAAGGTCACAGACCAGGAGCTCGACCCCCTTGAAGGTTAAAACAAAGAAAGAAAGAAAAATAAGGAGCTGTTTGGTGAGAAGTTTAATTTAAAGCTGTTGAATTAAAAGTGACCCCGGCCCGTCACCATCAGCCGACCTCCACCTTCACCGTGATCCAGAAATCAAAACAGCTACACCCCCCGCCCGCCGCCCGATGTTCATTGCAGATTAAAGTGAAGCGTCGGGGTGTGTAGCGGGCGCGTGCAGATCGGGGAGGCCTCTGTGCTGCACTGCAGACACATTGCACTCGGCTTCAGGATCATGCAATGCAACTACAATGCACCACAGCCACCTCCTGCCACCCACACTGTGCACACACACACACAGCCCCATACCAACCAGCAGGCCACGACCCCCCCCAACCACCACCACCACCGATCCCGACCGAGCATGCAGTGACTTCAACGTGTCGGGATAATCTGATTTGAAACATGCACCGCACGTGTCCCAGAAAGAAGGAAGCGGATCTTAAGAGTAAATGAGTTTCTTTGTACCTTGTCGAGCCAGTTTCCAGACTGGGTGAGCGGCACCGAGATGCTGGAGCGCAGGTAGCTGCTGGCTCTGTCACAGTGGGACAGGCAGGCTACGGCCCCGTCTCCCTTCAGAGGGGACAGGCTCATCTGAACCGCCTTGCAGAGAAGGAGCACAGTCTTGGGCATCGGGTGGCTGGAAAAAACGTGGGACAGAGAATTATTAACGGGTTGTTTTTACCTTTGCATCTGCATATCTGGCACAAGAACTCTGGACAAGAACAAAGCAGTCTGAGTTTTGGTGACATTAGAGGCGGGTGAAAACAACATGTGAACCACAGGAGGGCGCCGTTCATACGGACACAGAAGGCAGCATGGGTAACAACTGAACTAGATCAGGTCTGCTGCATCGCATCCTTTACTTTACGTTTTGCGATTTGTTTCCTGTCACTTACTCGAGCATGTGCAGAGCCCTCGGCATCCGCTCCGCCTCAGACAGCAGAGACCTCACCGCGGCGTCATCGCCCTGCAGCCAGTGCACGGCGGCCTTCAGGACCAGAGCCCACCAGCGACTCACGGGGTCTCCCACTGCCGGTCGAGAAGGAAAGGAGCCATGAATTACAACTGTAGCTACTGGAAGACAAACTGGCTGTAGTGAGAAGAAGCGTGGGTTAAAAGCATAGACTGTATATAAATATGGACAATGCATCCCCACTTCCTTGCACTGGCTAAACTGACGCTATTTTCCCGGGGATATGGGCGGCGCCATCTTGCAGCTTTGGAACCAGAGTCTGGAGCCACGTTATTGATGCCCCGCCCACAAATCCTCCAGACTCACTCGCGTTTTTGTTTATTTAATGCTACGCTCTGCTCTACCTCCACCAGTTAGAAGGAAATTTTGGATTATACACTGTACTTTTCTTTTTTACAACTCTCACGATCTCATGGGACACTTTACGGAGCGGACCGGTTGTCGCCATTATGTCACATGATGTTTCTATAGCTTCAAATAGCTAACTGAAACGAAACTTATCCAAAAAATTACACTAAAATGACAGAAAACATCTTTTAGTTTGGCTTCACTCTAGAGGAGCGGCTCCACCCTCCATCTCTACACAGCTTATGGTCTAAACCCGATCATATAAATGTCCATTGTGTGGCGAGACTGTAGTTAATTAACAACGATGAAACCGGATCCACAAATCGATGCCTTCGTGCGTCATCTGTCACCAAATCCATTCATTCACTAATTCAGGTCAGTCAGAGAGCCATCTGGTTAATCTCGATGCCTCTTGCTTAAACAAACATCGATTATGATTCACAGACAAGGCTGCTTCCTGTGATTCATACCTGGGACGGTGGTGTGATTGGGAGGAGTCGAGAACGGGGGAGGAGGGGAAGGAGAGTCCTCCGTGCAGCTGTTCAACAACTGGAGGAATTCGAGGGCACTGGAAAACTCCCTGAAACAGTCAGAGAAATATAAATATAGGAATCGATGTTTGTGCATTGAGGGGGCAGAGCTCCTCTTTAGCAGCAGCGTTCATGACTCACCCAGATTCGTTCTTTTGCCGGGTGCCTGCGTCTGAGTCGCTCTGCGGCTGAATGAGGCTGTGGACGGCTCTCTCTAGGAGCTTCCTGCAGAAACAGCGGTGCAGCTGGGCGATGGGGTCGGCTGCAGGAGAACAGAGCGGAGGAGAACACTTCCTTTAAAGCCAACTCACAGAGAACCAAGGCACAAAGCTATCTGATTGTTGAATAACTTTAATTTAAATCAAGTTTTTACTGTTGTCTGATCTTAAAATGCAATTATCTGCATCTAAATGTGTCTTTAGGCCGTCGTTGGTTGGTTAAGTCTCTGAAATTAACTCATCTGCAAGAGCGTATTTGCAGCAGAGACGTCAAAAAATATAAAATATTTAATCAAAATCAGTTGCAAGGTAACATCGTACATTTTTTTAAAAAGATTTTTAGACCGTTTCTTTGATCAACCTCATCTCACAGAGAACGAAGGGATAGATTGCTGAATAATTCAGAGCACTTAGAACATCTGAATCAGGTTGTAATGTACAGGGTGTCGGCTTCTGCTGAAATAAAGCGGGTTATTGGCGTCTGAAGTCAGGTGATCCGACGCTGAAGCTTGGTTTATACTCCTGCAGCCTACGCCGGAGAAAGGATTTTATACGTGTCAGCATTGTTCTGTAATTACGCCAATAAAACGCCAGGCAGCGACTAATCAGCTGTGTTATGAAAATAGAAGAAGACGCCTCAGTTTGCAGGAGGACCAATCACGTGCACGTCAGGTTACGCCATAGGTTAGGGACAATAAACTGAGCTTTAGTACAACCGAGGAATATAAAAAGACAAGCTGTATTTATATTTGTTAGTTTATATGTCGAGGTCAGTGTCAGTAACTAAATATATTGGATGTTCTAGTCCAAGGGTGGCAAGATAGGGCCCCAGCCCGCCAGAGAGTCCGATCTGGAAAATTACACAGAAGATTTGAATAAAGCTGCTGCTGCTGTTCCTGATTTGTCCACTAGGGGCAGCACTGTTTTAGTCAGAGTAGCGAACAGGACACAACACCCAGAACTAAACCGCAGACTGGGCCGTACGTGTCCTAATCTGATCTCCAGCATTTTTTTTGGTTTCATTAACGTACCCGGGTCCCTCTGAGAAGTGAACACGCCGTCGCTGCTCTCCGATTTCACCGACCACTCGCAGCTCAGGAAGAACTGCCTTCCCAGCGGAGTGAAGAGCCAGCGCAGGCAGTCGGGGATCGTCTTTGTGTCTGACTGGCTGGCAACGCTCTCTGCGCAGCCCAGCAGGTACGCCTGGAAGACAAACACGCACATGATGGATGAGACGCTTTTTAGTTTTATCTGTAGCGATGGTAATGGTAGTGGGGCGGGGCTCGTACGGGAAGACAGGAGAGATGGTGTCCCAGGACGGTGCGCAGGGCTGTCGCGGCGGTGACGTAGATCTGGGCGAGCTGCGCGGGGGCCATCTTGCCTTGGGCGCTCTCGCTGAGGTTGACGGCGCTCAGAGACATAGACAAAGCCCACAGGCTGCTGCGCTGAGGCAGCTTCCCTGCAGAGACGCGACAGACGTTCAGGTCTTCTCGCCGCGTCAACGTGGAACGTGTCTGAGGAAACGTTTGTTCTCGACACTCACCTGTGAGCTGCAGCTGGCTCAGCCGGTGGTAAACCAGAGCGGCGTCCCTCGCGCTGGTCCTCGCCTCCTCCCCTTCGTGTTTTCCCCCGACCTGGTGAACCAGCCAGCCCAGAGGAGTCGGACGATGCAGGCAGTAGCGAATCACGTTCCAGGAGAGCGAGCAGACCAGGTCCAGGCTGGTGGAGGGGAGCGCTCTCGTCAGGACAGACAGGCACGTCTCTAAACTGGACATCGCTGCCGTGTAATCTCCCTGCAGGCGAGAGGGAGGGAGACACTGTTCAGTATTCACTACAGACTGAGAGGGGAAGGAAGTTGAGGAAGTTGAGGAAGTTGAGGAGGTCACGACTCAGATATGAAGAAGATTTGAGCGAATGCTTCTCGTTTTTCATTTTTATCGTTTTCATCTGAAAACTCTGATATTTTCACAACATGATTTCAAATAAATAGACTGTAGACCAACTGATCAGCGTGATTGACTAGCTTACTAGCCTCCTAGCTAACAGTAGCTATTCCTAGCCCCATGGCTACCAGTAGCTCGTCCTAGCCTCCCAGCTAACAGTAGCTCTTCCGAGCCTCCTAGCTAACAGTAGCTCTTCCTAGCCTCCTAGCTAACAGTAGCTCTTCCTAGCCTCCTAGCTAACAGTAGCTCTTCCTAGCCTCCTAGCTACCAGTAGCTCGTCCTAGCCTCCCAGCTAACAGTAGCGTTTCCTAGCCTCCTAGCTAACAGTAGCTCTTCCTAGCCTCCCAGCTAACAGTAGCTCTTCCTAGCCTCCTAGCTACCAGTAGCTCGTCCTAGCCTCCCAGCTAACAGTAGCGTTTCCTAGCCTCCTAGCTAACAGTAGCTCGTCCTAGCCTCCCAGCTAACAGTACCTCTTCCTAGCCTCCTAGCTACCAGTAGCTCGTCCTAGCCTCCCAGCTAACAGTAGCTCGTCCTAGCCTCCCAGCTAACAGTACCTCTTCCTAGCCTCCTAGCCTCCCAGCTAACAGCAGCTCTTCACACATTCCAAGCTTCCCGGCTAACAGTAGGTCTTCTTAGACTCTTAGTCTCCCAGCTAATAGTAGCTCTCCATAGCTTGATAGCCCCCCAGCTAACAATTGCTCTAGCTTCCTAGCTTCCCAGATAACAGTAGCTCTTCCTAGCTTCCTAGCCTCCTGCCTAATAATAGCTCTTCCTCGTTCCTAGTCTCCCAGCTAACAGTAGCTCTTCCTAGCTTCCCCTTCTAATAATAGCTCTTCCTAGCTTCCCAGCTAACTGTAGCTCTTCCTAGCTTCACAGCTAACACTAGCTCTTCATAGCTTCCTAGCCTCCTGCCTAATAATAGCTCTTCCTAGTTCCTAGCCTCTCAGCTAACAGTATCTTCTCCTGTTTCCTCTTTTTAAATTATAAATACAAACTTCTGCCACCTGCTGGTATGAAGGGTTATTTCCTTTAATGAAGAGTTTTTTAGAAACTTGACCCCAGAGCTGATCCGTACTCACCCTGTTGAGATGCAGGTCTGCTTGTTTGCGGTGCCTCCAGAAGGACACGGATTTTGGCGAGTGAAGGGGCGTGACGGGCTCCCACAGGTACAGCACCCTGACACAGCCCCACACCGCTCCCACGCCGCTCAGCACCCACACCATCACCCACGGCAACAGGCATCGCAGCCAAGACGCTGGAAGACAAGGAGAAATTAATAATGAGGCGACGTGTGAGATGATTTTGGGGAATACGCAGCATTTATAGAGTCGCCAGTGCTCACCGAAGTCCTGAGTGTGGGTCGGAAACCAGACAAGCGTTCTAGACGGGCCGTGGCCTGTGGACAGGCTGGGGGTCCCTGACGCCTCGGAGCCCAGCAGAGAGGGCAGAGGGTTTAGGGAGAGGCAGAAAAAGGTCAGGGCACAGAGGAGCAGTCGAGAACCGTCCATCACTCCAACGGAGGAGGGAGAACCTGGCTCACTCTTCAGCTGAAAGAAAAGCAGTTTAACTGTTAGAGTGATCATCAAATCAGGAAGGTTGGTGTAGCTTCCAGGTGAGCGTCTGTGTAAGTAACCCTGACTTCATGTGCGTTACCTGATCATGATCCAGCAGAGGGCTGCCTGGCTCCGAGTCGACGCAGTACGGAGAGAACTGGTGAGGGGAACCAGAACCAGAGTCTGAGGCCGGCGGGGACATCATGACTACTTCCTGTTTGAGCTCCACGTCTTCGGACAGCGTCACGGGCTCTGTTTGCAGACAAACAAAGAGAAGAAGAAACTCAAACAGCCGTAAACCATGATCTGCACACAGCTGTAGGGGATGTAAGAGACTTACTGTTCTTCTGGTTGGCCATCTTAAGGGCCAGGTTCTCCTGCCGCAGCTTGTGGTTGACCTGCTGCAGGTACTTTATGTAGTCGATGGCCTTCCTCAGCACTCCTGACTTGTGCATCTGAGAAGAAACACGCATGTTTTAGTTTTATTAATGACACTAAACAGTTAATATTTTCTTCTTGCTGTGCTGACTTGCTAACCTTCGCGTCGTTGCCCATGACCAGATCTCTGAGCTCCACGATCTTGTCGTTGATGGACGACCGGTACCTCTTCTCGATGATGTTGTGGGTCGTCCTCCTCTCGCCCTCCTTCACAACCCCTCCCGGTCCGATCACAACTCCTCCTCCTCCTCCTCCTCCTGCCAACGTCATCTGGCTCTGCTCCATGCTCGTCCTGACTCCGTTCGGACAGTGCGGCGAGCCTTGCTGTAGATGCTTGATGGGCAGCTTGTCTCCTCCTCCTCCCATCATGACAGGGACGGTGGTCAGGATGTTGCTGCTCATCAGGGTCTAAGGACATGAATCGGATGCGGTGCGTGAGTTTTAAAGTGAAGCACTAACACGGTGTTGAATATCTTTAATCTGAGCTGCGTTACCGGGACTTGCAGGGCCGTGTTCTGGATGGGCGTGGTCAGGGTGGTGATCCCCGTGGGGCTCTGCATGGTGGACAGCACCTGTGTCCCGTCTGGTTTGAGTGTGGTGAGAACCAACGAGTCCGTCTTCAGGATCTGAGGCTGCTGCACCAGAACCTGACCAAAACCAAAAGACGTTAAATATCAGTACGTCAGGTTTGCTGGAAAAGTTGTGTCTCATTTTTTTATCAGTCACAGCTATGAGGTTACTTACAGGTAGTTGCTGCATCTGCTGTTGCATGGCGTGGACTGTGGTGGGCGCCGTGGAGAGCGTCTGGATGGTATGACCGCCCTGGGTCAGAACGCGCTGGTGCTGAATGGTCACGGGCTGCAGCTGTTGAGACGTCATGATGCCCTGCATCTGTGGTTGGAGGACTGAAGCGACCAGAGACGGAGAACACAGTTACATTCCTGCGACAACATATGACTCTTTAAAAATCTCATCCTCATCAGTCGTCACCTTGGAAACTAGGAGCGGGGCTCTGGTGGCAGATGACGGGGTTCTGGATGAAGCGCGACTGCCCGCCGTTGGAGGTGATCATCACAGTTTGGGCCTGCGTCTGGATGGGCAGGGGCGCCTGGCTGTGGGTCTGGACCAGGGTGTGGACCGGGAAGTTCTGGGTCTGCATGGGGATGGCCTGGGTGTGCATCTGCAAGTGAGACAACATCCACACCAATGAATGCCAGGTCCAAAAGTTCCCCAGCAGAACATTAAATCGGCACAAGGTGGTAAATGTTGTTTACTTCTCCTGTCAGTGGTCATAATGTTGTGGCTGATCGTTACCTGGATGGTGGGCTGGGCCATCTGCTGAGGCTGAGGCTGGATGGGCTGGACCACCTGAGGCCGTGGCTGAAGGAGCGGAGGGCTGCGGGTCACCTGCTGCTGCTGCTGCTGCTGCTGCTGCTGCAGCGACGAGGTGATGGGGGAGGGCGTCTGCACGGGTGTGAGAGGAGGGGTGAGGGGCACGGACTGGGGCGACAGTGACTGGGAGGGGGCCAGGCCGAGTTTGGGGCTCTGGTAGGAGGCGGCGACGACGGTGGGGGTGGCGGTTAGAGTCTGGGGGGCTTGAGGGGTCTGGATGGTCGGTTGTGGGGTGGCGGCGGTGCCCCCGGTAATCTGGTCCTCAAACAAGTCGGGGAAGTCGCCCGCCTGGTTGCTGACGAACTGCAGCATCTCTGAAAAAACATAAAATAAATGGACTTGATTAATTAAACGACATAGAACAGGAAGTTAGACGAGTTAAGACTGTTACAGACTCAGCGAGAAGCAAGAAATTTGTTCTCGCAGCTTGTTCTCGACACGTCAAACGGGCAGAACTTTGTTCTCACTTGGTGTTCGGCAACTATTCTCTGATTGGTCAGAAATTGGAAGTGGGCGTGGCCACTCTATGAGCTCAAAGATGCTAATATTAGCAGTGTCAGCGCTAATCTCTCCTGAATGCTGAATGAACGGCGTGATCCGACGGACACGGTCGTCAAAACAACATGGCCGACATCCAAACATAATAAGAAAAGTGCCTCTTGTCGTTTGCCTCCCGCATCTCCCACAATGCTTAGCGCGTGTGATGTATGCTCCAGTGGGAGGAGCCTATGAGGACTTCCTCAGAGTTCTGTACTTGAATTTCTCGTGAAGTATAAATGACCTGTTCTTGTTCTTGCAGCACTGGGAGCAAGAACAAATTTCTTGCGGAGTATAAATGACCTGTTCTTGTTCTTGCAGCACTGGGAGCAAGAACAAATTTCTCGTGGAGTATAAATGACCTGTTCTTGTTCTTGCAGCACTAGGAGCAAGAATAAATTTCTTGTGGCGTATAAATGACGTTCTTGTTCTTGCAGCACTAGGAGCAAGAGCAAAATTTCTTGTGGAGTATAAATGACCTGTTCTTGTTCTTGCAGCACTAGGAGCAAGAATAAATTTCTTGTGGAGTATGTAACAAGCTTTAATAGAGTTGTGTCACTCAGGGAAAAGAGCCAGTCGTGTGACGACACCCACAGATGAACATTTACATCAACAACGATGATGACTTGTTTGTCTTTGAGCTCCGTCCTTGACCGCTGACCGGTGCAACAATAACACTGGATAATAATGCATTAATTTAACACGGTTAGGTAAGTTAGCCTCAGCGTAGATCTGGCTGAGATGTGTGAAGGCTGTTTATTGCCAACAGATAAGAGCTTCACGGTCCGACCTTGACATAAAACTTCTCCGCTCCACACACAGCTCGGGCCGAGCTACTGTTCTTGCTCATAAATCAGTAAAAAGAAGCCTTCAAAACGCGCAGCCTTGAAAATGCGTGTTGAAATCTCACCGATGGCCCTGAAACAGAACGGGGACGAAGGCAGCTCTGACAGAACAGATAGATAAACGATGATGGATGTGAACTGACTGTCGTACATTAAAAACTAGAGCTGGGTATCGCTGCTGATTTCCTGAATCAATCTGATTTGGATTCACAGGCTCCTGATTTGATTCAATATCGATTCATTTAGAGATATTTTCCCTCTAGTTTCACATCTTTCATCGTTTTTTTTTTTTTTTTTTTTTTTTTTTTTTAAATCTTATCAGCTTTCAGTCATTAGGTTTGGTTGTAGCGTCTCACAAGACCCAAGATCTCTAACAAGAAGATGCAGGAAAAAGGTCTTTCTGAGCGTCTCTATGACAGATGTATCGTTAGCCTCGTAGCATAATTGCCTAAGTCATATTTTAACGTTTTCGGAAAACAAGAAAAAAACCCAATTTTTAGCAAGCACATTGGTATTTTTTAATAATATTGTAACAGTGGCCAAAAAATGACATTATGCTATTATGCTATGAGGCTAACGGCTCGTTATCTGGTCGGCCTCAAGCAGACGGGTCCCTCCATATGAGCTTAAGGCTCTGCTCAAGGTTTCTTCCTGTTAGAAGGGAGATCTTTTTTTTTTTTTGCCACCGCCGCCTTCATGCTTGCTCCGAGGGTTTCAGACCGGATTTTGTAAAGCGTTTTTAGACAATTTGTACCGTTATTGAGGCTACATCAATAAAATTGAATTGAAATTTTTAATAAGATAGGTGTAGGCAGAAAACAAAAGCAGAAAAACGTTGGCTTTATAACGGTTTACCCAGCAGATAAACTCCAACTCCATTGTTTGCAAAAAGTACTGGACATGAAGCTGAAAATTTAAATATATAAGATAAGAAAAACCTTTATTAGTCCCACAATGGGGAAATTGCAGAAATGATCTACCAGGAGTGGGGTTCGAACCCACGCGGACATATGTCCATTGGATCTTAAGTCCAACGCCTTAACCACTCGGTCAATAATAATGATATAAAAAGAGCACAGGTCTGGGTTTTAACGATCCTGCAGGACTTTTGAACTACAAGACACTGAACAACAGCCTTCTGTGTAGCTGAAGAATCCCCGGTCGATCAACGTCACTGATAGAGGATATGGCTTCACCTCTCAGGGACACAGAAATGTCAATGACTACAGACTGCAGCCTTGAACTTAGTCCCGCAACAACAACAGACAATCCAACAGGCGCCGTTTATTGACAGTTAGAAAGAAAGAGACTCGCTCAAATCCCCAGCAACACCCCGACCGATAAGATCCAGAGGCACAAACAGGCTCTGCGACCTACGGCTGAGTTTGTGTTATCGTCTGCACATACCTTCGTTATTTCTGTTGTTACGCAATTTCATGGCTATAAAAATTATTTGGGTTCCAACGGTTCAGACCGTAAAGGACGGTAAAACCAATGGTCTGTGAAGGTTCTCAGTCATCCAGGTCATGGTGTATCCAACAAAGGTTCAAATAAAAAGCAACTGGACTTGTAGAGTTTTTTTGAGAAGACGTTTCACCACTCATCCAAGAAAGTTCTTTTAGGAGGAGTTCCTATTTAAACCTCAGACTTCCCACCAGTCCCCTAGAACTGAAGAAGCTACTCGGATGAAACGTCTTCTCTAAAAACTCTACAAGTCCAGTTGCCTTTTTTGTGAACCTTTGTTGGATAATGGTGGTAGTTATATATGTATATATTTCTTTGGCCAACCAATGTTCTGGTGCATTTCAAATAACAGAAAACTGGTTCGGCTTCAGTTCAGGAACCATTGGACCAATTGCTAGTGTTGGAAGATCTAGTGGATTTGAATTTTGCTTTGCAGGTAGAACTGGAGTCGGGAGGGCGAAGAAATTTTGGGATCATTCTGGTGGTTTTGGATGATTTTCACTTTGTATTTTTATGGCTCAATCAATCTATGTGGTTAAAGTACTAAACAAAACATCAATCTAATGTTTTAGGAGATAGCCAATAGGTCTTTCATTCACGGTTTGGGCTGGAAACCATCAGTAGACGCATTTAGACCCCAGACAGGCGGCTAATCTTTGGTTAAACTCAACAAGTGTCCGTATAGACGTTAAACATTCACATTTTAGAATAAGTAGGTATTTGTTTCCTATTGGTTTTTACTACACACCGAGAAATTACGCCCAGTGTCATCACTCCCACCAGGATCTGACTAATATCTGGTTTTATAGCTTCCGCACCGACCGATTTATGACTGATATGCCATAAACAGGCGAGGACAGCAGCTCTTTTGTTGGTCAGCTAGCTAGCACACACACACACATATAATATATTTATATATATATGTATGTATGTATGAAGGCAGACACATTAGACCACGTGCTTGTGCACCTCCATGGGGGGCAAACTGTTAGTGGCAGATGGGACAAAGCCGTCCTGAGCCCCCTGAGCTTCAGACAAGCTGACACAAAGGGTAAATCCATCAAAGGGGGGACAGTTTCCAAGGCTGCAAAGCAAAAAGGTTACGTAACAAGAGCTTCAATGGCTAAGAGAATAACTGGGAGAGGAACGGTGGTCTACGCGAATACAGGATCAGATGCCAGAGATGTCTTCACACTCAAAGAATTAACGATTTAAGTTTAAAATCCCTAATCTGCACCAGACCAGAAAACGTAACGCGTCTGTGCGGCAGCTCGCCTGTGAATTCATCAGTCAGACCTCAGTTGTCACTTCTCTTCCACACAATCGGTACATTCCTCTCTTTTGACACAATGATTAAGTGGGATTACATAACCGCGGCCGGGGCCCGCGCCGTCTGCTCGTTCTGTCTGCGGGGGACATTTGAAATGGGGAGAATAAACACCAGATTCAGGTTTAACGAGTGTGTGTGTGTGTGTGTGTACGGTGTCGGTTTCGGCCATAGCTGGGCTCATGGAACCTGGGGTTACAATATGTGACCAACACGAGCTGCAGGCAGCAACAGGAGAAGGTTAGCTGGCTGTTAACAAGGATCTTTAGGGTCAGAGATGTGTGGAGCGTAAAATAGTCGGACATTTGATGCATTTAAACAATGAAGTAATCCATTCTAATAGGATGTAGGACTGTAGTATACATAATACTACATTTTCTCAGCAAGAAAACACATGCCCTGGGAATATTTAGGCGTGAATATGAGCCGTTATGTTGCAACTACCTGTTCATTAGGCACACCTGTCCTGCACTAAAACTCAGCTTCATGAAGGCTCTGGTATTCAGCATTTCTTTAAAATAACAGAGAGATGTTGATTTAACCGTGTTTGCATTTTGGAGGGTTTGGTTTGTGGAACTATTGAACTGTAGTGTGTCGTACTGAAATACTCGCATCCCACATGTAAGTACTTGTAGAAGTGGTATCAGTGAAAAGAAAAGAGTAGTCTCCTAAAACTCCACACACACCACCCAAACACACTCGTCCGTCCAGTCTGGTGACTTCAGTAAAATTCCGCCCTAATGGAAATCTGGTGACTCTGCAACCGGCCGACGTTAAAACTCTGCTCTTTCACCGCGAGCCAAGGGATGAAACTTGTTTTCACAGCGGGCAGATTGGACGAGGGACGCCGTTTGTCCCATAGCCACGAGCCCGGAGAGAGGGCGAACGGCATCGTCACAGGGGATGCGGCGTCCCAGTTAGTTCTGCAGAGCGAAAAGCTGGTGGGAGATGCTGAGGTAGAAAAGCTTTATTACGTTCCACTAAAGAAGAAAATAGACAAACAGTTGAGTGGGGCTGTCAGCTTCCTGATCTCTACACACCTGTGCGTCACGGAAAGGACGATACACTCTGCAAACCACAACTAATTTTACACTCGAGTTTTTATAGAGACACAAAGGACTGATAACAACCTGTAGTGGAAGACGCATTTAAGGCCTTTAAGTTAAAAATAAACGTATTATCATATAAATATCAAGTTCCTGAAACACCTGAAAGCACTCGTAACGCAAAATACACAAATATATTTTATTATTAGGTTTTAATTAATGGTTAATTCACGTGTTCATCACTTTAATGTTAAAGCTGGAGCTTATTCTTGTTGCAGAGTTTCTTCCGCTCCCACAGGACCGACTACGTTTACGCTTATCTCATGAAATTAACTCATCATTTTTTATTTTTTTACTCTTTTCCTCCGTCTTTAAATAGTATTCCTTCGTACTGTGCAAACTCCCTGCACGATCAGGCCCAAGAACAAACAGCCCAATTCTCCTATAATAATATTTGATTTGTCTCAAAGTGCAGCACTCGTAGTGGAGTCGCCAGCATTCACGATTATTCACGATTTTCCGCACCTCTTCTACCTTGTGTTTTTTCATTTCACTCCACTTTAGTTCAGTCCAACAAATACAGATAAATATATATATATTTTGTATTTTGCATATAATCTCTATTTCTTGTCCTGCTCCTGTGACATTTACATCTTTTTGCAATTTACAGTTAATTTAATCCCTTCAGGGTAACTTAATCCAGGATGATATAGCACAATGTGGTAGCTCATTTATAATTTACGCTAATGATGTAAAAGAATTAGTGGCAATGTTTGCCTCAGGTATTTAGAGGAGCAGAAGAAGAAAGTGGAACAACATGAGTCAGTGTTAGGACAAATAATTGTTTGACACCTGACGTGACAGATGCTCATCAGCTAATTTGAACAATGCAAATTTTTAGGAAAAGCAAACTTAGCTTAGTTTAGATTAAGCAAATAAAAACAGGTTTAAATGGTATTGTTTTGATGTCACTAACACTAAACGAGTTGCGGTGAATGTGTGTGGACTAAAATATCACCCTCATCTCCACACTAGCTGCATTCAGGATGTTAAAAGTCTAATAAAACACATTAAACTTGTGTTTGTGTTTGTGCAGCTGCTGTCACCAGAGCAGCTCGAGACCTTCCGCTCGAGGATGAGCAGTGGACGGACCAAAACGGAAACAAGACAACCTCAAACAAACACTTAACGCGGTTAGAAGAAGTAGTTTGTTCTTGTTTTCTTTACCGTCAATGTCTCCCAGGGTGAATTCATCCCCTAATTCCGATAAAGTCGACTCCATGCCCTCCATCGCGGAGGAGTACTCTCCGGTGTCCATCCCGTCTGTCAGCGGCTCGCCTCTCCGGTTGTCACCGAAGGGCTCGCTGGAAGAGGAGGAGGAGGAGGAGGAGAAGAAGGAAGGGGGGGTGAAGGGAAACTCCGAGCCGCTCGGAAACGCCTCAAACTCGCTTATCTACTCCTTAAACGCTCCTTTATTCCGGAACAGCCGCAAAAAACAACACGGGAACCTCGAGAGAGGCCGCCTTCTACGTCAATAAACCCATTCACACAGATTTGTGTTTAAGGCGACGCCATCTTTGTTTTCGACGCTCCTTACGTCACTCCCAAACAGACTCGCTGGGCCACGGCGCGCTCCGATTGGCTGCCGGCGGGCCGTTCTTGTCATGAGACCAGGCGCCGCCGGCCAATGGGAGGCCCGCGTTCGCTGTGGTCTGATAGTACGTCAAGCATCAGAAGCTTCTGTGTCATTTGAATAAACCGCGCCCCCTATCTTCATGAAAGGAAGGCGACATCATCAGACGCTTTTAGCTCCGTGGAAATAACGACGGGAGGAAAACAAGTCTGTTATTCTGAAGACAGGGCCATTCAGACACCTTTTAACGGTATTATAAACAAGGTGCCCTGTTATATAATATATTAAATATGGTTTAAAATGCAATTAAATACACAAATTACAACAATAACTGTCCAAAAAGTACTTATAAGTATAAATAAATATACAAAAAAGAACAGGATCTCAATAATTTTTAAATGTGGCACTACTTTACAATAAAAATCATGCATTCAAACTTATTAAATAAGTATTTAACTTGTTGAATATGCTTTAAATAAGCATGTAAGAAATAAAAAATGTGTCATGTGTTCCTAATACAACCACAGCTGCAAGAAAAAGTATGTGAGCCCTTTAGGATTGCTTGGATTTCTGCACAAATTCATCACTAAACATGTTCTGATCTGCGTCTAAGTCACAACAGTACACAAACACACTGTGTTTTCATGTTTTTATCGAACACAACATGTAAACGTTCACGGTGCAGGGTGGAAAAAGCACGTGAACCTTTGGATTTCAGCAACTGTTTGACCCTGATTAGGCAGCAGTGACCTCAGACCTCAGACCTGCACAAAGGGTCAAGAGGAATCGTGGACAGTTCCTCTTTGCGCAACTGTTTCAGTTCAGCGATATTCTTGGGATGCCTGGCTCGAGGTCACGCCGCGGCATCTCTTTCGGGTTGAGGTCAGGACTCGGAAGGCGTGTTTTCTTCTGTTGAAGGCGGTTTGTTGTTGATTTACTTCTACGCTTTGGGTCGTTGTCCTGTTGCATCACCCATCCTCTGTTGAGTTTCAGTTGGCAGACACTATGGTCTCAAGTTTTCCTGCAAAAAGATACTGACCAGCCCCAAACCACGATGCCCATTCTGACCTTACTTCACAGTTGGGATGAAGTTTTGATATTTTGTGCTATGCCTTTTTTTCTCCACACATAGCGTTGTGCATTCCCACCAGACATCTCAATCCTGGTTTCATCTGTGCACAGAGTATTTTGCCGGCAGTCCCGTGGAACATCCAAGTGCTCTTTCGCAAACTTCAAACGTGCGGCAATGTTGTTTTTGGACAGCCGTGGCTTCCTCCGCGGCGTCCTCCCATGAACTCCGTTCTCGTTTTACTCATCGTAGATTTGTCAACAACAACGTCGGCGTGTGCCAGAGATTTCTGCAAGCCTTTAGCTGACACCCTAGGATTCCTCTTCACCTCATTGAGCACTCTGCGCTGTGCGACCACGCCTAGGGAGAGTAGTGAGGCTTTAGGAGAAACTTCTGTAACCCTTTCCAGCTTCGTGCAAGTCAACAATCCTTGATCATGGGTCAACCAACACCTACAATCTCCAATCACACCGATTGGATCCAGGTTGGCTGACTTCTGGCTCCAATTAGATCTTGGAGAAGTCATTCGTGTAGGGCACATGTGTCAAACTGATCCATGAAAGGGCCACTGTGGCTGCAGGTTTTCATTCTAACCATGCAGCAGCACACCTGACTTGGCTTAATCAATCAACTGAACTGCCTTCACACAGTCATTTCAGGTGTCCTCTTGCTTGATTGGAACAAAAACTTGCCAGCCACACCCACTGCATGGGTGCTGCATGGTTGGAATGAAAACCTGCAGCCACAGTGGCTCTTTCACGGATCAGTTTGACACCCCTAGACTCTAGGGGTTCACATACTTCTCCCTGCACCATGTTGTTTTTGTGCGATATTAGTTTAAACAGACTGCGCTTGTGTATTGTTGTGACTTAGGTGAAGATCAGAACACATTTTATGGCCAATCTGTGCAGAACTCCACATAATCCCAAAGGATTCACACACTTTTTCTTGCAACTGTATCGTGTATGTTAGTAGTGGGGAAACAATTAATGAATAAAGTGCCTAATTTAAATTTACTGACAAAGACAAATATTCAATGACAGACGACAGAAGAAGAAAATCGAAAAATCTGTTTTTTTATTGATCGATTCACTGCAGAAACTGAGCTTATGTACAAACCAGTCCGCGTCAACACACAACCGCAAAACTCTTTTCCTTGTTTACACATTACAAAATGTCAAGTGACGCAATACAACCACCCACTGTTGTTTGTAAGTGCAAAAAGAGCTGATAAAGCACTTGATACCTCAGTCGTTTTGTTCATGTTTGATAAACTTGTTATTATAGGAGTGAAACTATGGTTTCAGAGAGGTGAAGAGTTCAAGAAGTGAAATGTTTGCTTGAGCTGTTGGTCCATGGACTTTTTGTTCTTGCTAATAATAATAATAATAACGGATCAGGCAGAATCTGAATAATTTTCAGAAGCGGTATCTATCTATATCTATATAAATATGGAGCATAATAGAACTTATTGTGCATTTATTGCTGTGACTAATCTTTAAAGAAAACAAGAAGATGAATGTTTCTAGAAGGAAATGTGAAGTTCTTCTTTTGTTTTGTTTGAAATGTGAAGCTCTTCTGCCCTTCTAGCTTTTGATTTTGATCAAAACGTGTCTGAAAACAAGAAACGAAGCAAAGCCGACGCCGTGTACCTAATATCCTTCTTCAGTCATCCCACACGGAACCGCAAATGTCACCGAGCTTATTCGTAATCATCCAAAAAAGTCGTCTTTTCCGTTGATTCTGGGTTCACGGGATATCTAACTCTGTGTTATATTACTGTCTGCTGGCAGCGTTGTTTATATTTCTAAGGTAAATAAAACCAGAAAGCAAATACGATCTAATTTGTTTGTTTGTTCCAGTAGATTTCATAAGACCTCCTCTCTGAGTAACCGGCCTCTGTTGTCCCTGTCCCGCTTCTCACTTTCTCTTTCACCACCTTCACAACCAGCCCTCCAGCCAGAGCAATGCCTGCTGCAGCTTTGCCGATCTCAGCCACCGCGTTCATGATGCGTGTCGTCGCAGCCACGTTGCCCCAGTGCTCTGACGCAACCCTGCTGGCTACGGACGCTGCGCTGGGTCCTGTTAACCCACAAGCCGACCCAGCGGCAATCTCAGCACACTGGGGCGTCCCAGCGGCGACGGCTACGTTCCCTACGGAGGCCACCGCGTGCTGCCCTGCTGCTGAAGCTAAGCTACCCTGAGCTACAGAAGCGGCGGCTACCCCTGCCGCTGTAGCTGTAGCTTCACCTCCGCTGAGAGCTGCTGTGCTTAACGCTGCTCCGTCCAGAGCTGCACCCAAGGCAGCACCAGCTCCCATGGTGCATCCCACACCTGCCGCCACCCCTACAGCTGACGCTCCTATGAGACTAACCTGCCCGAGTGCATCTAGAGCGCCCTCCCCGGGACTGGCAGCCTCGGCACCAGCGACAGCTCCCACAGAGCCACCCAGAACTCCACCCGTCGCTGCCCCGAGAGCTACTGCGGTTTTCCCCGAGGCGGCCGCCACTATGGCCCCGACGGCTTTCCCGACACCCGTGCCTCCCGCTGCAGACATCCCAGCCAACTGACTCGCAGCAAAACCGACCGAGTTGCCCATCAGGGATGCCCCAGCTGCTGCCGCCAAAGGGGCAGCCGCACCGAACACTGCCCCGACTGCGAGGCCCGTGGCTCCAGCAGCCACCAGGATCTTAACCCTCTCCAGCACCTTAGGAGAGAGCGCCGCCTCCCTCCTCAAGCGGCTGAAGGATGACCGGAGAGACTGGCGCCTGCTGACGGCCCTGCTGCTGCTGCCCCGACGCCGCAACCTGAACTGCTCCCTCAGGACGCTGAAAGGACTGCCTCTGCTCTCCTCTGTCCATCGCTCCACCCTAAAATCCTCTCCTCTTCCCGTGTCAAACTCCCTCCTGCTCTCACTACCTATTCCTGTTGTGTCGCACTCTCTTCGTTGTACCAGATTAGCCTGTTCTTCCGTTCTGCTCTCGCTTCCCTCTTTTTCTCCGCCCTCGGCTTGCCCTCGCTCCCTCAGCATCCTTTCCTGCTCGTCCCTGATTGCAGCCTCTGCCTCTAAAAACATGCTGTTAGTATAAAACCCTCTATTATTCCCCTTCACCATCTCATCCACCTTCACCAGGAGCTCTTTAACCTGCGCCGAGTTCCCGGGGTCTTTGTTGTTGAGTACATGGCACCGACCACCGCACCTGTCGATCAGAGCCCTGAGCCCAGGAGGTGCCGTCGTCCTCAGATACTCTTCAATCCCTGTGCCCTCCAGGTCATCACCCCTGGTAAAAAGGACTACAGTGTGATGACAGACGGCCTCCTCCCCAAATATCCTGGACAGCTCGCAGACCGCCTGGTTCTCGTTGTCTGTATATCGTCCTATTGGCACAACGAGGAGGAAGGCGTGTGGGCCGGGGGCCGACAGAGACACACATTTAGCTATCTCTGCGTGAACCTGCTCCACGCTGAGGTGAGTGTCCCCAAAACCAGGCATGTCGACCACTGTGATTTTCCTCGTCCTCCTCCGTGCAACAGCCGGTCCTTCTTCTTCTTCCTCCTCCTCCTCAGCGAGCTCAGTGCTCCCGAGCTCGCAGATCTGGGTGACGGAGCTGGCGCTGATCTGCGACAGGAACTGCCTACGACCCAGGATGGTGTTTCCAGACGCGCTCTTGCCAGATCCGGTCTTTCCGACGAGGACCAGTCGCAGCTCTTCGCGCCATCTGGTTTGACCAGAGTCGCCTCCGTCCTTCTCGACCTCCATGTCCGCAGACTCCTCTTCCTCTGATGGAGGAAAAACAACAGTAAATGACTGACGTGAACCACTGAACCCTTCTATTACTGAACGGCTGCTATTGTCTTCACTCTGTTGTTCATAAAGAGAACAGTAACCATGGAAACTCAGCATCAGGAAGATTCAGCATAGAAACAAAACATCAACAGGTTAGCTATGGATGTAGCTAGCATTATCAACTTATACTATAAATATATATAATAACACATCTAAAGTTAAACTACACAAGTCAAATGCGATCATGTTAAAATCTCAAACGCCACTCTACAAGCTATAACACACATTAGCTAGCTATTAGCACAGCTAACCTACTGATGCTCTGCTATGGATGTACAGTAGCTAGCGTTATCCACTTATAACTTCTCAATGATGATATATATGAAGCTGAACATCAAAAGTCAAATGCAGGGATTACAAATCCACACACCAAGTTCTGTTTTTAATATATACATTTATTAGTTAGCGTTAGCAAAGCAGCTACAACTAATTCGGCATCAGCGTTCTGTTATTAGCATGTGTAGCTAACTTTTGACAACAAACGCAAATGATTAAATCACGTGAGGAGGTCGCTGCATTTTCTTACTTGCTTATAATAAGTATTAATATATCTAAAAAGCATCAAAAAGACAAACGCAGAGATCACGCTTTAATCCCAAACGCCACTTTGTAAGCTCATTTATTTATTAATCAGCTCGCTAATCCCTCAATTGACCCGTTTATGTTCAGCTAAGTAGCTAGCATTAATAATAATCCACTTATAAAACAAATAAAGCTTAATATCAAAAGTCAAACGCAGAGATCAAATTCCCAAACATCACTGTGTAAACGCGCAGTAGTTATATAAGCAGCGCTAGCAGAACAGCTGCAGCTAGTTTGACGTTAGCATGTTGCTAACGTTTGACAACGGTTGCGTAGAAACGAAACCTCAACGGTTCAGTTGCTAGCTACTTCCACGAAGATTTATCCCACTGCATCCACTCATAACACCAATACTGCGCAATAACAACACACTAAGAGCTTAATAAAAGTCAAACGCGGACATTTTCATCACTCTACAAACTTTTTATTAGCTAGCGTTAGCACACGACCACAGCTAACTCGGCACTAGCATACTGTTATTAGCATGTAGCTAACTTCTGACAACAGTTCGGACGCCACGAAAAGGGTCATCTTACCTGTGTCCGTGTTATTAGACATTTTTCAGTCGGACCACGTCGTCCTTCCTCCTCTGCATTCAAGCTTTTAATCTCGAGGCTAAAGAGAAACTCGAGCCGAGGCTGAACATTAACTTTTACCACCGTTAAAAAGTCTGGTTTGGTCGCTGGTCGCCCTCTGTTGGCTGATCTGTGACAAGCTAGAAACACTTTAATTATCAGAGTCACTTTATTTCATTAACAAAATGGCTTGTTCATTCTGCAGCAGTGATGATTTTCTTCCTCTGAATATACATATATATATATATTTTTAATAACAGTCGTGATACTTTATTTTTTTAAAATTACATCAATCTCAATTCCATAGATCTAAATATGTCCAGCAAAGATTATAATAAAATTAACAAAGACACAGGGGCCGGCAGGGTGAAAGGGCACATACTGTTTTTGTCTTATTAATTAATTAGTGAAACAATTAATTAATATAAAAGAAAAGAAAAGGGAACAGTGTTTTTGGAAAGATTGCCAATATGAAAAAGGAAAATGAAATCTGAGGAGCAATGAAGTCCTCCGTCACCAAACCTACGGGCTGCGTTTTTAATGAGGTCCGATTTCTACGTGGCAACCGTTTGAAGCACATGAGACACGTTAAATCTAGACCAGACACAAGAGTTTAGAAGAAAATTGATTATACTAAAAGCAACTATATTCCAAAGTTCAGTTTTTCATCCTTATCAAAAAAAAAAAGTCTCCCTCGTTTTCCTTTTTGTTTCCCCCTCCGTTACAAACCTTTCCAAATTATAAATTACCGTTCGTGTACAGCAATTCAAGAAGTCGGACCCTCCTCTTAAATTTCATCGAGGGCTTCCTCTCTCTCTCTCTCTTTCTCGTTTTCAACAGAGCACCAAGTGACGGCGGCTTTTCACGTTCTGCCATCAGAGTCTACGAGTCAAGCCACCTCCATCGTGGACCGCGTAAAGCTGCTCGTTCTCCTCCCACAGCCGCAGTTGCGGCGCTATAGCTCGGTGCGAGAGCGGGAGATGCGAGGCCCTTTCCTGATCTCTTTCCTCTTCTCCTCCTTCCTCCGCCTCTTCTCCTCCTCCCTCAGGATCTTCTGGAAAGCCTCGGCAGTGTGGAGCACCTGAAAAGGGGGGAAGGAGAGAGGCAGTGTTTAGCAAGGCTAAAGGCATCTCTGGGAAGTCATCAGCAGAAGGCAGCATGGCGTGCATCTCACTCACGTCGTCTCTCTCTGTGCGGTACGGGTTTATAAAGTCTGGGGATTTCTCCGTTATTCCCAGCTCCTGTGACATCTGAGACGACAGAGGGGAGAAAACAAAAAACAAGAGACGAGGGATGAAGATGAGGCGCCGTCAAAAACACCATGATGCAATTTTTATTTTTTATCCTTCACAGCAAAACAGAGACGGAGGGAGGGATTCAAGCGTTTGGCCTGAACGTACACTTTGAGGGCGCGGGCGTCTGCTGCTTCGATTCGGAGAATTAATCCACTATATAATCCTCTCGGCACATTGCTAAGGTCACGGATTAATCCTGCAGGAGTTTACTTCATTAACCTGCACGTTTTGAAAAGGCCACAATGCATCAGAAGTGAGGAACAAAGTGTGCTGTGGCTGACGCACAACGTGACGGGAGATAAAAATCCCCAAATCGACTGAATAACCTGCAGGTCACCGTGCTCTGAAATGCCTTGGAGTTTTATTTCACTCAATATCTAAATAGTAAAAATCTGTTTTCACTTTTTCCCCCCCTGAAACTCCCAATTATATTGACCATGATTCAATTTGTGAAAGCAATACAAAAGGAAAACACACAAGCAATCTGTCTTGGTGTTTCACAGCCTGGCGCAGATAGAATAAATTCATATTTATATCGGTACCGGTACCGCTGTCTGTCGTGAATTTCTGGAAAAAACAAAGGGTGCATCCGAATACCCTATACTAACGTACTGTTCAGTAGGCGAGACGCAGTACGTCACAGTAGTAGTACGTCCGAATTCTTAGTAGACATCGACTAGTAGGCGAAAAATACCCGGATGGCCTACTACCTCCACAGTATACAACGGTAGCTCACTACGCTATCCCACAATTCAGCGGGAGCCCGCTAAGCGTAGAAGAAGACGAGCCGCCGGGAAAATCAAATCAGACAAAATGGCTGAGACCGTTGTGACAGCTACAGCTACGACAACCGAAGTTTATAAATGTAAGTATATTAGGATAAATGTTGAGTTTAAAATGTTGGTTGTTTCGAAAATATTTCTCCGAGGCGGCTTTAAAATTTCGCGGCATCCGTCGGTGTGCGTCATATGTGTCATAGGCGTCACATGTAAACATCCGGGGTCAAAGGACAGGCAACATGGCTGCCCAGTACGTCCGAATTGTATGCCTACTACTCGCTCGCATACATAAATAACGTACTAAATTGACGGTTGAGTAGTACGTTCTAACCGACGTTAGTATGTACTGACTATTCGGATGCACCCAAAGAAAGTAAACTGAGCTAGTGAAAGAACTGTAAACAAGTTTGAAGAGTGATCTACTTTCATACTGTTTCTTTCAAGGCCTGAAACCACATGAGATCTTAAACGTTGTCTAAACTACAGCAACTCTTTCCAGGCAACAACTACTTCCTGTTCCAGCTGTTTAGACTAGGGCTGTCAAAATTAAGACGTTAACGCGGATTATCACGGTTAATCTGATTAAAAATTTTAACGCAATTAAGCCATCTGCAGTAGAGGGTGACACGGGAATCAATTGTCAGTCCCATCCCAATACTCCCGTCATATCCCGATCACGTGGCTGCAACCCAAAAAAAAATCCCGTCCCGCTCCCCGTGTTGTTGTCTAAACTTATCGGACTCTGTTGCCCAACTTGCCCCCCCTGTAGCATGTTTGGTTAATCGCGGTCAAATCACTGAGGTTGCCTCGGAAATTTAGGCTACACGCTATACATGCATTACCTGCAGGCCTAGGCGATTTCATTACCTAATTCCTAACGGAGATCTTCTCACACTATGTTGCTGTCACCCTCTAATCTGTAGCGCGGAATGACTCTGAACGTCTCTGGCAACGCGTTTCGGGCAGTTTGTCCAAGTAGAGTTAGTGTTGCACATGCGCAAATGTGCAGTAACAGGCAGCAGAACCAACCGGTAAAGATAACGTGCTGCTTAGCGTCTTACATCTTTATCGGTTGGTTAGTTATATTCAAATTTTTAATCAGGTTAATCATGATGATGGGTTAATCCACGTCCCTGATTTAGAGTAAAGATCTCTCGAGTGTTTTCTACGTTTGTTTAGTCTAAAACAAAAGTAAAAAAATTGAATTTTACACTATTGATGAACAGTGTTACTGAGATGTTGATGGTCTTACGAGTGTGAGGACATGTTGGTGGGCTCCTCCGGTGAAAACCCCCGTCAGGTTACAGAAATGCAACCCCCAGCGCAGCAGGCCGCCCCAGTCAGAGTTGCGGTCGTAGTAGTGGTGCACGATACGAGGGAAACGCAACGCCACGTCGCCGAAGAACGCCGTGTTCTCCACGACGTGGGAATAAGCTGCAGGGAGAGAGGAAACAGGTGGGTTCATTTAGGAGGATCGGATCGCCCGGGATGAGACAGGGATTCAGAAACAGTGTCAGAGAGGAAGTAGAATCCGACAAAACAGACAGCAGCGTGGTTCTTAGAGATCAGTGACAGAGATCAAGATAAACCAGCCAGAGGTGGTGGAGACAGAATCAAGGTGTGAAATTAAAAAATAACGAAAGCAGCCAGGGTGTAGGAGTGAAGCGGACCTTCTTTGATCTTATCGTCCATGGGGAAGGGGTCATCAGGCTGCATGTTGGCCGCCACCAGGATTTGTCTGGAGTCCTCCAACACCTCAAGGAAGAAACAGAAACAGAGAGAGAGAGAGAGCTCACATCTAATTCACTCTGAACTGTGACATATGAGTGAATGAGACAAAGAATCTACAACCACCACAGCAGGTTTTGTCGGTGTGATATTTAACAAACCACTTTCCATCTGCTCAGATTACAGCCAGTGCAGTGTCTATGGGGACATTATATGGAGGAGATATAAACACTGGAGCACACAGAGTGGTGTATTAGTGCTGACAATGTTTTTCATCCACTGAAGGTTGACTATGCTAGCTGTCCTTGAGAGGCATGCAGATGCACAGATAACTGTCCGCTGGGTAATGGAGGCATACTGTAAATCAAAGCTGTCGGGCCTAGTGAGGGGAGGCAGCACTCGGTCTGAATTAACATTCAAATCAAAGCCAGCAAACATGCTGATGAATGTGATCGGTGGATTTGAAGCTTTAGATTCTCTGCTGGGCTGTAAACACAAGAGGGCAAAGCTCTAAGAACTCACAGATTAAACAGCATAATAGTCATATCATCACATTACTTAAATCACAATAAAATAATATAACGATTCTTAAGTTACGATGATATAATGATAATTAAGTCACAATAAATTAGTATCCCAATACAACTGGGACTCATGAGTCACGATTATCACAATATTTTAATCACGATATAATATCATGATTCTTGAGTCACGATATGATAACAATATTTATAGTCATGATACAACATTATCACAATAATTAAGTCACAGTACGAAATTATTGCGATATTTAAGTCACAATTGAACATTATCACGATATTTTAGTGACAATACAATATTTTCCACTATATTTATAAACACGACAGAATACTATCGCAATAAATAAGTCACGATACAACATTATCGCAATAATTAAGTCACGATACAACATTATCGCAATAATTAAGTGACGATACAACATTATCGCAACAATTGAGTCAGTACAACATTATCGCGATATTTTAGTAACAATACAATATTTTCCACTATATTTATAGTCACGACATAATATTATCGCAATAAATAAGTCACGATACAACATTATCGCAATAATTAAGTGACGATACAACATTATCGCAATAATTAAATGACGATACAACATTATCGCAATATTTAAGTCACGACAGAACATTATCGCGATAATTAAGTCACAATACAATATTATCGCGATATTTAAGTGACAGTACAACATTATCGCAATAATTAAGTCGCGACAGAATATTATCACGATATTTTAGCGACAATACAACATTATCGCGGTATTAAAGTCACAACAGAATATTATCACGATTCTTAAGTCTCGATATGATAATATAACAATAATTAATCACAATACAATTCTCGTATCACAATAATATAACATCATGGCAGCAGTGGCATGATATTGTCGTAAGTATCAGAAAGCAAAGTGCTGAAACTTATGTGACTAACTACGACGTGATATCATAATATTTACATCTATACTTTAGTCAAATAATATCGCAATCTCAAACATTTTGAACTATACTACAATTTACCTTTTTTCTCAGCTGTAAATGAATGAGTCTTAAACAGTGAACACAATCCATCGTGAAGCAGATGACGGATGGTGTCACTTTCTAAGCTCTCTCTGAATTGGAAGGAAGCTTTTTCACCGATTCAACATTAGCTTAACATTAAATGTGGATGGTGACGCGTGAGATGAGCCCTCATAGTCCCAAAGTATTTTATTTTGCAAATTGCATGCGTCAGATTCATCTCCTTCCTCTTGTTCTTGCTAAAAAGACTAAATTAAATCCTTAAATTTAAATTCCGACACCTGTTTCGTGATTTGTTTCTCAAATGCCTCCACCTTTGTTTCACCAATTTTCTTCACCAGCTTTATTTTATTTATTCTAGCAGCAAAAATGTTGATTGTGTATGATTTGTACAATGCATAATGTCAGAATATATCTAACGTGAGCGTTTCCACACACCCTACCTTGAAGAGACCTTTGAGCATGATGTCTATGATCTTGTACTGCTGGTTGATGTCATTCAGCTCCACCAGGTTCTTGAGAGCGTTCAGCTGATCTTTCCTCTTGGTCTCAAACAGCCGCTTGTCTGATGAGAGGAGCTCAGGATGATACATGCCGTCTACACGAGCGTTAACTCTCTCACACATCCATCTGTCACACTGAAATGTATTCATGAGCATGCTCAGTGACTTGCAGACGCACACGCGCACACACACACACACACACACACACACACACACACACACACACACACACACACTTCAGCAGTCACGTTCACATCCTCAGGCGTGTCTGCGCATTCGTCAGCGTTAGGATACAGATCTCCAGGTTGGAGTCGTGTCTCTGTCTGTGCGCGTCGGGGTCGGCCGAGCAGAAGGCGGCGGCGGCGGCGGCGGCGAGCACCAGGACCACGGCACTCAGGCTCTGCATGGTCAGCAGGGGGTGGCAGAGAGGCGCTTCTTCTGGACGCTGCAAAGACGAGCCAACAATCATTGTTCTCGAATCACAGCATTACAGGCGTCAAACACAGGAAAAACGATAAATTGCTTTTGATGCTTTCATCCGAAAACAGCTTTTTCTTATTCATGAATTCTATTTTTTCTTCTTCTGAAGCCGCCGGAGAAAGACTCTCTCTCTCTCCGTCTCTCTCTCTCTCGTCTGTGATCTCCTGTGATACTTGTGGAATATGTGGAAGCGGGACGACATGCTGGGGATAAGTGGTCAATATGGAACAGCAGAGGGTAGCCGGCATTTGAAGAGGAGAGAGAGAGAGGGAGGAAGGGAGGAAGAAGAAGAAGGGGGGAGGGGAGGGCTCCTTAAGGTCCTTTTAAGACACATCTGATGTCTTGCACAATCCTCGGGGGGAACTTTTACAATCTCAGCAACTGATTTTCTGGAAAGCAGTGGTCCTCTTTCTTTCTTTCGCATTCGGCTGCTACTTCCTGTTCCGCAAAGGCAGTTTTACACGTTAGGATTAGGTCAGATTCTGGAGAAAGACAATGCAGGTGAGCGGCTAATCCGCATAATCTGAGTTTAGCTGCATGAATGACACTATTAGAGGGATGCTACCTTTGCTCTGACACCGAAAGACACACAAATGGGAGAGAAAGTGCAAGATAGTAGGAGGAGGAGGAGGAAGAGGAGAACACGAGGGACTTGAAGTGAAATTATCTCTTCCAGCCCGGGCGCAGATGTTCAAAACTTGAAGGACTTGGGAAGTGATGTAAATGTCTCGGGGTCTGAATATTAATTCAGGAGAAATCACAGGAGAAAAAGGCTCCTAGACATGCCCCCCCATCTTCCCCCCACCCTCCTCCCTCGTTCCTTCAGAGAGCTGATAACACAAACCGACCACGATCGTCTCCTTCTAAAGCTTCCCCTCCATTTATTAACGGGTTTCAACACTGACAGCAGCGAGGCAGCCGTCCAAGAAGAGATCTCACGGTGTAAGAAAGTTTTTTTTTACTACGTTGGCCTTCTATGCTTATGGAAGGATTTAAAAATAAAATAAAAAAAAAAGGCAACTTTTCTCCAGTCAGCAGAAAAACAAGCGCTCTACTCGACAGCCGAGCGAAGACAATGTTCGATCAAGGCCAATTTGCGCGTTCTGAGAACATCTTTTTGGGCGCTTTCCCGGCTTTCTGAGAAACGCTGCACTAAATATCCTTAAGTGCCGGTCGAAAGCTTCAATATTTCTAGATTACAGCCAAGGACATAAGAGCGGGGTGGAGAAGTGGAGGGGTGGAGGGAGGGGGGCTCGTCTCCCCAGCTCCCCAGCGTCCGCAGGTAATTTGATGCTCCTGTGTGCTTCAGAGCAGACGGCCATGCAGCTCCTGACAAGATATTTATGAGCAGAGAGGTTATCGGTTATCACCACAGGCACAATTTAACGCAGTCAACACACACACACACATATATATATAAATAAATATATATATAAAATGTACCAGGGAGCCTCTAATGTTTCCGTGCAGTAGGGCCAAAGTGCTGAGACTTTACGGATGGAAGTTAAAGGGCGGATCAATCATTTCTAATGTGGCACGGGCAGCGTCTAAACGCGTCCATTAACTGTAGCCAGGCAACTCTGATCATCATTAAAAAAAGAATCAGCTGCAACGTGAGCAGGAATCAGACGAGCAGGGGTGAGACTTATCTCTTCAAACACCCACATCAGCCCGGACTGGATGAACATCCCTGCAGCCGCAGCAGCGTCCGAAAGTTTCAGGTTCAGATTTGGGGTCAGCTTCCGTGGAGGTTAGTCGTTTGTTTTTTAAGCTTGAAGCCCACGTACTGGAAATCTTCTGCTTCTTCTCTGCTCACGGCTCGAGTTTGTGTGGGAGATCCAGGTTCAAGGTTTGTCAGAAGGGAACAAAAATAACAACTAATAATTCCAAGAGGCAGCGCTGATGATCAGACAGCTGGATGTGCAGCTGGAGCCTGATTCGGGGGCCCAGGGGGGGTTGAGGGGTCGGGGGCTGCCAGCCTTGCCCGAGGGGGAGACTTTCTGGAGGTTCAAGGAGGACTGACACATCATCTCGCTCTCGGTCTCCGGCTGCATCGTGCCTCCTTCCTTCCTTCCTTCCTCTCTCCCTCCACCTCCTCCTCCTCCTCCTCCTCTGTCATCACTCATGCAGAGGCAAATCCGTGGACATGCGTAATGGGGAGCGACGGCTGAATAAACGTGCACCATTCAATTACAGATTGCTTAATTGATCGCATGTCCCCCACCTGACCCGACTTCCCCCACATCTGCTGCACCACTTGCCTGCGTGCGATTCATCTAATTGTACATTTGTGGAGCGGTAACATGCAACATCTGTGCAAAAAACACCTAAAAATATATATTTATAGAAGACTTCCTTGAAAGGTGAGGGTATTTTTTTGTTAAGTTTAAATTGTCACCACAGCTGTATAACCCAGCTGGATGGAGGCAGCCAGCGGTCTGCATCCGAGAGATAACCCGCTGGACATTACAGCCACAAAACTCGAGGTTCACTCACCGTGTTGTAGCGAGAATCAGCAGCGCCACAAGGCAGCGATTAGCGAACAGCGTCTCCTCCAAACTACTCCAGTTTAATCTCCCCCCTCTCTCTCTCTCTTTGCTTTTTTTTTTTTTTTTTTAATAATCTCTACTCAAAACGAGGTCGACGGGACGGCTGATCTACACACCCCCCCACGCGGATCCTCGGGTGACAACGACGGAGGTGGAGGTGTTCATTTACATGCGGCTCTCGGCTGCTCCACTCCGCCAGCGCCACGATCGCAACCGGCTGGTTTGTCTTGGACGAATGACAGCGGGCGGGCGGGCGGTGAAGAACGGGGGAGGGGGACGTTGTTTCCACACGGAGGGTTTAGAGGGAGACACACGCGGCGCCACACCGTTCCGTTTCCTCCTCGGGTTATTATTAAGAATTATAGTTTTAAATTAAATTCACAGTCAGATTAACACAACGAGCACGTATTATGGAAGGTGGTATTATACGGAAAGTTAATTTATAATATTTTAATTTATTTAATAAATTTTAGGCACAAAAAAGAGGTAGTGTGCATATTTTTAAAATTAAACTATAGAATATGGACAGGAGTGCCAAAAAATAAAAATAAATAATAATAATAAAATAAAATCAGTAAAATAATGGGGAAATAAATGTGGAAAGATAAAGAGGAATAAATAAAATAAATGCTAAATATAAAGAGAAATAAATAAAATAATAAAATCAATAAATGAAGAAATATAAAGAGAAATAAATAAAATAACAATAAATGAAAAAATATAAAGAAATATAAAAAAGAATAAATAAATGCTGTATATATAGAAATAAATAAAACATAAATAAATGTGGAAATATAAAGATGAATAAATAAAATAATAAAATCAATAAATAAAGAAATATAAAGAGAAATAAAAAAGGATACATAAATGCTGAGAGATATATAAAGAGAAATAAATTAAAAATAAATAAATGTGGAAATATAAAGACGAATAAATACAAAATGCTGAAATATAAAGAGAAATACATTTTAAAAAATAAATAAATGTGGCAATATAAAGACGAAAAAATAAAAAAAATGCTAAAATACAAAGAGAAATTACGAAAATAATAAGGAAATACTGAAGTATAAAAATAAATAAATGAAAGAATAAATAAAAGTGGAAATAGTTTCTCAGTGGCAGGTAGAAATGTCCATATGCTGCCCTCTAATCATTTTTTATAGAGCAATGAAATCTTCCATTTTCTTTCAACTAACAAACACATGCAGTAAAATTAATTAGTGCAGAAACTGAAGGAGGACGTGCTGATTTAAGATCAGAACAATTAGAAAACAACAGTTAAACTAACGGTGTAATAATTTCCAAAACAACAAATCTGAAACATCAGCCTTATATCAGAGAGAAGTCAGACAGACAGATGGACACGTCTCCAGCTCGTCTGAACATGAGCGTTAAGGAGCAGTAAAGAACAGCGAGGAACAACGGCAGGGTGTGAATTTCTATATTTTTGAAAGTGAAACTGTTTGAGTTTCCTGAACTTAAATGCGTCATGTTTAGTTAACCTCTAACCAGCATCAATTCAACCTGACTTTATTCACCCATGTGCCTAAAAGACAGAAACCAGTACTCTAACTCACTGTGGATTAAATAAAAGATGAGAAACGTGTTACGGAGTTTCGCGTTCAGGCTTTGTGTGTGAGTGTGCTTCACTTCAGGTGAGGGATACAGGATGTTGTTTGACAGGCCAGGGCTGCAGCTCTCGTCTGGCATCTGTGGCCCGAGCGCCTCCGTCAGATTCTTTGCTCTGTGCCTGTGCTCCTCCGTGGGCAGCAGGACACTGCTCTGGACCTGAAGGAACAGGAGGAGAAGGATTCGGCAGAGTTAAAAGACGGGCGAGATATAAATGTGGAAGCAGCAGTGAATGAACCGAGAAAAATGTGGAAATTATGGGCTGGAGCATCTGAAATAACGTCAGGTTTGGGATTAAAGATTAAGAAACAGTGAAAAGTTTGAAGAGAAAACATAAAGTGTCTAAATCAAGACAATATATTTACCTCTGGCTCTAAGGGTAAGAGACACTTCTAAGACTCCTTATCCTCATCACAAGCTCATAGAGAGACTTATACTGATGATACATATGTGAAGGTTCTCTGTCGTCTAGGTCAAGGTATATTAAAAAAAAATACAGGCTGAAACAAGAGCAACTGGACTTGTAGAGTTTATTGAAGACGTTTCATCCGAGTCTTCAGTTCTAAAAGACTGGTGGGTAGTTGGGGTTTAGATAGGACACTAATTTGAGGACAACAACGTCCGCATTTTAGCCAGAGAAGACAGACGGTTTGACAGGGGAGTAAAGGAAGACGTCTATGTCAAATTGGAAAACCATTCCTGGAACAGGGGTTAGTGGACTAAGACAAAATCTGTCATCAGTCTGTCCCCAAAAAGTTTCACTCCTTGTTCACACCTTGAGACTGGAGGCTCTGAACGTTAATGAGTCATCCTTCAATTAGAGTCAAGTATCTGGTCGTTAACAGACACTGGTCATGTGAGTTACACGTGGACAGCAACTACAGATGTTCCTATTTACAAAGAAGCTGCTCGGATTAACTTGTTTGCTTTGGGGCCTTTGTCAAACTGGCAAACCCATATCTGGACAAGGGACTGTCTTAACAGCCTTCCCCAAAAATCTTCACCACTATTAAGGGTGTGGGTTTTCAGATCTTTACTTTTTAGAGAACCAGTAACTGTGAAACAAAAAAAAACAAGACACCAACCAGGTTAATCCATCCTCCTCTTATTACAGGCGAGTACTGGGTCAATAGCAGCCTCTCGGCAACTAGAAGACAAATGCTGCTCATCCAAGTAAAAGGCAGTTTAGGCTTCTGAGTCAATTTGACGGCGAAGCTTCAACGACAGCGCAGACCCTAACGCCGTAGTAACTACGCATCCCGGCGACACAGACCGCAAGATCTGTGATTGGTTTTCCACTTTAGTATTTCTGGCTGCTTCTCCATCTCCGCAATTTTCAAATTGATTGTTTTGGATCAATAAAGATGGAACACATCGAGGAAAGATTAACTGAGGAGGTTTGGGGAAAATTCTGCGAAATTTTAGTGAAAGTTTCAGTCGCCATTGTTGAAAGTGAAGCAGAATTAAACCCCACTGGGAAAAAAGACACAGCGCCATCTAGTGTTTGGGTGGAGTCATTACAGGGCGAGCGCACAAGTATAAACGAGTGCACAAGCATAAATGGCGTAGGTCATGGCGTCTATGTCCCACAGTACTTTAAATGAGGCTTAACGTCTTTAAGAAACCCTACAAGTCGAGTTGTCCTTGTGGCATCTTTGTTTTTTTTGGATAAACCATGATGTGGACGACTGAGAAACTTAACAGATTCTTAAGACATATGCTAACATGTCTGATATTATCACCAAATTGTCATTAGTACTGTATCCTTGACAGCGAGAGGATGGCAACAAGCGTAGAGTTTGTTTGTGTAAATAAAGTCGACTCGCTGCTATCTTCTTCTTCTTTTTGCCTCTTTTTCCTATTTCAGTGAAAGCCACCAAACATAATATTATTTTTTCCGCTATGTTGATGCGATACATCAACATCTTCTGCCCCGGTGTAGTTGGAAAAACTAAACCGAAGCGTGCAGCGATGAAAGGAGTATTGTAACATATTTGTCTGGACCGTAGTGGATGAACAGTGATGATGAAAAACAGAGAGTTCAGACAGAATGGATAATATCTGCTTCAATACTTCAGGGCCGAGTCCGGGTAAGCCGGAGAGCTCACGTCTGCGCGCAGGCACATTTTGATTTGACGCCGGCGAGGCTGCACATATAGATAAGATCCAAAACTTTACCGTGATGGGAAAAACTAAAAGTTTAGGCTGTTTTTATTTGGCTGCCGTCGATTCAAGTTACTCTAGAAGATGGTGTTTTATGGGACATGCAGTTTGAAGGAAAAGGTAGAGTGAACAACAACAACAACAACAACAAAAAAATTGCTGCAGCGCTGTTTGGTAATTGAAAAGAGCAGTAGGGGGAGGCAGAGCTGGCAGAAGTGGAGTTAGTGGGGTGAGAACAATTTAGAGAGCACAAGGAGGGAGTGAAATAGAAACGGCTAGAAGGTGAAATATTGAACTATCGCGCGGGCCAATCGCAGCTCTTGTGGTCTGTGTCGCCGTGACATTTCTGAGGAGATGCAGACCTCTGATTCTGTGCAGCGGTCTGCGCTGTCGCCGTAGCTTCTGCGTCAACTTAAGTCTAAACCGCCTATAACAACATTGTGTTACCAGACGCCACAGGACACCCTCAGAAGGCCCATGTCCATTCTCTGATGAGTCACAACTGTTTTGGAGACACAAAGGGAGACCTAGTGGTCATAATGTTATGCCTGATAGGTGTATATGCAGTTGACTGTCATGCCAGGGCTCATGGAGAGGGAACAAGAAGCAGGACAGTGATGTTGACTGATATGTCCTGGAAGACAACTGGTTTCTAGATGTTTCTTTCTTCATTTTGTATAATATTTACATATTCATCTATAAGTGTACAGCTGAAATACAAAAAATTAGTCTTGTTTTTCTGTTGAGACGATAACTGAGCCTTTAAATCTCTTTTGTAAAAGCTTAACAAGACATAGATAGTTCTCGGTTAAGACGAGCTCGCAAAAATAGTTCAGTAACACTCGATTAATGATTTATAACTACCTGAATTAATTATGAATTACAGTAAGAATACATGTTTATAATATATAAAGAAGATGTATAAATGTACATTTTAATAGTCTGTGAATGGTTTACACATTAAAGTTAAAGCATGATATTTAACTTTGTAGCTACATTTGTAACCTGCCTACTAGTGTCTGATGGTTTATAAATGGTGGATGAAGTATTTACTAGTGCTTTACTAGTGTGCAGTTATTACAAGTCATCCAGAGACACCATCAACACCTCTGATGTCTGTGGAGTTCAATGCGTGCGAAGTGTGTGACAGATCGGTGCAACAACGATAAGATGACAGAGACCAAAAGTCACACGGCTGCAAAGCTGTTAAGAAACGTACGTCACACTGAACCCTGATCCACTAAAGGAGCCCGCTCTGTATAAAGTGCATACAGACACACAGACACATGCGTTCACACATGCGTTCACACATGCGTTCACGGCTTCCTGGAACATGATGCACTGGGAGCTGCAGTGGCTGCCATCACTCTGTCACTCCTCTGACTCTGAGCTACTGTCAGCATACTAAAATGCATTTCTGGTCCCACACATGAAGCCAAACTCGAGCTGAACCCAGAAATCTGACGAAGCTCCTCTTCCCTCTGCGTCCGATAAATGTGGTGAAGCAAACCCAGATGGCCCTGATGCATTTTGGGACATTTGGACTTGACGGCTTTGAAGCCGGAGGCAACCTCCTGGAACGTGAAGTGTCAAAAAAAAAAAAGCAGTTCCACAAAAAAAACACTAGAGGCTCCAAAAGTGAGTCAAAGCCATAGACGGGGGTGTCAAACATACGGCCCGGGGGCCAAAACCGGCCCACCAGAGGATCTAATCTGGCCAAGGCATGAATTTGCAAAGTGAAGAAATTACATAAAAGACTACTAGTATTTGGGAAGGTTTATTAAGTATTTGGAATGGCCTATGTTCAACATGGTTCCTGAATGCACCATAGTCTTGTGTTGTAAATGGTATGAACAGGTGTCAATCTGTTTGATTAGCCTATTAGTGACGCTCAAGTTAATCTACCAGACTTCCAGGTGGGTGGGACCGAGACAAAGCTATAGTGTTTTAAGTTGGTGTGATTTAGTTACGTACCTACCTGCACGATTTGGTGTATTTGTGTATTTTTTATTTGTTTGGAATTCTACTAAATCGATGCTAAACCGTGGCCACACTGCGGACTGTCGCTAGTTAGCTCCTCGTGCTAGCATTATGAGAGACTTGTTCTTGGGAAACACTTACAGCACCAAGCTGCTGAGAACCTACTGGATGCTTGTGAACGTGGACGAAGCCTGAGGACATGTTTCTTCACCACAGTGACGGGACACTGCCGAAGGAGGGGTTTGCCAAATTATATCTAACTGCACTCTGCATCCCAGGAACTGTGAGTACTGTTAAGACACTGAGAACTGGATTCAAATGGTCGATTCAAAAACTCAATCTCTATGACTGACCCACGAGTCAAATAGTCAAACGTGTTTCATTCTGATAAATTGAAATTAGCGAAGTGTTAGATGGAGTCAGGCACTTCCAAGATGGCGGCGTCCAGAGACCCCACATTGAGCTTCAAAAACGCTCAAAAAGGAGGATTCATCCAGCTTTACATATCTGTAATCTCTGATATTTATCCAAATGTAAAGTTGCAAACTTCTTTCTGATAAGTGTCAGGAGTTCGGTGGAGTCAGGCACTGCCAAGATGGCAACGGCCAGAGCCACCACACTGAGCATCAAAACGGTAAACCTACGGGTGAAGTCAGAAATGGTTCGTCGACCTACACAGTCAATGTTTAGAGATAATCAAAATGACATTTTCTCAACATTGTTCCTGCTGACAGTGTTGTGGGGGAAGCTCTACACTTGTCACCTATTTAATAATGTGGTGTAAACTCAAAGATAATTTATCTCAATAGACACAGAATAGTGCAGTAGAGCTTGACCAAACATTTTTAATTAATCACCCTCCAACGAGCAGACGACTTGGCTTCGGACGGATGGCATTTTAACAAGTGCGGCTGGTAGCGCTTACAAAAGAAGTCAGAGCAGAGCAGAGCACGCAGGCTGGATGCACATTAATTTGTATTTGCAGCAGGAGACTGTGTGCAGTCATCTTCAAACAAATGGCCGGCGGCAGCAACAACGTGCCCGCTGGAAGATAAACAGATATCACTCTGACTCAGAGCTTAACAGCGACGATAGAGATTTAATTCTCTGAGACACAGAGGTGCTGGCTTCATACGCTGCTGCACGTAGCATTGGAATAATTTTGTTTTCAGACACAGTCGTCTTTTATCGTCTCCTATTTGCACACATCAGATATGTGTTTGGAAGAGGGAAGTTTCGAACGCCGCTAGTGCTGTTTTCGCTGCTGTGTGCTATACTTGTATTTTATTTGCCCATATTTCCCCCTGCTGCTTTATTTTTATGCCCGTGCTGTTTTTCACTTTCCAAAGTAACATAAACAGCGCGTGGACCCGGCTGACACTGAACTGCGTATGAACTTGATTTCTTTCCAAATTCATTCATTTGAGGGACGTTGATATTCACGGAGCGGGGCGGACGGCTTCTCGACTGTGAGAATTTGCACCATGTTCCGCATTACCGCATCCCTGGATGTTTACCTGTGTCAGGAGGAGCCTCAGGGCCTGTGCTGCTTCCTGGCTGAGCTCCTTCAGCCCCCTCCTCTCCACCGCCTCCATCACCTGGAGCAGGTCAGGCTCTCGCACCACGTCCTGCAGAAGCTGCAGAGGACACGAACAAGTGCACAGACAGATGCGGTTAAAGAGAGGTATGGAGGGATCTGTACACCAGTGTGCAAATGCAAATAAACACTAAAATAAAATGAAGAGGCAGTCAATAATAGTTTCACATATCTTTTGTTTTATGCAGCAAGAAGAAAAAAACCGTAAACTCAAGCTGCTTTATAGGTTGTGTTGTTCAAGGCATCATCTTTGAAGAGTTCTGTGGATTTACTTTATTTTTTCTTTCCCGGTGTCTTCTATTTCTTCATGTAGTCCCTGAGTGATTTGTTACTGTGGAGATCAGGGCTGTGTGGAGGCTGCAGGACTCCCTGTTCCTCTTGTCAAAGTCAAAGATATTTCTTTACGACTGACTGTGGCTTTATTTTTGGAGCAGTAAACACACCAGGGGAGTGAATCTAGGACTGATCAAAGCCTCCTCTAATGGATAAGAATCTAAAGAGCACCGCATGAATCAGTTAAATCTGCCGCAATTTGGCTTTTTGTTTTCACGTGGGAATGATGTAAACACTCGCAGATCACCAAATTTTACACAGGTCATGTCAGAAATTATAGATGACCAGTAGCAACAAGTCCTACCAGTCCTAACAGCTGAATAATAAATGAAAAGGTCCGTAGAGCCACAGCTCGCAACAGAAAATACAGCAATAATTCTTCTTTAATTTTGATGTGTTCTATTGTGTCAGCTCCTGCTGCCATGCTTTTTTTATTACCTTCATTAACTTTTAATACTTTTTAATATCAATTATTTATCGCCGCTCAGAACCACAACCCAAGATATTAGCTTTGATTCGAGCGGTGAGTGCATGTGAAACAAATCTCACAAGTGTGATGAGTCTGAGAACGGCAGGGTGGAGGAGGCAGCTCTCTGCCGAGCCGAGCAGGCAGCCGAGCAGGAATCGACTCCAGGGTTGGCACGCCACGAACTTGGCTAAGAGAAACACAAGGGGGGAGAGAAAAAGTCTAATTTAGATCTAGAGAGCTTAATAATCCTCTATTCCTCTTGGTTACTTCTTGAAAACTAACAAAAAGCCACAACATCCAGACATGTATAAACAAAAAACAGCAGTAAAGAAATATTTAGATATTCCACAAGTAAAATAATTAAAGGGGATTTACCGCTTTTTAACAACCTGGACCTTATTTCTGGTATAAAATACGATCGTTTACTCACCCATACAACTTTGGTGTCATTTGTAGTTGTTCGGATGATAATTACATCCACGTATATCCATATAATGGGAGTGAATGGGGCACCGAAACGCAGCCTCTAAATAACTTATTATCTGCTGTGAAACTCGTTTTGTTATGATACGCTACTGCTATTCCCCATTGAGTCCGGTGCCACCTGTTATCTATTCGCGGACGTGCAGAGGTTTGTTGTTCTTTGTCCAGCTGTTCCTCTCTCTGCCTTCGCACACTCCTTTCAACGAGTTCCTCATCCGTATACTCTGCTTCAAAACGGTAAGGACGTCCATCATAAACAAAGTCGTTGTCCACAACCTCAGAATCGGAAAAATATTTAGCCATGTTGCAAAAAACTATCAGTAGCAAATTACAGGTAAACAAGCCGACCGTTGCAGGTGTGCGCGGCGCTCAGAGATGACATCATCCAGGTCAGAGGTTAGTAGGTCAATCTACAGACCCCGGATGATGATAACAGGTAACTCCGGACTCAACGGGGAATAGCACTAGCGTATCATAACAAGATATTGGTGAAATGAACGAGTTTCGCAGCAGATAATGCGCTATTTAGAGGCTGCGTTTCGGTGCCCCATTCACTCCCACTATATGGATATACGTGAATCTAAATATCTTCTAAACGAAGGTTATATGGGTGAGTAAACAATGCCAGAAATAAGGTCCAGGTTGTAAATAACGGTAATTCCCCTTTAATATCAGAGTGTAGAAATATTCTGTTACAGGATAAGTCATTAGTTTTTTTTATCTATAATAGAAACTGTATTAAATGTTAAAAGTGTTGAAAAATAATAAGATATTAACTAATGCGGTATGAATGTTTTAATATCCTAGTATTGATGAATCCAAACACACGCTACAAGGCGGGAATATTTCACTGAACATGTTGAAAAAAATATGAGCATGAAATGAATAGCCTATAGCTGTGAATCTTTAAATGTTGAGCCATTAATGAACCATGAACCTGTTAAAGGATGTGCTTTGATGAAACAAACAGCATCTGATAACACTTATCATCAACGTACTATAATCACAGAATCCGGGGTTACTATATGTAACCAGTTTCAGCTCCACAGGCAGGAGGTGGAGGTAGGCGCACATGCATAACTGCATTCTGCACTCTGGTTGACTGCTAACGAGGGTGTTTAGGATCAGACGAGCGTCGCAGATGAGAGGCGAGTTAAAACTTGTTTGACATTTTAAACATTTTGCCTGGAAGACATTTAGAAGCAGATCAGTCAGAATGTAAAAAGAGCAATACGTGCCGACCTGCTGGAACCGCACGCTATTAGCATGTAGCATGATGCTGCAGTCCATCATTGAGCCGATGTGGGGTGTGAGGACATTTGGGTCCAACTTTTAGCTCCCCTAGTGGACGCTTCTGAAAAGACATCATCTACTCTGGCTCCATTTGAGGAGTTAACCCTAAAACTGATCATTGGAGGCTCCAATTAGCTCCAGCTGATTTTAACTACTTGTATTTCTGCTTATTCTGCAAAACATGAGGTACACTAGTGAAGCCAAATTCATTCTAATGTAACAGTCCTGCACTAAATCCTCCCTCATGAATGTTTTAATGTTCAGTTGAAACAGCGCCGATTCAACTGGATGATCATTTTGGAGGATGCAGTTTTTTGCTGCCGTTAAACTGGATGGAATGAAACGCTAAAGTATTTCTGTTATTTAACCTAGCCCTCTGACTACAATATCAAAATAACAGGGACATAATTGAATAGTACTTGAAACCACAGCCTCCAAAATGAAAACACAGTTGAATCAAGAGCTCTCTCTCTCTCTCTGTTATTTTAAACGAATGCCGAACGCCTTCACGAAGGTCAGATTTAGTGCAGGACTGTTATATTAGAACGGATTTGTTTTCACAACTAACGACCTGGAAAGAAATCTGAAATTCAGAAATCTAAAAAAAATCAGCGTGTAAATTAACGTATAACTCATTTGCTGCTTCAGAGTTAATCTACTGGACTTTCCACAACTGTCGAACATAAACAACACCAGCACACGTTCTCTCTTTCATCTCAAGCCCTCAAAACGCGTGCAGATTTGTGAATGTTTAGCGTCTCAGCGTGTCTTTCCGTGTCTCCCCCGCCCGGTACCTGTAATGGGACTCCTCCTCTGAAGGAAGCCCAGCAGGGCGGCGAGGCAGTTGACTGAGGCTCTCAACAGGAACTCGTGCTTCTGAGGAGAAAAGAGAAGCGGTCGGCCAAAGCGTTACAAGATCAAGATCGAGAAACGACACGTGGTGGGAATTTACATGCGCAAGCAACAGGTGCACAAGCAACAGACACGTATACGCAGACACATGCTCGCCAGTGGACAGAGAGGAAATCAGAAACAAAAGTGAGAACAAGGGAACGCTAGAGAGATGCTACTGAGGGAGGTTTTAATAATGCATGACTCTCCCACAGTGGCGGGGTTGTCAGTGGGAACTATGTGGTGTCCAAAAATACTCAAGTAGGCCAGAAAGATATATAGAAGACAGAGGGGAGCTACACTCTAATCCGTAAGTAGATAGGAGGAGAAAGGGTCAAGAGGATGAGCGAGTGAGGAGGGGTGAAGTCAGCAGAGGTAAAAGTAAGGACAGATGACGGCATGAAGATGTGAGGAGAGGTTAAAATGACAGTGAGAGGAGGAGGAGGAGGAGAGAAGCTCCAGTGTTTTCTGCTGCTGCTGAACCAGAGCATCAAGACAGCAAAGCAGAGGAGGAAGAGGAGGAGGGAAGAACTGTTTCTCATATCAGCCGCTCAGCAGCAGACTACAGAGCACTGAGCCATAGAAACTGAAACTCAGTTCAACGCTATCCAGAGACGGGAGACGCCACTGGTGTGGAAAACAGGAGCCGGCACGTTGCAGCCTCGGCACGAAAAAAGGAATAAAAGAAACACGGAAAATAACCGCTTCCTCTCTGCGCCGCGTTCATCACATTCTGATGCAGGTTCTTGCTCCACTGCCCCCGAGCAAAAACTAGTGCTTCGCCCGTTTCACGTAAAATAAATGCCAGCGCTGTAGCTTTCGTAATAAGCAGCCAAATCCAATTCAGCAGCCACATGTAATAATTCGGAGACGTACGTGGCATTTAATTACACTCACTGTTAAATCAAGTGGAACGGAAAATTTCAACCTACTCATGTGTTTCCTCTGCTGCGGATTAAAGGAGTAGAGTTAAAGTAAAAGAAGAAATAAAGAGTAATATATGAGCATTTAAGCCCTCAGCGACGTGGATTTTATTCTTTTATGTTTGAGGAAAGATAAACACCAATAATACCGGCGCAACGCTTTTGCTTTTAATTCTCTTAAACCTGCACATATTGATTTTTTTATTGCTGGGCTGATTAGCAGAATTAAGAATAAGAGGACGGCATTAAAGTGAGGAAGTGCATCCAGAGTTAGTTATTATTCTACGCTCTGGAGAAGACACCGCTTTGTGATAAAATGTCCGACTGACTTTGAAAGCTAATGCACTCTACCTTTCATTACAACAGGATTCACGGTTAATTAATGGGAAATGCAGTGTTTATTTTACTGTGTAAACTCCGTATTGCACCTACACCTGACTGCCTATCAGCAACGCACCTCCTGTGTCTCCAGTAATTTATTCTACTCTTAATTTGTTCGCTTATGTTTGCTTTAGACACAAACCTTTAAAGTTATTCATTTATATTTTGCCGACTCATTTTTGTCTCCAGAAAGGTGCCGTGTCCCCTTAAACTGATTTATCCCAACACAACATATGTAATACACTTGTATTAACATAAAAATGTATGGCTGGGTTCTAGAAATAGGTTTGGGTTGAAGGATCTGATATCAATCCATAAAATATTCACATTTTTCTTTTTAATTTATGCTATTTCCTGCATCCTCTCGATACAAATCTTGCTCTCGGTTTTGCATAATTAGTCTGGCAATGTCGCTCAACGAGATTAGTCCACGCGTGAGGGAGATCCAAACCACGACAGACGCTCCATCATGACTGGCTTGTGTTGAAGACGGAGAAGAGCTGAACAAAAGCGAAGCCGTATGCATCTAAAATATTGTAGAAGCACCACAAATCTCTTGGTTGTGTGTAAACTGCATAATAAATTTAAATAAATCAAAGCACACGTGCATGTGAGCACTCCCCAACTAATACAACCTGCAGAAGCAGACCGCTGAGAGCTGTTGAGAGGAACTGGGCCCCTCTGGAGCCGAGCGGGTACAAAGCTCCGTCCTCGACCTCCAGGGGTCTGGACCCCGCCAAGCCGGGACCAGTGCTCAGGCGCACCACTGCCGATACCAGGTCGGCATCAAGTAGAGCCTGCAGCAACCTCAGGTAGCTGACTGAAAAGAGAAAAGAAGAGAGAGGGAAGAAAGTCAGAGTGTTAAAACGGACTGAAATGATGCAAAGGGAACAAGGAGGAAGAGGTGAAACAGGGCCACAAATAGAACAGAAAGAAGTTATTATGAGAGCCTACTGAGTGAGAAGTTTGGAAAAGCACAGAGAGTAACAGCTAAAAGGAACCGAGAGAGATTTTTTGGATTGATATGTGACAGAAAGGGAGGGCGAGAAGTTAAAGATGTCAGTGCCGAGTGTAGAGAGTGCGTACGTAATGACTGAGCTAAAGAGAACACATCCAAACTGAGAGCTGCCAGCCACCTGAATAGCATCTACGTCGTGTACACTGAGACTGGAGCTCTCGGAGGGAGGGAGGACTCAATTAGTGGTAGCAGGAATGAAGGAGGAGAGACACGGCAACGGGGAATGGTAGAATGAGAGGCGTGAGGTAGATAAAAACAGAGAGAGAGAGGAGGCTGAGAGAAAGATAGGCATGCAGAGGGAGAGAGCCAATACATCACAACACACCCTGACAGGCCACTTATCCAGCTGACAGACAAGAGACACAGGGGCAGCCGGGATGATCTGTCTCGGAGTGCTGCAGAGGGACGCAGGCCACTTAATATAATGAAAGTGTGTGAAATGCATGCCTCAGGTTTAGTTACCTCCACTGAGGGTAAAACACTGACGGGCAGTCACTTCACCTGCGCAGGAGACTGTGTAAACTAAACAGAGGGAGGCGATCTCCATTAACAACCCCAGGTTTATATACTGCATGGATAGCTGCTGCAATAATCAGGGATTCCTGCCACTACCCGTGTACTGGCCTATCTCGGTTGTACCACCTCTAATACGGAGGGTATTGATAATGGATTGCTCTCTGCCGGGGAGGAAGTCTGAGAAAACAATCTAACAATACAATTCTGTCTCTGTTACCCAGCAAGAGTTTGTCTGTGTTTCGTTTCTGAAGAAGGAGTCGCTGCACAGCTGTGTCCAGACTCCAGCAGATGCTCTTACGGACCTTAAATAATGGAGAGAGATAGAGAGAAATAAAGAAGGAGGAAGCATAACAAGATTAGGACCCAAATCTTTGCAAGCAAGGATGTATTATCTCTGCAGTGTGAGCAGAGAGCAGAGAAGAGAGTGCATTATTTTATACTGCAGCCTCACAGTGATCTGTACCAAACTAAATCCAGTTTTTTTTTTGTATTCTGCACCCACATCTGAATCTATTCTCTGGATCACTGTATGTTCTGTGTCTTGCCCTTGCCTGTGTGAACCTCTGATTGGAGTGAGGCCGAGCAGTACCTGAGCAGAGTGAACACGCTGCAAGGTAATGAGGGAGGACAGGAGTAGGTGGCAGCAGCACAGCAGGGCCGAAGGAGGACTGGCTGGTGGAGAGAGGGATGGAGCAGAGGAGGAGGAGGAGGAGGAGGAGGAGGGGGAGGAGGAGGAGGAGAGGACTGTCTGCAGCTGGTCCATCAGCCCACTGTTGGAGAGCAGCGTAGAGACAGCTGGGAAGGAGAAGGCTTAATGTCATACCACATTAATGGCATCTGTGCTTGTAATTCACTGTGGAGTGTGTTTCGACAGGAGTTAGTTTGGATGACGCGACACTCGCAATAAACAGAAGCACACTTTCACTTGCCTTTGACATCAGCAAGGCATTTTTAACATGTGTTCCTTTGGATTGAATGGGGTTGAGTGTGGGGCTTGTAAAACCTGGTTCGTTGCCACAGAGGTTGAGGTGTTTGGGTTGAATATGATCTGTGGAGCTGAATGTTTCTGATCTGCGGAACTACATGTTTCTGATCTATGGAGTTACATGTTTCTAATTTGTAGAGCTACATGTTTTTGCTCTGCGGAGCTGCATGTTTCTAATCTGTAGAGCTGCATGTTTCTAATTTGTGGAACTGCATGTTTCTGATCTGTGGAGCTGTATGTTTCTGATCTGTGGAGCTACATGTTTCTGATCTGTGGAGCTGCATGTTTCTGATCTGTGGAGCTGTATGTTTCTGATCTGTGGAGCTACATGTTTCTGATCTGTGGAGCTGCATGTTTCTGATCTGTGGAGCTGCATGTTTCTAATTTGTGGAACTGCATGTTTCTGATCTGTGGAGCTGCGTGTTTCTGATGTGCGGAGCTACATGTTTCTGCTCTGTGGAGCTGTATGTTTCTCATCTGTGGAGCTACATGTTTCTGATCTGCGGAGCTACATGTTTCTGATCTGTGGAGTTACATGTTTCTGATCTGTGGAGTTACATGTTTCTAATTTGTAGAGCTACATGTTTTTGCTCTGCGGAGCTGCATGTTTCTGATCTGTGGCGCTACATGTTTCTGATCTGTGGAGTTGAATGTTTCTAATTTATAGAGCTGCATGATTCTAATTTGTAGAGCTACATGTTTCTGCTCTGTGGAGCTGAATGTTTCTAATTTGTGGAGCTGCATGTTTCTGATCTGTGGAGCTGAATGTTTCTGCTCATCAATATGTCATCAACAAACTGAATTTTTGATTAGGCTGAATAGGTAATGGGCTTGTATCACCAAAGAAATATCACAATACCAAGCCAAGCAAAAACCACAGCTACATATTATTTCGAGTTACTGTATATTAAACTATTTTCTGCTCCTGCACAGAGGAAACTGGAGCTATTTCTGCGCTCCACACCAACAGCTGAAACGCTGTCTAGCCCGAGGCTGAAATAACCAGCGTTTGTAAACTCACCACTAGTGACGAAGAAGCAGAGCGAGAATATAGTGTAGGTGCCCTGAAGCAGCAGAAGTGATACCAGAGTCCTTACAGGCTGGCAATAATTAGCTTTGCTATCCTAGCCTCCAGCCTCAAATTATTAAGAAAAAAAAAAAAGCTCATTCCTGACCTCTGACAATTTTCTTTTATTTTTATTTTTACCCTAAGCATATCAATAAATGTCTTAATAAGAAGAAGCGTTGTAACATGTATTGAGCCAGTGGTAATTCACTGTAAATACTTCTACAGATTCATTTACTATTAAGAGATATTGGTTGCAATTGTTCACTTGGTCTGTTGGAATCAGGACAATTCTGGGTCATCTTTGGGAATCCTATGGGTGGTGCGTTTTGAAGCTGGGTGTAATGTCTCTGGCAGCCTCCATCTTGCCAGTGGCTCACCTAACTCTGAATCAAAAATGGGCAAAGAGGTGGAGCGTGAGTGGAGCTGAAGCCAACAGCTAACAACCTGTGAGGACACCCACAGGTCACTGAGGAGACCACTCCCTTAATTATGCATAAAGCTCATTACATACGCCGCGAGAAGCGAGATATTTGTTCTCACTCCTAGTGCTGCAAAAACAAGAACAAATTTTGTTCTGGCCAGGTAATTTATACCTCATAGGCCCCTCCCACTGCAGCATACGTGATGAACGATGAAAGGCACATTTGTTATTATTTTCGGATGTCGGCCAGTCGCTATGACGGCCGTGTCTGTCAGATCACGCTGTTCATTCAGCATGCACCCACACACAGTATGCTGATTTCCACCCAAGACAGATTAGTGGTCACACTGCGAATAATAGGATCTGGAAGCTCACAGAGTGGTCACTAGCATTTACGCTTTTCCGCATTAGCCACGCCCGCTTCCAATTTCTTACCAATCACAGAAGAGTAACCGGTCACCACACAAGAAAAAAGTTCTGCCTGGTTCATGTGCTCCCTATCAAGAAGCGAGAACTTTCAGAGTTTCCTGTACCGGGCTGTAAAGTTGGACATTTAAACACGGAGGTCTACAGATTTCTGCAGTTCCACGTCATTTCTCAGCTCCGGACGGTTGCGGCTTACAATGCATGTGCGGTTTAGTCTGTGCGTTACAATTATTTTGGTTTAGCAACACTACTTTTGACGTATTGTGCAATTTTATGAGAAGATCTCAGACGCGACAGCATCACAAAAACAAGCGCCTGAGAGCTTGTGTGTTATTATGTGGAGTTGTAAAGCAGGTGTCAGCCTGAGCGGTTATTATTTCCTTCGCGCCTCGCTGCGACGTGAGTCAAAGTCAACCACTAATTTCTGTCAAACAAATGAGAAACATATCGAGGCGGGAAGGGGGGAGCAGTAGCGGTGTGTGAAACATGTAATGTCGAGGGAGGACACAGACACAAACACACGGAGATGAAGAGGCAGAGATGATAGTGTGTCTAACCTCTGTCAGCGCAGTGTGGAGGGGACACAGTCAGGCAGCAGTACAGGTAGTTGAGGGCAGGAAGCAGACTCTCTGTGCTGGTAGGCTGCAGCCTTCCCGCTATGTTACTCACTGACACAAACACACAGACACATATCACTCAGTTTGATGTGAATATTTTATCTAATGTATTCTGTATTCTAAAAAGAGACACTCAACAATAATAAGATGAGCTTTGCCATTTACAGCCCGTCAGGTCATGTCTTCCACAGGTGGAAAAAGACACGACACGGGAAGAGGAACAAGTAATAAAACTAAGCGGTAAGTCACATCAATTCAAAGAGCAACAGAATATATGTTATTATTTTTCATGGCAGGTTTGGTAGTTAGGATTTTTAGGAAACAGAATTTTCATCTGCAGATTAGTAGAAAGAGTTTTTCTGTGTAGAAGTATAATAATGGTAATAAAACAAAGATGGCAGACAAATGCCGCAGACAGTGGCAGATTACATCAGTCAGGCATAACATTATGACCACGTTCCTAATATTGTGTAGGTCTCCCTACAGTTGTGACTCATCAGAGAATGGACATGTGTCTTCTGAGGGTGTCCTGTGGTGTCTGGCAACACAATGTTGTTAGTGGGGGGGGCCTTTGAGGGGAGGGGCCTCTGTGGATCGTCCCCAGAGGTGGCAAGTAACGAAGTACAAATGCTTCGTTACTGCACTTAAGTAGATTTTTCAGGTATCTGTACTTTACTTGAGTATTTCTTTTTCTGACGACTTTTTACTTTTACTCCCTACATTTGTACACAAATATCTGTACTTTCTACTCCTTACATTGGAAAAACAGGCTCGTTACTTTTTTAACCTCCACGGATGACAAGACGTAAAAGACGTGACATGATCGGACTTGACTAGAGCATCGGACTAGAGAAGGAAAGCAGACGATGCTTTGCCTGTGTTCTTCTTCTACTGTTTTGAACAGGCAGCCTGTTGATTAGTTTGAGCTCTGCTGCCACCTAGTGACTGGAGGCGTGCTTATCGTTCAAGCGTCAATAGAGACAGTAATACTGAAAGTTCACCTGACCCCACTATTTGAGAAATACTGATCTAATCTGAAAAAAAATAAATAAATTCAGGTATGGTGTGGTTTTTGTTGCTATCATTAGCTTTTTGAGGATTTTTTGGAAGCTAGTTTACAACATTAGCAATTAGCAATAAATGCCAGGTCCAAAAGTTTCCCAGCAGAACACTGAACTGTCACAAGACGGTCAATGTTTTTTTTTATTTTTTTACTTCTCCTGTCAGTGGTTATAATGTTGTGGCTGATCGGTGTAAAGAACTATGTGAGCTGTGCATCTGTTACAGCATTGTTAGCGTTGCTTTATTTCTTTATGTGCATCCATTGAGCCTATTAACAAATCAATAGTCTGTGACAGGGCGAACACAAACATCCAATACATGACTGATTCAGAAACACAAATTATCCTGCAGGAAGCTGGAGACGCCAACGATGCACAGGGACAACATGCAAATCAAGAACCTACTTAATCTGAAGCAATACTATTAACCACTAAACCTTTGCCGCCCTACTTTTTTCTGCCTCGCTGCATGCAAGGAGTCTGTTGGATCGGTCAGATAAGAGGGACACGAGCAGTCGAGTTCAGTTGAGACCCGTCATCCTCACCGTGGTAAAGCAGCTTGAAGTGCACTCCCTCCATGTTACTGTAGAGGGGCGATGGGGGCGGCTCACTGGCCTGCACCACACAGAGCAGCTTCAGCAGCAGAGGGAGCGAGTTCACTGCTCCACGAAGACAAATAGAGAGAGAGAGAGAAAGAAAGGCGATGACATGTTAAACAAACAAGCGATTTTGACACTGAAATAAAAGTTGAATCTACTCATCCGACCACTCCTGGACCTGGAGACACTCCTGCTGGAAGAAAAACTTTAATATTTTATCAGTTTCAAAGTGAGATCAAAACAAACTCTGCTGCTGGAGGGAATGTGCAGAAATTAAGGCTGAACATGGATACGTTTTCTGGCGGGTTAAATAAAGACGATCGTTACCTCTGAAAGATTTTTCTGGCGGCGTGTTAAAGGGCTTCAGAAAATCAGTACTGTTAATCACATAAATTTTCTGGAACATATGATCTACTCCATACTCTTCTGAAAAAAAAAATGGGAGAAAAATGTTGGGGGGAAAGAAACTGAGACAGATATTTTCCATATTTTTGGTATGAAACTGATATTTCCTTAATATCAGCTATGCGCCCTAGACAGCCTTTTAGATCCTTGTTCCTTTTTGCAACCGTTCATTTGTATTTTTGCACAGTCTCATGTCAAATGTAAAAGTCTAAAAGTAAAAAGATGGTGAAGAACGGGGAGAAAGAAAGAGGGTGAGTGGTTGAGGTGACACCACAGCCTCATTACTACGTTTGAGAAAACGGTGTTCCCAGAATATCTGTCATGGTTCAAGCTCACACTGTTCAGTGGTAATGAGTTTATTAAACAAGGGGAGGGGGGCATCTTGTTGGACTCTGTTAAATTGTGACGCCTAGAGCACAGATTAATCATCATGAAGGTCTGGATCCAGGGCGGACGAAACAGGATAGAGTAAAAAGCTTGAGGAGGAACACAAGGTGAACGGAGCGCAGGAGTATAACTAACAAGGAGGAGGAGAGCGGAAAGGAGATCGGGCAGGAGCGTTATCTACATACGCTGTAGTGCATAACATTAAAATATCTCTCCCCCTCTAGGGATGCCGCCGCATTGAAGCTAATATAAAGTATATATTAATGCAAATTACAGTGCGCTTGAGTGAAACACGTGCGGGGGCAACGGTGTGTGATCCCCCTCAGGCCTCGAGATGAGCGGGAAGCAGGCGGAGGCCGACCGCGGCAACGGTTCATGAATCCTCAGCTGGTAACGCTGGAGCTGTGCCGCTCAGCTCATTAACCTGGTCAAGTATACAGACTTAATAAAACCATCAGGCACACGACTCTACAGAAAACACCTGGTATGTGTGCGTAGAGAGGAACCAAACCAACACACACAAAGAATGGTAGATTTGTCAGGTTTGATTTAATCTATTTGAAAGTCAATTCATCCATCCCTCCACCCTGTAGAGCATTGGTGCTCAATACATCTATCGTGGTGGACAGGTAGATCACAAAGGTAGTGTGAGTCGATTGCCCACCTAGACCAGACCAGACACCCCCCACCCCATAGCAATGACACTCCTTGATGGCAGCAGCCATCCCCAGCAGGATGCAGCCACTAAAACACTTTAGGAACAACTTTAAAAAACATGAAGAACATCTCAAGGTGTTGACCTGGCCTCCAAATTCACTAGATCCCAAACTGATCAAGTACCTGTGGGATGATCCACAGAGGCCCCTCCCCTCAGTCATTCATTGTCTGTAACCGCTCGTCCTGTGAAGGGTCGTAGGGGTGGGGCTAACCCCGCTGTCATTGGGCGAGAGGTGGGGTACACCCTGGACAGGTCGTCAGGCCATCGTAGCGCACAGAAAGGAACCAGTCGGCCAGTGGATTAGAACCCAGAACCTTCTGTGAGGTTCTGGGTGAGGCATCAGTGCCGCCTGCCTCCAAATTCACGAGATCCCAAACTGATCAAGAATCTGTGGGATGATCCACAGTGGCCCCTCCCCAAGTAAACACACACACCGATCAGCCACAACATTATGATCACTGACAAGTAAATGACATTGACCATCTTGTGACAGTTCAACTTCTGGACCTGGCATTCATTGGTGTGGATGTTACTTAGACATGTACCACCCACCTAGACCAGACCAGGCACCCCCACCCCATAGCAATGACACTCCTTGATAGCAGCAGCCATCCCCAGCAGGATGCAGCCTGACACACACACACAAAAACACTTTAGGAACAACTAAAAAAAAAAAACATGAAGAACAGCACAAGGTGTTGACCTGGCCTCCAAATTCACTAGATCCTAAACTGATCAAGTATCTGTGGGATGATCCACAGAGGCCCCTCCCCTCAAAGACCCCCCCCACTAACAATGTTCTGTTGCCAGACACCACAGGACACCCTCAGAAGGACCATGTCCACTCTCTGAGGAGTCACATCAACTGTTTTGGAGGCACAAGGGAGACCTACACAATATTAGGAAGGGTACACCTTAGAAAGGATAAGCGGGCTAACGTAGAAAGATTAATAACCATTAAGAATCACTAATTAACCTTACATGGATTTCTTTGGATGTAGGAGAAAGACAGAAATCCTAAATAGGCAAAGGGAGAACATGCAAAATCCAGATAAAACCCCACCAGCCGGCCAGTAGGCTCTGTAAGGCCTGGGACAACAGCATACTTTGAATCTTGACAGTTTGTACAGTTGTTGCAAATCTAGATAGATTAGCTCTAGACAACAAAACTGAGTTTAGTACCAGGCCGGAAACATGTGGATTGACTCGGTTTCGGAGGCAGCCAACAAACTAGTGGCCATTTCAAGAACCGGAACTTGTGCTAACCTCTGCACCGAGACACCGCCGCCCGTTCAAGAGTCACGGTTCTATAAAAAGATTCAGATTTACACAAGAGTTTTGTCTAATCATCCAAAAAATATTCCACGTTAAATCACAAGAGAGATAGGAAGCTGTTTTAATCTGCCACTGAGTCAATGTCGAACTAATCTAACAATTTCCCTCTCTCAAACACAACTAATACCGCTGCCTGTTTAAATCAATAGAGGCAGCTAGATAAACGAGCGTCTCACATCCCTCCGTCTCCGCTGTCAAACGATGCTTGGTAGATTTGTTTTTAACGGGCGATTAATGGCTCCTACCTTCTCAACATTAATCAGAGGAAGCGGCGTTCAGGGGATGTTTTTTTTTTTTTTTTTAGCCATTTCAATCCAATTTAAAAGTAAGTTTTCAGGAGAGGCTTTTGCGATTACGTTTCGGTTAAGTTCGCTTTGAAGGGGAGGTAGAAGAAGAGAGTGACCCAACAAACACCAACAGACACAGGCGTTCATAGTAAATTTAAGCATAATTAAACTAAGTGCTTTCCATTATTAAAAAACACACTATGCCAAATGGGTCTATTAATCCACACATATTATTTTAGAGATGTTTTATTACTTCTTATTTTTAGATCTTTATTTTAATAATCCGTTGGCCCCGCTCACGTCAGATTTATGGAGTTGAGGGTACACCCTGGACAGGTCTCCAGTCTATCACACACCACTGTGCCGCCCGATATTCACACTTATGAATCTGAATTTCCATAAAAATGTGATGAAACAAGCCGAGCCCGAACACACACATATAAAGTCTGCAAACATTATCAGTTTCTCTAAGTCAGGCACTGCCAAGATGGCTCTTCGGGAAACATATGGGTCCAGCTTTATATACCACTGCTGAAAACTAAAGGAACACTTTTTAATCAAGAGTACGGCATCAAGTCTGTTCAACTTCCGGGATAACGATACGGTCAGTTAAGTAGCAGAGGGGGTTGTTTATCAGTTTCAGCTGCTTTGGTGAAAATGAAGTTAACAACAAGAGCATGACCCCCAAAACTGGAGTGGTTTTACAGGTGGAGGCCACTCACATTTGCTTCCTTCTCATCTATTCTGACTGTTTGCCACTAGTTCTGCATTTGGCTAGAGTCAGTGTCACTACTGGTAGCATGAGGCGATACCTGGTCCCCACAGAGGTTGCATGGGTAGTCCAGCTAATCCAGGATGGTACATCAATACGTGCCATTGCCAGAGGGTTGAATGTGTCTCCCAGCACAGTCTCAAGAGATTGGAGGAGATTCCAAGGGACAGGCAGTTACTCTAGGAGAGCTGGACAGGCCCGTAGAAGGTCCTCAACCCATCAGCAGGACTGGTATCTGCTCGTTTGTGCAAGGAGGACCAGGATGAGCACTGCCAGAGCCACCAATCAGAAACAGACGTCATGAGGGTGGCTTGAAGGCCAGACGTCCTCTAGTGGACCCTGTGCTCACTGCCCGGCACCGTGGAGCCCAGAATTGGCAGGTCCACCACTAGCGCCCTGAGCTTTTCACAGATAAGAGCAGGTTTACCCTGAGCACATGTGAAAGGGTTCTGGAGAAGCCGTGGAGAACGTGCTGAACATCGTTCCAAGCTATTCCTCAACCAGGTCTCTAGTTTACAGCCAGTCTGCTCAGCCTACCTTCAGCTAGCCCCCCGACCTGTCCACTTACCACCGCCACACCATCTCCCCTCTTCAGTCTGTCCTTGAAATCACCTCAACCTCACAACTTTGTACAATAAACTTTCTGAACTATTCTCCCTCGAGTCTTTGTCTGCAATTGGGTCTTCCTTATTGTAAAGGTCAAACTTAATCATAAGCTGCTTGCTGGGTTTCTCAGTTGTGCTCTGAGTTATCTGAGCCAAACTGCAAAGCAAAGTAATTCTGTGGAGAGACATTCAAACACACAAAAAAAAAACAAATCTCAATCTTTTTTTTTTGTCCTAATGAAGCGATCCTAAACGTCTTAGACCAAACAGCTCAGGTGTGACGGCTGCTATTGCTGCTGCTTCAGGCTGTTTATAACAGAGGGATTTAATTAAGTAAATCTTTCTACGTGTGTCGTGTTCGGGGGGAAAAAACAAAAAAAAGACGGAGCACATTTGATCTATTACATCTCACAGTATGAACCCACGGAGAAAACCTGTGTTGAACGATTGAATCAAAAGCTTTTATTTGTTCTACAGAGTTTTAGTATGCACGTCTGAGGCAAAAGGAAACAAAGCAGCCTGCTGAATTATTTGTGTGTGTGCGAATATGTGTTTATGCATTTATTAGTAATGTATTTGCTCCTGCACAGATGTGATCAGCTCCACTAACAGACGGGACGTGGCCTCCTTAAAAAACAGTACGTGCTATTAGAACTCGCGAAATCACACATAATGCGTTGAAAGCCCCGATCGAGGCCCATTAACTTCAAATGAAAGAATCAATTACTGCTTCATCAAAGCACTGCGGGCCAATACACATGAGTCAGTCACAGAATACTTAGTTACACTGGTGCACTGCACAGATATCTGCCTTTTCTCTAAGGAAGCAACAGCCGTTCTTCTACAACACCGCTAAAAAGGCTGTTTATTCTGCTAGACGATGCCTCTCACCGTGTGCACCGTGGCCCGTGTCCTCCACATTGAGCCGCTGTAACGCCTGCAGCAAGGCCGGCCTCAGATCTGTACACAAGTCTTTCTTATCGTCTCTTCGACCACGCAGAAACACTTCCAGAACACCCAGAACTCGCTCCGCCAGCGGAGCCTCTCTGGTGTGAATCATGTCCTGCCGTCATACAAAAATAAAACAACGATTAATGCTGGGTAAAAGTAAATGTAAAGGTTTGTTTCACTCTTTACAAATATCTCTCCTTAATGTGGACCTTAAAGGACCTTGTGTGAATGATTTAGTGACATCTAGTGGTGACGCTGCAGACTGCAACCAACTAAATCAGCTGCAACTTTTCTGTCAATTTAACCATCAGTTGTTTTTTTCATTAATCAATAATCTACGATACTGTTCAACAACAAGACCTCATTCGGAAAGATGTTATTTAAAGTATATTCTCAATCATTAATTATCAGACATAGCGTTGTGTTGTGCATGATATTATTTTACAATGACATGTGCCGATTGCTATCGGAAATGCAGCTGTATTACTGATGTACTAAAGGTTATCCAACACGCACTTAGAACGTCACGTTATACGTCTGTACGTGCAGAAACGAGCCGCTTACAACTTGTAAATGCACTGGAAAGCAGCCATGGCATGCTAGCCTTTAGCATCTGCACTACAGATTCTTTAATGAGTTCACGTCTGAGATGAACTAGACCAGGGGTGTCAAACTCATTTTAGTTCAGGGGCCACATACAGCCCAGTTTGATGTGAAGGGGGCCAGACCAAAAACACGATAGCGTATTTACTTATAAATAACGAAAACTCCACGTTTCCCTTTGTTTTAGCGCAAAGACGTTTCTTACGAAAAATAAATGCAATTTCTGTTTAGTTCCAGGTCTCAGTGTTGTGTTATGGCCACAACTCTTACTAAATCTGTGTGAACGCTAGGAATAGCAGTTACTTTTATTGGAAAAATTGCAGTTAATGTCTTCTATGTAATTTTTGCAATTTGCAAATTTATCCCGCGGGCCAGATTAGACCCTCTGGCGGGCCGGTTTTGGCCCCCGGGCCGTATGTTTGACACGTATGAACTAGACTAAACTCACTGTAATAGTATAAATATTTGCGCTACCGTCCCGTCGTTTTGAGGTCGGGAGGACGACAGATGTCCTCCGTTGAGATGCTAGTGCACAGTGGTTACACTGCTGTTGTAGTGGGTTGTTTCGTTCAGTTTAAAGACCTCCCACATGATTAAGTTCTGTCTTTTTCAGATGTAGTCCCTTTTCAGGAGGCCTGGCAGCAGGAGCCAGTGTAAATGGGGATGAACATGAACATCGCAATGTGTCAATGCAATTTAACACATTTATGTAATTGATGTAGTCGATAATGTCGATGCGTTGCTGCAGCCCTGACCTGACAGCAGCTCCCCTTAAAAGCATGTAAGTACATATGGTGGCTGACACTACATCATAAAAATAAAAAAATTGAGGCTACAGTCCTTTATGCAGTGGTTTGAGTCTGGCCTGCACAAATTGATGCAGAAGCTTAAACCGCCCATTAGCAGCAACTCGGGATGTGCTGCATAAATCTAAGCTCCTATCTGTGGTCTCACCAGGAGGGTCAGTATGACAGCTGGGTACGTCTCCATCAGAGTGAGCAGCGCCGTGGTTTCTGAGTCCGGCTCCTGATCCTGACTCTCGTCTGCACAGCTTCCTTTCATTTTACCCTTCTCCTGAACGTCTGCCTGTACCAGGGAAGGAAATTCATCCAACTTAAGGCTCTTTTACAGTACTGTAGGACATAGACGCCGTAGCCTGCGCTCGTCACTCTGACTCTCTCTGCAAAAACGCCACCCAAACACTAGATGGCGCTGTGTGTTTTTTGCCAGTCGGGTCAATTTTTGTTTCTACTTCCTGCTTCACTTTCAACAACGGCGACTGTAGCTTTCGCCGAAATTTCGCTGAAGACGAGTCGTACAAATGTTTGTATCTCCGAACCTCCTCAGTTAACCTTTCCTCGATGTGCTCCATCTTTTATTGATCCAAAACAATCAATTCAAAATTTGAGGAGATGGAGAAGCAGCCGGAAATACTAAAGCGTTTCTGGGGAGGTGTACGTCAGGCTACGGCGTTAATAATGTACGCGTAGGGTCTGAGCTGTCGCCGTAGTTACATCTTTACAGCTTCAACCGCCTATTAGCATCAACTCTGATTTTAATTTGTGAGAATTCAAAGGGAAATCTAATCATTAAAACTATTAATTAGCTGCATGTGATAAAGGGTAAACAGATGTCCTCCTACCACGGGCTGCTCTGCATCTTTCTTGCTCAACCAAATTTCCAAAACCAGGGGCCCGAATCTCTCCGCTAGCTCCGGGTAGCGACAGATGAAGTGGAGGAGGGCAGGATGGTGGAAGTAGAGGGAAGGGAAGCCTTGGCAGGAGGAGAGCGACTTGATGACGCAGTTCACACGGGCCTTGAGTAGGATGGCAGAGAGAAAGATAGAACACTTTCTTTGAGTTTAAAAGGTTTATAGTTCAGAAAATAAGACTCATTTTAAACTCCAGCGAGGCAGAACACGCAGATACAGTCTAACGCTTATTTATTGGTCACAGTCAAAATAAAGTAAAGACTACGGAGCCCTTTCAGAGAGGCTGTGTAATGAGCTTTGAAATAAAATAGAGGAAATTACTCTAAGATGCCGTTTGTTCTGTGTTGCTTTAGAAAATGTGCACTATAATTAATATTCTTTATAAGAGGAAATATGAGCTGTCAAGCTTTGATTCTGAGTATTTTGTAGCCTCCATATTTAATAATATTAAACCACAGCCCCAGCTACGTGCCGTTCTCTTTCCGTGCGCAGGAAACAACATCGCTCTGAACGCCCTCGTCTCGATAACATTTTGACACATTAATACGACGCCGCTTGTCAGTGAACCTATCTCACAGAATATGATTTATTTTTCACAGTGTCAGGCTGACTCACTGAAACGGAAAATGAAACTGATTATTTAAACCTCAGGCAGACCAGGATGTCAAAGTGCGTTTTGTTAATTTAGCATCAAAAAGAGTTGAAAGCTAAAAAAAAAAAAAAACAGTTTTTAAATGAGTTAAATCAACAAAATGTTCCACAGGGTTTTAATGCTTTCCCAAAAAGCCTGGAGAAAAAAAAAGCTTTGATTTAAAATTCAAACTAAACTATTAGTCTAGCTGATACACCGATCAGGCATAACATTATGACCACCTTCCTAATATTGTGTAGGTCTCCATTGTGCCTCCAAAACAGTTGTGACTCATCAGAGAATGGACATGGGCCTTCTGAGGGTGTCCTGTGTTGTGTCGAATGTCGTTAGTGGGGGGGCCTTTGAGGGGAGGGGCCTCTGTGGATCATCCCACAGATACTTGATCAGTTTGGGATCTAGTGAATTTGGAGGCCAGGTCAACACCTTGTGCTGTTCTTCATGTTTTTTCGAGTCATTCCTAAAGTGTTTTTGTGGTTGCATCCTGCTGGGGATGGCTGCTGCCATCAAGGAGTGTCATTGCTATGGGGTGGGGGTGCCTGGTCTGGTCTAGGTGGGTGCTACATGTCTAAGTAACATCCACAGGAATGAATGAATGAATGCCAGGTCCAAAAGTTTCCCAGCAGAACATTGAATTGTCACAAGATGGTCAATGTTATTCATGTCTCCTGTCAGTGGTCATAATGTTGTGGCTGATCGGTGTATGGCACTGCTTGTCAGTGAATCTATCTCACAGATTATGATTTATTTTTCACAATGTTTGACTGACTCACTGAACAGAAAATAAAACACCATAAAGAGATGAAAGTTAAAGCTGTTAAAACACAGGACATGTATTACCAGGTTTAGATGTTTTCCCCAAAAGCCTGGGGAATAAAAAAGAAATTTCAAACTATACACAGACAATATGTCACAGAGTCATAAAGTGTGTTTTGAGTTCTGATCAGTTACCCCGTCTAGACCGGGGCTCTTGTCCTGCGTCACAGCCAGCAGGTAGAGGGCAGAGCGGAGCACGGAGCGAGGCAAAGCACAGGCGCCCTGCTCCTGCACCGACTGCAACAGCCACATCACACAGGAGAACACCGTCTGGTCCGGGAGGAGCCTGAGTTACACACAGCAAACAGCAAAGACATTAACGCACATCGGTGTGGCCAAACATTTGCACGTGAACATAGACAAACCTACAGACGCTCATCACGAGGGTGGTCAAACAAACACACAAGCTCTTGAATGAAGAATGTAAACTAAAGCAGAAATATTAAGAGATTCTTCCCAAGCTGCATAAATCTCCCATAATCTTAAGGAGACCACACAGCAGCAGCAGCAGTAGCAGCAGCAGCAGCAGGGAGAGGCTTTAACGCATAGCTGAGGATCCACAGAAGGACCTATTAAACTTTCCAAAGTGGCCTGACACACTGCATCTCTCAGGTCATAAAATATGCATTTAAGAACACCCTCGACGGGCCGAGGCAGTGGCGCTGGAGCAGGGAGACGAGCTGCAGCGAGATGTAGCTGGATTTATCCCGCTAATGGGATTTGATATGACACTACAATAGATACCGTCTGGGATTTCGGGTTATGTTAATACGCAGCCTAAATGTTCCGTGTTCTGCTCTCGACAGCGACGAGCAAAGTGGGGCATTTGGGTGTTATTAAAATTCAGCCTGTGAAACATCAAGTGTTTCTGAAAGCAAACAAGCTTTTTCTAAAGGATTTCCATGTAGTAGGAGGAGCAGCGGTGATATTCTGAATCTGCCTCAGACTAACGGTGCTGGCAACTCGCTGCCGGCGTTGATATTGAAATAAATATTTGGTGACACTGCCACAGCCACTTTTTATACGGACCTCCTTAGCGCAGGTAGAGCACCGGTTTAAGAGCGAGCCAGGAAATTACTGTGGTGATCAAAGACGTCGTTATGTTGCAGCATAAATGGTCGCTGCTGTGGGAGAGGAAAGCCACTACGCCCCTGTGCTCGTGCCCCTTCTAATAAAAACCTCTCTGCAGCAGAACTCTGCTTGGAAAAAGTGCTTAGAATTCTGATCAGCAAAATGCTTTTTTTACTGATGCTGAAATATTTATCGCTTTAAAACAAATTCCACAAAAGTACCAGCTCAGAAAATGTGCTGTTTTTTTTTATTCTGAATTTAAGAGCAAAAATGTTTGCGAATGTGAAAAAAAAAAAAGTGTTTCATTGCATGTTATTAACATTTTTAATGTGTTTAATCATAGACTAAAGATAGACGGTGGAACTGCTCCTTTAAAGTGAAGCCAAAGCAAGTAGAGCTCCCCCTGGTGGCTGGCTGCAGTATAGGTCATAAGCTCCGCCCCCTCCATGTTAGTGGATGGGACTTGGGCCGAACTAAAACACTAAAATACACGCCAAATAATTTTTTTTCAAGTTAAGTCATTTTAGGTAGTTAATATAACGTTGATGCATGTTCAAGTGTCAATTATTTGGATAACACTATAGAAACAGGATGTGACATAATGGCGACTACCAGTTGCCATGCCAACCGCTCCGTAAAGCGGTCACGTGGTACTGTGAGAGTTGTAAAAACTCTTTTTAAAACAAGTACAGTGTATAAGCCAACATTTCCTTGTAACTGGTGGAGGTAGAGCAGAGCGTAGCATTAATTAAACGAAAACGCGAGTGAGTCTGGAGCAAGTGTGGGCGGGGCCTAGATATCGATATCGTGGCTCCACTCTCGGACCGTACTGCGCAGACTCTGGCTCCAAACTCGCAAGATGGCGCCGCCCGTATACCCCCGGGAAAATAGCGCCAGTTTGGCCAATGCGAGGACGTGGGGACGCATCGTCCATATTTATATACAGTCTATGCTTTTAATTCACGTGAATGTGTGCACTCTGTTACCTGTCTCCCTGCTGCAGAGCGAGGTGGAGCATTATCAGGACGCAGCACTGAGCGGCCCTCGGCCCTTGGTATTCGCACAGCAGGGAGGGCCAGTCCGAGACACGGCAGCACAGGGAGGGAAGGTTGTGCAGCAGGAGAGTCTCCACTTCTGTAACATCTGGGGGACGAGTGAGGAAACAAAACGGAAAGAAGGAAAAAGTTAAATTAAAGCTGGAAAGAGAAGAAAGTTGCAAGAGAGAGAGAGAGAGAGAGGATGTGAATAAAATAAAACCTTGAGGCCTATTTACAAACGACTATTACTCATCAATTTAGTGTGAAGCCAAGCCAAAGCTGAGGATTACAAAAAAAAAGAATTAAATAAAAAACCATGTAAGGACAGAAATGAGCAAGGCTGCGCTCATTTCACACTTCTCCCGATTATTTATGTAGCACCCAAACATAAAGCCAACAACCGTCCTTAATAAGAAATGCCTGTCAGGGATGTTTAAGGTCAGATAATATTCTTTGCAAAGCAGCCAAATGACGTAACGTGGCAAAGTTGAAAACACGGGGATCCTAAAGAGTTCTAAACAAAGCACATGGAAGGACACGTGTGGCACGAAAGGCAAGTTTGCAGGAGGAGGGAGACGGCTGGAGAGATGGGGATCTTTTTCACCGTGATGTTGCCTAATTATCTGGGTTATAAGAGCCGGCGAGGGAGAGAGAGAGAGAGAGGAAGCCAGAGCGAGGGGGGGAGAGGAGAATATGAGACGGGGGCTTTTAAAGAGCCGAGAGAGAAGCGATAACAGGAACGTAGCGGTGAACGGAGAGACATCGTGCAGTGCATTGCAGCCTCTTGCAGCGCTAAGGCGGAAAAAAAGAGAGAGAGAGAGAGAGAGAGAAGAAAGAGCACCATCAATAGTGTATAATGTGAGAGAATGAAAAGAAAAGTAGAGCCAAAAGAAGTAAATGACACAGAAGGCGAAGAAGACAAGGGCCATTGATTCTGCAGAAGATATAAAAGCTCCAGCAGAGTCAGAGGGAAGTGAAGGATTTAGTAGCAGATGAATATTCTCGTAAAAAAAAAAAAAAAAAGGGGGAGAAACGGGGCCGCTTTGGATAAGAGATATGAAAAATGTTGCGTCATTTATGAGCTAGAGGAAAAGTAGAAGAAAGGCTTCGGGGCATCCGTGCGAGCCGTCACCTCTTGGGGAGCGGTGGAAGAGTCCAGGGTCGAGGCGTGGAGGAGAATAGAGGTGATGAAGACGATGAGGAGGAGGGGGGGGGGGGCAACAGATGGGACGGAAAGCAAGGCTGCAGTGACACAGAGAGGACACAGGGTTTAAAAAAAAATCGCAGCTATAAATCATCAGTAATCGGAACAAGATGTGAGGAGGAGAAAAAGCAGAAAATGATAAAATAAATAGAAGAAAAAACGACGCAGAAAGCAGGAGGCTGGAAATGAAAGTGAAAGAGATAAGGGTGATAAAGGAGAGGAAAAGGGTGACAGGCAAAAAAAAAAAAAAAAGGGGAACCTCATTATTCACAGACAGCGGCCGAGCGCAAACAAACACGCAACCACACGTCCGCTCGTAGCGGCGTCTCATTCCCTCAAAGACAGAGTTTTACTCGACTCCGGTGTCAGTGCTAAGGTCTTTATTTTCGGGTGCAGTGATGTGGAAGGAGGGACCATCCCGTAGCTTCAGATTAGATCCGAGTTCACCTCTGGTTACTTGTCTTTAGTTTCGGGCTGAGATCAATCGGGTGCTTTAATTGAAAGTGTGTTATCTAAGTGGCCTCGGAGTGCACTGACATTTAAGAGACTTCAGAGTTTATTTCAAAGCCGCTTCGCACATTCAACGTGTTTATAGTACACACACGCGCACACACACACACGTGGGCTCTTTCATTCTGTGTAGAAGCTCGGGCCGGTGGCAGTGACCTTACAAACACTTTCCTGCAGCCGCCTTTGAAACTTAAGCCGAGTGAGTGAGTCTGACGTATATGAGGCGGTTTAAATTAAAGAGAAAAGACAGAGAGGGAGTAAACAGAATAAGAACGCAACAAAGAAAAGCTTAAAAGGGAATTTTGTTTACTTTTTAATAGAAGTCAGAATGAGAGCTGACTGTCTCTAGGTGCGATGCACAATTAATTAAAGGTCTTGATGTTTGCTGCATGACAACGAGAGAACAAAGCACGGCGGAGTCCAGAAGGACAAATTTAAAACGAATCAAAGAGGTCAGCTACAAAGGCAGAGCCAGCAAGCGAGCAAGAACTGTAGTGAGAATTTGTAACTCTTGTTTCTTCTTCCACACAATTATTTCTGCTTGATGTAGGTATGTGGTTAGAGAAGCAGCTTTGGGAGCCTGTGTCCATGCTGAGGAGTCTGTACAAACTCCTTTATGAACAAAAGGATGGGTTAAATGTAGAGAAACATGTTCCGTATATTGTGAAACCTCAAAATATTTTAGTGACATTATAAATGACCAACGGTTAGCCAGGGGTATTTATGACGTGACGTGAGGCTCTGAGATTTAGTGACGTCCCGATCGGTATCGGGGCCGATCCAGGCATTTTTAAAATGATCGTATCACTATCTGGCTTCTGCCAAACCTGCAGTTATTTATTTTAGGTCGGCCAAAAAAACAAAACCTCGTCCCTGCAAACTTAAACATCTTCTGTTTTTGTCTGCCGCGTGGAAGAACTTTACTCTGGAAAACGAAGTCAGTCAGACGGAAATTTGCGGTAGCGAGATGGTGGTAGTTCATGTCGTCATTCAATGCTACCAGCTTGATTTAACAGAATACGGCTCAGCTAAAGGCTACACTCAGACAACGACAACAAACACTGAACGTTTAAAAGAAGAGAAAAGTTTCCTGTAGACAGCGTCAAGGAGAAAAATCTTCCAGAGAGGGTTAGGGAGTTTATGGCAGCGTTGGATGACCAGAACATTTCTGGAGTAGAGAACACAAGGTACCAGCTACCCTCTCCACACTACATTAACTTTGACAGAAAGATTTATTGGACTGAATCCTGAAAAGACTTGAGGAATGTACAGGACATTTAAGACCGTATCAGGACTGGTATCAGCGTAAACTGAAAATTAGAAGCTAGGTATCGGATCGAGGGGCAAAAAAAAAACCTGATCAGGACATCTCTACTGAGATTATGCTGATATTTTATTTCTAAAACTGATAATTATCCTGACACGCCTTAACCAAAAGAAACAGTTCTGTTCAACAAGTCTCGTCGTTACCTGGAAGCTAACAAGTTGTTGTGTTTCATTGGTGGAGCACGTACCATTCTGGTGTGAGGTAGACCGAGGGTCTGACTGGGAGAGCAGACACGTACTGAGTTTCTGCAGAAAACCACAGCACGACGAGTTCAGACTCGGGTTCCTGAAAAAATCGGTAACAAGAGGACAGAGAGATGCACACGAGGGGGATGAACGTGAACGCAAAAAAACAAGACAACAGAAAGACTGAGGGCCCCCCGAGACAAGCGGAGGCACTCGCGCTGCACAGATGCGCGGTCAGTACAGTGAACTGTTAAACATGTGGCATGGTTGAGTTTCATTACAGCTCAGAGCAGGGGGCCCTAAAGCCTAGTGAGCTGACCACAGTTATAACCACATATAGTCAGATACACAAAACAATAAAAAAAACAACACATGCATGCTTTGAAGCTGCAGATGTGTCACCCTGAGATAAACACACTGCTGGGAAGACTGGCTTATTAGAAAAAACAAAACAAAAAGTAGACAGAGTGATTCAGACGTTGCTCACGTTTTAGACAGAAGTACTTTTGTTAATTGTTGTGTGCATGTGTGTGTGTGTGTCCTCGGGTTATCCTGTTACAGCGTACCTGTTTCCTGCACAGAGGAGGCCTTTGTGCTCCACAGCCAGCCTGTAGAAACCAGAGGACGCTGCAGGGAAGAGCAGGTGAAGAGCAGAATGAATAAACAGTAAATCGAATGTCAAGACAAAAACGTCACACACGCAAAGTAGAAGATCGCCTCAGTGGAAAGCCTTTAATTTTAAGTTTAACATGAAGAACGGACAAAACATGCAGTTTGACCGTTCATGGGTCGAGGAACCATATTTTGTAACTTCTACCCACATTTTTTAAATTGTTCCTCTCAGTGCGGTTTAGAAGCGTGTGGTTTTCACTCAGCCAATCAGAGAAGATCAAGGAAACGTTCTCAGGTCAGATCAGGGTCAAATGTGGTCTACAAGGTTCACCTCTGCATGAATGCTGAGTTCATAACTGCTTTACTAGGCACCACAAAGAAGTCTTACGATGTCTGATGTGATAATGTTGACAAGTGCCTGAAGCAGAACTTACGTTCTATTGGTTTAAATACACATTTACATTTGTTTACCACTTAAGGACAAGGAACCGTATATGGTAGCTTCACTGGGATTGATTTTCTGCATGAAAATTAGAAATTTTGAAAAATTTCCCTAAAGTAAAAACGTCTTCTTGTGCCCTACAATAACACTCTAGAGCACAGGTGTCAAACATACGGCCCGCAGGCCAAAAGCGGCCCTCCAGACTGTCTGATAGGCGGTTTAGCTTAACGCTGAGGTCTAAACTGCCGTAGGTCCTGACCCAGGACCTACAGCGGGACCTACGGCGACAGAGCAGACGGTAGCGCCATAGCCAGACGTGCCCCTCCCCAGAAATGTAACTACACATTACAGCGACGCAGACTGCAAGAGCTGTGAATTTGTCCGCTTCATAGCAGCGCGTTTCCGCTTTAGTATTTCCAGCTGCTTCTCCATCTCCGCCATTATCGAATTGACTGTTTTGGATCAATAAAGATGGAACACACTGAGCAAAGGTTAACTGAGGATGCTCAGACACACCAACATTTGTACGACTCGTGTTCAGCAAGTCACCATTGTTGAAAGTGAAGCAGGAAGTAGAAGCAAAAATTAACCCGACTGGCAAAAAAGACACAGCGCCGACTCGTGTTTGGGAGGTGTTTTCACAAAGCGAACCAGACAGACGCAGTACCTTTAAAGAGCCTTAATCAGGCTTTCAGCATGACTTTGCAAAGTGTAAAAATTACATAGAAGACAAGGCAGTTTTTCAATGAAAATAACTGCTGTCCCTAATTTGTCCACTGTTTTAGAAAGAGAAGTGGACAGAACACTGAGACACAGGACTAAACAGCAGACGGCAATGTGCCCAAATAGCACTTACTCTTCTTAAGAAATTTCATGTTTTTAAAGGGCAGTAATAAAACAAATGGAAAAAAATCTGGAGTTGTCGTTATTTATAGATTATTATGCTGTTGTGTTACTAGTCCAGGACGCTTGAGATCTAATTGGGCTGTATATGGCCCCCAAGCTAAAATGCTCTAGGGTTTTCAATGAGTGCCCTATTTAAGGGTTAAAATGAAAGAGACGAGGCGCGTGATTTAGTGAGTATTTTCATGTTTTGGGTTTTCCAGAGCTCCAGCGAGGGAGAGCAGCCCAAGCTTATTAAAGAGACGTTTTAATTTCAAAAACTCTCTCTCTCTCTCTCTTAGTTTACTACATGTGGAGCTAAGCCATATCTGCAGTAATAACTGTTGTGCTCCAAAGAAAAACAGCTTGCAGCATAAATATGAGGTTTGTTTAATGACGCCACAACGCCGGCTTTTCTAGACGCCCGAGGCAACACGTTTTCCTGTCAATAATTGAGAGTCATCGTGTCGACTGCCAGCTTGGACAGATTGCTTACTTTTTTCCCCCCACAATGCTATGAAATCTAAATCAGCCGTTCAGCTTGGTCTCTCATAAAAACAGAATCAGACCGTCGGTTAATGCTTGTTTCTGGCTTTGGTTCAAACTGAAGAAAATACATAGTTTAGCTCTAAAAATATCACCTATACTACGCTACACTAACAGGAAGGTTCAGTAGTATCTATGTGTAGATGGAATTAAATGAAGTTAGTTGCTCTGTGATTAGCTGCAAATTAATTTTAACTTTACACTGTGGTTAGTATGTTTGTGTCCGGTTTCTTATTATTACCGGCTGACAAAACCACTGACTGTGCAGGACAAAACGGAAGGAAAAAAAACTCTATATGACGCCAACAATAGCTTTGAAGCTCAGTGTGGTGTCTCCGGCCGTCGCCATCTTGGCAGTGCATGACTCTGACAAACTCCAAGCTACTTTAAAAATGGAGCACATAAAAAACTTTAAATCTCGATATAAAATGAATGAGTTCTTTAAAGATTCTCCTGCATACTGCTGTCATGATATGAAGAACTAGCCTTATAGAGCAAAACCGTTTTATGTACCAGGTTGTAAACATGTTTATTTCAGCTGTAGAGTTGGACATTTTAACATGGAGGTCTATGGGGATTGACTCACTTCCCCTCTAGTGGTCATTTAAGGAACTGCAGCATTTGGCACTCACATTTTTTTCAGCTGCCACTTGGTCAAAGATCAGTTTGTGAGGCTGCATACGTAAGATGGAAAACATCCTTGATTTATGCTAGCTTCTAGCACTTATGCGCGGAAATTACGGCATCAGCCCAGACCCTACACAGACCCTGAAGCTGTGTACCTCCCCAAAAGTGTAACTATGCATCACGGCGACGCAGATTGCAAGAGCTGTGATTGGTCCACTTGGTAGCAGCGTGTTTCTGCTTTACAATTTGCGGCTGCTACTCCATCTTGGCAATTTTCGAATAGATTGTTTCACGTCGAGGAAAGCTTAACTGAGGAGATACAAACATTTGAACGACTCGTCTTCGGCGATATTTCGGCGAAAGTTTCAGTTGCTGTTGTTGAAAGTGAAGAAAAATTAGCGCAACAGGAAAAAAATACACAACAGCGACTAGCGTTTGGGTGGCGTTGCTACAGAACGAGCCAGACTGACGAGCGCACATGTGTAAATGGCTCACACTGGCGTAGGATAGGTGCGTAGGTTACGCCATCTACGCCACAGAGGTATAAACTGTGCTTTAGATGTTTAGGTTGAATTACCACGTTAGTTCAGATCTCTTTCACCTTCCCACCACCCGCCACCGTGTAATGAATACGCCATGCACAGTAGATTTCTTAATTTATCATTTTAAGCCTTCTACAACGACCTCATAACACTGAGGCTTGATCTTAGTACAAACAGAACATAACTCACCCAGTTTGTTTGCAAAGGCAGGCATGAGAGATGGAAGCAGGGTGAACTGGGAAGAAAGGATGGAGTAGAAGGGCTGCAGGATCTGGGCGTTGGGCGAACACTCACACATTCTCTACAGATTATAGGAAACCACAAAAACAAAACACCCTTTTTTCAGGCTTGATTGATTTTTGGTTGGAGGACAAATGAAACGTAAAAAAAAACATTACAGCAGAGGCACAGATCGATGAGCACACGTGTCCATGTGTACACAAAATGAATGAAAACAAAGTGTGTGGTGGTGTTTATTAATACCGTCACTGTGACCTGTTTCTCAGAAAAAATGGGACACCGGGAATTGATCATTTCCTCAAGTGTTTGGTCACAACAGGATTAAGTATCTCACAACAACAGTGGGTATCCAGACGGAGTCGCAGCAGCGCAGCAGACACCGACACAGAGATTCCAGCGAGTCCTGAGCGTCGCTCTGTTTGTGTGGTGCCGTGAACGTGTTCTCCTTCAGGACAGGATCTGACGCACACGCCTCCGCCAACCTGGGACACACACACAGGCGCTTTTGTTTTCAAACACAAACACTGAGTTGTGTATAAAAAAACGACACGTACACACGAGGGATACGGGTGCACACGTATACATCAGTCAGTCATAACATTATGACCACCTTTCTAATGTTGTGTAGGTCTCTCTTGTGGTGACTCATCAGAGAATGGACATGGGCCTTCTGAGGGTGGGGGTGGGGGGGCTTTGAGGGGAGGGGCCTCTGTGGATCATCCCACAAATACTTGATCAGTTTGGGATCTAGTGAATTTGGAGGCCAGGTCAACACCTTGAGATGTTCTTTATGTTTTTTTGAGAAGGTTCTCAGTCATCCAGGTCATGGTATGTCCAAAAAAGCGTTTAAAAAAAGCCAACTGGACTTATAGAGTTTTTTGAGAAGACGTTTCACCACTCATCTGAGTAGCTTCTTCAGTTCTGAAGAAGGAAGAAGAAAAAAGAACTGAAGAAGCTACTCAGATGAGTGGTGAAACGTCTTCTCAAAAAACTCTACGAGTCCAGTTGCCTTTTTTGAGTTTTTTTTGTTGTTCCTAAAGCGTTTTAGTGGTTGCATCCTGCTGGGGATGGCTGTTGCCATCAAGGAGTGTCATTGCTATGGGGTGGGGGTGCCTGGTCTGGTCTAGGTGGATGCTACATGTCTAAGTAACATCCATACCAATGAATGCCAGGTCCAAAAGTTTCCCAGTAGAACACTGAATTGTCCTAAGATGGTTGATGTTACTTACTTCTCCTGTTTCTCTGTTTTTAATGTTCTGGCTGGTCGTTGTATATACCGAGCATTTCACTAAAAATGTCCTCTGGTGGGTTGAAAACCTTTAAATTCACTGTCTCCTCCAATATTCACAGAAATAGCAACTGATTCAGTTCAACACATGAATCGATCCACACTCTGACCTGCAGGCGGCTTGAAAAGAGACCAGAGCCTGGAGAAGAAACCCTTCAGACCGAGAAGACTGGCTGCTGGGATTAGACCTCTTCTGACTCAGAGATAACAGAGAAATGGAAAAAGAAGAAGAAGAAAAGATAACGTTTGATTATTTAATTTTATCTGAATGAAGCCTGTATATTAAGACAGAGAAACCCTGGAACCCTACTTTAGCTCTACAATCATAGTCGACTGAAGTGTTTTGATTGCTGAGAGTTAGAGTTTTGTGTATTCTGTATCACTTTGACTCGAGCAGCAATTCTATATCTTTACAGACTTGCAGCGCCTTTATCCCAGCGTACCATGACAAAGCAGATAAGTGGAGAATGAATAGACCATCCTGGCCTTGACATCACAGCTGCATTTATGCCTCCTATTCTCTGTGCTCATTTGTGCACCATGCGTATTTGACTGCGCTGTGAGTTCTTCAGATCCTCGTTGCCACCACGACAAACACATTTTATGTAAAGTGGATATAAAAAGACTAAAGAGCCGTAACCAGCAGCAACGTTACTGCAAAACAACTTTGACGCATTTTGGGGAGAAAAAGAGATTACAGTACAGTCTTCACCTGAAACGACTAACTCAAATAAATCTCAGAACAGTTTCTTGGTCTTACAAAGATCTTACACAGAATCAACAGGATCTCATTTAAAGGTATCACTCAGGTGAGGACTAGAAAACACAATGAAGGCATTAGATTCACTATGGAACACAGTTATGAGGAAGTGGACAGAAAACTGGTCAAGGAGGGACTGACATTAAAAGAGTTGCAGCTCTTTTTGGCAAGCACTGGTTGCTCCCTGCATTTAACACCGATCAGGCATAACATTATGACCACCTTCCCCTCCTAATATTGTGTAGGTCTCCTCCTTGTGCCTGCAAAACAGTTGTGAACTATCAGAAAGTGGACATGGGCCTTCTGAGGGTGTCCTGTGGTGTCTGGCAAAAGAATGTTGTTGGGGGGGGGTGCTTTGAGGGGAGGGGCCTCTGTGGATCATCCCACAGATACTTGATCAGTTTGGGATCTAGTGAATTTGGAGGCCAGGTCAACACCTTGTGCTGTTCTTCATGTTTTTTTAGTTGTTCCTAAAGTGTTTTAGTGGCTGCATCCTGCTGGGGATGGCTGCTGCCATCAAGGAGTGTCATTGCTATGAGGTGGGGGTGCCTGGTCTGGTCTAGGTGGGTGCTACATGTCTAAGTAACATCTATATGAATGAATGCCAGATCCACAAGTTTCCTAACAGAACATTGAACTGTCACAAGATGATCAATGTTCATCACTTCTCCTGTCAGTGGTTTTAATGTTCTGGCTGATCGGTGTACCAGTTTTTTCCATTAACATTGTTTTGACACTGATAAAGCTTGACTAACTCACAGAGCTCCGCTGATGTGAAGGGGAGGGCAGAGTCAGCTCAGAGAACTTGCTGGTGACGGCCTCTATCAACCCTTCCACCTCTCTGTACTGGACTGGTCTGGACTGGTGGTCGAGTCTGGACAATTCAGAGACAAAACCAGCACCTAGCAACACGCCGAGATCCTCCGGTTGCACGTACATAGCAGCACAAGTGCTCATTTGCATATCTGTGTGTACCTGAAGAAGGCGGAGGCGGCGCTGGCAGCCTGCGTGGCGACCAGGAGGCAGGGGGAGGAGACTCCGGCTACCAAAGCCTCTGAAACCGCCGCAAAGCCCGGGCCACTGGGGAACAGATGCACGCTCAGTGGCTGCCTGCACACAAATAAAACACACACTGAAATGATAAGTGCCTCGCAGCTAGAAGACCAAAGTAGATGAAAGATGAATTAACCTCGAAATCAAAAGAAATAATTTAATACGAGGACAGTTTTTATTGTGGAGATCTTTTTGGGCGATAGCGCGGCAGTAAAGTGAATGTTTTATTAATTTCTGAGGCCGATTTAAACGCTGACAGTCTGATCTGACTTGCTGTGTCAACACCAGCAGCGGCTGTTGGCTTTCTGAAATCTTATTCCCTCTTTAAGGGCACGTACGCCTGATAAACAAACACTGCTGACCTATTGGCATTACAAAGATCACCAAAGTGTGTCCCCACGACGGAGCACCACAACAGCTGTGCACCGGCTCGCTGTTGCCACAACAGTAGCCGCATAGAACATCCTAAATAACACACGCATGCATATTAAAGTTTACACAAACAGGCACGGTGCGGCTTAATTGTCGACACACACAAAGAAAAGGCAAACGTTAATAAGTGAATAAGCTAAGACGCTGCTCATTTTAGCTTCTTCAGCACTTTAAGAGTCTGACGTCTTCTTCTTTATTCTTTACCGTCCCATTGAGTGTAAAGGACAAATTTCCCTCTTAAGATGATGAAATCTCTTATCCCCTGTATCACTGTCATGTGTCGGGAGGGAGGAGGGGGGGGGCATTCAATTAAAATTATGTCAACCCCAGCAGAAATAGTTTGGTGTTTTATAGCCCTGTGATATATTTTCATCTCCGAGACCTCAGACAGTTAATTCAAATCTAATTAAACTTTCCGCTGCTCCGTATTTAACATGTTTTACAGGAGGTCGCTTTTCCCCCGTCGGCGCAGATGAAGCTGTACATCTTTAACATAATTAGGTGTTTAGTTGTGGTAAACAAATTACACAGCTTCATAACTACGGCTATAAATAGCTGATGATATGGATTTGTGCTGAGTCAGTAAACGCCGGTGAAGCGTTGTAGACAGTTTAAACATTGTACAAATCTATGTAAACAACACTGACAAACCACTGGCCCGTAATAAATCAACATACATACGTACACACACACAGTATACAGTAGAGTAAAACTGAACTACTGTACACCGAGTGTGGAAATATACTGCCTGGCCAAAATAAAAGTCACCACCTGGATTTAACTAAGCAAATAGGTAGGAGCCTCCTGTTGGATAATTACTGCATGGGTGATTATCTTTCATCTGGCAACAAGTTATTTAACCTCAACTGATGCAATGAGTAGCTTCTCATTTCTTAAACAACCATGTCTAAAGACACATCCTGTGGTCGTGGAAAAGATGTTAGTCTGCTTGAGAAGGGTCAAATCATTGGCATGCATCAAGCAGAGAAAACATCTAAGGAGATTGTAGAAACTACTGAAACTGGGTTAAGAACTGTCCAACGCATTATTAAAAACTGGAAGGATAGTGGAGAACCATCGTCTTCCAGGAAGAAATGTGGTCAGAAAAAAATCCTGATTCATTTATTCAACGTTTGGAGAAATCAAATGGAAGAAAAACAACAGTAGAACTCAGGGCTATGTTTAATAGTGAAAGTAAGAGCATTTCCACACGTACAATGTGAAGGGAACTCAAGGGATTGGGACTGAACAGCTGTGTAGCCTTAAGAAAACCACTAATCAGTGAGGCTAACTGGATAAAAAGGCTTCAGTTTGCTAGGGAGCATAAAGATTGGACTCTGGAGCAATGGAAGAAGGTCATGTGGTCTGATGAGTTCAGATTTACCCTGTTCCAGAGTGATGGGGGCATCAGGGTAAGAAGAGAGGCAGATGAAGTGATGCACCCATCGTGCCTAGTGTCTACTGTACAAGCCTGTGGGGGCAGTGCTATGATCTGGGGTTGCTGCAGTTGCTCAGGTTCAGCAACATTATGTTGCCCAAAGAATGAGGTCAGCTGACTACCTGAATATACTGAATGACCAGGTTATTCCATCAATGGATCATATTCCAAGATGACAATGCTCCAGGATTCATGGGGCTCAGATTGTAAAAGAGTGGTTCAGGGAGCATGAGACATAATTTTCACACATGGATTGGCCACCACAGAGTCCAGACCAAGATCTTGGTGAAAAATTAATGCAACACTGGATGGTAATAAATCTTGGGACATTGCAGAAGCTTATCGAAACAATGCCACAGAGAATGTGTGCTGTAATCAAAGCTTAAGGCGGTCCAACAAAATATTAATAGCTTCATTTTTTAAATCTATGTTCTATGTATTTCTCTCTTTTTATTTATTTAAACTCATGTACTTTCACTTTTTACTTTTCTCTTTTCTTCAATTCATAATATATGCCAGTTATGACGTTATTCATTCAGGTCAACTATTCACTAACATTAATGCCTATGTTAATTTTTACTTTTCACCCATTTAATTGCACATACATTTAATTATTCAGTAATTGCATATTTTATATATTTTATTTTTCTTATTACATATGTACAGATATTATATATATATATATATATATATATATATATATATATATAGACTTTCTTATTTCGAACCTTCTGTACGTCCTGAAAATATAGAAAACTGATAATAAAACCTGTGACTCTTGAATCTTTTTCTTCTGTTAGTTTCCTCCCTATCGACCGTACGATGGCGGGAACGCTCAACAAAACCAATAAAGAAAGAAAGTAATGACAGTGCAGTGCAGTCTCACCTTTCCAGTATTTCAGTGAGGAGCATCAAACCTTGTTTGGGCACTTCAAGCCGGGTCAGATGCAGAGCCTCCTTCAGGCTGCGCACCAGGGAATCAATACCTAGCAGAACCACACAAACACAAACGTCACCACTTGAGCGCACAGACGGACATTAATAGTCCATTAAAGTGCTTTGTCTGATATCTACTAGACTGCAGGCATTAAAAATGAGTGACATGCACGTAAATGCAACACAAAAAGCTGCACACGCACCGACAGTCACAGACTAACAGTGACAGCGATATGTCCTTTTAATTTGCTGCAACGCTGAATTCGCTGTAATGAGCCCGTGTTCGTACTGACCCAGAGCAGGAGCCTGAAAGCTAGAATAAATGTTTATAATGTGCTGCTAACTTAAGTGAATCCGGTGTTGAAGGGCTGCAGTGACAGAGAGGCCATAAAATTATATTATCCTTTCTAACGGCACACACATTTATTACTTTGGTCCCTTTTGGGCTTAATGACTAAGGCAACTACTTTCCCAACTCTAACCCTATGCGCACATTGAGCTTAGTGTTACTTCAGGCAGGCCACAGTTAGCTGATAATTCATCTATGAACAGCTCATACGAGTTGAGGCATCCATTGGCCAACCTCATCCAAGCTGCCTTATTTAAGCCTCGTTAGCCTTTTAGTTTTTCCTGATTCCCTTACAAACCACTTTACAACTCACCTTGACCCCAGCGCCTCCTTTTGTGCAGGTCATTGATGAGAAATTCTCAACAGAAAATTAATTTATTAGACTAAAATGGTCCAAATCAACTACAAATCAGTGTTTTCCGTTGCTCCACCGTTAACTGGTCTTGATTCTGGTGTGAGTTCCCCACAATAGCATACGACAGATCAACATATGCGAAGACAATATTCATTAGGGAATTTTGACCAAGGCACAGAGCATTTTATAAACTCAGTTTTTAAGCCTTTTAGCATTTAATTAACAATTTCTCTTGTATGTTGTTTTTTCTTTATATTTACTTCCTACTCCTCTATCAAACCATCTGTCTTCTCTGGCTAAGATTTGGACATCGTTATCATTGACTGTATAAAGATGGACGGTGGAACTGCTCCTCTAAAGTGAAGCCAAAGCAGGTAGAGCTCCCCCTGGTGTCTGGCTGCAGTATATGTCATAAGCTCCACCCCCTCCATGTTAGTGAAGGGGGTGGGGCTTACCACACAAACTAAAGCACTAAAGTACACGCCAGACAAAGGATGGTTTCAGTCATTCCAGGTAGTTAATATAACGTTGATGCATGTTAAAATGTCAGTTTTTGGAATAAGTTTCATTTTAGTTATTTGACGCTATAGAAACAGGATGTGAGATAATAGGCGTGTTCGACTTCATGCAGATCTGTGCAGATCTGACTTGACGTGATGCATGCTGGGTTGTTCATGCTCATAGGCCTCGAATATGATTGGTTAAAATGAACTTGTTCAACCCAGCATGCATCAAGTCAAGTCAGATCTGCACAGATCTGCATGAAGTCGAACACGCCTAATGGCAACTACCAGTTGCCATGCCAGCCACTCCATAAAGCAGTCCTGTGGGACTGTGAGAGTTGTTAAAAACAAGTACAGTGTATAATCCAGCATTTCCTTGTAACTGGTGGAGGTATTAATTCAACGAATACGGGAGTTAGTCTGGAGGAAGTGTGGGTGGGGCACTGATAAATCTTGAATCTTGAATCGTATGTAACCATTTTGCTTGATTTTGGTCATATTTTGCTATTACTATCGCACAGGTGGATATACTAACACAGTATACCGTTGCGTAACTGTGACGCTTGGAGCAAATGTCTTTAAACTAAATATTACACAACACAGTCTGACACAAAACGAAACAGATGGCGTCATCACAACCTTAAGCTCTCATCCACAGAGGCGACAAAGATGGATGTTGTGATGGCTCCACAGAAGTGAAGCCAGACCGCCTCGAAAAGGCCGCTGCCATCATCCCAGCAGTGACATTTTCAGGACAGACCGACTTCACCTTTGTCTAACGGGAGGAAACGGTGACATGTCGCCCGTCTTTACGCCACATCTAGACTCTCACCGTAGACAGAGTGACACTGGGAGAAGAAGAGCGGGTCCTCGGTGAGGAGCACCAAACAGCGGTATACGGACCACAGCAGCATCTCGTTGCTACTGCAGGCCAGGCAGTCAAACAGAAACCCTATGAGATGGGAACAAAGAGAAAACTTCTGTTAGGAGTTAAACAAATAGAACTTAGAGAAAAAGAGAAAACAGAGCTATAATATTCTTCTGCAGTGTCCATACACCAATTCCAAAACAACGTGACATTTTCTTGCACATTTGAGATGTAGTACATAAAAAAAAAATGAAGGCAATGTTCTTTTTGGATATTTCAATTCTATTCTGACACTCTGGGGCAAGAGAGTAGAGTCACTGCAGGGATATAAAACATAACAACTAGATATAGAAGAAGACGGAAATACAGAGAGAGACACAAAGCAATAACATAAAGTCAAGACAAAGAAAGGGAGTCCAAAGGGAACACAGAAGAAGGCAGAGGAACTTATTGCATTACCCGGTACGTTAGCCTTGATGAAGGGACCACTGTACTGAGTGGGGGAATGAACCAGGACAGATGCAATACACTTAGAGCTGGTCACCTGCAACGTTTCATCGCCACTCAGCAGCAACTGAAAGACACATTTATATTTCACTTTAGTACAAACTCCAACAAGCTGAAACGCACATGGCACTTAAACTACACGCAGGCCTTCAGCAGTGTTTATACAGCGATGTATATAAAGTATAGTTTCTGCACCGGTGCCAAGTTACTAATGGCAGATGCGTCTGGATCTCCTCTCCAGTCTGATTATGAGCCATGACACTGTTCAGACCTCCTATCAACATAGAGTACAGGAGTGAGCACGCAAGACGCATTGAGGAGGCATTTGAGATCTGCCATGTGTGGTGGTTTGAGCCACTTGTGACCACGTTCTTTTAGTAGTGTGAACACAAAATGTCCGTCTGCTCAGCTCAATCTGCCTCATTCATTCACAGAGACACAAAGCAGCTGTTATGAATGGTCAGAAAAGAGAAAAGCACCTTAAAGGGGGAATTACCATTTTTTTACAACCTGGACCTTATCTCTGGCATAAAATATGATCGTTTACTCACCCATATAACTTTGGTGTCATTTGGAGACGATATTTAGATCTGCGTATATCCATATAGTGGAAGTGACTGGGGCACCGAAACACAGCCTCTAAATATCGCATTATCTGCCACGAAACTCGTTCATTACACCAATATTTTGTTATGATACGCTAGTGCTATTCTCCGTTGAGTCCGGAGTTACCTGGACTTTATTTCTGGCATATAATATGATCATTTACTCACCCATATAACTTTGGTGTCATTTGGAGACTATATTTAGATCCGCGTATATCCATATAGTAGGAGTGACTGGGGCACCGAAACACAGCCTCTAAATAACGCATTATCTGTCGCGAAACTCGTTCATTTCACCAATATTTTGTTATGACACGCTAGTGCTATTCTCTGTTGAGTTCGGAGTTACCTATTATCATCATCTGGGGTCTGTAGATTGACCTACAGACCTCTGACCTGGATGATGTCATCTCTTTGACACCAAAAAAAAATGACACCAAAGTTATATGGGTGAGTAAACGATTGTATTTTATGCCAGAAATAAGGTCCAGGTTGTAAAAAACGGTAATTCCCCCTTAAGGTACTGCCTGTTGATTAGTAGAGAAAGCCTTTTAATATATTTTATCCTCGTAGGTGTTAACTAAACTAAACTAATAAATTGCTGCCAACAGTGCAGCAGTAACATTACCCTGCGTTTGGTTGCTTCCATTTTTAAAAATCATATTTCCATGCGCGCGCACAAACAACAGCGTTCAGTTCATGGTTCTGAAACAACAGTAGCATTGTTTTGGGAGAGCGCAGCACTAGTAGCACATAATGGGGCGTGTTTTTAGGGATACAGAGAAAAAAATAGCTCTGCACGCAACTGGATAGTCGTACAACCAATCAGAGCCATTTTGTTGCAAATATATTAAACTCCAAGCTGCTTAGATGGCGTATATATCTCATCTGTGTTATATTTCTGTCCATTGCCGCATAAAGCCGGCCCAATCGATGCGACTGGCCCTGCAGATCTATGTTGGAGAATAATCACTTCCCAACTGGACCAATTTCCGTCCACATAAATCTTGTAGGTGGGAGAAGTGAGACTGGGGTCCAGGCTACAACACTATTCCTCTGCACCCCAATGACATAGGGGAGAGTAAATGGAGATCCAATCACAAATGGTCACTGGAGAGGATGTGGAGATGCATTTTAATCTGGACACGTGTGAATACCAGGTCTGAACAAGGTCCACGGCCAAACCAGTTTAAGGAATGGCACAAAGAAATGGAGAGAATGTAGAGGTGGAGGTCAACAATCATTCGTTAATACACAGGATTAGATGTTACAATTCCTTGTGCCAAGATCCCAGGTAAAACACATTTAGAGGCCTTGTCCAACTGAGAAACCCTAACAAACCTACAGTCCATGAGATATGACGATTAAACCTACAATCTAAATGAACTAAGTAAATGCTGCTGGCTTGTATGGCCCACAGAGCAGCTAACCAAACAAAGAAATATCACTGCCGACCAACATGAAGACATCAGATACCTGGCCTAGTCAACAGCAGCATGCAGCATGTCATTGGGGTTGTCACAAAACGACAATACATATTAAAGAGTGCACCTGCTACATCAATGGCTCATGTTTGATGTCGTTTTAAGACCAAATTAATTTATTTGTCGAGTTATGTAACATGCCAAATTAATTTAACGTGCATAGAACCTTACTGATATTCAACAATACTTTATATAAGGAGTAGATATCAAGCAGTGAGAACAGAACTTAACTGGCTAGGGACTCTTGTGTTGTCTAGTTATATTGCTTTATGTGACTCAAGAGTAAATCAACTAGAGTTTGATTTATTTCTTCTTCTCTGCGCAGCACTGATCTAACTGTTTGTCTTTGCGTCTTCAAAAAGCACTGGATTTATCTGCCCCAAAGTTCTCTGCAGTTTAAGTGATTAAAAACATATCTGGAGGGATTAGTTATGTTTTGGGAGCAGATTTGTCAAGTTTATGTGATTATTTATTCAAGAGTTAAATTTTACAGCAGGACATCACACACTTGTGATCTGCATTAAACCTCCTAACGTCATGAGCTGCCCCGCGATGGGAGTCATCACTGAGAAAGTCTAAAGAGATGTAATCTACACATTGATTTCCCAGACACGAAGCACAAATATTTGTCCAGGGTAATACCCCCTCGAATCCCCATTCAAAGGCACATTAATCCAGGATTAGAACTTCATGTTATGATTATCATCGGGGTCAGAATGCAGGTCTTGGGGGTGGAAGCCGGATGTTTGGACAGAGACCTTTTTCAGTGCGAGAGGCAGAGGGCAGTTGTCAGGGGGCTGTTGCTCTTGGTTTTGGCTGAGGATCTGGCTGTTGTTGGCGAGGACGTCCCGGTTCTCATCGCACACGATCTGACTGCCGGGGCAGTTCATCAGAACTGACACTGCCTCGCCCAGCTGCACTAGCTGCAATAACAGGCCTAGCAGATGAAAGACGAGATGGGAAAACAGACACTGATGACGTAGTCTTTTAAAAATGAACAGACGTAATATATATACAAATCCAAACCAACACTCCTCGCAGCGTTGTTGAATACTTCCATTTTCCTAGGAAAATTACATGGTCCGTGTCAAATAGCACAACAGAAACTTTCAATGACTCCTTTAGACTATCTTTGCACTTGCGGTGGAAATGGAGACTCTCCACGGTCTGAATCTGCATTAAAAAGTATAGCATGAATAAAACATGATACTCTAAACTTCTATAGCGACTCATCCTTCAAACCGAGTTCAAATTCAGTTCAGCGAGAGAAGAAGGTCAGACTAAGGTAGCAAACGCATGCTGCAACACAGCTGCCTTCAGTACGGGCATCTGCAAAACTGAAAGCAAAACAAATCATTATCTCCTTCAATTAAAAGCAGTCGGACTCCACAGTGATTCTTTTCAACTTACCAGAGGCACTGACCTGTGAGCAGGAATCAGGTTTTGGGTTTTAACACCTGGTATATACACAAAGCAAAGCCTGAAGGCATACAAGATACATGGTCGCACTTCAAACACTGGAAGTGGACACCAATGTTATTTGAATATAACTGTATTCTGGGAAACTGTAGCTAGCTAGGTTGACTTAATTGGGTGCTATAATGACCATATTTGTGAAGAACAGCAACAGAATTAATGAGCCCCTGGAAACATTGAATAGCTGCTCATTATACCTGTCATTGTACGCTGCTCTGAACTGTCCCAGTAGTAAAGTCTTGAATCCTGTTTTTTGTAGCATTCTAGCTGAAGGCTATCGCTGCTACTCAGCAATTTAAAGATTTATGCTTCTGCGTCTGATCTATGGCGCCTGACAAGCACCTCCACGTAAGTGTAACTACATAACGTACACCGCAACAGCTGCGATTTGTCCAAAATGCATTTTCTTGTCCAGGCCTCTCAGAAAACTCCTTCTGCTTCGATCAGTTCAGTCCAGTGGTTGTAGACACCATCTACTCTGGCATTTGTGCAGTGATTGTTCAACATTTATTAGCTCCAACTTCAACACGAGCCAATCAGTTCTAGTCTGACATAGACTCAATTCTCAAGAAATGCCTTAATCGCCGCTAACTGTTTGTCCTTTAAATTTATTTTTATCTTTTACTAAAGATACGGACTCTAAAGAGCTCACTTCTCCGACAGAAGCCATTTGGTTGCGAAGTAATTAACTTCCACACTGCTCAGACGAGGTCTATGACCATGTTGCTGTTACTCTGCTGTCCATAAATGCATAAAATCCACCCCAATTATGCAGGGGCATAATCATTTCCCAACGGAGAGACTCCAGAACAATTTGTAGATGGGGAGGTCGGTCTCGCTTCCAGGATATTTTACTTCCATTACACATTAAGACACTCAACACAGTGGCAGCACAGTGGGTAGCGCTGGTGCCTCACTGCAAGAAGGTCCTCAGTTCGAATCCCTAGGGCAGAGAGGTTTCGATTCTCAGGGCCTTTCTGTGTGGAGTTTGCATGTTCTCCCCGTGTTTGCGTGGGTTTTTTCCAGGCACTCCGGTTGCAGCGGCTCAGGACTAACCCTCCATCCGACCATGTAATTTCGTTGTATGACAAATAAAGCACTTTAAGAAACTTAGATTAGAGAATGACGGCTCCGACCACATCACATGAGTAGACTTTGTGTAGATAAAACGCAGAAGCATGAATCTAGCTTAAGTCTTTAAGCCACTCAATGGGCGTAGACGTCATGCTACTGTGGTGTCTATACATAAACAAATCAACAAACACTACCAAAGACGGCCCAGGTTGGAGTCTCAGAGTATCATAAAGATAAGCATAAAGGAATGAGTCCACCAAGACCTTTTAATATTTAATGTGTTTTATCCTTTATCCATTCTTGCTATATACACAAAAAGTAATAAAAGAAAAACACAGGAAGTCATTTTTAAACACAAGGCAAAACATATTTTCTTCTCATAAAAATGTCATTCTCTATACAAGGCAGCGCCGGAGAAAAGTAATAATAGCCCTGTTCCTTCCATTATGCTGCTGTTATCGTCGGGGCCGAGCTTACTGATATTAACAACACGGCGGCTCAATTTTACGCCGAAAAACCGATGTAAACCAACCTCGCTCTCCTATTCCAAACCTGCTGTGCATCGTACATCACTCCCAAGTTATCACGGAGGAATAACAGCTTAGAATTTGGAGAAGGTAATGACACCTCTGCACCTTGTGTACGCCTCCTTTCGGGTTTATCTTGGCCGGCGCATTGTCCTTATAACTCAAATCTCCTACAAGATAGCGAACCCCTTTCATCTCAGTGTAATAGCCTCAGCTTTAAGTGCATCTATGTCTATGTATTACGGGGGAAAAAATCTATTTCAGTGTTAATAACTGGTTTTTGTGTATAAACACTGATCCTACACATTAAACCAGGCGTCTTGGTGCAAGGTTATAGCAAAAAAAACCTTTCTATTTAACATCATCCAACGTTAAATGCATCACCCTGAGCTAAACCCCTTCAAAGTTTTAGATGATGGGAGAAAAAGTCAATGTCAGTCCAATTAAGCATTAGCCTTAGCTAACGCCTAATAAATCTAAATGAGGCTAATAATACGGCATCGTGCAGCTTTTCATCCAGGCAGCGACTGATGTGCAATCAATATTTTTGTATAAATCATTGATAAAGAAAAGGTGGAAAAGACCGAAGAGTCAAAAACCTTTCAGCACTAAGAAAAAAAAGATGTGTGTTGGGAATACGTATTAAACTACTGAATTTATTGATTGTGAATCCCTATTTACTGTGCGCATGATATTTTTTTAATTCGACCAACACTCTGAGATTAGTGTTCCTATTTTGTGGAACAGTTTTCTTTTACTTTCAGCTATCAGGCTCCTCTCCTGTGGAACCAGCTCCCAGTTTGGGTTCGGGAGGCAGACACTCTCTCTATTTTTAAGGTCAGGATTAAGACTTACCTTTTTGATCAAGCTTATAGTTAGGGCTGGACTAAACCATCCCTTAGTTATGCTGCTATAGGCCTAGGCTGCTGGGGGACGATGCACCAAACACATGTCCTCCTTCTTTCTTCTCTCTCCTCTCTCGCATCCTCCACTCTCTTGCCCTCTAATTTCCTATCTAGCAATTCTGTGCTATTACTATATAGAATGTTTACTGCTGTGTGTCCCTACCCCCCTCCTCCTCCTCCTTCTTCTTGTGAGTATCTCTGGCCTGGAGTTGTGAGTTTCCTGTGGAGCTCTATACTACCTCTGTTGTCGTGGTCTCATCAGCCTGCCCAGTCTTCATGGAAGCCTGCAGTTATCCACTCCTACCTGAATGAACAGTTCTCCAACCTGCCTATGATTCCTCTTACATTTTCAAACTGTCATGTAACATCATCAGTTTGTGTCATAAGATTCCACATGTACGCTTTAGTCAGATATGTGTATCTATGACAGATGTATGTTTATCTTGCCGTTCTCTTCTCTCTTTCTTCTGTCTGCACCCGGCTGGCCTTAGGCAGATGGGTTCCTCCATATGAGCTGCTCAAGGTTTCTTCCTGTTAAAAGGGAGTTTTTCCTTGCCACCGTCGCCTTCAGGCTTGCTCTGGGGGTTTCAGGCCGGGTTTTTGTAAAGCGTCTTGAGACAATTTGTATTGTTATTGACGCTATATAAATAAAATTTAATTTAATTTAATTGAATGTCAAGGCTATGCTACTTTCTGCTTCCACTTCCCCACATATCGGAGGTAACGCTGCACCATTTGCACTACTTCTTGACAGCTTTGGGTTAGAGTTAGGGCTTTACAGGTTCAGATAGATAATAAATAACATATATAAAGAATAAAACATGATGTCGTGACGTTGTATTGATCCCAGGGGGAAGTACGCATTAATGCATCAAATCTAATGCATCAAAATGTACTTCCATGCATGTCATCCATCTTGTCCTCCTTTCAGATTTCTCTCCTCTGATGGTTTTGAGCTTGCTTTTTCTGTGAATGGGTCTCAATGCTGCGCAAGGACATCCTCCCGAACACTGCATCCAATCTTTTGTCCAAGCTTTTATTTATGATTATGTAACACAGCCTCCATAGTTCTCAAGCGAGAGCGAGGCAGAAGGAAGATACAGAGGAAACAAAACACCCAATCCGCACGGGATTCGTTTTATCACGGGATCTCTATGTTTGGAAAAACAGGGTCAATTATTTGCTGTCTAAAGCCCTATATATAGTCGCAAGGGACATGAGGACGCTGTGTGATTTAGAAATGACACATCAAATAAATAAAACATATTCTTCTCACCGACACAATTTCTGATGAGCTGCGGGGAGTCGGCGTTGGCTAAGGTCTGAAGCAGCAGGATGCACAATCTGTCCCTGACGGCGGCGGGCAAGGACTGGGCCGCTGAGGCCCCAGGTGCCCCGAGCAGTTGGAGCCAAACATTCACTACTGACGTCTTCAATGTTTCATCGGGGTACAGCAAGGCTGAGCACAGGTGGTTCAGCAAGGGCACTGGTGAACAGAGGAGGAGGTTAAAATATTAAAACCAGGCGAATAAACGTAGAAGCGAACGGGTTGCTGCAAAAAAACGACAAATAAATACGATTTGTTTTTAAGAAAGGCCTGCTTTGTGTGTGAGACAAACAATGGTGTAGGGAAACGCCGCCATGAAGATGAAAGGATTGAAAATTGGCTAGTGGGGGGAGGAAAAATTGCAAGGAGACAGAAGAGGAGATTAAAAAAATACACAGAATTGGAGACAAGAGTGAGGGACTCCCAGGTAAACTGTCTGCCTGCAAAAAGCATGATTCAGATTCTCAAGGAGGAGGGGGAAAAAAGATATAGAAGACAGAAAATCAGGAGAGAGTGATGATGCAAAAGAAAATGATAGGAGGAAACAAGTAGAGGCAGAGAGGCTGAGGCAGATAGATAAAGGGAAGGAAGGCGATAATAAGACAATCATGGAGAGGGAAAAGGCGACAAAGAAGACAGGGTTTGAGAATTAAGTCTTTGTGTAACACTATCTGCAACAAGTCTTTGTCCTGAAATCCCCAAATAATATGTAGATAGTCAGACTGCATTAAAATCACCGTAGGATGATTATTACAAATATCTCTATCAATAAAATGCAGTTACACACATTCAGGACGGAAAGACACACACATGTCTGGCGTAGAGGAGAAGAGAGAGAAGCAAATGCGTATGAAGCAGTGACTCGGAGTACACACAGTGTTAAAGTGCAAGGCAGCGCCGGCTGAGGAGGAAGACAGACGAGCTCGGGCGAGCGTACAGGAGAGAGACAAAGAGATGACAGAGTGGCCGGGCTCGAGCCCAGCTGCTCTGTGAAGCAGATCAAAACCCAGCGCGAGGCAGGAGAGAGGGCTCCCAGACATGTTTGATTAAACCAAAATATATGAGGCGACCGAGATGAGAGCCAGGCATGAAGAGACAGGGGTGGAGGAGGAGGAGGAGAAGGGGCGAGTGAAGATGGGGAAGACAGAATAGAGGGGGGTAAAGCCACCTCAGAAGACAGAAGATGAAAATGTCAGGAAAAAAAAAATTGTTATGAAAGATTAGATGAGGAATAAAAGTGTTGCTGCAGTTTAATGCCACATCTGTATGACACACACACAGAGACACAGAGGGGGGCAAACGGAAACAAAAAAAAGATGCAACCGTTTTCTTTCTTTGACAGACAAAACCAAAGGTTTGTTTCCGTCGCTTCCTGTTTTGCCGTCCCACTGTGAAGCTGTGTACACTGAGCTGTGTCTATCTTGTGATCTTGCTTCTACAGTATTTCTCTGTTGTTTCGTACTTGTCGCTTCACCGTGCTTAATTTAACTTTTCTCTGTCTTCTTCTATCGCTGTTTTACACTTTGTGCGTCTCTACATCACGGCCTGTGAATACAAACCTTCACAGGCAGACAGCTCGCAACCTGAGACGGCACCCGTCCGTCACCCAAAGGGGCCACACTGTTACTTATCCACAACTTTAAGCTTTTAATTCAAACAGGTGACTTACACTGATCAGGCATAACTTTATGACCACCTTCCTAATATTGTGTAGGTCTCCCTTGTGCCTCCAAAACAGTTGGGACTCATCAGAGAATGGACATGGACCTTCTGAGGGTGTCCTGTGGTGAATGTTGTTAGTGTGGGGGTCTTTGAGAGGAGGGGCCTCTGTGGATCATCCCACAGATGCTTGATCAGTTTGGGATCTAGTGAATTTGGAGGCCAGGTCAACACCTTGTGCTGTTCTTCATGTTTTATTTGAGTAGTTCTTAAAGCGTTTTAGTGCCTGCATCCTGCTGGGGATGGCTGCTGCCACGAAGGAGTGTCATTACTATGGGGTGGGGGTGCCTGGTCTGGTCTAGGTGGGTGCTACATGTCTAAGTAACATCCACACCAATGAATGCCAGGTCCAGAAGTTTCCCAGCAGAACACTGAATCGTCACAAGATGGTCAGAGTTATTTACTTCATCCGTCAGTGGTTTTAATGTTGTGGCTGATCAGTGTATATAGCAGTTCTCGCCCCTATAGTTGTAATGAAAGAGGTAATTAGCTACATAGACTAATACTGTTTATTTCTGGAGGCCGTGGACTCACTTTTGGAACCAGCCTCAAGTGGCCATTTGTGGAACTGCAGTTTTTGGTTTACTTTCCCAAAAACTCCAAAAATTAGTAAATGCTCCAGAGTGTTGGATGAGTCATCTATAATTTGAAATAATTTTCCTTTTTTAATCACTGTTGGGCCAGATATCAGCGCTTAGGAGACATAAAGTGTAGTTTTAATAGAGAAACAATGTCACTGAATTGTTAAATTTTGAATCTCTGTTCATCTCAACCCATGAACAACACCATAAATCCTATCCCTATCCTTCCCTCGCCCAATCTTCCGTCTTATCCTTGTCTGCCTTCTTCTTTCCTTATCTCATTAGCGCTTCATCCTCTCTCCCTGCTCCCTCATTTTGTCTGTATCCTCTCTTCAGCCGGGGCCCGAGGGAGTAACCAGCGACGGAGGAATGAAGGGAAGGGGGGGAGGGAAAGATGGAGAGAAAAGTAAAAGACTGAGTCAGGCAGAAGGAGGTAAAGAAGTGTGTGGCAAAACAGAGGGAAGTTAATCAGTTAGATAGACAGGCAGGCGGCGAGTGGAAGAAACGGCGAAATCCGCTGGGCGCTCTGGGGCTCGTGTTGTCCTCGCCGCGCTGTTGTCGTTAGTCCAAACAGCCCCACGGAGACGTGCTGAGTGACAGGCCACAGACAGGCGCACACAGTCAATAGTGGCAGCCCGTATCTTACATCAGCATCACGACAACCCACCGCTACCTGCGGATGCTCAAGGGGGGGGGGGGGGAAGCTCATGAAAATACATGGGTGGTGGACACACACAGACACAGACACGACATCGTAAAGAAGCCGCGGCTCACTTTCACTTCTGACTGTAAAGACAAGCATTCGGGCGTGACACAAACACAGCTTAACACACAAGACGAAGCTGATTAACAATGCCCATTGAAGAGCCGGGGGAGCGGTTCAGTGAGCAGACAGGTGGCTGCAGCAGAGATTAAATCAGAAATTGCGTGAGGGAGAAGTGCTAGGCTGCCTCGCTATACCACAGAACTGATATAAATATATATATATATATATATAGAAATATTTCAGGGGAAAAGGTCGGATGAATATGTATTTTCCGACTTTGCTCTCTTGTTTATTTTGAGCAGGTGTTTGGTACGGGAGAGGCTACGCAGACAGAATTTTAAGTCCGGTTATCTCAGTGCAGCTGGAGCAGAAGTGGAAAAAAGTCATAACAGCTGGCGAGATTAAACTGAGAGCGTTTGGGGGGGAAAAGGATATAAGAGATACAGTTTTGCGACTTTTTTTTTTTTTTTTTTTCTGTTTCTCATAGAGGGAGCGGACGACGGTGCGGCCTGGGAAAGACTTTCAAAAGAGGACACGGTGCGGCTATTAATATGCATTTGGGACGCAATTAAACAAAAAAAGGTCAAGAGGAAAGGTCGGAATTGTCACCGAACAGTAGATGTCTCTGTGTTAAGAGAACGAGAGATTAAATATTCATTCTCCCCTTCCCTTCTCCTCCCTTTGAGGAGAACTCTAACGTGTCTAATATATTCGTGGATCTCAGCTCAATTATTATTTTTCAGTTTCTTTTTAAATGCCATGGTGAAGATAAATAAATAAATAAATAAAACATCCAGCAGCATCTGATCTCACAATTCGCATGTAAAGAGCAATTTTCCGTTTGAATTCAGTGGTAGTTAAGAGGTCAAGGACGCTTTCACAGTAAATAAATAAATCCCGTCCGGTCAAGCACTGAGAAATTTAGCCAGAATTATATGAACTGTTGACAATCTTTCCTAGAACATTACCAGTGCGTCTCTCCAGAGTAAATATGGACGGTACGTGCCGGTAAAGATCATAAACAAACTACTGCTCTATTCTTCCCGTCTGTGGTCCTGTACTGCTGTGAGATGTGGTGTACGAGCGTCTGTGCTGGGTCTCACCGTGTTCAGTAACAAGGCGATTGGCCACATAAGGGGCTGTGTTCAGTAGGTTCCCCAAGAATCTGAATGTGGGCAGGAACCGCTTCAAACTGAGCTGGTTGCTGAGCTGGAAAGGAAATGAAACGGTAATGTTACACATACAAAATGTCACTATATATTTTTATACAGTATCATATACACCGATCAGCCACAACATTATGTAAACTCCAAAACAGTTGTGACTCATCAGAGAATGGACATGGGCCTTCTGAGGGTGTCCTATGGTGTACGGCAACATGATGTTTGAGGGGAGGGGCCTCTGTGGATCATCCCACAGATACTTGATCAGTTTGGGATCTAGTGAATCTGGAGGCCAGGTCAACACCTTGTTCTGTTCTTCATGTTGTTCCTAAAGCGTTTTTGTGGTTGCATCCTGCTGGGGATGGCTGCTGCCATCAAGGAGTGTCATTACTATGGGGTTGGGGTGCCTGGTCTGGTCTGATCTGGTCTAGGTGGGTGCTACATGTCTAAGTATCATCCACATGAATGAATGTCAGGTCCAGAAGTCTATCCATCCATCCATCAGTTTATCCATCCATCCATCCATCCATCAGTTTATCCATCCATCCATCCATCCATCAGTTTATCCATCCATCCATCCATCCATCCATCCATCATCTATCCATCCATCATCAGTTTATCCATCCATCATCAGTTTATCCATCCATCCATCCATCCATCTATCCATCCATCCATCATCAGTTTATCCATCCATCCATCAGTTTATCCATCCATCCATCCATCAGTTTATCCATCCATCCATCCATCCATCCATCCATCCATCCATCCATCAGTTTATCCATCCATCCATCCATCTATCCATTCCTCCATCAGTTTATCCATCCATCCATTCATCCATCAGTTTATCCATCCATCCATCCATCCGTTTATCCATCCATCCATCCATCCATCTATCCATCCATCCATCAGTTTATCCATCCATCCATCCATCTATCCATTCCTCCATCAGTTTATCCATCCATCCATTCATCCATCAGTTTATCCATCCATCCATCCATCCGTTTATCCATCCATCCATCCATCCATCCATCCATCTATCCATCCATCCATCAGTTTATCCATCCATCCATCAGTTTATCCATCCCTCCATCCATCCATCCATCCGTTTATCCATCCATCCATCAGTTTATCCATCCCTCCATCCATCTATCTATCAGTTTATCCATCCAACCACCAACCCATCCATCTGTTTATCTATCTATCTATCTATCTATCTATCTATCCATCCATCCATCCGTTTATCCATCCATCCATCAGTTTATCCATCCATCCATCTGTTTATCTATCTATCTATCTATCTATCCATCATCCATCCATCCATCCATCATTTATCCATCCATCCATCCATCCATCAGTTTATCATCCATCCATCCATCCGTTTATCATCCATCCATCCATCAGTTTATCCATCCATCCATCCATCCATCCATCCATCCATCCTTTATCTATCTATCCATCCATCCTTTATCTATCTATCTATCCATCCATCCATCCATCCATCCTTTATCTATCTATCCATCCATCCGTTTATCTATCTATCTATATCTATCTATCTATGTATCTATCTGCAGTAAAGGAACATGTCTGGATGATAGCACAGGCACATACGCAATTTTTGTCATTTGGCACAAAATGAGCAGTGACATATTAACAGTGACTGTTTCTTAGGAACAGAAAACAGACATAGTCAACATCTTAAAGCCAGATCTCTACACATTAACCCATAATTCTCTCCTGTGCATGTTTTGTACAGTGTTGTTCCCTAGTTGTTGAGAAAACCCCTCTTCTTTACAGTACACTATTTATTTTAAGCTATTTAGTTTTTTTTTTTGTAAAATCTCCACTTTGGGCGGTTGTAGCTGCACAGCCGAGGCAGAGAACACAACTTTCAAAATGATTTATGTTCTTCATCTTCCATTTTTGCTGACAAACTCCGCTTCAGCAAGGCTATTACACACACAGTACAGTATGTATGTTTACTGTTATACCCTTAAGGCCAAAGGCTGCTTTTTAAAACTTCCATCTGAAAGAAATAACACCTTCACAACTCTGAGGCCAAACAGAACAACCTTGAGATCTGTGGACGATTTTGAGGTGCAATCTGTGTCCTCGTCCTTAACTGTAAGTGTAAAGAGTACAACATTCAATAAGAGCAATAACACGTTAATGAATGTTTCTAAAACACTGCAGCTCGCAGCCACATCAACTCCTACATCCTTTATAGTTCTATTAGCACCACAAGGCCTTCTCGCTGAATGAGTCAGAATATGGAGCCAGGTTGTGTTTTAATTATAGATTAGAGTCTGTTCCCAGTACAAGGACCTCAGGCATGGAAAGGGTTACTCCGAGGCAGAGGTCTGTAATTAATTCAGCTCAAATAAAGCTTTGCAAACCACAATAAAATGCAATATTCTCCAACAAATTTTGTGTAAAAACTTCTAATCAGGCTCTATTCTCATCACATAAATGAGACCTGTCTGCTGCGCCATGTGTTCTACCTTTCTGTCATCGTCAGTATACACAGCTTTGCTATTTTCCACCTGCAGCACCAGCTGCAGAGTGAGACTTCTTCACTCGCGTCTCCCCCTGAGGTGACACAACAGCGGCAAGAGGGAGACAAGCTCACTGTCTGTTTACTAAACATCCCTGTGAGGATGTGATGTTAGTTACACGAGCGCTGTTAAAAAATTTAAGATGTTGGATACGTACATGCGCCTGCACGCATGAGGGCTTCTCTCTCTCATTTGCCAAAATATTAGGTAGACTAGTGAAAACGAATGTATTTTAATATAACAGTCCTGCACTAAATCACCCTTCATGACTGTTCTAATGTTCAGTTTACACCGATCAGCCACAACATTAAAACCACAGACAGGAGAAGTGAATAATATTGACAATCTTGTGACAATACAATGTTCTGCTGGGAAACTTTTGGATTCATTCATGTGGATGTAACTTAGACATGTAGCACCCACCTAGACCAGACCACGCACCCCGACCCCATAGCAACGACACTCCTTGATGGGAGGAGCCATCCCCAGCAGGATGCAACCACAAACACTGTTTAGGAACAACTCGAAGAACAGCATAAGGTGTTGACCTGACCTCCAAATTCACTAGATCCTAAACTGATCAAGTATCTATGGGACGATGCACAGAGGCCCCTCCCCTCAAAGCCCCCCCACTAACAACATCCTGTTACCAGACACCACAGGACACCCTCAGAAGGCCCATGTCCATTCTCTGATGAGTCACAACTGTTTTGGAGGCAACAAGGGAGACCTACACAATATTAGGAAGGTGGTCATAATGTTATGCCTGATCGGTGTATGTTGATACAGCGTCGGAAAGGTGCTAATTCGACTGTATGATCATTCTGGGGTCGAATTCAATTGTACTACAAAATGAAAACACAGCCTTTATGGGGACAGGATTTGTCTAGTGAGTGTATGTCTGTGCTTGTGTTTGTCTTACCTGTTTGTTCACCTCATCCAATACAAAGTGGAAAGACAGCTCACTCTGGAGCTCCAGGAGCAGCTGGACGAGCGCTAAAAGAAAAAAGAAAACACACAGATGCTTACACGTAGAAAGATATCAAACAAAAAGATAGATAGATAGATAGATAGATAGACTTTATTCACTTCGCAGCAGTTTCACAGAACATGCATTCTTTGTTTCATTCCATGTTCTTCTTTAATCAGTGTTTATCTTGTGAGTAACTGTGATATAACAGTCCATATTGTTTTTAACATCTGGCGTTATTGCCGGCATTCATCTTAGCTGAAATCAAAGCCGTCATTACGTTGTCTGCTTTACACGGCAGCTAAGTTTCATCTTCCTTTCTCTTCCCTTGTTTCTCCTCACACACAGATATGATAACTGCATTATTTATAGTCCTCAAATGAGTTTCATATTGTGATCTTCACTCAGCGTCTGCGCTGAGAGCAAAAAGCAGTGTCAAAATCTGAGGGCTATTGGGGCAAAGTGCTCCCTTAAGCATTTTAAGTCCGCCACCGTAAAATCGCTTTGTCATCTGCACACGGCAAAAACATTTTTCGCATTTTGAGAGGCGGCACTGATCCGAATCTGTCTGAGCGCTAAAAATGGTGGCTTTGCTGAGAGGAGACATGAACATCTGCATATAATATCGGCCTAAATCATACATTAAATACCAAGAGCAACAATGAAAGACACAAATTAATGTAAAAATGAGCCTTCAAATGAAGAAAGAAGTGAGTACGGTGTCTGTGTTTGCATGTGAGCACAAACAAACCCATCTTTCAAAGCACAAAGAGACGTCTCTTCACCTTGCTCAACCTTTTCCAGAGTGACTGGGTTCTCCACGGTCTGAAGCATCCCTGGGGACAGAAAAGCAATGACAGGCTGGATTTAAAGAGCGAGCAGACGTCACAAACGCGTCTCATGAGGCATAATATAAATTTAGAAAATGAATATCACCGTAAATGTAAAAGGGATGACTTAGGACAAGAACTATATAAAGAACACACGAAACAAAGACATGAAAATGAAGTTGTTATTATTAGTTCATGAACAAGACCATGCCTCACCAAATCACCTCTCTCTCAGTTCCCAGTTTTCATCCCACATCCCGCTCTTTTCTCTGATTTAACTTCCCTCTTTCATTGCATCTCCGGATTCCCCTCACCTCAACTCCTCTAATTCTATCCTTTCAGGCAACTTTTTACCATCCCCTCACCCACTCTCATACCTCCACCAATTTCTCGTAGGTCCTTCCTTTCCTCTGCTTTCTCTTCCACCTTTCATGACAGGAGCCAGGGGACTGGAAGCTTCCTGAGATGTGCCCCCACCCTGAGTCTCAATCCCTGAGTTCCTCTACAATCATCCATCTACACATTTCGCCCCCTTCATGTCTTCCCTTCAACCCCTTTTTGTCCCATCTCCTTCACCCATTTTCATCCCATCCCCTTGACCCCTTTCATCCCATCCCTTGAACTCTTTTAATTCCATGACCTTGACCCATTTTCATCCCATCCCCTTGACCCCTTTCATCCCATCAACCTGACCCCCTTCATCCCATCAACCTGACCCCTTTCATCCCATCCCCTTGACCCCTTTCATCCCATCCCTTGGACCCTTTTCATTCCACCCCCTTGACCCATTTTCATCCCATCCCCTCAATCCCTTTCATTCCACCCCCTTGACCCATTTTCATCCCATCCCCTCAATCCTTTTCATTCCATCCCCTCGACCCATTTTCATCCCATCCCTTGAACCTTTTTCATTCCACCCCTTGACCCATTTTCATCCCATCCCCTTGACCCATTTTCATCCCATCCCTTGGACCCTTTTCATTCCACCCCCTTGACCCATTTTCATCCCATCCCCTCAATCCTTTTCATTCCATCCCCTTGACCCCTTTCATCCCATCCCTTGAACCCTTTTCATTCCAACCCGTTGACCCATTTTCATCCCACCCCTTGAACTCTTTTCATTCCATGATCTTGACCCATTTTCATCCCATCCCCTTGACCCCTTTCATCCCATCAACCTGACCCCTTTCATCCCATCAACCCTCTTTGATCCCTTTCCATCCCATCGGCTTAACAATTTTCATCCCAACTCCTCGACCCCTTTTCATCCTTCCATACCTTTTGAATCAATTAAGGCCTGGTCTTTGTTAGTGAAAGGCTCCTTCTAAGTCTCGTCAGAGCTTTTACAGGCTTACCATTTTTCCACAAATCCTGTTATTGTGCTAATTTGATTAAAGTTAAAATGGTTAAGGCCGGATATTTTATGTTAATATTCACCCAGCAGGGGGGAAGTAACCTCATGTGATGGTGTGGTATCATAAAAACACGCCGGGGTATAATTATTACAGCAGTGGAAGAGACTAAAGACTTTATACTCATCAAAGATATTTGCCAGTTATTATTCTCCTCACATCTCCAATAGAAGTAATTCGGTGATGGGTAGTATAATGTACAGGCTGAGGCAGTAAAATATTCACTATGACACAAGGCTTATAAAGCTACTCTCCCTGTGCATATTAATGCACGATCCCATAGGCTTACTGGCTGCACTGTGGTTGTCATAATATTGAGGACTTTACTGACATCCAAGATGAGAGTTTGACTGCTGTACTAATTAATTCCCTGCTCAAAGATTCCCATGAATCATTGCATTTTGGTATCTAAAGCATTGTAATTTTGTACATAAAGAATTAATAACCCTGCTATCAGTGGAGTACAGAACTGCAGAGTAAAAAAAGGAAAACACAAATGATGACAGTTTATCTTAGCCTGCTGTAACCAGACCCAATTATTAACAGAATATGAGTCTGGAAACACGCCATTGGGATTTTATTATGAGGCGAGTTTCAAGCATATCAGAGAAAAGAAATAAATACTTCTGTATGGAACGGTAGCTGGTTTGTTTTCTAGGCTAGCTTTATCCAAAAAGGGACGACACACAGGAAGAAACATCAATGAGGTGACCAAAGACCACGTAATGCTAATGAAATTCTACAAGTTGAAGCAATAGAGGAGAAAAAAAAAAAACCCACTGACAGCTGCGCTCAACTTTAAAATGAAGTAATTTGAGATTTTGATCAATGTGAACAACATCGAGTTCCCCGAACCTTTGCTACAACATCACCCACAGCTTTGGTTTCAACCACGTCAAAACGAAAGAGAAGCTCATGACTGTGGTCTCCAACAAACCCAAACTGTATTGTCACCCTCAAAGTGCTGACAATGCCAAAAAAACGTGATGCTTGGGTGCAGGGTTCTTAAAAAAAAAAAAATCATCCACATTGCATGCAAGTATACGCGTTTATTTATCTCACAGCTACATAATGAGCTTGTTTCGCTCTGAATCATTTGGGGCAGGAACATACAAGAGAGGTTACCAAGGCAACTAAAGCCCGGAAGTACACTAGCGATCAACTATCATTACTTATATGTGGCAAGTGTTCAATGATTATATTATTATGTTCTCCCTGTGTCTGCGTGGGTTCTCTCCGGGTTCTCCAGCTTCCTCCGACCGTCCAAAGACATGCTGGTTAGGTTAATTGGTGATTCTAAATTGGCCGTAGGTGTGTGTGTGTGAGTGTGAATGGTTGTCTGTCTCTGTGTGTGGCCCTGCGATGGACTGGTGACCTGTCCAGGGTGTACCCCTGCCTCTCGCCCGATGACAGCTGGGATAGGCTCCAGCAGACCCCCGTGACCCTTAACAGGACTAAACGGGTATAAAAGATGAATGAATGAAAAAACCAAACACTATAAAGATAAATTTCGTAAACAATGTTTGCACAAACCTACATTTTAATCCAATAATAATGCTTAAGATTAACTCTATTATCTGTGGATCCATTTCTTTTTTTATCTTCTTAGTAAAACTGATGAATGTTGTGAATGTTTCTCTGTCTCGCCACTCTAGTAACGCAATACGATCGCTTGTCTCCATTGTTCAGTCTGGCGTGCAGAACAGCTGTAATGTGACTGCAGCACAAACACAACAATGGCCCGACACCGTGGAGATTAGTTCCAAGGAGTGGGAATGTTACGCAATCACACCAAAGCGAGCGAGATGATGATACGCGCCGAGCGTGTTTTGCTGTTTTCGCTCTACCCCGTCCTGCCCTCCCCCTTTCTGGAGCGGGTGGCTGAGCACAGATGTTCACCACTTGTTCATCAAGGTTGGAAGTACAAACACAATCACGATGTGTGTGTCGAGTGATTATGTTTTCATGTCCCTGTCTCTTCCCCCGGATTATTTGTTGTTTCTCTCTTCATTGTCAAGACTGAAAACTGTCATTTTAAAACAATCCGATTATAAAATGAAAAAGGCAACAATAGAAAACGCATTATGCAGCACGACTGACCCAGAGTTTTGTCAATCAAAATATTTAATCATGATTAAGTGCAGGAACGCCACTCTTCATTCATTACTTTTTGATTCTCTCTGTTCTAAATGTACCTTAAAAGGATATTTTATCCTCTTATTAACATGGGAGTGGAAAAATATGCTCGCTTTATGCAAATGTATGTTATTAGCATTTCAACAAGCCAACATAATGACAAACACTGCTCAGAATGTTCCCCACAATAACCTCAAAGCTACTGAATGCTCAGAGGATATGTTGTGTTTCCACTGCAAACTTTCCTGCCCGGTCGGTCTTCGGTGAGGGGGAGGAGGGCTCTCTGCATCAGCCGTGCGATTGGACGGTGAGTGGCATTCGACGCTCGATGTACTCCCATGGTAAATCAGTTCACATGGACAGTAAATGCAAATAACTTTGGTTTTGTCGAGAGAAACATCTGGTGTTCAAAATACCCTTTTTCTTTTTTTCATATCTGCTCAAGAAGGCGTGTTTCTGCAGCCGTAATGCTGCATAGCTACGGGTCAAGCCGAAGGTCAAATCACAGAACAAGTCTGTGTTAATTGTGCCTTAAAATACTTAATGGTTTTTTTTTCTAATGGTTCTTTGATGCATTATTATCACATTAGCTTTGACAACCCTATTCATTAATAGTATTACTTTATTTAACTTGATGGCAGAACTTGTAACAAATACAAATATGTGTGGGAAGCAAGTCACATCTATAAACCTATAAATATTTCGACGGTATCTCATGCGTTAATGGTCCGTCATCATCCATTTTAAGTTTATTACAGTTAATATTAAACTGAAGCCTTCAAATCACAGCTGCAATATTAGAAACATTATGAATCTGATTTTTTACTCCAAATCATTCGACTCCAGTCCTCAAGGGAGGCTTTGTACACCGCTCAGTCACGCTCGCTGTTCATGCTCCTTATTTTGGAACTAATAAATTTCCACCGCCTACAACATTCTTACTTATCAGTCCACATAATAAAACTATTGTCACCTCCTTGCTAGACTTTCATTCACAGCCTGATCTAAATGTGCTGCTAATTCTCACCCAGTAGAGAAGCTGTGAAATGCAGAGAGACTCGGTGGTCCTGTCGGAGCAGCTCTCTCAAAGCCCCCGGAGAACTCTTCAGCATCCCGCTGACACCAGACAAGGCAAAAGACTTCCTCGCTGACTGCATCACACACAGAGACACAAACAGTGTGGGAGACAGATACAGGAGGGTAAATAAAGTCTGTGCATCAAGGGGGATGAGTAACATCATTACATTTTGTGGCCTGTAATAAAAACAACAACATCTATTACTCAAAAAAGATGACGAACAGCTTACTTCAAGATAAAACTATTTATATAGTCCTCACCGCAACATCCTCACTCTCAATCATTTCGATGACACAGGCCACACAGAGCAGCCCGCCGCCCCCCTCTGCAGTCCCCATGCGGCCGCTCCATTTAGGGTCATGTCTGAAGTGGATCTTGTCATAAACAACATCTGCACTCGTCATTTTGATCGTGTCACCTGTTAAAACAAACATGGGGTCAAATTTTTATTTTGGAAGCTGGGAGGATGGGTAAAAAATAAAAAAGCTAGCTAGCTATTACGTCAAGCTAATTATAATGTCAACACGAGCTAACGGAGAATAGCCGTTAGCTTCTTAAAAACAAAAGAAGCACTAACAGACAAAATACGTTTATTCAGTACATTTAGCTAAATGTCATCTTATTAAATTATATTATTATTACTATTATTACAATTATATATTGTATAAATTATATACAAATTACAGTACAATCAATATCTCTGCATTGTTAGCATTTATGCTAGTCATTACCTTACCTGTCAGTTGACGCTTGACGTGATACGCGCATGCGCCATTCAACGACGGTTAAAAAGAAAATGGCGCGATTGTCAAACCTCAAAACTTTATTTAACAGTACAATCTAAAGCAGGGTAGCTAGTAATTGTGAATAATATAAGTATAACTTCTATTTTTTACCTGTATTTATGTTCGTGTTATAAAAAAAAGTGAGAAAATTCGTTTTATTTTAAAAAATATATATATGTATACATAGTGAATACTAATAACCGCAAATAATTATATAAATACTCCAGGCTAGGGTGTACACAACAGATAAGGCCATTTGTGCTTAGGTTTTTTTTTTTCTATTTCTGGCAAGTATTTTTATGTGTTGTGGTTTGTAAGGAAGAAGAAGTGAGATCAGCTTTCAAAAACAATTTTTTTTTTTAGTAGCCAATAATATCCTGAAGTGTAAAACAGAAAACTACACTACTGGAAGTGAAAACAGACTAGTACCAAAATTCCCACATTGTCTCATCAGCATTATCATAAAAATGTCATTCTCACATTTGGAGCTGTTGCGCAGAATATATTTATAATATTTATGTACTATTTTGAGACAAATGTTTATACTATAAATCCAGGATCTGTGCCGGTTTATATAATCTTTTGACTTTTAGAAAACCTCTTGAGGGTTCATGACTGTTGGCAGTGACTGGGACATGGGCCGTATTTTACGCAGTCATATTTCATGCGCTTATAAAACTTCTTGTGGATATACTTACCACATTATAATAACACTTATACTTGCTTGTTGATGTAATGCGGAGTTATACAACAGCGCTATCAAACGTCCAACAGTTTTAGAAGTGTCAAATATTCAAGGGTGGGTTGACACATTCGTCTCGCGCAAAAGACATTTTTACATAATCATCTTCAACAATATGCATCAGCATCAATTTTTTTCCCCCCGGGGAATGTCACTGCTGGATAATGAGCTTGCACTGACGCGCTGTAAGGTGGAGCACATGAGTTTGTTTTGCAAAATCATTTGCAAACGAAGGCCGCAATTTAGTTATCGCCATGACAACAAAAGCCTTTCGGCAACTGAGCCACTACGCGTTGATAGGCGTGTGGGGGCGAGTATCGGCTCCTGTGTCAATTCATCATCTCTCTCGATTTCCCTTTGAACAGAGTTCACAGCTCGTCAAAGTGGTGCACCTCATAAAGTGCAGCCAGCTGAGCTCTCCCTCGCTATGAGTGTGTGAGACAATGTAAATGAGTGTGTGCAGTCTGCGCTGACAAATGCACTGAGCTCTAGCTAAGACACAGGAGACGAAGCACGTCTGTGTCGTGTGTGCAGGAAGTGGTCGAAGCCTTGTTTGGTTAACTGAAAAGAGAAGCAGACCTCTGACAAGAAGGCATTTGCTCTCCCCTTGTGCCTTTACAGGAGCTAAATCCATCAGTCTGTGCAGTTTTATTGGAGCCCCGGGGAGAGACGAATACCAACCGAGAAAGAGAGTGCTCCTCGCCGCTCAGGTGGGACAGGATGCGAATCTGTCAGCTTTTATTTGACAACTGTTTCACACAGATACTTCGTCACTGCTCTGAGACAAACAGATGCCGCTGCTGTCCGACTGTGAGACTGAATGTGCAAACATCTTTCACATAATTTCCTCAGAACTTCCTCTGTTCCCATCAACACATACATCACAGATTAAATTGAAAGATTCTGAAATATTATTCTTCCACCACCCACATAGCAGATATCAATGCGGGTGTTGAGCTGGTCTAAACATAGCTCTATACCTATTTTCCAGTCACCTCAGCCCACACTTTGTGACAACATCTCTTCACTGAAAGTACTGTTCCCAGTGACTTTTAGACAAAAAGCCACAGCACTATGTGCCACTGTGTATGGCACCCCTATATACAATATGTAACTACAGTGCTCTCTAATATCTCACCGGAAAGGCCTTTAGATAAGATAAAACATCTGCCAGCTCAATAATATATTGGTCAGTGATTAACAATATTAGTATTAGTTGTTTTACCCTTTAAAATGTGACCCTCTACATCGAGCACTTTTTGGCAAGAGTGATTAAAAGTGTCGAGGTCAAGATGAACAGCTTAAGCTAACTGGGGAGATAAGATAACACATGCTGAGATCATTTCATAAATCAAGATGATATTGCTACCACTATGGCAACCCTACATATTTGTCTGCAGTGGTCCCCAGTGTCTCACTAGAATGACCTCGAGATAAGATTAAATGGATTCAGGCATTATAATGGGCTCCTTGCACATAGCAACCTGACGTCATATCCGCAACGGGTAAATACGGCTCACCCTTTTCCGGTTTGGCGAAATATGGCGGCGGCGTAAACAGCAAACAACGGAAAATGAGCCTTAAAAAAGATAGAGTTTTTTTCCAGAGGCAACAGAGAAAATATCATGAACATTGTTGTGTTCCCACATGGACGTCATCATCTAAATTCAACGGCGTTTTAAGTTACCACGGATTTCCAAGCGATGTTGAACTCAGAATGACCATGTTAAGCACAACACACAACTTGAACTCGAACCTTTTGGAACTGCTGAACTCGGAACTCTGACACAAATTACAAGTGCAGCCCTACATTTACACAATGAGGTTTTTCGTGCTTCTTCATGGATCTGAAGCAGAAAGCCTGTACAGCGACTTCACTTGTGGCCCTGTCTTTGTTTGACACTAATGCCAATCACATATTAACACAATAAGAAGTTAGGAACATGCATGTAGGCGTACAGGACACAACATAGACATTTTCCGCCTAACACTGGAAAACAATACAACACGCATATTCTGTCAGACCGGGATTGTTTATTAGCCTAGCAAGCCTAGCCTAACCTAAGCTAACGTAAGCTAGCAAGCTAACGTAAGCCATAAAGTTTCCAATCAGTACTTGTGTTTTTTTTTTATTCGTCACTGTTTTGTATATTTTGACAATTCTGTGCTACTGTGACAAGTTAATTTCCCATATGTGGGATCAATAAACATGTCTTATCTTATCTTATCTTATCTAGTGTAGAATAGCGCCATGTTTAGACCGGAAAAGACCAAGCCGCATTTCCGGTAAGGAAGTAGTTACGTGCAAGGAGCCCATTGATGGGAATATGAGATTAAAATGTAGTTTTGGATGTTACTGAAGCTGAAAAGTTGTTTGTTTTAGACTACCATAGGTTTGGACATTGATCTAGAAGGGATTGAGCCAAAAGTGGACAAGGGCTGAAGACAAGATGGCGGTTGAAAACAAATCTATTGTGAGACAAGATAAAGAAAGATAAGATGGGATAAGATGGTAAGACCATATGAGATAAGAGATGAGATGAGATGAGATGAGACATGAGATGAGACATGAGATGAGATGAGATGAGATGAGATGAGATGAGATGACCTAATTTAAGATAAAAAAGGTTGAGATGTGATGAGATGAGATGAGATTGGACAATATGAGATAAGATCTACTGAGGTGGGATGAGATGAGATTTCAACTGCTACGGCAACCATTTAGTCATCCTTAATATCTCACTAGAAAATAGATTAAATAAGTTAAGATAAGGTATGATCCAACGAGACAATACGAGATAAGATAAAATGAGACGAGATGAGACAAGACAAGGTAAGACAAGACTAGATAAGATAAGAAATACATATTAAGTAATGAATAGTATACGTGTAAGTGTAATACAGAGATAAGATAATGTAAGATAAGATAAAATGAGACGAGATAAGATGAGATGAGATGAGGTAAAATAAGATGAGACCTGATAAGACAATATGAGATAAGATCTACTGAGATGGGATGAGATGAGATTTCTACTACTATGGCAACCATTCAGTCATCCCTAATATCTCACTAGAATATAGGTCAAATAAGATACGTTATGATCCAACAAGACACTATGAGATAACACGAGATGAGATGAGGCGAGATGGGACAAGGCAAGGCAAGACGAGACTAGATAAGATGAGATAAGATATAAATACATATTAAGGCATGAAGAGTACAATTGTAAGTGTAACACAGAGATAAGATAATGTAAGAAAAGATAAAATGAGACAAGATAAGATAAAATGAGATAAGATGAGATGAGATACAAGTGTAATACAGAGGTGAGATAATGTAATATAAGATAAGATGACATAAAAGAGACATCCAAATTAAGTAATGAATAGAATAAGTGTAATAAAGACATGAGATAATGTAAAACAAGATAAGGTAGGCTGCCATGAGATAAGATAAGACTCAGGAATCAGGAGTCTGTAAATACACATGTACCACGAGAATCCTTAAAAGGTCCTTTTTTGTGCAGTTTGTATATGTATCCTACAGTATTTACATCAGACTTTCAGTTCTTGCTGATAAAAGGAGTTTGGTTTTGGGTAATTAACCCAGAGAAAGGAGGAAGTGGGCGGAACCAGGAAGATTGCGTCTGCGCGTGGGAGAACCGTCGGTCCCCTCATTCGGGTGTAGAGTTCAGGTGCGCTTCACCCTCGGAGGTGAAAACTTTCTGAACGATGGATTATATCAGAGCTATCGGCGGTCATTCATACTAAAACATATCTCCTGTTAAATATGTCGAAGCTCGGGTGCAGCGACGGAGGAAAGTGAAAATATCGTCAGACGGTAAGAGTCATTATTCAGGGTGTACTTTTGACCTTTTTTAGTCTGCAAAAAAAAAAAAAAAAAAAAAACCTACAGCGTTTTACCCATTTTAGTGTAAAGTATTCCTTAAATACGATTACCATAAATTATCCTAAAATAAAAAAAATAAAAAATGTACGGTCTGTGAAAACTTTAATTAAAAGCACCAACTTTCGTAATAAATGTCTCATTAAACTGGAAATCTGAAACACTCGTTGCTGTTGTTGGTTTAATTTAGAATCTATTACCATATATTAATTTAAACTCTTTTGCGTAGATTTTAATTTTGATTTCACACTGTGTGTGTGTGCAAAAAGTTTTTTTTATTTTTTTAACGACACCTTCTGAACCTGTCTGCGGTTTATTCTCACGAAGGGCTGCACTGCATCACTTCCTGGAGGGGGGGGGGGGGGGTCCAAAAAAATTAGTCATCAAATGTTTCCATGTAGAGCCACAAACTCAATAACCGGAAAGACTATCAGCAAAAAAAAGTTTAACACGATGCAACCTGTGAGAGCAAAACCACAAAGACTCTTTTGTGTGTTGTGCGTCTGCTCGTGGGTCAATATAAGCTTCTTTTACATTGTTAGCCTGCTCACATGACAGTTTTCAGCATTCAGAAAGAAGCCTATCTCCTCTCTAAACTGTCTCGTCATCACTTTGCACAATAAACAAACACAGGAAAACTGCACCAACAACAAAGGTATTACCCCTATGGTCCCGCATCCACACACACACACATAGACAGAGGAGAGTGCAGGTACTAAGCGAGCAAGTGACTCACAGAGACAGTGATGAGTCTCAGAGATGTGGCGACGTTGTGGCCGGAGCCCTCGTTTTCTGTCCTCGGGCCAGCGCAGAGCGTTGGGGGAGTATTTGCTTTCACGCGGGGGACAGGGAACCAGAAACCTGAGGCTTTCGCTTAGATGGGAAAGTAGTGACGAGTGAGGAAGGTGACAGAGATGATTTCCCCCTTTTTCGCAAAGATGCTTGAATACTTCTTTGTGCTGCAAAAGACAGAAAGAGACTTGACGACTGAAGGGGATGGGAAAAACTCTCCCGGGCTGCAATTTGCCCCCGAGACGAGATTTTCAGGGAGCAGAAGTGACTGGCTGCAAAAGATGAAAAGTCAATAGCGCTGATAATGAACCGTCATTACTGTGGCGGTGATTGATTTTTATCCTCATCCTGCTGACGTGAGGGGGTTCATATTTATTGGCAGTGGATGAGTTTCTTTCTTAAATTCGATTGATGGGTCTGCGGCTTTGTGGGCTGGAAGACTGCGCTCAGAGCCGGTGTCACATAATAATAGCCGGTAAGGAGAAGAACAGAAAGGAAGAATGGGTAAGAGGCATAAAAATAAATGCTTGGAGGCTTTTTCAGCGGCTCTAACTTTTATCCATTTATCCGCCCACACAACAGCGGCTGTGCTCGCCCTACAAGTCAGCAGAAAATTGTCTTTATTGTAGAAGAATCTCTGAGTCTGATTGCATATCCTGTTTTATTTCTGTCTTTGTGTCCGTCCCCTGACTCCCTGCTGTACTCCACACCACTTTTCTACTGACTTCTCCTGTGTTTCTTGCTCTTAAGTTGGGAACACCTAATCTGTCTTTCTACTAATAGTAACCCATCTGTTACACCTCCTTATTTCTTCAGTTTCTTCAGCTGTCCTCCTGTCCTCTTCAGAACTCTCCCCTCCTCTCTCCTCTCGTCATGTCTGTATCCATGAGGAACCCACCCCAGCGCCGGCGTTCTATGGGTCCCGTCTCGCCCAAACGCATCTACAGAAACCTGTCGGTCAGGCTGAGGGGTGGAGAGTCATCTCTTGCGATGGACAATGATTTACCCAAAAACATCAGCAAGTCTGCAGATGCTGTAAGTATGAATGTATTGCAAGGAGTCACGCTGATGGAAATGTCCTTTGACCTCCTGAGATATAAAAACATTCTTGGTACATGTGTCCCTCATCTTTACGTCAGTAATCATGTAGTCGACATCTTTAAACCCGTAGTCCTGGCCTTTACATCCTTTACATCTCATGTGTAGTGCTGAATTCGTCACAGCAGGGGTTTTACCATGTCAACAAGTCTGCTTGTTCTATAATTCATGGGAATAATAAGTGATTTTAAAATGGCAGTAAAGCTAACAATCATTCTGTTCGAGACAAAAAATGTTTTTTTCACTGTTTTGCAAGGTTACATGGTTTTGAAATCCTCCTGCATTGAGCACTTACAAAGTTAAGGGTTGACTGGCTTAATTGAGCTGGTTTGGGATGAGATGAGATGGTAACTTGGGCTGAGATGAGATGAGACGAGATAAGATGAAATAAGATGAAATCTGATGGGAAGTTAAGTTGAGATGAGATGAAATGGTAACTTGAGCTGAGATGAGACGAGACGAGAAGTTGAGATGGCATGAAATTAGATGCTGAGTGGAGATGAGTTGAGATGTGATGTTACTTGAGATGAGATGAGATGAGATGAAATCTGATGGGAAGTTAAGTTGGGATGAGATGAGATGAGGCGAGATGAGACGAGATGAGATGAAATCTGATGGGAAGTTAAGTTGAAATGAGATGAAATAGTAACTTAAGCTGAGTTGAGATGAGATGAGATGAGACGAGACGAGACGAAATCTGATAAGAAGTTAAGTTGGGATGAGATGAGGTGAGATGAGACGAGATGAGACAAGATGAGATAAAATCTGATGGGAAGTTAAATTGAGATGAGATGAGGTGAGATGAGATGAGGCGAGATGAGACGAGATGAGATGAAATCTGATGGGAAGTTAAGTTGAAATGAGATGAAATAGTAACTTAAGCTGAGATGAGATGAGATGAGATGAGACGAGATGGGACGAGATGAGATGAAATCTGAGGGGAAGTTAAGTTGAGATGAGATGAAACGGTAACTTAAGCTGAGTTGAGATGAGATGAGATAACGCGAGGTGAGATGAAATCTGATGGTAACATAAGATGAGACGAGACGAAACGAGAAGTTAAGTTGGGATGAAATTAGATGCTGAGTGGAGATGAGATGAGATGAGATGAGATGAGATCAAATCCCAGTAACATGTAAATCCAGATCAAACTGTACTTGTACTATTTAAATTGAAAACTCCCTCCTTCCTACTTGAAAAGCACGATGCAGACACAGTACATCACCTATACTTGCTGACCTTGTCAAACTTTCGCCGGGTACTTCTGTCTGCACTTCTTACAAAAATGCTAAGCTAACAATTTTCAGTGCCCAGCTGAAGTTGATAAGTTTGAATTTTCTATCACGTTCTGACACAAACATGCAGAGAGGAAAGTTAGGCTGAAGTCGACTACAAAGGTCAAACTGTAAAAACAAACTAATCACAACTGAAATTCCCAAACTTTCTTGGTCTCTGGGGGCCCATGAATGCATCTTTGATTTATGATCTGGTTTCCTGCATTACTGTCCCATCCTCTCTCTCTGCACTGCAGCTCCCTCCCTTCCCTCTCCCTTAAATAAATCTCTCTCCTGGTATAAACCCTCTTTCTCTGTCTATCCCCCATTAGTACAAGACCCTGTGGGAGGCAGTGGAAAATGAGGACACTCTGGCTGTACAAAGCCTGCTGTCCAGAGACCACACCAGCGCTGGAGGAGGAGGAGGAGGAGGTGGAGGAGGAGGAAGCATGTGGGAGAGAGGAGAAAAAAAAGAGAAGGACTGGGAGACAGACAGGGAGAAGGGGGTGAACAGAGTTAGCGATCAGGGTCTCGTCCCTCTGGACGTGGCCGCTCTTACCCACAATTCCCCTCTGCTTCATGTGTTGACAAAGGCAGGAGCCAGACATAACCCAGTTTGTAAGTCTTTTAAAACAATATATATCAAAACTAAATTTAACTTACAACAAATCACATTCAGATTACGTCCTTATCTCTTTTTACAATGACAGTGTGTCGACCGGCGGAGTGGGAGCTCAAGCTGGAGGATCTGGTGGCGCTGGCGGGCAAACGGGTGGAAGAGAGGAGGATGGATTTGGTGAAGAAGGCCGGGGCCGGGCCTCAAGCGCAGGCTGAGGTCCAGAGACACATCCGCCTCTGGAGACTCCGGCTGCAGCTGTACTGTCGGATGAGGGAGAACTTTCAGCACACGGGTCAGCGGTCTCGGCTCGGCTTGTTTCATTTTACGACCGGTTTATTTTCGCTTTGCCGCTACAAAAACAGAATTCTTGACTTCTCCTTAACACAGTTCCCAAACGCCGAGCATCTCCCAGCGCGGCTGACACATCTATCGAGCATTCAGCCCAGCGCCCTTGCTTCAAATTTTTACTGATTTCCAGTCTGACCCTCTCTTGCAACTCAGAGCTGGCCTCTTGAAAGTCTCCCTGTAGCTGCTTTCAACTCATCCAAAATTCAACACGCTGCCTTGTCATCAGTCTTCCCAAACTCTCCCATGAACCTGAATGCCCTCCACCAGCTGCTCGTGGCTGTCTGGATCAAAAGGAAACCATGTTTTCCTTCAAGGCTTTGTTGGGCCTCCTGACTTTCCTCTAGTGGTGCACGGAAATATCGATTTCTGTCCTAGGTTTGATTGATTATCGATGTTAAAACTGTGCTTTAACGCCAGCAGGGGACACATCATAAAAGCAAACATGCTACCACGAGGATCTTGTTTAATAGGAACTCCCTTTCCTCCTGTCGTAGTTACGTGCAAATTACAGCTCTGTGAATGGAGGAGGACCCCTATGACTCAGTTCTTAAAATCCAGGTGCAGAGACTGTATATTGCAGCTTTAGACAGTTTATCACTGATAGCAGGAAAGTGATTCATTTCCTTTGGTTTCTATTTCTGTTGTAAAGTAAAGGGAGCTGCCCACATTCTTAGAATTTCGATTAAGATTCAGTTACTATAAATAGAGGGAGATAAGGTCAGTAATGAATAAAACAGAAAGACTCAGCTTAGAGTAAGGTTTGTGTCTCTGGGATCTCCTCGATTCAATAAAACACTTCTCAGAGATATTATTCTTCTTATCTTCAAAGCCCATGATGTTCATTTGGGAATACTTATGTATCAATTTAAAGTGGATATAAATTCATAAAGACCCACTTATATCGGTTTATTTTGTGTATTTTGTTGCGGCGGCTCGGTCGGTCGGTCGGTTCGCTGTGTGTATTTGTGAGGTTTCCAGGCGGCTCTGGGAAATGAAATGCGAATAGATTTTTATTTCCATTTTTTCGGAAAAGATTCAGCTTTGGTTCACAACGAGCGTCTGAACTGATATATCGACCCGGCATCCTCACGCTTGTTGGCTCTAGTGTCGGTTCAGATGCTCATGTTTTTCTCAGCATTCAGCTCAGATATCAACTCTATTACTTATTATAAAACCACTGATGGTAAATTACATTTAAACCATCTTGTGACAATTCAGTGTTCTGCTGGGAAACTTTTGGACCTGGCATTCATTCATGTGGATGTTACTTAGACATGTAGCACCCACCTAGACCAGACCAGGCACCCCCACCCCATAGCAATGACACTCCTTGATGACAGCAGCCATCCCCAGCAGGATGCAGGCACTAAAACCGTTTAGGAACAACTGAAAAGAACATGAAGAACAGCACAAGGTGTTGACCTGGCCTCCGAATTCATTAGATCCCAAACTGATCAAGTATCTGTGGTATGATCCACAGAGGCCCCTCCTCAAAAGCCCTACACTAACAACATCCTGTTGCCAGACACCACAGGACAACCCTCAGAAGACCCATGTCCATTCTCTGATGAGTCACAGCAGTTTTGGAGGCTTGCCCAGCAAGATAATGCGGGGATGAAAAACAGCCCAAAGTGTTGACACAGCCTCCGAACTCTGATCCACAGAGACCTTCCGCTCAACCCACAGCACCCAAAGACTCTGACTGTCAACATCCTATTATCAGACACCACAGGACACTGTCAGAAGAGTCAGTAAATGTTAGCTCGGTGCATCTCTCGTTAGATCTTTCTTTTCTCTTTCAAGCACTTCCCAAATCTCAGGGCCATCTTCTTTTTGCAGTGATATTAGGCTTATTTTTTTTATCACAAATAACCAAGTAAGACTAAAATCTAAATGTATGTTTTCACTTAGGCTCCTGACTTAGAGAAAAACATGTATTCCCTCTGGCTACAGTCAAAGGAATAGACCTGACTCACATTTGATCTCAGTTGTGTCAAGTTTATTTGTTCTATTATTTACTCATGCTCATTGTCTGACGTCAGATTTTTATTTTAAATGCGTTCAGAGCTGCCCAGTCCTCCCAGTCACGTGTCCATCCTGGTGACCAGCACGTCGTCGCTGTTTGTGATGATCAAGGAGCCGGAAGGCGACACCATGGGGCTCATCACCCGCTACAGAGGTATGTGTGCATCATTTAACCTGCCACCTCTGCTATTTATGCATCCAGTTTAGCCTCTGTTTCCTTGAATGTCATACATCACAGCCAAGAGCACATTAAGCTCAGGTACGGCAAGTTCCCCAAAACTGTAAACACTTCAATCTGTGGTTCTCCCTCGTGGAGGTTTTGAGCAAAGCCAGAGAGGAGTCTGTCAGTGGGATTGTTTTGTGTTCACAGTGGAATGGAGCACCTCAGCCAGCTTCAAACGCGTCCTCGGCTCAGCCCAAGTAACCGAGACAAAGAACCCCTCCTATGTTATCAGGGGACTCACAGCGGTGAGTTACACGGACGTCGACGCATCCACAAATATCGGCTACAAACACACCATACAGATATACGTACTAATCCGTGATTTAGAGATACAACATCAGGCCAACACACGTTCTGCTACCCTGAACCATTTCCCCTAAGGAAACACTTATCAACAGACCCACTTAACTGGATGAATTAATAATGAGAGCGCCGCGTGATTTCTTTGTCTTGCAACGCTTCAGGAGGTTAATGCACGCTGTTAATTCGGCGTTCTGGTGCTTCTCCAAATACAGGGTGTGCATTACTTTGTAAGAGCGAGCGCCTACAACGTGAAAGGATGGGGACCGCCTCAGTACTCCACTCCGGTCAGCGCTGCCCCCTCCAGTGAGTATACTGAACTGCAAACGCTTTGAGGAATGTGCGCGGACTGCTTTGAGAAGGCTCCGCTCTTTTTCTCTCCGACCCGGTGTGAGGAAATTACCTGGATGACACTGAGCGTGATTTGAAAGGAGTGGGATCCACTCAAGGATGGTAGATTAAGGAATTATTAGAACGTGGAGAATTAAAGAGGTCAGGTTTCAGTCGATGGGCCTTGTACACAAGCAGCTATTAAAGGGGAACTATTGTTTTTTTTTACAACCTGGACCTTATTTCTGGCATAAAATATGATCATTTACTCACCCATATACCTTTTGTGTAATTTGCAGTCGTTCGAGAGATATTTCGATCTGCGTATATCCATATAGTGGGAGTGACTGGGGCACCGAAATGCAGCCTCTAAATAACGCATTATCTGCCTCGAAACAATATTCTGTTATCGTACGCTAGTGCTATTCCCTGTTTGCTACTGCTATGGTTCGTCCACAGCCTCAAAATCGGAAAAATATTCAGCCATGTTGCAAGAAAGTAGCAGTAGCAAATTACAGGTAAACAAGTTGCTCAGAGACGACATCATCCAGGTCAGAAGAGGTCATCTGGGGTCTGTAGGTCAATCTACAGACACCGGATGATTATAACAGGTAACTCCGGACTCAATGGGGAATAGCACTAGCTGCGATAACAAAATATTGGTGAAATGAACGAGTTTTGCGGCAGATAATGCGTTATTTAGAGGCTGTGTTTCGGTGCCCCAGTCACTCCCACTATATGGATATACGCTGATCTAAATATCTCCCAAATGACTACAAATTACACAAAAGTTATATGGGTGAGTAAATGATCGTATTTTATGCCAGAAATAAGGTCCAGGTTGTAAAAAAACAGTAGTTCCCCTTTAATCTTACTGGCCTACCTTATACTTTGTATTATTTGTACATGTCACATACTGCAATGCTTTTAAAATGGAGATAAAAGGCAGAAATATTAATGTAAAGAGGTCAGAACACAACCGTAGTAGCTGAGTAGTAGAAACAGGAAGTTACGGATGCCCCTCCCCACCCAAAAAAGCCTGATTGGTCAGCTCTGACAACGCCCCGCCCTCACGTGTTTGAGCTGGGGGCCGTAGCCAACAGTGCTGCTGGTGAAGAAGAGACACAGGTGGTGGGAGGGGCTTAGACATGTAAGGAAACACGCCATTGGACTCAAAAATTTGTGCAGGATGAGTCACCAACATTTTTTGCTCATGACAAACGTACCTATAAAATGACTTTTTTCGTCAGTGTTTGGCCATATGCTGGTGTTTAGTTAAAATATTATGGGTTCATAATACATTCTTATATAACAGTCCATCACTAGCTCAATCTTCATTTATATGTTCAGTTTATGTTGAAAACGTGTCAGAAAGATGGTAATTAGACTGGACGTTTATGGTATTTAGCCTAGCCCACTGACTACAATAGAGTTGTCAAAATAATAGGAACATGTGTCGGTACAACTCAGTAAAATTCAACATTTTTACAAACCTCCAAAATGAAAATACAGCTAAATCAAAAACTAAAATAAAATACTGAACACGATAAACCTTCATGAAGATAAGATTTAGTGCAGTTTTCACTAGTGTACCTAATGAACTGGCAATTAGGTCTATATAAACACTTGAACCTAAAATTGGACTAAAACCGAATATCCAACCGCACAGAAGACACAGTTGCACAACCTCAGATTGAATCAACTTGGAAACCCTCACAACTCTTTGTTCCTAATCACTGAGATAGAAGAAAAAAAAGAAGAGGCAGCACTCAGGACTCTCCTGCAAATTACTTCTTGGCCTCTCGAGTGATTTTCCCTAACTGCATAAAAAGGAACATGACGACCAGTTTTTCCCTGTTTTCTCTTGAAAAGGTTGGAGGGAGTGCATCGGTGTAAAGTCACAGCTAAGAAACCACGAGGCTCTAGTGAGGAAACTCCTGGAGGATGCAAGAGAATCGCATTACAGAGGATATTGCATAGGTAAGAACGTGTCTTTGGCGTTATAGTGCACCCCTCAAACGTTCCGCATTAAAAATGACTCAAATCATCAGCCGATATCCTGAAAGAGAACCCAATCAAACATTAAATAAAACTGAAATATTTTACTATATGTACATATCGGTGAGTTGCCATCTGCTATAACCTCCTTGTGCAGCAGTTACCCGTAACTAAATGTTTCCAGTAACTGCTGATCCATCGTCTACAGCAGCTTGGAGGAATTTTAGCCCATTCCTCAGAACAGAACCACTTCAGTTCTGAGATGTTGGTGGGTTTCCTCACATGAACTGCTTGCTTCAGGTCCTTCCTCAACATTTCTATTGGATTAAGGTCAGGACTTTGACTTGGCCATTCCTAAACATCTATCTTGTTCTTCTTTAACCGTTCTTTAGTAGAACCACTTGTGTTTTTGGTTCTCGTTGTCTTGCTGCACGACCCAGTTTCTCTTCACATTCAGCTCATGCACAGACGTCCTGACATTTTCTTTTAGAGTTCACTGGTAGAATTCAGAATTCATTGATCCATTAATGATGACAAGCCGTCCTGGTCCAGATGCAGCAGAACAGGAGCAAACCAGGACATAAAACAGGGCCCTGAACAACACCTGGGTCTCATTACATTGATTGGAAACACTTTTGAGCAGATGGACTCTAATTTAGCTTTGGAATGAACTTGAAATCCTAGAGGTGCACTATAGATATGATTATTTCCTGAATAAACAAATACCAAGCAAAGCATCATGTTTCAATATTTCTGATTCATTTGTTTGACTGGGCTCTCTTTGTCTACTTTCAGGACTTGTGTAAAAATCAGCTGATAGTTTGAGCAATTTTTACACAGAAATGTAGAAAATTCAGAGGCGTGCAAAAACATGTGTTGCAACTGCTCCGAATGCATTTAAATACGGAAGTGTGGCGACAGAACTGTTTTGTAACTACCTGTCTCTAAAGATCAGACAAATCGCAATATATTTCTGGTGATGTTTCACAAGGATCTGACTTTCATTCCCGCCTCTTTTCATCATCTTGTGTCAGCTGCATGTACTGCACGCGTCAGCTCTGTTACGGTACAGAGAAAACCATTTCCACAGTCAAATATCTCGCGCGCGCCACACACCCGAATGCATTTTGTCGGATAAAGTGATTTTCATCCGGTCTGATCCTCATCTCCTCCTCTCTCCGCAGAGAGCCCTAAGCCCCAGAGCCCCAGCAAGCGGCTGTCGATGTCTCGAGGCATCAAACAACTGTTCCAGTCCGCCACCAAGTTTGTTCGCCTCCTACAGAGGTAGCGCTCCCATCTGTCTTACCTGCTACGCTGTGCCTTGAGGGGGATCAGGAGCAGCGGATTAAATGGGATGCGATTACAGCAGTGTAGACTACAAAGTACAAGCACAAACTCTTATCTGTGGCGGTTATTGAAAAGAACAGTAGTCACATTAGAGCTGCTGCAGCTGCAGGATTAGCGGAGAGACCTTTTTTGAACGGGATGATAAGCGTTCAGTCGATGGATCACACTCAGCTAACGACAAAAGCTCCAATGTAGGAAAGAAATGATGATACTGCATTGTTTCTAAGTCTTCTTCATAACTTGAAATAAGCTCATAGTGCAGTTGAAGGATTTAAAATCTGTGAAATTAAACTCACTGCTTTTACTTTGGGGATATGACTTGACGGATTACTGGTTGTTGTTTTTTTTTAATGATCTCCGTCTTATTCTCATCTGGATGAGACGATTTGAGCCTCGTTAGAAATGAAGAACTACCAGGCCTCAGTCATGCATCATAGATGATTTTATAGGTTTTTATATCGCCTCGTGTAACAGAAAGTAAACTAATTCTTACTCTCTCGCATCGTTCTCATATTAGAGGCGTGTACTTGGCGACCGTGTTCTACCACAAGGAAAACATCCTGGTGACGGCCGAGGATCAGATCCCGCTGGTGGAGATCCAGGGCTGCTCCACCTCCACCACCCACGACTTCCTCTGGTTTGCGAAGGTGTCACATTTATAATAATAATAACAACAACAATAAAGGCTGCGGAGTTTTCTTAACTTGCAGATTGAAACTGAATCTTCTTTTCCTTGCAGCTGTCCTGTGCATGGCAGCAGGTACCGTGGCTCCAGCAGGCCCTTTCCACCGCTCACTCATCGCCCTCCTCCCTCCTCCAGAACAGGCACAACATTTTAAGAGCTGTCTCCCAGCTGCAGGTAGGAAGCTAAGCGGCTTAAGATTGCTAAAAAGCATCAAAATGGGGCTAATTGCTATTTTAATTACTCCTCCTCCTCCTTTTTCACAATTTTCTTGCCATACCTGTACCCACAGAGGCTTCAGTAATCCCTAATATCCTCCTAATTCATCCTCTCTGTTTCTGCTTGCACCTTTCTCCGCCGTCAGTCTTCTCTGGGAACGATGGATCTGGGCCAGGTTTACTACGAGCCACTCAAGGACCGGCAGGGAAACGTGTTACTCGTCACTCTGAAGGAATTCCCAAAGCCTCCCAGGTGAGGAAAAAGCTTTAATCCGTTTGAAAGACATCTTCCAAACTTGTCACTCACGGCCGTAAGTCTGCAGGACGTGTCTCAGTTGTTCAAATCCCAGTTTCCCTTGCTCGTCAGTTAATGTGGAGTTGCTTCATTTTTCCCTTGACTTCCTACCTGCTGTGTGTAGCCCTCCCGACCCTCCACTCCACTGGATGCCTCTGGCCCGTCTGGAAAAGAACCGCAGCAGGACCCCTCTGCTGCCTGAGCCCACCGCCATGGACATGCTCTACGAGCAGCTCAAGGTGAGTCCGCCTGGAAGAGAGAGACGTCGCAGTAAAACTTGAGCAGCAGCTGCGCGCAAAAAAAGAAATGAAAATAGTTGAGACAAAAGCCCCAGTCACACGAGACTACTTTTACCTGGGAGCCGCTAGTCATTTGTAATAATCGCAGAGGTCGTCTGTGATCTTTATCCAGCGCAAATCGGCCGTGTCTGCAATTTGTAAAGTAAGAATCACACCAGCAAATTACCTCCTGTATTCCTCCTAACGCAGAGGTTCTGTGATAAAACGAATCGGGGCCTGTGCTTTTACAGTTTTATAGAGTTGTGTTTGATTTGCAGCTTTCTTTTCTGCCTCTTTTTCCCTTATGAATCATGAAGGCTGCGCTATAAATCAAAGTTTGGACAGACGTGTGGGCGCAAAGTCAAGATGTCGCTGCCCATTCGCAGAAAAAAGCTCGAAACCGTCAGGAAAAAAACAAAAACACTTTATTTAACGGCGCATTAATGTGTTCATCACATCGGTAAATGCGACGCTGATTCAATACCTGACTGGGTAGTTTGTAAATTCTACCCTCAGGATCAATACGGCCTCTCCGCATCATGTTTTATTTTCAAAAATATATTTATTATTATGAATCCAAATCTGCAGTAAAAAGTTTTGAGGTATAACAGCTATAATACTACAAATGTGGAGGAATGGAACCAGAAAGTAGCAGAGATATAACCAGGAAACACAGATGTAGATCATTGCTGAATCACATGACGTCCCCAGGTGAAAGTAATCCCGTGCGAACAGTGTGAAAGGAAATAAAAGGCATCTAAATATCCCTCTCCTCCTCTGTGATCCAGGAGAAGCTGTCCTTCCACAGACACAGCATCCAGTGGGCCCAGACGGGTCTCTACGTGGGCATCCTGAAGCTGTGCAGCTCAGTGGAGCAGATCAGGGTCCTGGTTCCCCAGAGGCTGCCCAACCTGCTCTGCCACACACGGGTCCGACACAACGCCCACGTGTCCAGGTAACGCAGTCTGCAGCATCAGCTATGTCCTGTTCTTGTATCGCGATTTGAGTCTCTTGTTTTCTGTCTCTATCCGGCCGCCGGCCTCAAGCAGATGGTTCCCCTCACATGAGCTTAAGGTTCTGGTCAAGGTTTCTTCCTGTTAAAAGGCTGGGTGTTTCAGGATGGGGTCTGAAAAGTGTCTTAAGACAATGTGTGTTATTGTTGTGGTGCGGTGGTTAGCACTGATGCCTCACAGCAAGAACGTTCTGGGATCGAAGCCACCGGCCGACTGGGTTATTTTCTGTGTGGAGTTTGCATGTTCTCCCTGTGTCTGCGTGGGTTCTCTCCAGGTACTCCAGCTTCCTCCCAACGTCCAAAGACATGCTGGTTGGGTTCATTGGTGATTCTAAATTGGCCGTAGGTGTGAGTGTCTCTCTGTGTTAGCCCTGTGATAGACTGGAGACCTGTCCAGGGTGTACCTGTCCCCACCTCTCACCCAATGAGAGCTGGAATAGGCTCCAGCAACCATGCACTGTAGCTCAAAATGTGCTAGAGAAAGTCGGAAAACAACCCAGAAATGCGAGAAAAGCTGCTTAAAACTGTCTGCACAAACAAAACGTTCAGCGCGGTTAGCATTTGACGGCCTTCAACGTGTTTTTTTGTGCATTTTAAGGCCCGTTTCCTCACTTATTCGGCCTTTAATAGCAGTGTTTTGTTAACTGTGTGACAGAGAGGAGTGGGCATGGCTCCAGAGCCACGTTTACACCGCGACCAGCGGCAGCGTCCAGAACCTGCTGAGCAGCACCGACGACGAGAGCTTGATGGAGAGCAGCGGCCTGGTGGATTTCGTCCGGTCTCTGAGAGCAGCCGTCACGCATCTCCTGACCAAGCTCAACATCCCCCTCTACAGGGTAAAAACAAAAAAAAAAACCCACCTTGAAATAAAAATCTCCCATTTTACATTATGTTTTTTTTTTTTTATATAATTGTATGTTCTTTGTCTCTGACAGGCCTATCAGTATGGCGTGTACACCCGGGAGCTGCTGCAGTTTGGAGAAAAGGTGTCCATGCTGCTGCTGCTGCCTCCCAGTGAGGACTTCAGCTCCAGTTACTGGCCCCTGGTGGGAACCAAGGAGCCCGGACTCACCATGCCCCTTCAGATCTTTGAGCTGGGTAAGAGACAAAGGGGAGCTAAGGCTATGTTAAAAAAAATAAAAAAGCCTTCAAAGTGGCCGAAAATACCTGGCAGGGAATTTATATCTTCTCTTTGAAGTAAAGTTTTATCACATGAGAAGGAAAAAAAAAAAAAAAAAAAAAGAGTCATTTTATTTGCCATACACTTTATTTAGCATCTTCAAAGGAGCTAAAGGAAAGAATTTGAAATAACCCCAGAATATAACCCTTGAAATGGAATTCAGCGTTGGAAAATGAAATATACATAAATCAAAGTGCACTTTCTGATCTTTCGCTCCACTGAAGATGAGTCACTTTGATTGTTTTCTTCTCATCTAATCAGTGCTTTTGATCCTCAGCCACTCTTAAGGATTTGTTTGACTTTTCCATTTAAAGCCGTCTCTCCGTCTGACCCTTCTCGAAAAAGTCCCCACGGCACTAATGAGTTCTGAAGCTTTTTTTTTTTTTTTTTTTTTTTTGGCTTTTGGCTTTCATGAAATGATTTGTCTTTCCTTTCAACTCCTTTTGGCTCCAGTTCACTTCTGGACGTATGAGCGTGACTTCCTGTCACAGTACTGCCAGGCCTGGGTGAAGCTGGAGCTGGACACTCATCTGGCCCAGCAGGCCCTGCGGGAGGCGCTCGACACCAAGGAGGTGCAGGAGGCCCGGGAGCGTCTGAACCACATCACTGAGCTTTCCCAAGTAAGAAAAGAGGGTGAATACTTTGAAGGAGAACTCCTCTAGTGTTTTATTCACTCCTCTGTGAATAATATGAGGGGAATCAATAATAATCAAAAGCTCTAACCAGGGTGTCTGCTCCTCTGTTTCTCCAGCGTCTGGATATGGTGTGGAGGGACGCCCGCTGGATCATGGACTGTCTGCAGTGTGTTCGGTCCAAGCAGTGGGTGGGGGCGGTGCCTCTGGGTCTGGTCATGGGAGGAGACCCGCCGCCGTGTCCTGACGGTGAGGAGGAGGAGAGTTTGACCGCCCGACTGACGTGGCCCCATCGAACACGAGCACAGAGAAGCATTACAGGTACGCTGATGAAGTATGTTTAACTTCAAAGTAAAATAAATGAATCAGTAAACATAGTTTTCAGGTGTAGGAGTCATGACATGACATTATCACTATAATAAAATTGCGATATGCAAAAAAAAATGAATATCGCGGTAATACAGTGGATTGTTAGATATTGTCATGAAATTTTTCAGTTTTGTCAACATTTTTTAATGAGATCAAGTTCACCAGCGACCTCATTGATACTTACGTCACGATATGATATTATCGCGATACTTACTTCACGATGTGATATTATCGCGATACTTACGTCATTACGTTACTTACGTCACGATATGATATTGACACAGTATTTAAGTCATGATGTGATATTGCCGTGATACTTTTATTGACGCAATACTTAAGTGACAATGTGATATCATCATGATACTTCGAGACTTATGAAACATGATGAGATCACATTGTCAATTAAGTATTGTGTTAATAGAATATTTTGACATAAGTATCACAACAATATCATATCACGACTTAAATATTGTGTCAGTATCATGACTCATGACTCAAATCACGACCATATTATATTGTGACTTAAATGCAGTGTTTGGAATAACGCCGTTTAAAAGAACGGCGTTAGGTAACGACGTTATTTTTTCAGTAACGGGGTAATCTAACTAATTACTTTTCCCGTCGTTACAACGCCGTTAACGTTACTGGACGTTAAATGCGGTGCGTTACTATGCATTGATTGAATATGTGTAATCCGAACGCACCCCTGGCTCACCGCTAGTGAGGAGGTGGGTTAATAACGAGGTAAGCGATTATGATTGGCTAAGGCAGAGTCATGTTTCATGGTAGCCAATCAGAGCCACTGTTTTTACACACATGCCAGCACACGCGCCACACACACACAACAGCTAAACAGAGATTCGACGAAGCAGCAGAGATGGCCAGTCAGGAGCAATCCGATGAAAAGTTGGCATTTTCAAGGTGGAGATATAAGCACTACTTCAATAAATAAAAAAATTCATTGTGGTCAAAGGGAGGAACGTGCATGTAAGCAACTCTAATTTAATGAAGCATCACACAACGACACGCATCTACAAAGCTAGTGGCCAAAAACACCGATACCTCCACCACAGATGATAGCTCGCCGTCTAAACCCTATCGAAATATAAATATTATATATATAAAATATATATATATATATATAATATATATATAAAAAATAAATATAAAAAATATATATATAAATATCGAAAGTTATGTACAAACACCTGTCTGTTCTACCAATTTCAACTGACTTGTGAAAACTGCTCAAAAAAATCCAAATTCTTTGACATATAGCAACTTTTTTTTTTAACAGTAACGCAAATAGTTACTTTCCCTGGTAACGAGTTACTTTTATTATAGAGTAATTCAGTTACTAACTCAGTTACTTTTTGGAACAAGTAGTGAGTAACTATAACTAATTACTTTTTTAAAGTAACGTTCCCAACACTGCTTAAATGTGTTGAGCTCATTGTGTTGCAAACTATCATGACAATACCATATCATGACTGACATACTGACCCGATATTTAAGTCACAATATGATATTATCATGATACTTACGACATATTATTTTAAGAATCATAAGTCACGACATGATATCATCGTGAATCTTAAATGTAACACAATATCATCAACATATTTAGGTCATAATATAATATTGTCATGATTCTAAAGGCACGATATGATATTGACAAGATATTTAAGTCACGATATATCATGATACGTAGGACACAATATTTAATGAATCGTAAGTTATGATATGATTTTGACACGATATTTAAAATATTCTATTGACACAATACTTAAGTGACAATGTGATATCATTATGATTGATAAGTCTCGATATATTGATCTGATATTTTAGTTGCGATATTATATTGTCATGATTTTTAAGTCACTATATTTGTCATTTTTTTACGATACAATACTGTTGCTGTATTTAAGTCCCAATAGAATATTGTCACGATACCTACGTCTCAAGATTACATGGTAAAGATATTTTAAGTCACGATATGATATTGATATGATGCTTAAGTCACAACATCATTGCAATTTTAAACGTTTTATGCTACGACTATTGCAATAAAATACAATATATTGTGACATAACGATTTTCAAGCAGCAAATTATATAAAAAAGGGTAGGATTTATCTAATAAGATGAAGTTCTCACTCTCACTTCAATCATTTTTATATAGTAGACTTTTTACACGCCACCTGATAGTTTATATCCTCCACCGTATCTTTATTTTGTGGTAGCACCTACTTAATTCATGCTGTAAAATAAAAATTTCGTAACTTTTTGTTTTTCTTTTCAGAGAGTTTAGTCAGCGTGCCTCCACCAAATGTCGTCTCTGCTGAGGTCTCCGCTCCAGGAGGGCTGGCGGTCGTCCCTGAAGAGGCCGCTCTGGTGCTGATGGAGGGCGTCGCTAAGGGAGGATACCCCGTGGACTTGACCACCCAGCCTACTGCAGACCTGACGACCATCAGCCAGTCAGACATAGACTGCACAGACGCTTTGTTAGAGTCTGGGTTGGAGCCTGCTGCTGTTGCGCAGCTGGAAGCGGGGTACAGGGTTTTGGACACACAGGAGGAGTTTCCCTCCAGCATCACTGAGGTGATCCGGCCGATGGAGATGGCGGAGCTGGTGGACATCTTGCCTACGCTGAGTCTTATTGAGGAGGAGAATCCCTCCGGCCCCTCCACGCCGTCGGTAATGGATATGCTGGAGAGCTTTGGGCTGGGGATATGTGAAAGCAAGACCTTCTTTGACTTGGAGAATTCGGACTTGATGAATGGAGGTGGGAGCTTGCCAGAGCAGGACCTGCACCGCAACAACAGCAGCACCAGTGTGACAGAAATGCAGCACGACGACGTGACGCTACAAGAACAGGATGCGGCGACCTGTTGCTCCACGGCGAACGCCACGGACGGCGAGGCTCCGGCCTCGAGCCGGGATTTACCTCGACAAGATAAAGAGACTCAGCAGGTTTCCGGCAAGGGAGCAAGCTTTCCAGTGAGGAGCCAGGTGGAGTGGGACAAACCCTGCAGCAGTTTATCCTGATATCAACTCAAAACACCGGCTCACTTTTGAACTTGTGTAGTTTAAAACGTCTAAAAACAGCTCGGCAGAGTCCTGACTGTGAAGGAGTGTCGGCTCAGTCAAGATGAACTCTTCTGATCTAGCCTCATCTGATACGTCTTTACAGCCGATCTTGTTTTAAACGCGGGAAAGGGAAGATTGCACATTTACGAACTTCTAGTTTATCTTTTCTAACATTCAGTCCATTAGAGCTCGTTAGGTGGTAAAGCGAAGCTACAGTAGAAGTTGATATGACTTGAAAATGCATTCCTCACTACAGCACAAAGCCTCGTTGCTGCTCGTCGGAGCTACAAACAAACTAAACCCACGCAGCCCAATCGAACGGAAGCATCTGCTCGACAGTCTATGAAAAGCTTACACCGCATATTTGTATGTTTAACTAAATAGTTGTGGTTTCTTTTAGCGGAGGGAAGAAACCTAAAACAGTCAAGGGAAGTTTGAAGATAAAATGTTTGTGCTGCCAGAAAACCAAACTCAAGATGTCGTGTCGTAAGAAACAAAAATATTCTTTTTATTTTATGTTCACAAATGATTGTACACTTTTATTAAACAGTTTATTCTGCTTATTCGTCTGCATTTATCTGGAATAGAAAAGAAAATGTTTCCTTCCCACACACTCAATGTCACATGCGAGGCCTTGACACTCGCCGCTACGTCTCCATCTTTATATTTCTTGTATCTTTACTTTTTCTCCTGCAGAGCGTCAACAGGAGCCAAGGAAACAGTGGAGATGTAGAGAAAAATTAGAAGCTGAACCTCCAGTTTCTTTGCTGCAGATATTCAGCGCAGCTTGAAAGTATTTGCACTCGTACAGACGAACACATTCACTCCAGGAGTGGTTTCCCCGTGCAAAATTTCTTCCAGCGCCTGCAATATTTTATCTCCAAAGCTTCTGCAAGCCCGCTCCTACAGCTGTGAACACACTCGAGGTCTTGAGCGCGACAAGATGTGCAATTACTCGGGTTATTAATGAAGTATGCGCACAACAGAGTTTCACTGGAGATAAGTGGATTGTCACATTAGTCACGCCGATAAAGAAATAAAACACAGGAACATCCATTTTGGTTTAACAAGACAATCTAGACGCACGATCTGCTGAGAGCTTCCCCTCTTGATGCGTTGGCAATTAAAGGGAGCAGAAATACTCCACATTCATGTGATAAAGTAAAACAAAGTGATAAAATTCTAATTAACATGAAGCTGGTTCTGCCAAACATTGCAGAGTTACTGATTAGGAGATTAAATCAGAGTGTTATCACCTTTTTTTTTTAAATATATATATACATTTGGTGTAAATGATAATTATACATCAGTTTAAACAATAGCTGGTCAATATTTGTTTTGGTTTAATGACTCAGTCTGTTTGGGAGCACAGCTTATCGCTCACGATTTAAAATGTGTTGGACGAGTGTTTAATGAATGAACGAAGGAACCCTGTTAAAGTCTGATCAAACGGCCGGCGTGAAATGGATAAAATACACCAGGCCAGTCCCAAATGTCTGTATCTGTTGGCTTTATACAACTTTATTATTAAAGATTCTGCAAGTGCGTGATGTGAAATGATGTCTTATCTGGTGAAAGAGAATGGTAGAGGATGTAGATAGATGAGTGTTTACTGCCATCCAGTGGTCAGAATAAGTAACTACAAGAATTCAAATTCTAATCATGTTGGCATGATTGGTGTGATTATGTTGGGCATATTGACATATACATGCAATGCAAACAAAAGTTAGATAAAATAATAATAAATAATATGTCAAATAATAATAATGTCAGGTAAATAATGAAAATTTACCTGACAAAATGCTTTCAAGAACTACAGTTTAATTAAAATCAGGAGCATTTACCGCACTAATGCTCATAGTTGGTACAAAACAAATAAAATAGAGTAAATAATGGAATAATATCGATTTGTATTTAGTTATTATTTATTATTATTTACTATAAGTAACGTCCGCATTAGTAACTGGTGATTTTTGTCAAACGCAGAAGTGCTACAAGTAACGGAACGAGCTCTACTGCTAATAGATTTTCGTTCAAGGACTATTTTAAATAGTGTGACTGCTTTCACAAAAGTGATAGAAAAGATTTACTGAGCTCTAACTTCTGGGACTTAAAAATTACGCTAATTAGGAAGCTGCGAAACTCTCAATTAATGCAGTTCCTCCAGTGTCCACTAGAGGCTGACTCCGAAAGTGAGTCAATCCCCATAGACCTTTACAAGAGAAATAAACAAGTTTACAGCCTGGTACAGAAATGGTTTTAATCGCTATAGCTAGTTTCTCCGTTCACAACAACTGCATGGGGCGTGAATATTTATATGACTGACCTGTTTAAAACATGTCAAGGCTTAAAATGATGCCAAAATGAGGGAGTGGCCTTTTTTTTTTTTGTCACAGGTTAGCATCCTCGCAGGTTGCTAGCTGTCTGCCTTACCTCTTTTTAAGCTCCAGTTTTTTTCACCAGTCTTCCTCCATCTTCTTTCAGTCTGGACTCATCAGACCACATGACCTTCTTCCAGAGTCCAATCTTTATGCTCCCTAGCAAATTGAAACCTTTTTTTCCAGTTAGCCTCACTGATTAGTGGTTTTCTTAAGGCTACACAGCTGTTCAGTCCCAATCCCTTGAGTTCCCTTCACATTGTACGTGTGGAAATGCTCTTACTTTCACTATTAAACATAGCCCTGAGTTCTGCTGATGTTTTTCTTCCATTTGATTTCACCAAATCTTTAATAGATCGCTGATCAAGATCAATTAGGATTCTTTTCTGACCACATTTCTTCCTGGAAGACGATGGTTCTCCACTATCCTTCCAGTTTTTAATAATGCGTTGGACAGTTCTTAACCCAGTTTTAGTAGTTTCTTCAATCTCCTTAGATGTTTTCTCTGCTTGATGCATGCCAATGATTTGACCCTTCTCAAACAGACTAATATCTTTTCCACGACCACAGGATGTGTCTTTAGACATGGTTGTTGAAGAAATGAGAAGCTACTCATTGCATCAGTTGGGGTTAAATAACTTGTTGACAGCTGAAAGATAATCACTCATGCAGTAATTATCCAATAGGAGGCTCCTACCCGTTTGCTTAGTTAAATCCAGGTGGAGACTTTTTTTTTTTGGGCCAGGCCAGTGTATTTAATATTGTGCTCAATCACTGCCCTCTGGTGGTCAAATTTGGGAACTACAACACCAAACGAATTCACCAGAGACTATGAACATTAGCTGGATTATAAGTGTCGGTGGTCGCTGTATTATTATAGAGTTGTGTTGATATGGAGTTTTCTCAGACTTTGCCGCATGACACATTTCCCCTGATGTTAATTTGAGAGATGGTTATACTGTGTGTCATGGTGGCAGTGTGGAGCATCAGTCTGCTGCAGGATGCAGCTGCACCAACGCCTCTGCAGACGTTTTGCTAGAAATCAAAAGACTTTTTGGAGCGAGAGGACATCTGAAATAAATGCAAAAGGAAGCTGTGTGTTGTATTTTTGAGGGACTCCAGGCGTTATCGTAGTTTCTCTGTTAGGATGGCATCGGGAAATGATGCGTCACGGGAAGGTATGTGGGTTTAAGGTATCATGAAGCAGCTATGCGCCATTATTAAAACTTAAATACAAGTAAAAAGCATTGAAAATAACATGCTATGTGAAATTAAACTCATAAAGCATAAAAAAATATAATATATGTTTTAAATTTATATTTTAAAAATGCTGCTAGAATAGAATATTCTCATTGTGCAAATTAAAAATGCAGACCTTGACATTTTTTTTCTAAACAAACGACCCCTTCCTCTAATATTTAGCAGCATTTGAAAACTTTTTTTTTTAGTCTGTACTACAGCAAGAAGGCCAAATAATTCTGATTATAATAAATGTTTTTTTGCAGCGGATGAAGGATCACCAGCTCCATCAGAGGCTGAGCCCCTGAGGATTGTGTTGCTGGGCCGGACCGGGACAGGCAGAAGCTCCTCAGGCAACACCATCCTGGGCCGCTCCGCCTTCTGGGTCGAGGCGTCCCCCTGTTCCGTAACCGCAAAGTGCAAGAGACAGACCGGGACAGCAGGAGGGAGGAGCGTCTCCGTCGTTGACACTCCAGGGTTCTTCCATACGCACCTGTCCCCTCAGGAGGTCATGGCAGAGGTGGGGGAATGTGTCGGTCTGTCATCTCCGGGCCCCCATGTCTTCTTGGTGACTCTGCGGCCTGGTCGGTTCACCCAGGAGGAGAAGGAGGCCTTGGAGTGGGTCAAGATGAGGTTTGGGGTTGGCGTCACCAAGTTTACAATGGTGCTGTTCACCCATGGAGACCAGCTGAACGGGAAGCGTGTTGAGGACTTCCTGAAGGAGAGTCACGAGCTGTCAGAGTTTGTCAGCAGTTGCCACGGGCGGTACCACGTCTTTGAAAACAGCCGCCAGGGCGAGGACTGCTCGGGACAAGCGGTACAGCTCCTGAAGAAGATAGACGAGATCGTGGCGGCCAATGGAGGCGGTTGCTACAGCAGCGAGATGCTCAAGGAGGCTGAGAGCGCCATAATGGAGGCCCAAGAGAGGATCCTGGGAGGACACAAGGTGGAGCCTCTTCAAAACGAGGCTGGAGGCAAAGAGGAGGCACCGGATTTAGAGAAGCAGAGGAGGAAGGAGGAGGAGGAGGAGGCCAGGAAGAGAGAGGAGAAGCTGTTCTGGTGCGAGCTGTTGACCGCCGTGGGGAAAGGCGCTGCAGAGGGGGCAGGGATCCTGGGGAAGGACAAAGGGAAGGGGAAAGCGGTGAAGAAGGTGAAGGTGGTGGAGAAGGCGGCAGCGCTGGCCGCGTCGCCGCTCTCCATCACATCGGCGGCGAAGGCGGTGGGAGGAGCGGTGAGGGAAGGAAGCAAGGTGTTGTACAAACACAGAAAAACCTTCCTGCACTGACGACATTGTCAGGACTTTATACGGTCTTTATTACACATGATAGGTAAAAGGACATTTGTTTTTCATTGCGTATCGGATATTAAATTCTATTAAACATCCGCACGAGGAGCTTTAAAGTACACTGTGTGATTGGTGTGTGCAGGAAGAGAAAGGTAAACATCCGTGTCTCAGTCCATGCGACTTAAAAACAAAGTAAACAGCCACACCTTTGAGTTTACACTGAATAATAAAGACCTATGTGCAATTCAGCCGACTGTGACGAACACATTTTTATATTTGGTTAAGGTGTGACAAGATAACTGTTTAACTTGACCACTGCAGCAGTTACATGTACTATCTCTAGGTTAGTAAAACGTGACGACATATTTAGCCCTTGTTTTTTTTTTCTCCTATGAAAACTGAAAGACAGAAAAAAGATAACAACAAATAAAACAAAAGTAACATACTTGGCAATTGGGAAATAAACACACAACTCACTAAGCAGGTTCGGGGAGTGTCTGACGATTTAAAATTGAAGATGAAGACGCTTCATGGATGATAAGAGTGTACAAATAGTGTTTGTCTTCATCAAACGTGGCGGTGACGGCGGCCCGGATAAAACGTGAGAACCCCCTCTAACATAAAGCTGCAACACGGGAAACACTGGACTCGTGCTGTGTGGAAATAAGTTTCTGCATAAATACGACCTCTGCAATCATCTCATTCAAGCCCTATGAATAGATAAAGACAATTAAAACAGACAAACGGTGACGTCGGTCATTTATTCACTGACGTAAGCGACCCTATGTTACATATCTGTGTTTGCAAAAGTATGTAAACCCGCAGGATCAGAAACAGAAAATGTTGCACGCGTGAATGAGATCCAAAATAAAGATTTGCAGTTGAAATGAAAAGTCATATTTGTGGAAAGTAAAAGCTTAGGAGCCTTCTCTCAACTGTGAAGCATGGTGGTAGCAGCATCATGCTCATGCTGCCTCTGAGCCTGGATGGCTCGGTGGTGCTGTGAATTTTTTAATCCCACCATCAAATTCTAAACAGAAATGTCGGGACGTGTGTTGGTGAAATCTCAAGAGCAAGTGGGTCAAGCAGGAAGACGACCGAAGAGAGATTTTAAGAAGAATAAACTGAAGTTAACCCAACAGAAATCGGGAAAATCAGACCGGGAGTTATCGGTTAATCTGAGGAATTACTAAAAATCCCAGAGCTGAAGCTGTTCTCGAGGTTGAGGATGGACCGAGCAGAAGCTCAACATTGATCAACGTTTACCAGGAAAGGTTCACATACTTTTACTACTCACAGATTTGCAATATTTAATAATTTTCCTCGGCAAATAGAAAAACAAACTGTCTGGAATATTGTGGTCGTATTTATGCAGATTATACATTCTCAAACTTTATAGTCTACTTGTGAAAAGAAAAAAAAAAAAAAAAAAAAAAAAAAAAACGACCTCAGGTGCAGTTTTGTGAATTGAAAAACACCGGCTAGCATCAAACTCCACAGTCGCTCTCTTAATCTCCTTGTGAACGTCAGGGGGAAACATTCCCAACATCTCACGGACGAACAAATCACAACTCATACATACGCACGCTCGCAAACATTAAAAACTCAACACTCAAAAGTAGAAATTGGATAGAAAGTAAATTCGGTCTACAGAGTGACGTCAGACCGTTAGTCCCATCGCTAAGTGAGGCTGAAAGGTCCGAGGTCTCTGTTCGGACCGTCACAGGCACAGATGGCGGACTGTACGACGCAGGCGTCCGCTTCACACCGGCATCGGCAAGGACATCTTTGCTCTTCCTCGGATAACTGCAGACGACAAAAGAGTTGAAAAGAAAAAGAGTGAGAATGAAGCAAGACCTAGACGACGGCCTGTTTAGGGGAGTCACCAGACCAGATTCCTTTTTACTGTAGCTGCGAGGTTCTTAACTGGAAGAGCAGGATTAAAAACTGGTACTTTGTGGAAAACAAGTTCCCTTTTAGTCACAACACAAAGCTTAGGTTTAATTGCTAATTGTCTTGGTCATTTATCAAGAAGGAACATTTGCATTAAGTTAATAATTTAATTGAATCCTTTTATTATTTAATTTTCAAGGTGGGATTGCCTTATTTTAACGGCTGTAGATGATTCATTTCATTTTGAAGATAAAAAGCCTTCGTTTAAATATAAAAATGCACCATTTCACTTTTCATTCTAACCAAATTGTTGGATTTTAGTTAAATGTTAAACATTTCCAAAGGTTTAGACAATTTATTTTATTGAATAAAATGTTATAATTTGATTTCAAAGGTTTTAAAGATTTGTTTTTGGCCGCAAGAAGTGCTCCCCTGATTCAACACTAGGTGGCGACAAACTGCAAATAATACAAATTATCTACCTACCTACCTATCTACCTATCTATCTGTTTATCTATCTATCTATATATCTATCTATCTGTTTATCTATCTGTTTATCTATCTATCTATCAAGGAAAAAAACATTTGCATTTAGTTAATTTAACAACACGTCTACTGTTTTATCATTAAAAACTAGTATTCTGGGTAGGACTGGCTACGACAGCTAACTAGCTAATGTGGTAAATGACACAATAAAAGGCCAAACAACAGCTGTTAGGTGCAGCTCTATAAATCAGGAGCGATAAACTTGACAATAAACACACACAGCGGCTCATGGTTGCACAGATTCCACCGTGGGCTTTGGAACTCACCTTTCGTGGCGTAAAGGTAGAAGAAGTCACAGTAGAAAATGGTCTGCACCACGCCGGACACCACGGCGATCTGGTCGAAGAAGCCCTCCGTGTGGTAGCGCCACACCCAGTTGGCTATGTAGAGGGCCCGGTAGAGGCCGAGGAAGAACAGGTAGTGGGTGGTGATGGACTCGGCCTCGCCGGTCTTGGTGATCATGAAGAGCTGCGGCATGATGGCCACCGCCTCCAGGAAAATGGAGAAGGTCCACAGGATCTGGGGGGAGGGCGTTAAAGGCAAAAGTGAGGCTGGGCCTGAGTTCTCTTCTCCCATTTGTGAAATCCTCTTGATTTTAAATTGATCAATTCAGTGGTTGAGTCTGTTTTTTTTCCCCAGCTGAGGCTTTTATCTAAAGTCAGTTTTTTTTATTTTATCTTTTAAAGAGTTTGAAAGAGTCATCCATGTTTTTGTCTCACCTCGTCTTCACTACTGCAACGCCCTCTATGGTGGTATTAACCAAGCCTCTCTGTCACCCATGCAGTTGATGTAGAATGAATTATTGAATGGTCTTTCTAATTTCCTACAACAACACGTCCCATTCAGGTCACTCAGGTCTGCAGACCTCTGTCTTCTGGTTGTCCCAAGAACAAAACTGAAGCTCAGGGGAGATCACGCTTCCTCAGCTGCAGCCTCCAAACTCTGAACAGTTTAACTCTGCACTAGACAGGCCCAGACACTGCCTGTTTTTTAATTTTTGGATTTTAATTCAGTTTGAGAGCTGCTTTTTTATTTTGTTTTATTCTAGTACTTTTAATTTAGCTTTTTCCTTTACCTCTCCCTCTTTGTTGTCTTTATTTTTGTGCTGACTGTGTGTTTATATGCTTTTATATAGAATTACATGCCTTCAACTGCTATGTACAGCACCGTGGTCAACGTTTGCTGTTTTTAAACAAACTGACATCGTCCGTTTCACGCCCAGTCCTGCAGGATCAGAGGCTCCGGCGTCATTAGCTCACCTCCATCGGGGTGAAGGCGTAGTTCTCCAGGAAGGACAGGCCGATGACAGGAATCAGCAGGAACTCCACGCGGAACGTGTCGTTCTCCGAGTCGTATGTGTTCCTGAAGCGCATGTAGATCAGGTACACGGTGGCATAGGACATCGCCAGAAACACCACCTGAGAGCAGAGACAGACACCGATCAGATAAGACATTCTCCATGGACATTCTGGATAGTCATAACATTTATGGCATGGTAACTTGTATATACTTTGCATTTTGTATCTTGTTCTGTTTCTGTTTTTTTGCACCTTAAAATGTCTGTACTTGCACGTTAAGCTGCTCACTTGTGCCTTAAATTGTGCCCCGGGGACATAATAAAGTTTTCTGAATCTGATTCTGTGAACCTGGACCTGGATTTCAAACCAGGCCAGTGAACGAAACATGGTCGAAACCCTTTAAATCAGTCATTCAGGTCTATGTGCTTCCAGGAAAATGAACGCATGTGTGTGTGTGATGTGTAGACTCACCTTCATGACCGTGTTGTACGGTGAAATGAAGACGGTGAACAGGTCAAGGTACCTGGTGGTGAAGACGAGTGCAAACAGCACCTGAGACTTCCCAGAGATGCCTGCAAGGAAAGGAAATAACTTAGATGATGTGCAATCAAGGAAAAAACTTCTCCCTGGTCTCCCTTCATGGGTGCAGCTTTCACATTGCCACGTAGCGTCCACTCCTGCAGAAGTATCCACCACAATACCTCAATTTAACTGGACATTCGTGGTGCATTTGTGAACTATGACTCTCTGCTGCGTCTATACTGTGCCACGCATATTCCTGCAGCCATAATAAACAGTGTGAGGTGCGTTTACGTGCAGCCTACCAGCGCAGGATCTGGACTTCCAGATCTTCAGCAGCAGGATGATGATAGCCACCAAATGTGACACGTCGCCGGCCAGACGAAAGATATTCATGATGATGAAGTTCCTGTTTCAAAATGCAAGCAGGAAAAAATGCAAAAGAAAAAAGAAAAAACTGGATGCAACTCCTCGCAGGCCTTTAACGCGACCCCAGGACACAATCCAGGGATGTTTGAGCCACAAAAAGCACAACAACAGCTCGGAGATTAAAGGAAAAGGATAAAAACGAGAAGCTAACAGCTAAACCGCAAACTTAAAACTGCTCCTCAAATGAAAAAAAAAGATTTAAGTGAAGGTAAACTGATAAGTAGAAATACTGTGATTCTCCTCGGGGGCTCATCTGAGTCCACAAGTCCGGGAGGAAAGTTGTTTGAGAGAGGAGGTGACGTGGCTGACAGCTCGCTGGGCTTCGTCAAGCTAACCCGGATCAGACAGACCAAACAAACGCATCCTGTTCCGGTTTGGAGCTGTCAAAGTAAACCTCACACTAGCCAGCGCGCACACTTCTGTTGAATGTTTATCCCAAATTAGATAAGCGAGTGTCTACTTTAGCGGTTAGGTTCAGAATACGTTTGGTAATTGCATCTATTGTAGGCGATTCACCATTTTAAAAAACCGTTACTATCTTATTTTGAAGGTAGACGTCTTCAGTAGAGTTTCCGGTATATTCTACGGACTTCCGCTGACAGTTGAGTTTAACCAAGTTAAATATAAAAACAACCGTTTTACGATTAATGTCCAACACATTTTATTTAAAAAAAAAAAGGTTGCTATTTAATCATGATGGGAAGACTGCCTTGTTTTAAGTAGTGTAGATGATCCGTTATTATTATTCATTTTAAGAAACCGTTTTATTTTGAAGGTAGAAAGCATTATTCTGTCTTCCGGTGTTTTTCTACGGACTTTAAATGGCAGTTTAACGCAATTATATACAAAAATGCTAATTAATTTCACGAGACATTTTACCTGAATAGCTGAATTTTGGCAAAAAAAAAAAAAAGAAAAAGAAAAAAAATACTATTTAATATTGAAGATGGAGTTTGTTTGTACTGCCCTAGTTAAACACTAGGTGGCGACAGGCTGCAATACAAGTTATCTATCTATCTATCTATCTATCTATCTATCTATCTATCTATCTATCTATCTATCTATCTATCTATCTATCTGTGTTTGAAAGTTTTATTATTAAATTTACAATGAATTTGGGTCAGTTATTAATCAAGTTGTTTTGCAGCTACCTTCTTCAACTTCAGCATACCGTTTAAATTAATCTCTTCATGGTGAATTTTCAGAGGTCTCAATTTACTTCACATAATTCAAACTTTAAACTTTATTTTTACACTGAGAAATTATCAATTTAAACTCTGAACTCTGTCTGAAAGTCTCTAAAAATCTCAAAATCTGAAATGGTAAAAGTGAGTAACGAAGCAGGAGTCAAGAAGAAGACCATTACATATATCCAGTAAATGTATGCCTGGGTTATTTATTCCAGACGAGTGTTGAGCATCAAATGCACGGTAGAGGACATCCCCTGGACAGAGCTGTCCCACAACAAAGGCTACAATAATAAGTGTGTGCTGAACAAAAGGTTATGGGAACTAATCTGACACCCAGGCCTGATTAGAGGCTATTTATACGTACACACAGACCAGTCTGCCCCGGTGAGTCTGTCTGCTTGGTCATCCCACATCCTGAATGTCGGCTCATCCCGTCTGCAGCCCTCGACCTCCTCCTTTTCTTCCTCCACACATGAATCCTTATCACTTTAACCACGTTCATGCACAGTTTTTTAAGGGTGTGTTCAAAACGGGACTGAGCTGTCGGTTCATTTTAAAGCTTTAAAAGGACTATGTGAGTAGTATTACTGAAAAACCTAATTTAGTGCAAAGTTTGTTGCCATGCATCACTTAAGATCACCAAAAAATCTTGTTAAAAAAAAGTAAGTGACTTCCACAACATTGCTATGGATGCATAGATGGCTAAAAGTAACTTGAGTGAAAGACTGAAATTGAAGCATCATTTTAAAACCAACACATCTGGAGATGAGACGACATAAAAAAAAATAAAAAATACATACATCTGCAAATACATGATATCATTGTTTAATTTGTACCAAAGGCAGCATACAACAAGAATAGTAATAGGGGACCCAGATATTAGCCTTGCGGGGCACCACAAAGCAATGATACTGAACTTTATGTTGTTGCTTGAATTATTGAAGGTGGAAAGTCACCTGCTTGCACTAAAATTGAGAGGATAAGACCTCATGTAAGAAGAAATGTAAGATGAATAGGAGACAAAACTCAGGTCAAACTTTCAATGTTTCTTCTTCTTCCCAAACTGATGTTTCGGTCCTAGTTTACTCGTCTCCTGCAGAAAATTCTCCATCTGTTTTCCTTTTAACTCACTGTTGCTTCCTCCCCTTCGTTCCTCCTCCGTGAACTTGTCATATGGGCAGAAGTGACGCCCACACCCCTATTCAGAAGGAGGGTACTCTGAATACTCTATAATTTAGACGGAAGAGAAAGAGAGCAAGAGGTAAAGAGGGGAAGCTGTTTCCATAGAAATTGTTAAATGTGGATTCTGGATGCTAAAAATGTCGTACACTCTCGATATGCAACTTTCCACCTTCAAAATTCCAGAAATAACTTAAAGACATGCTGAAAAACATGAATGCACTTCTCTGTTGTTGGTCCACTCACTGCTGTATTTATCACTCATGCATCGTTATGTGGAAAGAGCTGTAATACTAAGAGGATACAGAACAAACTTCCACTTCAAATCAACCTGGCTGCTCAGTCAAAGCTTAACTCCCTCTTTGCACACATTTAGGAAGGATCATGACAGGAAGTTCACTGCAACACTTCAAGCTAAAGTGTGTTTCATCACAGGATGCTGTCGCTATCTGACTTAACTAACGGTTTCCAGCACCAACTGTCATTTCTGTTGTTTCCTTGAGGATATTTATCGTGACTCAATCAGGTTCCCTCTCTCTTATATGGTCAAATCAGACATTATTCAACACCTCCACATGTTTAGAGCGCACAAAGTGGCAGCCCACTGTTAAGTCTCATTCTCCTCTCCATCCCTCCCTCCCTCCCTTCATCCTGAACCAATGCAACGCAGAGGGGAGATTGACACAGCACTTTCGGCCCGAGGTGCATGAGTACGCACACAGACGGGATTATAATCAGCGAAGGACAATAAAGGATTAAAAGAGAGAAACACAACATGAATAGTCGACGGAGGAGAAACTAGAGGAAAGAAACTAAGAGAGAGGTAGAATTAAAGCAGGGATCATGAATCTCTGGATGGACCTTTAGCCTCGCTCAGTGAAAGTGGAAACTCTGGAAGGTGGTTTTACACAAGGAATTCAAATTACAACCAAACTGTCAGAAACTAATCTGCAGGGTGAGTGTGATTTCTGTTTAATTTAATGTTTTAATTTTATCATCTAGAGAGCCTTTGCTCTCTAGATGATAGAAATTGAGACTCTTTATCTGAGATTGTGCCAAAAATAAGCAGACTGCGTCAGACTTAAGCTCGGGCATCGTGGAAACAGTCACACAACTCCGTCACACACTGTAAAACTCACCAGTGAAGATCAAAGGCATTAATTGGATAAAATAGATCCTTCTTTTTTTCAAATTTTGGACTTCTGTCTTAGTTTTTTGTTTTTTGTGCAATAAAATCAGAAAGACATTTCTGTTTCTGCAGCCTTCAAACAGGAAATATCATCACTGTATCTAAAATAGGAGGAATATGAGATAAGAACACTATAGATATCAGTAATCAGCTTTAAAATCCTATGCAGAAACTTTAATATAATTTCGGTTTGTATGTATTTGATTTAGTTTTTACTTTATATTTAATGTATTTTACTTTACCTATTTTTTTTATGACTAGTTGGGAAAACATCATCAAAGAATTAAAACATTTAACCCCATAAATCTGACCTTTTAGAAACCTTTAGCTACACTGTATAGACCCAGGAAATACGTAAGATACTGGACAACAAACTGTAGACAGTTAATTACTGAGATGATGCTGGTAATTGTTGGCTAAAGTGCATCCTACATGAACTAGGAAACATAATACGTTTTGCAAAGATGAAAACAGGACAATATTGAAGAAAAAGAAATAGATCTGAAATGAAGTCAAGACAGAGGTTGCCTGGGATGTGACGGTAGCGTGGGAATTATCCTGTATTTGACCGAATGCTTTTGTGTGGGCTGGCTTATGAGGTGAAAGAGGGTATGCATTAATTAGCTTTCACTATAAAGGAAATCATCAGGAACATGAATTCAGTGATCATTCATTTATGTATCATGATTTAACTCGTTTAATTTTACCAAATTACTTTTAATTTTTTATATAAAAAACAAATAAACACATGCTGCACAACTCAAATGGTTCTGGTACCTTCTCTAAAGCTCATTTCCTGTATCAGTGATCCAGCATATAATGGAAAATCACTAAAACCACTTTGAATAATTGCTCTACTAGTGTCTTTATCTGCCAGATTGTATCTGAGGATTTTATCAAAAGGTGGAAGAGGAAAAGGAAATGTATGTATCTTGATATGTCTATCACCAAATCTGCTTATTTCAGTATTTTTCTGCTCTGGGAGCACGGAAGCTGCAAAACTCTAGTATTAGGGTTACTCTAACACTAACCCTAACCCTACTAAAAGATACAGTAAGAGACTTCCACAACATTGGTGTGGCTGGATAGCTGGCTAAAAGTAACTTTAATATAAGTGAGTAAGCAAAATGTTTTTATATAACTCTTTTCACAAGCAAAAGTCACAGAGTGAAAGACTGAAATTAAAGCATAACTTTAAAACCAACACATCTGGAGATGAGGCTACATCTGAAAAATATATATACATCTGCAAATACATGATATCCATTGTTTAATTTGTACCAAAGGAAGCATATACAACAAGAATAATAGGGACCCCAGAAATTAGCCTTGCGGGACGCCACAAGGCAATGAAACTGAACTGAATGCTTTTTGGTCCATATGATTGAATTACATAATTACTTCTTCTATCAATAGGGTGATCATTTGATCTTTAACATGGCAAAAAAACACTTAAGACTGCTTGTTTTGCTCAACCACAATGAAAACAAGCGAATCCTCACATTTGAGAAGTTGAAGCCAGTAACTATCATATCCCACTCCTAAAGTCCTTGTTAACTAATTTTTAGCCACATACTCACTCGTTTTGGTCCAGTCTATGGAGACCCAAGGTCCCCACATCACCAACCCCTTCACTAACATTAAATAAAGTCTTAAATAAATGTGATTCACTACATAAACATTACAAAAAGGAAAAAGAAAACGTTTATTCAAATCCTTTCAATGGAGCTTTATTTTGTTAACAAAATAAAAGCAAAAAAAATTTAAGCTTTTGAAAAGATCCTCTGTGGCCTGAGTCATGATGTGTTCTCACGCAGTAACTGTAATCAGAATATATTTTTAAACCCTTTTTAAATACATTTAAAATCAAACGTAGGTGTTGTGTTTCTGCCCTTGCATCCTTTCTCGTATCCCTCTCTCTCTATGTTACCTCTCTGACTCATGTTATAAGAGCACTTAATACTCTAGACCCCCCCCTCTCCAATATGTCTCTGGTGACACTCTCCACTTCCCTCCGTCACCCAAATGCCACAGGAGACGTGTTCCTATGGAAACCGGCTTCAGTTAAAACCCCCAGTTTTACCTGGTGGCCGTGAACTGGTTGTTTTCATCTCCGCATCTACGCTTTTGTCGGCTGCACTCCTGTGTGCCAGGCCTCCTGTTCATCAGAGGTTATGCAATAGATGATGCACCGGTGCCTGGTTTTCAGCTTCCTTTTATAGACACAGCTCGGAGATGGAAGAAGTTATTACACAGCTGTCTGTCAAAAGTCAGTGACGGCAACACAAAGAGAATTTTCTGAATATGGTGTAAAAAGATTCAGGTTGGCTACCCTGGTCCACCGCTCTTCATTGCTTGCCCATATTTGGGCCATGCAGACAGACCACCATCTACTTTGGATAAACCGATCAGCCACAACATTAAAACCACTAACAGGAGAAGTGAATAACATTTAAACCATCTTGTGACAATTCAATGTTCTGCTGGGAAACTTTTGGACCTGGCATTCATTGGTGTGGATGTTACTTAGACATGTAGCACCCACCTAGACCAGACCAGGCACCCCCACCCCATAGCAATGACACTCCTTGATGGCAGCAGCCCAGCAGGATGCAACCACAAAAACGGTTTAGGAACAACTCAAAAAACATGAAGAACAGCAAATTCACTAGATCCACAGACGCCCCTCCCCTCAAAGACCCCCCCACTAGCAACATTCTGTTTCCAGACACCACAGGACACCCTCAGAAGGCCCATGTCCATTCTCTGATGAGTCACAACTGTTTTGAAGACACAAGGGAGACCTACACAATATTAGGAAGTTGGTCATAATGTTATGCGTGATCGGTGTAACTCATATAACCCTTCTGCAAAGAAACTACTTTGATTGTGGATAACTGATACAACTCACCTTCAAAAAAAGCACTATCCCTTTAATATCTTGGCTAATGGACTGACTGACCTCAAATAGGTTTGCAGCATTTGATTTATTGCTTTACTTTGTCTATATAAACACATCAGCGTGAAGATGAAGCTGAAATCAGGGCAACTGGACTCTTTGGGTTTCTTGATGACGTTTCATCCAAGTAACTTCCTCGGTTCTGAAAGACTGGTGGGAGGTTTGGGATTAAATAGGAACATATGTGGGTGTTGCCAATGAACAAATTGGAAAACCTCTGGAAAAATCTAAACAGCGTAGGTGGACCTAGATATAATCTGCCATCAATTTACAACACAGTCTGAGCATCTGTCTCCAATTAATGGACGATAATGGGTTGTTTGAGTACCATCCAGTGGGGAAAGAAAACAGGATCATAACTCCGACTACAGGTAAGTATCTGGTCGTTAACGGACTCTAGTCATGAGCGTTCCTGATGGGCGACACCTACAGATGTTTCTATTAAAACCTAAACACCCCCATCAGTCTTTTAGAACTGAAGACTTGGAAGAAAATCCTTTAGAAAAGCCTTGTTTCAACAGTTTTCTTTGGGGACGTACAGCAAGATATTTTGCAGATTTAAATGTCATAGTCCATATCTTTACCTGTGTTTTTTATACGATGATCAGCCACGGCTCATTGATTTTGTTGCCCTTTTTGTGTGTGTCCTGCAGGGCTCTTCTACTAAACCCCGCCTCCATCGTAAAACCTAATGTTTTGGATCGGTGCAGAGTCCGTCCTCCCACCTCAGCCCTTTGCCGCCGATCTTTGGTGCCATGGGAACAAGTAGATGCCACAGGTGAGGGATTTGCAGCAGCTCGTGACTCTGCCTCGCAGAAACAACATGACTCAAAATGGCCTGTGAGGCGGTGAGGTTTGTTAAGTTGGCTTGGCGGGGTGAGTCAGGCCCAGCTCAGGGATATTTACAGCAAGCAGATATTTGGAAAGGCCAAGGCCGAGAGCTGCAACAGATCCCCTGCAACAAAGAAGAAGAAGGTCGTATTAACAGGCAATCAAAACATTTTCTCTTACTCACCCGTCTCCTTTAACGGCAAGATGTTTAAATAAAAACACGGATCCATTTGCTTTTGGATTAAACCACATCTCTCAGGCATTAGTGGGTTAATAAATGATTAACATTTATTTACATATGGCAAAGTGACGTATATATAAATCTGTGCCCATCTCAAAACGGGTTGTCTGAGTGACTCAAACAATAATCCCATAATCTGCGATGATCCTTCTCACATTGCTAAATTGAACTCACCTTCCTCGCTGGTAATCCTCCATGTAAAGGAGAGGTTAGTTTGATTTGTACACACACAGGAGTTTGAGCCATTTGAGGAAACGGTTTGTAACCAAGAATTAAATGTGTTTTATGACTGTAGTCGAATCCCGTTAAGTTGTGTGGCAGGTGGTTTCGATGTTGCCTCTGTTGTGTGCGTCCTGAATGAGTCAGGTATTATCCTCCTTTATCTCCATCAATGAGAAAGTGCACAGTGTCTTTGTGTCCTTCTTGTCCATAGTCCCAATAACAGGTGTAATTCCAATTTGCAATGGTAAAATGATGCATCAATAGGGTACGCCTAACCCTAACCCCTAACCCTAACCTAACCCTCGACCTAACCCTAGTTGTCCAATGACAACATGGGGTGAGTCATTGCGATAACTTTCACAAACCTAACCCTAACCCTAGCCCTCTATACTAAATCTTTAATTCCCGTCCTCTTCTGACAGGTACAGCATTGTGTCAGACATTTTGCCGGAAGAAGAACGCCAGAAGATCTCCAGCTTGGGACGCCAGAACGGCCACAGACAGAACTCGGCCTGCGACTCAGAAGCAGAGGACAGGAGGAGGAGGAGGAGGTCGGGAGCCGGGAGGGGAGAAGGAGGGATGAACAACTACAACGGGAAGGTTCTCACGAGGGGCTCCAGCCAAATACGGAGCCGGTTCGTCAAGAAAAATGGGCAATGTAACGTCGTATTCACCAACATGGAAGAAAAGAGCCAGCGCTACCTAGCGGATATCTTCACCACCTGCGTCGACATCCGCTGGAGATACCTGCTTTCTATATTCTGCGCCAGCTTCATGGTGTCCTGGCTGTTTTTTGGCATAATCTTTTACAGTGTCTCTCTGGCACATGGAGACTTTGAAGAGACTCCGACACCGAAAGGCGACGGTCAGGCAATGGGCGGTCTGCAAGGAATCGCATCCGGACACGCAGCTGGAGGGCAGACTCAGAGGATGCCCTGCATACTTCATGTCCATGGATTTGTCGGAGCACTCCTGTTCTCCATGGAGACCCAGACCACTATCGGTTATGGCTGGCGCTGTGTCACAGAGGAGTGTCCGATCGCCGTGTTAACTGTGGTGATACAGTCCATCGTAGGTTGCATCATTGACTCCTTCATGATTGGCACCATCATGGCCAAGATGGCTCGGCCAAAGAAGAGGAACCAGACCCTCATATTCTCCAAAAACGCCGTCATTGCAATGCGTGATGGCAGGCTGTGCCTCATGTGGAGGGTGGGCAACCTGCGGAAGAGCCACATCGTGGAGGCCCATGTCCGTGCCCAGCTCATACGTTCATATGTCACCGCTGAGGGCGAGTTCCTCCCCTTGGAGCAGATGGACCTTAATGTGGGCTATGATGAGGGCACAGACCGGTTGTTCCTAGTATCTCCTCTGGTTATAGTCCATGAAATAGATAAAGATAGCCCCTTGTATACTTTAAGCCGAGCTGATCTGGAGGCAGATGACTTTGAGATCGTCGTGATCTTGGAGGGGATGGTGGAGGCGACGGCCATGACCACCCAGTTCCGTAGCTCCTACCTCGCCAGAGAGATCTTCTGGGGTCACAGGTTCGAGCCGGTGATCTACGAGGACCGGGACCGCTACAAGGTGGACTACACTCGCTTCCACAAAACCTACGAGGTGCCGTCCACGCCCCATCTCAGCGCCAAAGAGCTCGACGAGGCCGCGAGCGAGCCCTCTTCTGTCGCTTCTCCTGTATCCGCTCATAGATCCACACAAGACTTGACCATCAGGTCACTGAGCGCCTTCTGCTATGAGAACGAGGTAGCTTTGAGCTGCGGGGAGGAAGAGGACGACATGTTTGGCTCTCAGATTGTAGGGAAGGACAGAGCCGAGGAGAGGAGGACTTCACTTTCTATTGACCTGCAAAATATGTTCCACGACACTGCGACCATGACCTCGGATGTCATGTGTGTCCTGGACATGGACAACAACCAGATGGAGTTTGACATTCTACAAACTGCCATTCCTCTTGACCCAGTGACCTATAAGAGCGAGCAAGAGATCTGAAGAGTCCAGGGAGGATACAGTCACCCCTAAAGCTGGACCTGAAGATGGTGATTTTGTTGTTGAAGTGTTCGGCTTCTGCACAGAACAGAAGTTCAAACCTCTTTTTGCCTTTTCAGTCTTATTTATTTCTTTTTATGGAGTCTTGAAGACATTTCTTTGTGACGCACAACATAAAGAATCACTAACAAAGTGTTGTTGTGAGTAATAGACTGAGTTTTCACAGTAGGAACTTTCTTCAGGGACCAGGAACCTTTGGGGATTGTGTTTCCACTGCAGGGACCGTGGTCTAAATAAGATTCCTTGCAACGTTGAACATTTTCTGAGTGGTCGGGTCAGCCTCTGCAATAGCTTGTAAAATCTTTCTTCTTACTTGAAGCCATCAGCTTGGAGCCTGATTCAAGCCATGCTTCTGAGCTACTGCTTCTCAAGTAGGGTCTGTGGGAGAACACTGGAATAAAGACAAGCAGTCGTAGCAAATCAGATTAAAAAAAAGAGTCTCCAAATGCCTGAAATGCCAGTAAGCAATCAGATTTAATGGCCTAATTTGGAGATTGGACATGAAACAAAGCAGTGAGTAAATATTCAACTCAGTAGGCCCCTTCCCTTAAAGTTCCCGTATTTTTGAAAAGTTCTTCTTGTCAGAAAGGTCCTTTGTTGTTTTTGTAGTTGAAAGGAGAAAATGCCTGGGACCAAACTTAGGAAACTTAGGTTAGAAATCCAGCTGATAGTTTGCAGAGTTAAAAATACACATGATCTCATTTTATCATAATGTAATCAAGATATGTGAAAGCAGTATAAATCATCGTGTTATTCTCTATTTTTTCTTGTATTTAGGAAGACTGAGCAAACCCACAAAGTCTGCTATGTTAATATTGTTCTTATGTTAAACATTTTCCCCCAAAAACCACAAACACTTCAGATTATCAAGGTGTAGGATGTTTAACAGTGAGAAACTACAGTTGTCGGTTTTGCTGTGTAGTTTCAATAAGACCATTCCAAGTGCAATCACTCAAGGTTTCAGAGACTTTCTGTCTTGATTTAAAGTAGAGGAAACATTTTAAATTATATGTCAGTAATATTTTTAAGTTGTAACCGAGACATTTATTAGGTTATAGATCCTAAAAGGAAATCTATTTAGTGACATTATCACAAAAAAAAAACATAAATTAGTTTTTCTTTCGTTTTATAATTTCTTGGTTTGTTTCTCTTGGAGGTATGTCAGCCAGTGATAACGGAAACAAAACTGAGAAATTTGCTTTTCCACAAGTGAAATACATTTACTGATTTATTTATTATTTGGTAACCGGAGCTAAACGTGCAGCCAAATCGTCGGCGTCATCTACGATATGATGTGAGGTGAAGCTCAGCAAGAAACAAAAGGACGAAGGTTGTTGGTGTAGTCTCTGTGAATGTGCACTAAAGTCAAGGATAAAGTCAGGTGTTCAACTGTATGTGCATGTGAACTGCTTTGGACAGAGTTGTCACGTTGATTGTGTGATAAATGACATAAAAACTACTGTCTGAGTTTTCACCGTGCTGCAGGAAGACGTAAAAGCAACAGTGAACCTCTACTATGTTAAATGGATGTTCATATCCTCCCTGTTACTTTTAAATAGGTCCACTTAATATTACTCTCTAAAGATTTGTTTTTCTAATTTTGTGTTTGATTTTTGTATTTATGTGCATGTGTGGGAGACAGACTGGAGAGATCACAACAGCAGCAGCAGACATTCAATAGTTTTAGATGCAACAATTTGTCGCCTAGGTTTTTATTGCAGGAATCAGGGAAGACACAGAAACAGAATTAATGACAAACGTAAAAGTTTTATATAAAGGTAAATAACCAGAATTTTGAATCTTATTGGGCTTTTGCAAGAAATAGCTGTCCTATTCATTCATTCATTCATCCATCTTCTGTAACCCCTTGTCCTCTGGGGGGCTGGAGCCTATCCCAGCTGTCATTGGGCTAGAGGTGGGGACAGGTCCACCCTGGACAGGTCTCCAGTCTATCACAGGGCTAACACAGAGAGACAGACAACCATTCACACTCACACCTACGGCCAATTTAGAATCACCAATGAACCTAACCAGCATGTCTTTGGACGGTGGGAGGAAGCTGGAGTACCTGGAGAGAACCCACGCAGACACAGGGAGAACATGCAAACTGCACAGAGAAAGGATGGATGGATTTGAACCGAGAACCTTCCTGCTGTGGGGCATCAGTGCTAGTCACCACACCACTGTGCCGCCCCAGCTGTCTTATATTACATGTATTTTACTGCATGGGCCCATATCTCTAAGAGTTCAAATCACTTTTCCCAAAAAAAGTTAAATATTGTGAAATATTTCCTGTCAGGTAATCAAGATACACCAAACTGACATCAGTTGGATTAAAATGCGGCGAACAGACCACTTAACTAAGCAAAAATTATGTGTGTTTAGTGAGAAAATAAGATTTCAGGGCCTTTAAACATCTGAAATGACTACTGGTTTTTATGAGCTCTGTCTCTGACGTGTTAGTATCATTTGTTTCTGTGCTTTTCCTGCTTTAGGATCTGAATCAATGCTTTTATTAAGAAAATGTCTGCATCTGCTCTAATTTCATTAAAGAGTACCGTTTATGTGGATCCTAAATCTGAAACACCGTTGAACAGCAGTCTATTTAAAAGTCTGTACCATTGAGAGTTGCGTTTCCTTTGCTGCAAAGTCTTCCTGCTTTGCGTAAACCTCTAACAAATTTCCAACCCCCACTTTGAGATAAAAACCTGCTGGAAATAATAATAATAAAAAACTAAATCTGAAGCACTTTATTCTTCCTTGTATACCTTTTCATGTTGCAAATAAACATTTATATAATTTGGACTGTGTCAGAGCTTTGTGCTGGATACACATGGATCTAGGGAGCTCGGTTTGCTATCACCCTCTTTAGCCACTAGATGCCTCTAAAGCTGTTTCTATCATAAAGTGATGAGTTAAGCATAATCTGATCTGGTGGTTATCTTGTTTGAGCTGCACCTGTCAAGTGATGGGAAGTGGTTTTGGAAGCTGATGAATTGGAAGACAGAAAAATGAGCAAGTCACTCATTTTCTACTAAAGAGCTCCAAGGAACGACGATCCCCATAAACCTCAGCGTCAAACTTTACAGCAGAAACAAACATGTTTACAGCCTGATATGAAAAACTCGTAGAAATAAACCATAGATGCAGTGCTTATCGGAAGAATGAGGCAGTTTATTACCATTTCCCACAAACATTATAAAATTATAAAGAGATAAATATGATCCACAGATGCCTACGTCACAGCTTACAGGAACCCTAACCCTAACCTTCATAGGTCTTGAGGAACCCAGGTTATGAACTAAACCATTTAAAAAAAAAAAAAAGAGGCAATGTAGTGACGCCAAAGAGCCCAAGGCGTCATCACATGCTACGTCACTTCATAAACAGTATAAATAAGTGGATCGCATTTGAACATTTTTCCATTTTTTCATATAAAACTATTTGGAAACGGCGATATCTTTTTATTTTTAAACCTGAAACCATTTTTAACTGAACTAAAGAGTTTGTTTCCAGAGCCGCTTTCACAACAGTATTTTGGATTTCAAACGTCTTGCCACATTTCACATGATGACATTTCATAACCATTAAAGGGGAACTACTGTTTTTTACAACCTGGACCTTATTTCTGGCATAAAATACGATTGTTTACTCACCCCAACTTTTGTGTAATTTAGATATTTAGATCAGCATATATCCATATAATGGGAGTGACTGGGGCACCGAAACGCAGCCTCTAAAAAACGAATTATCTGCCATGAAACTCATTCAATTCACCAATATTTTATTATGATACGCTAGTGCTATTCCCTGTTGAGTCCATATTTACCTGTTAACATCATCCGGCGTCTGTAGGTCAATCTACATATTGGTGAAATGAACGAGTTTCACGGCAGATAATACGTTATTTAGAGGCTGTGTTTCGGTGCCCCAGTCACTCCCATTATATGGATATACGCTGATCTAAATATCTACAAATTACACAAAAGTTATATGGGTGGGTAAACAATCGTATTTTATGCCAGAAATAAGGTCCAGGTTGTAAAAAACAGTAGTTCCCCTTTAAGGAAGCTTTCAGTGCGGTAAAGCTTAGAGGCAGATGAATGTTCAACGATAGCTAAAGTATGCAATGATCCTCACAACGCTCATATTTTAGACTCTACTCTTGCAGACTTGGACACCAAGATCTGCAGGAATGAACACGGCTCCAGCTGCTGATGCGGTGGAGGCCGGTGCCCTCTGCTGGCCGTGCTTCAGTCAGTCATCAGTTCTTGAATGAAGGTCAAATGGTAATGGTGGGTGCATTCATGGCGTGGCTTTTGTGCACACCGGTGCACTGATATGGTCTACTGGGACGCTTAATGGGCCTGAGGCATTGTTAATTCCACCTGTGCATTATCCAGTTAAGATGTCTTGCATGGAGAGTATCCATAGCTGTAACAGCAGATGCTCAGGTTTGAGTTATGAGCTTGGGATATCTGGGAATTGTGGAAGCTGTGTCAGGTGGACCAGCGTGAGTGAAAACTGCACACATACACATACTGTCTTCTATTTTATTGGTGTAAAAGTGGTTCCAGTTGAGTTCAGCTTCCTTTGAGTGGGGTTGTATAAGGTATTTATCCATAGCGAGAGTAAATTAGTATATTTAGAATATTATTGTGGCTTTCCTTTGCTCTCAGGCGGCAATTTTAGACGAGGAACTCAAGACGTTTCATTGATCTCCTAAAAGCCACCAGACTCCATTGACAAAAACAATCATTTTACCTCACAGAACCCGGGAGCTGCCAGTCTACCAGCATGTTATTAGTGGGGGGCCTTTGAGTCCTATGGGTTGAGGGGAGGGTCCTCTGTGGATCATCTCACAGATACTTGATCAGTTTGGGATCTAGTGAATTTGGAGGCCAGGTCAACACCTTGTGCTGTTCTTCATGTTTTTTCGTCATTGCTATGGGGTGGGGGTGTCTGGTCTGGTCTAGGTGGGTGCTACATGTCTAAGTAACATCCACACCAATGAATGCCAGGTCCAGAAGTTTCCCAGCAGAACATTCAGCACTTTTTTTTATCATATCATAACAAAATATTGGTGAAATGAATGAGTTTCGTGGCAGATAATGCGTTATTTAGAGGCTGTGTTTCGATGCCCCATTCACTCCCACTATATGGATATACGCGGATCTAAATATCGTCCGAATGACTCCAAATGACACCAAAGTTATATGGGTGAGTAAACGACCGTATTTTATGCTAGAAATAAGGTCCAGGTTGTAAAAAACATTAATTCCCCTTTAATATTATAGAGGTGGAGGCTTCAAATAAGGCCACATGCAGCTTATATAATATGCTTTTCTTACTTTTTAAATCATCCAAAATAAAAAAAAGGCATTAAGCAAAGACACTGGACAGGTGGGTAAGATTTAATTTGGGTACTCTGGGCTCTCGACACGGTAATTAACATCTCGAGTGCTCATTGTTTACTGGGGTTTCAGGAAGGCTAAAGTGCAGAGGGATGCAGGCTCATTGCATTCATTTGAAAATCTGCCTTTCTGACCTAATCTTCCTTTAATTATACCTCCCCCGTCTCTGTCTGTCAGTCCGGGGCCGTTCCCACACGACGAGCCTCCGGAGACCTGCAGAAGCATTTCAGAGATGAAAAGTGGGAAACGAGGATGTGGGGCCAAGCTGCTCAGTAACCTTAGGCCCCCGAGGCTATCGGCTTTTCATTAGCGAGTCAGTGAGTGAGTGAATGAGTGCGATCGGTGGGATGGTAAAATAGGAGAAGCCGTGCTGGGCCATGTCGGCTATTAGGGTGATTTGGGGGCTCCCACTGACTTCTATTGTGCATTGTCTCCAAAGTGAGCAACCGAGGCCCAACAGTGGGTCTTTGTGTGGGACATTTAACTGCCTGTTAGCGTGCTAATTATGGGATGTGTGTTTCTGTGTGTGCCAGTGAGTATCCGTCATGTTCTGGTCTTTTCTGACTCTCCTCCAGTTCCTCTTTCTTTTTTCCATCTTCCCCTCGGGCACTAATGCTCCACTGATCTCCGTCTTACTGTCTGACCTTCCCTTTTTTTCCTCCAGGCTCCTTCCTGTTGTCACAATTTTTTCCACACCCGTTTTGATTCCCAAAAACCTTTTTTTCTTTTTTTTTTAAAAAAATATATCAGCTGTTTCTGATTCGGCCACGATTGGATCAGTTTTAAACTGTCACGACACCCTCCTCATATTTACATCCCTCTGGAATCTCTCCGGACATTTTGAGCCTGCAGCTTCCTTTTACCTGCAGGATCGGGGGTGTAAGGTTACTGATTCCCAAAATATATTTGGCCAAAGAGGGGCGTCTTATAGGCGATTTAGACTTCTGCGTTCATTTGATGCTGTAGGTAAGGCAACCTCGCAGAACATACCTAGACCCTGAAGGTTCTTTTAGAGTATTGTGGAACATCGACGCCGTAACCTACGTACGTAGCCTACGCTGGTGCGAGCAGTTCTGTTTCGCTCTGTTACACCCAGTCCACCCAAACACTAGTCGGCGCTGTGTCTTTTTTTGCCAGTCGGGTTAATTTTTGTTTCTACTTCCTGCGTCACTTTCAACGAAGGCGACTGAAGACGAGGCGTACAAATGTTTGTGTCTCTGAACCTCTTCAGTTAATCTTTCCTCGATGTGTTCCATCTTAATGGATCCAAAATTTGAAAATTGATTTACATCCATGTGGACAGATTGGTAAACTGTGCGCAGTTTTACAAAACTTTACCCACGGTACACAGTTTATTTATTTTTCTCCCCCTGAGCTTCAGGAACTTTCTCTCAGTCTTTGTTATATTTCTTCCCGTATTTCGCCCACTTTGTCCCGGGCATTTGTTCCTCAATAACTCTCCTGAAGTCCACCATCATTCATTTAAACGACACTCACTGACGTTTTCCTAAAAAAAACAGATTGCCCTGGTCTGCCTCTGATTGGCTAGTACTCGTTGCCATCTGGGTCAAAACCAATTAGAAGCAGGAAGTGTGTGGGGAAAAACTCATATATCTAAAATATCTGCTTGACAACTTATTATGGAGCTGGGAACAAGTCTAAATAAGCAATTAAACTTTAGAAACGAGCCCCCCCCCCCCAAAAAAAAAAAAAAAATGCGACCCACGACTACTAATATTTGTAAGTGACTTTACAGGCCCGAAGTTGCTTATAATAAGCAGACTTGGCAACACTGCACAGAAGTCTAAACCGCCTATAACGCCGTTGCCTGACATGCACCTCCCCAGAAATGTAACTGCACGCCGTGGTTGCGCAGACTACAAGAGCTGTGATTGGTCCGCTCGGTAGTAGCGTGTTTCCTCTTTAGTATTTCCGGCTGCTTCTCCATCTCCACAATTTTCGAATTGATTGTTTTGGATCAATAAAGATTACGGAACAAGGAACACACTGATAAAGGTTAACTGAGGAGGTCCGTAGATACAAACATTTGTAAGATTCGTCTTCAGCGAAATTTTGGCAAGAGTTTCAGTCGCCATTGTTGAAAGTGAAGCAGGAAGTAGAAACAAAAATGAACCTGACTGGCAAAACAGACACAGCGCCGACTAGTGTTTGGATGGAGTTGTTACAGAGTGAGCCAGACTGACGTGGCACAAGTATAAATAGCTCAAACTTACGTACGTAGGTTACGGCGTCTAGGTCCCGCATACTTTAAATGAGCCTTTAGAAGGGAGAAGACTTTAGCTTTGAGAGACTGGTGAACTGATAAATAGTATTTTTGTTATCCTGGTTTAACTAGAGTATGTCACATTGTATTTGACACATATTTATATTATTGTGCTGACTCTATAGAAGCTTTAACGGTGGGTGTAAAACATTAATTTTACTCTATCATGAAAACTAACTCAGATCTATTTTAGGTGACTTCTCTGACAGCTGCAGTGGATTCAAGTTTTTAAAGGAATTTAATTTAATTATTACTTTTAAAAACACCAATAACGAGCTCCAATTTTGTTGTGTTTTGGCTTTTTTTTGTTACGTATTATAGAGAGACGGGCGGTAAAATCATTTAGCCATCTCAGCTCAACTAAATGCTACAGATAAATTGCACTTAGGGAGACAAAATGAATTCTTTCCAGCGGCGAGATGCGCTTAAAGAGTTATTTGTTGCACATGAATGCATCCAAGTCATACACTGCAAAGCCCTAATGTCACCAACGCCAACAATAAGGGCGGCTTTGTTGGAGCGGACACCTCGGCCCGGGCACTTCACGCCGAGCGTGGGTAATGAATTTTACATGTGCTAAAAATAAAAGTCCATCACTCAAGTGAACTGACAGCCATCGCAGAGGAGCATCCTGCACCGCCGCTCTGCTGCAGACGACAACAATATGATGCTGTCTTCTTTTCTGACTAATGTTGTAGTAAAGAAATGCTGCGACAAAATATTATTAGCTCCACGTGCAGAGATAAGATTTAATGCAGCATCTGTATGTCTTTGGATTCTCATTAATACCAGACTTGGAAACAACTTTTGATCCTTTATCTGCCTAATGCTAATATTCAGACATAACATAACATACATGGACTTCTGTAAGTCTTCAGACATGGACAATACTAAGCCTAACCTCTGGAGAGTGTTCTTCCCATGGCTGGATGTAAGTGGAAGGGTTTATCTATACGGCCAATCAAGAAGTTCATCAACGTATGAGACTTGTTGAAGAAATCATGAAACGCCTGTCCATAAAACAGCTTTTTATTCTCTCTGGGAAGGTTATCAGTTATCCAGGTTGTGGAAACTCTAAAACAAAGGCAACTGGACTTTGGGACTTCTGTAGGTCTTCTCTTTATTGTAGACATGGTCAATGCTGTGTCCACCTTCTGGAGAACGTTCCAGATGTTGTGGAAGGTCTTCCTTTGAGGCCATGCTTTTTTTTTTTTAATACTACTAAGCTCATCAGTGGGATTTGTGGGAATCATTGGAGAAATAATGAAGGAATATCTCACACCTGACCATAGAACAGCTTTTCAGTCTGTCTGTGAAGATCTGTGGATCTGTGAAGATCCTCAGTCATCCAGGTCATGGGATATCTAAAGCAAAGCTAGGACAACTGGACGTGAAGGTGTAAATATTATGACCACCTTCCTAATATTGTGAAGGTCTCCCATGTGGTGACTCATCAGAGAATGGACATGGTCCTTCTGAGGGTGTCCTGTGGTGTCTGGGAACAGAATGTTGTTCGTGGGGGGCCTTTGAGGGGAGGGGCCTCTGTGGATCATCCCACAGATACTTGATCAGTTTGGGATCTAGAGAATTTGGAGGCCAGGTCAACACCTTGTGCTGTTCTTCATGTTTTTTTTAGTTGTTCCTAAAGCGTTTTTGTGGTTGCATCCTGCTGGGGATGGCTGCTGCCATCAAGGAGTGTCATTGCTATGGGGTGGGGGTGTCTGGTCTGGTCGAGGTGGGTGCTACATGTCTAAGTAACATCCACACCAATGAATGCCAGGTCCAGAATTTTCCCAGCAGAACACTGAACCGTCGCAAGATGGTCGATCTTAGTTACTTCTCTTGTCACTGGTCATAATGTTATGCCTGATCGGCCACGCACCCATCTAATAGTGAGATCTGTAGAGGCCTCTCAGATGAAACGGCGCCAAGAAACCACTTTTGAGCCGCTAAAAATAGACGTTGTAGGAAATGCTTGTAATTCCTACACCTTTACTCCAATTTAGATGTGAATACCTTCAAATTGAATTATAGCCAAGAATCTGCTCTTTACGCCAGTGTAACCGTAACTTGAGGACATCTGGACAAGCAGATGATATAACAAATAATATAAATTATATATTTACGTGTATATTAACTTAATTCACAGTCGAACTTTTAAAATTGTTGCACTCTCTCGTATATATTTTTGGGTACTTTCCTTTGAGCGTGATTGTTCATGAATGCATTCAGATGTATTCACTCCTGACCTTTTCAGACAGAGACATGATACTCTCACGTCCTCAAACATGAGCTGATCTGATATTATTGACAGCTTTTAGTTTTACTTTTGAAGCTTTGTTTTCAGTAGAACTTATGAGCTCCCGCCGGTGGATGGACGTCTGACTGGCCGTGTACTGTATGTTTGCCTGTAAACACTATGTAGCACGCATATCTCATCTAGCTGTGTGCATGCGGACTCCTAATGTGTACTTCCGACTGTGTGTTTGTGTGTGTGTGTCCATGCGAGCAGCTGTAGGCCCTGCGTTTGAACTCGAGCTCACATGGGCAGAGCGAGGGAGGGCCGCGGGGTGAGAAGGCGATAGGAGAGGGGACTGATGCCCGACAAACTCGCCATCTCCCTCTCCCCTTTCATCTCCCTCTCTCTGCATCAAACAACGAGCTCTTTCATTCGGGCGACTCTGCAGCCAGCCAGCCAGCCCCCAGACCCTCGAGGCCCCCCACCCGTTCACGCTGCTTAATTCAATATTCCGAGAAAAACTCATGATTGGAAGATGACTTCTTCTTCTTTCTTTTTAAAAAAATAAAAAATAAAAATCCTCTTCATTTTCCATATCTGCTCTTAAGATGCCTCACCCCCACCCACGTCTTATCCTGTAAAACACCAACGAAGCAGAACCAACGTCGGTGCAACTGGACGTCACAGCGATGGTGAACAGCACTTCCAGTCAGCTGGATGCCAGTACATTGCGTTATGGACTTGGAAACAGTTATTGTAGTGATTTGAATGCAAAATCAGATTCATCATTACACAAACTCGGAAAATTAAGGACAGAAAATAGGATATTAATTCAACGATACGGATATAAATGACTCGAATCTAATGAAAGTTTCTTGTAATGCCTCTAGACATTGAAGTAATTCCTTTCCAGTTGTGTTCAGGTGGGAACGTACTCAACCAAACAATCTGAAATACAAGTTTATAACCCACAAACAAGTCTTAAAACAACAATTACATAAACATTGTGAACTGGATATTGTGCAAGAGAAGTGTTTGCAGTGTTTTAGCTGATTAAATAAACTAAGTAATATTTATAAAGCACATGAGACGACCTCTATCTGCAGCCAGCAGCAGAAAATGAAGCTTTATCAAACTTTAAAAAGACACCAGCGACCAGATTTGGCAATTTATTTAATCTCATTTCAATACACAAGCAGCTAGCACACATTTTGCCAGTTTATTAGGTACACACCTGTCAAAGACTAATGCATTTTGTCTTGCAATAACACATCATTTCAGAAGAGATGCTAATTTATCTTCATTTTTATTACTTTATTATTAGTTTATGATAATATTTGTATTATTTGTCAATTTTCATCCAATCTAATTGTATTTTTAAATAGTTTTTCTGGTGTAAAATCTTACAAATATGTTGTTTTTTAACTTAATTTATAATAATGCACCATATTTTATCATTTTTAATATAGAGCCAGAAGCTTTATGAGCAGTAATATAGTGGAATAAAAACCACTATCCTCCAGTTGAAGTGAAGTTAATGAGAATAGTGACCCAAACTTCAAATAAAGAGTAAAGTAATTGAGTGAATGCGCTAAAAAGTTACTTTCAGACTTTCAAGTATCTGAACTGCATGTCGATGTGCTCAGCTGTTGAGCTAAATAAGTCATTTAATAAGAATTTATTTTTTCGTGTCCGAGGGGAAAAAGAGGATTTTCGTGATGATGTCCCAAACAGCAACCGACCAGACACGCAGCAGAAACCTCCGGACAAAGAAAACCATTGTCGGCGGTGGAATTCTTGAACATCGTTTTCTACATTTTCCTGCAAATGACTCGATCTCCACATCCCTCGCCTCTCATTCCGCCCAATTATCATTTCTCAAGCATGTCCTCTTGTCTTACAGAAATGGATCGTTTGGGAGTTTCCAAATCTGTTAGAAAGTTGTCTGGGCCAAAAGAAAAAATAAAATAAACTGAATAAAGACACATATACAATAGATTGGGAAACTGATGCATGTGAAATAGCATGTTACAGAGTTTCTTCCAAAAGGAAGACGGGGACAGTTGTACGTGATACAAGGCACCATTGAGGTTTCCAATTCTGTTCATCCTCCCCCATTTTTCTTGCCTCTTGTTGCCGTCGCAGCTGCAGCCGCCCCGAGCAACTCACAGTTTTAAGGGTCACTTTATGAGTTTAACGTTTGTTACTTGCTGCTACCTGCGTTTGTGACCATGGTTAATGTGATGCTGAAGTATCTCAATATCCAGCCAGATGTTATTTCTTTTAACAATAATTACTTATACTTAAGAATTTCTTATAAACCTTTAATTGTTTTTAGCACGCATGTATTGGGATAGTTTGGAACTAAACATCTTTAGAAATCAATGCTTCAGGATTCAACAATTTTACGACACTAATAGAGCAAAGAGCAAACATCCCTTCTTTTTGGGACCACCTTGAACATCAGCAACAAAGACCTTCAGTGGTTTCCTTCCTGCTTCTGTTAGAATTTATAATATGTTCCGGTGCACTCATCTCCTGTGGAGTACCACAAGGCTCCATGTTAGGCCCCATTGTACAGTAGTTTATCTATGTTTCTTTTTAATCAGTTAAAAGAGAATATTTTCTACTATTGTTCTTCCCCTCTCTTTGAAGCCAACAGTTAGTCTCTAGTGGATGTTCCAGCCTCTGGTTGCCTAGGTAACAGCAATTTTCTAAGCACAAACATATTCCTACTTTATGGAGGGAGCCAACTCTTCTCTATTTGAAAAGCAAAATACCATCAATGACAACGCCGCTCCATCTGAGATCATCCAACGCTTCAAGCCCACTATCAGCATGGTGGATTTGATGATAGGAACCAAAATGGTAGATGTTGTTTCATTGTGATAATTATCTAAACTCATCTCCTGTGGAGTACCTCAAGGCTCCATGCTAGGCCCAGTAGTTTATCTATGTTTCCTTTGCAATCTCTTAAAAAAAAAAAAAAGGAATAACTTCTACTATTGTCTTGTCTCTTTGTATCTGACAGGTGGTCTCTTGTGGGCATTCCAGGTCCTGGTTGCCATGGTAACCCTCTTGTGTATTTACGAGTGAAACAAGCAGAACATCAAAATATTGCTACTGTATGGAGGGAGCTAGCTCTTCTACATGAAAAGAAAATGCTGTCATCGACAACACCGGTCCATCTGGGTTCACCAACGCTTCAAGCCTGCTAGCAGTACAGTGAATTTGGTGGTAGGAACCAAAATGGAGGGTGGTCTTTTAAAGTGGTAAATCTTTGGGGACTTGGTTACCGGCCCTCTTCAGCTATTGTTGCCAAAAACTCAGTTTCCATTAACAATTCATAGTCTCTTGAGTTCACCCCATCAGAAAAGTGTTCCCTTTCTCCACACTCATCTCCTGTGGAGTACCACAAGGCTCTGCGTTAGGACCTATTTTATTTTCAGCAAACATGCATCCTTTGGGATCTGTTCAAATATAATATCTCCTACTACTGATAAGCAGCTGTAGGCCTACCTCACACTGAAACCTTGTGATCCAGGCGGTGTTAACTCTTTTTTTATTTATTACAATACAATTATTTTATTGAAGATGCCAAAATCTTGGATGGCTAAAAGTTTCCTTCAGTTAAACCAGAATAAAACTGAGGTTTTAATGTTTGGCCTTGCAGACAAAACAACACACCATATGAAAGTCATGTGACAGCAGAATTTAGTTTGTTGCTTGAACTTGCCTCAAGGATTCACCATCAGGAGACCACAGTCGCCTTGAGAAATGCTGCAAGCTTGCTAGCTAAAAATCACCAGGTGAAATGTTCAGATCGTAATTTATTATCAATGCCAATGGGCATCTGAGAAAGAACATCTGACATATCTGCTGGGCCAGCTTCACAACAACAAGTAGAAGGATGATTACCAAAAAAAAAAAAAAAAAGCAGCAGAGATCGGCCTCAGGTAACTAAACTCTCCCTCTCTCACCTGGGACCCTTACCCCAGTATCAGTTCCTTTTAGATGTCCCCCCTCACACAATTGAAGTAACTAGATTCTTTCCTTTTGCAGGCCAGTGGAGATATGAAGCAGGACACACAATGGGCTATTCATTAAGGTAGCAACACACACACACACACACACACACACACACAGACAGACACACAAGTTTGCAGATGCATGTAGACTTGCATCACATTTTCCGGTTCTTACACAACTAGTAACTTGGAGCAAAACAAGTCAAACACACAAAAACAACAACAACTTTTGTTGTACGTGCACAAATGTGGGATTTACAGGAGTCAAAGAGGGGGACTGATTTAAATGTAACACCGCTGCAGGAATTTATGAAGAGAAGTAAAGGGCTGAACTTTTAAATGATCTTTTAAAATTCATAATAAAGATCCAACTCATATTTGCCACTTGAAGAATGTGAGAAATTATAAAAGCTTGTGATTATTCTGGGCTACTTTTAAAACGTGGCTTCAGAAACTAAAAAAAGTTCCAGTTAGGACTTTCTGAGGCCGACCCCGACCTCCGTCCTCCCCTTAGGGCTCAAAAATAAATGGGAATCCATCAATATCTCATTATTATAGCCCCGGCGCCTCAAGCTTGAGCTCCTCAGAAAATATAAGACAGAGTTGATTACATTTGTAATTGAGTTAATAACGGCAAAGTTAACAGGGCACCGGATCCTTCTGCAAGGTTGACTGATCGACTTCAAGAGGGGGCGATGGTGGCGGTGGTGGTGGTGGGGACACACCTGCTTTGTCCTGCACAGGTGCATGAGGGGCGAGAGGCAGAGTGAATGAATTAAAGTCAGATCCCAGACGGCCAGAGTGAGTCTGTGATCAGCTCTCAAACAGGGCCGTGCTACACAACGGGATTCACTGATATAAGGGCTTTTTTAACATGTTTATCTTTGAGGTTTAGTTGTGAATACTTCATGTTTTTATCTGGGTAAAATCCACCAAAGATCATCCAGTTGTTTTTTTATAAGTTTTAGCAGCAGATAACTGGGTTGGCACACATTTAGATTTGAGTTTTGTAAAGAAATTTGCAGTATCTTTGCCTCCAACATTATTGTAATGCTATGCCACATAAACTCCAGCTCCTGATTCATATAGAAAAGCATAATGGTGCATTAGAGTGGTTCAGTCTAAGCCCTGAGCGGACTGGGACCCCACAGCCTCATGGTCACAGGACGATTCGTGGCCTCTGTTAAGGCTCGAACTTCGTTGCGGCCGACCCACACACTGACGACCTTTAACTGTCACCCTAAAGAGCTGCCTGTGTCTCCTCATTGGGTTCACAGAAACACCATCACCCTACCCTCATTTTCATCACATGACAAACATGTGGAGTTTGCATCGTTTTGTCAGTTTGTGCAGCGAACGCCTCAGAACGTCTAGTTAAATCTGTTTCATTCAGACCTGGATGACTGTGAATCTTCACAGTCACAACGTCTGCTTTTATTTTTGTGTATGAAACTTAAGCGCAATGGATACTACCTGCCTTATAAATAAATAAATATGCATTTAATTTGTGCAGAGACTTAGCAGGTTTTTACTGCATGAAGGCACAGAAGGCAAAGAAGAAGAGTCATTACTGGACATTATAGTAATCCTAAAGTTTTTGCATTAAGGTTTATTAATTCAAAGAATTTTAAAATTATATCTATTGTTAACTGTGAACATTTTACAAAACATATCTTGACCTGATTTGAAATAAAGTCTGGCACAAAGTCTTGTTTCATTTTATTTTGAAAGTTGCAGAAACTTTATTTTGACACAAATTATTTTTTTCTTTCAAACTAAAGTTTTTTTTTTGGAAAACAAAAATGAAATGTAATTGTAATTATTTAAGGACAAAATTTTACATTTTAGGATGTTAAACAATTAACAGGTAAAATTTAAGTAGAGGCGTTTGACATCTGAATAGATCTTTTCATTTATAATAATAATAATAATAATAATATAAAAAGGAGCAATATAAAGTTACAGAAGCATTAATATGTTCACATGTCAGTTTTTCTCTTCAAACAGGCTATGAAACTCTTAAAGCTTATATGCATTACACAATACACGTTTTGTTTTTCTAAACGCTTCACGCGTAATTTAATTTCTGGAGACTGTCAGACATCACAAAGGCAATTTTTTTTTATTTTTTTTTTTTCCCCCAGACACAAACATCAAGTCCTCTTTCTCTGGAAATAAGTCTTCTCACAGATAATTCACATCAAAGACAAAAGTCAGGCTGGTAAATAAGTTGTCACAGCGACACAGATAAATAAATTATGGCAGAAACATTAAATTCCAGCAAACTTATTATTTTTTTCTCTTAATAAAAAGTTTGTTTGTCTTTTTCTTCAATTCATAAACAACAACAACAAAAAAAAAATCCACTCACGTCAAACCGAGGCTGGGCCGCAAATTCCCAGCTGCACAGCGGGAAGGAAATCCCCGGAGTGGCTCCATGAAGCTCCTCGGTTTTACAGCTCCAGGAGCCGGACTGTCCCACCGCAGCTCCCCGGGATGTGCTCCCCGCGCTCCTGGAGCATTTTGCTTTATATGTTAGTAGTTTACAGACACGGAGCGATGCTAGAATGAAAGACACAAGGCTTTTCCCCCCTTATTTTCTTTTGTCAAACGCACACAACTGCTTTCTTTCTTTTTTCTTATTTAATGGGGGTGGAAGGGTGCGCTCGTTTTGATCACATGATTACAATTCACCTGTGATAAAAAAAAACAAAAAAACAAAGGGCGCAAAGAAAGGAGGGGAGAGAAGGAAGGAAAGGAGCCAGAGCATCGGACAGAGAGATGCACTCATGGTTAGGATTCCCTTATCACAGTCAACATTCATGCTTAATGTGGAGTAAAAAAAAAAAAAAAAAGTGGTGATTTTTGGATTGGGGGGCCAGTGTGTCGCACGGCGGGGATACAAGGGGTCATTGTTGCGAGGAACAGCGCTCGTGTTTGTATCCCTGCGGCCCGCAGTGTCCTCTCTCTCTCTCTCCTACTGCATACCGGCACTGTTTTGGTTTTAAACGCGCGCTGTGTCTCAGTTAAGGCGTTGATTTAATTAGAAAACGCACACGTGGACGCGAAGAGGCGAGATCTGACCAATTACAGGGCCCTTAATTGGTCATAGTCTGCACCTGTGGTGTGCCTCTGATTACACTGGAGGAGGGGGAGGGGTGAGGGTGAAGCGACAGGAGCTGAAGAGTAAAAATATGGATGAAATGATGGATGAAATCTGCCTGTTTTGAAGTTATAACCATTTTTTTAAATATAATAATCAGGGCTACAGATTGTGGTTTGCATTTTTTAAAAAATATTTTTGCCTTTTAAAAAAGAAGTTATAACTGATTCTTGCGGTCCCTGCTGAACTTGAATTTTCAGTCAAATCAGATCTATTATTTATGTCTCTCTCGGTGCGTACTGGTGCGTAAACGTGCGTAAAATCCCTTCTCATTTGCATGTGTCTATATTTGAGACCTGAACAGAAACCTACAAAACTACAAAGCCAAAATTTTATTTTATTTATTTTTAGAATAAATTTAGAAACTTTCCCCCTCGAGCTCGTCCTGGTATCTGAACACAAACCACTTTTATTGGATAATATGGATGTGAACTAAACCTGCATGAAACTCTTGACGAGGAAAAGTTGATTTAATTCGGAATGCATCTACTTTCTAGACTCTGTGCGCAGTTTAAATCTAGAAAACACGTTTTTTTTATTCTAATTCTTTGCGTAAAATTACGCACGGATAATATGGGTAAGCTAAAATTAATTAGACCACAGAGAAAAGACAGACACATAGATAGATAGATAGATAGATAGATAGATAGATAGATTTGGAGAGTGAGAGAGAGGGGGAGAGAGAGAGTAGCCAATCAGAGTTCTCGGAGTCTGCGTCCGTATACTCGCGCTGCTCCTTTAAGACCAGTCCTCAGCATCGTTTTTATTTTTTCTCTCGGCCTCATACAAGGAGCTCTTTAAGCCCTGGTACCGACACACAGAGCGGGCATTCATAGCTACTCGGGCGACGCGAGCGAGGGGGCTGGGGAGCGAGCGTCACTTTGGAAACTGGACGGATTCTCGTGCTAAACCGGCGACCTCCTTTTCTCATTGCTGAAGTAAGACGCTTAGCATTTCCATCTCCTTTTTCCTCTCTGCTGCCGGCGGCCGCTCTGACTCTGCGACCTTTGGTTGTTTCTTCTCTTCTTCGTCGAAACCTCAGAGTTAGAAATGTAATTTGTGCATTTGTTGTTGATTACTGAGTGGATTCATTAGATGCTGTTTTTGTTGTTGTTTTTTTTGGTCTGAATTGACACATTTGTTCATCCTGGAACATTTTTTATTTTCCTGCGTAAAAACCATCTGATAATGGAGCTGTCACAAACTCCAAAACAGTTTAAATGTTTTACTTTATTAATGCGTGTCTCTAGTGATGGCTGCTATTGTATTAGTGCAACAAGTGCTCATGTTTTAAACAGACGTGTGAGTTTATTTTTATTATTTATTTGCTCTTTCTTGGCGCAGATTTTAAAATCCAATCTCTTTCCAACTCATTCGGAGTTAAGAAAAGCAAATTGCGCAAACTGTTATTTAAAAGCGAAGCTCGGAGCTGCGTGAGATTGAAAAAAAAAAAATCTCAAAACTACTTTTACAGTTCAGACTTTGCGCACTTTACCTCATTAGATCCTCCGCTTTGTCCTGTATGCGCCGTTAAACTGGAGCAGTGCGGCCCGGACGCAGCCCTAACTGAAGAAACAACAACAAAACAAACTTTCGAACAAGCAAATTAAGGCCAACTTATTGGCAAGTGGGGCGGTGATAATGAGTTCACATGGGTGAAATTCATTAGGCCGCACAGCAGCGCAGTAAACGCGCTCTCAAATATAAATTAATAACCCGCATTATCTAAAAAGGGCGTGTCGGAAACAATTAGGCTGCATACTATCAGACGATAAATCAAAAGTTTTTCTTGGCGCAGTCTTTGATATTAACTGTCAACTCGCGCTTCTTTTTTTTGGCTGTTGTTGTTGATTTGATGTTCAGTTTGCAAAAGAGAAAACATAATTTCTAATTAATGTGGTCATTAAAGGAAACTACCCCCTCTCCCCTCCACTCAGTCGAGCTGTTCTCTATCACTGCGCTTTTTCAAAAGGGGGTGAAAACACTGGACTAAGCGCGCAATGGGGCGTTTGGTGCCAATTTACGCGCGGTGTTTACGCACCTTTTTGGAGACCTGATGGCAGACTGAGAAGCGGCCTCGGGGACCAGGTGGTGAGCGGATATCAAATAAAAAAACGCGCCCCAGACAGATGGCGAAGCTTCACCCAGACCTCCACTCAGATGTTAATTAAAAGCTGGTTTTTAGAAACAAGTTTATTCGAGAGTCACATGAGACGCGATCTGTAATTTGATCCGCGTTTGTTTTGGTAAAGAAAAAGAAGAAGAAGAAGAAGTGGTCAGGTTACTAAACAACAGCCAAAATCCCAACATAATAATTGTAGAAAATGTTTCAGTTTTACTGCAAAACGTGAAAAAAGGCGAAACCTGCGAGCTGACCCGAGTGTTAAGTGGGTGTGTTCCCTCTCTTAACCCGCAGCCTGCTAAGATTTGACAGCTTTGCAGAATGTCGCCACATCCCTTAATTTCCCTGCAACGCGATACCGAAGCAGAAAACAAGCCAGCGGGCTGTGCGTCGCTGCTCTAACAGGAAGCTCCCTGATTTTAACGCGTAAAAAGGCGAAGGCAGGGGTGTTGATTTAATGGATGAAGAAAAAAAAAAAAAAAAAAGTGGACAGGTTTCGCCACCGGCCCACAGACCTGCCCCTGTTCCACAAACAGACTGTGTCCAATTCACACACGCGTGTACAGAAAGCAAACGCGCGGGGGTTTATGTTTCCAGCGCCAGGTCGTGTTTATCCAAGAGTATAAATTCAAGGTCTGTGCTGCTGCTGCTGCTGCTGCTGCGGCCGCCTATATCTTCCCAACACTCTCTCTCTCCGGGGAGCTTGTCATAACTGCAAAACCTTGAACAGTAGCTTGTTAGGGGAGGGGGGCGAGGTCTGGGCCTGCACAGGGGCGCTGCGCTAAGACCTCTGCTTATGGTCTGGAGGCTATTTCATTGAGAAAATCCTCATTTTAGGTCTTGTAGGTTTAATTATTGCACTGGGAGGAAAGAAATTACACAACATCAAGAACAATCCTTCCCCGTGGTTAAGTCAAAACTCGCCAACATGTAGCCTGATAACAATTAACCAGACAACAGAAGGTCCTCCCTGAAATAACCCAATGCACCTCTGACTATCCTCCTCCGCTGTTTCAGGTCCTTTTTGTTGGATTTCACCCGCGGGGCACACGGAGGAGAGAGAGAAGGGGGAGTGAGAGCGGGCGAGTTTGGCGCAGAGGGTTGTGCAATAGCAGGTAAACTGGGGTCCAAGGTGCGCACTGAGCCGCCTCTGATACCAACTACACGGATGGAAAGAACTTTAATGTGGAACCCTCACAGAGTTTTGCAACGGAGGCTGAGAGTAGAGACGGACTGGCAGTTTATATTATAACTTGGAGGAGGCCAGAGAGACAGTGCAGTCAGTGTAGGGGATTCACAGGAACAGGAGCCCAGCAGCTAGAGCTCAGTATTTAGGATCAGGCCTTAACGTCTTCTGCGCGCCCGGAGGCTTGCGCGAAGGAAGATGTCCAGAGAGGAGCAGAGCTTTTCAGAGGTCGAGCTCAGTCCGGGGATGTCGGACGACAGTCGCTCCCTCTCCCCGGGCCATTCCTCCGGTGCAGCTGGAGGCGGGGACTCTCCTCTCCACCAGCAGCAGCAGCAGCAGAACCCGCACCAGCTGGCGGGTCTGGACGACGTGTCCGCGGGCTGCTCGTCCGTGAAATCCGAGGACGAGGACGAGCGCTTCCCCGCGGGGATCCGGGAGGCGGTGAGCCAGGTGCTCAACTGCTACGACTGGACCCTCGTGCCCATGCCCGTGCGCGTGAACAGCGGGAGCAAGCACAAGCCGCACGTGAAGAGGCCCATGAACGCCTTCATGGTGTGGGCGCAGGCGGCGCGCAGGAAACTGGCCGACCAGCACCCGCACCTGCACAACGCGGAGCTCAGCAAGACCCTGGGGAAGCTCTGGAGGTGAGGAGGCCACTTCCTGAGGGTGGTTTGGTTTCTGAGTAGTAGTTCCTGACATTAATTGCAAATAACTGGGGCACAATCACAGTAAAGGCGTCAGGGAGGATTACAAAGCATTTAGGGCGAAGACAAAACAAAATTTTTTCAAATTTTCCAAATAAAATGCTCAGAATAAACTCTGCTCTGTAGAGGTCAGAGTTTATGTGAGGGTCAAAGGTCAGTGTCAGGCCTGAAGTTCAAGTATAGCTGCATCAGGGTAAAAAAAAAAATTTACCTTAAAGGGGAACTACTGTTTTTTTACAACCTGGACCTTATGTCTGGCATAAAATACGATCGTTTCCTCACCCATATAACTTTTGTGTAATTTGTAGTCAGTCGGGAGATATTTAGATCTTCGTATATCCATATGGTGGGAGTGACTGGGGCACCGAGACGCAGCCTCTAAATAACGCATTATCTGCCGCGAAACTCGTCCACTGTGCCAATATTTTGTTATGATACTCTAGTGCTAATCCCCGTTGATTCCCAGAGATGACAGGTAACTCTGGACTCAACGGGGAATAGCACTAGAGTATCATAACAAAATAATGGTGAAATGAACGATTTTCACGGCAGATAATGCGTTATTTAGAGGATGTGTCTCGGTGCCCCAGTCACTCCCACTATATAGATATACGCTGATCTAAGTATCTCCTGAAGGAGTGCAAATAACATAAAAGTTATATGGTGAGTAAACGATCGTATTTTATTCTAGAAATAAGGTCCAGGTTGTAAAAAACAGTAGATCCCCTTTAACAAAAGTCAAAACTTCTGTCGATTTTGCCTGAATCAAATGCTTTGCCAACTTGTGTTCAAAGTTTCCATCGCTTTTTAATTTTCTCTAAATTAGTTTTTATCCCATTTATATAGATTTCATACAAAGTCAGATTAGTGCCAATGCTAGGAAACGAGTTATAGCGTCACAGGACGTTTTGCCACCTACACATTTTTTACAACACAGCAGTAATCGCTTGAACATGCGTTTCTGAACCCTCTGATTAATTATTTTTTATCTCAAATCGTTTTAGTTCTGCCTCATGTCATGATTTCATTATCCGTAATGGGGACGAGACAACGCTCCCTTTTATAAAAACATGTTCCCAATAAAAATATGTGTGCAGGAGCCTTTATGGAGACTGTGCCTTGCCGCCGTGCTGTTGCCCACTTTTGGTCACAGCTCAGCGGTTGAGCAGCATGTGAGCGTGCCGTGGTCACATGCTCCCTGAATCCAGGCTAATTTCATCCGCCGGTGATTTCCTGGCAATGCGGGCTCTTAAAAATGTAATTTTTACAAGTTCAAATATAAAAGTACAAATAGTTTAACTCTTAAAGTTGGAAGAATTGCGAGATTTATACGTTAAAAATGACCTCGAAACTCTTTAAACGAATGTTGCTGACCAGACTCTGAACCCTCGTTGCTGGCTCAGCTCTGAGTCCTCCCGTCTTTACCGCTTTCTCCTGCAGAACACCTGCAGAACACCAGGTTCTGTAAAGGTCAGGGAGGTTAAATTCGTTGACCTCGTAAGGATCTCCTATTAATTAGATAAAGACTTGACCTTTGTGCTCGGTCGGGATTAGTTAATTGTCCCAGAAGCACAATGAACGGGAGAAGGCTGAAGAGGGTCAGTTGTTTCTCATGGCATTCCTGCCAGCGGTGGTAATAGTAGGAGCCTGAGTCCCGTGTTCCCGGGCAGGATGCAACTTTGGTTATCTCATTACTGTCCAATTAGATGCAGCTGTGCACATGTAGCGAATGAATCTACCTGGGGCAACTGCAGAACCCCTGCCCCCATCCCAAGACTAAGCGTACTGTCGACGTATTTGAGCTGATTTTAAGGCTTATTCTTCTATCCCAAGGCTTCTTAATGAGAGCGACAAGCGGCCCTTCATTGAGGAAGCGGAGAGGCTGAGGAAGCAGCACAAGAAGGACTATCCCGACTACAAATATCAGCCTCGACGCCGCAAGAACGGAAAGCCCGGGTCAGGAAGTGAGGCTGACGGCAATTTGGAGGGCGATGCCACCCACAGCCAGTCCCATTATAAGGGCCTCCACCTGGATGTGGCCCTCAGTGGGGCAGCCAGGTCCCCTCTGGCAGATGGGCACCACCCTCATGCTGCAGGTGGGTGGGCTGCAACCTCCTTCCTACTAGTACCCGACTCTGTTACATTGTTAGATCCCTGTATGTCAAAAACTGAATTTTTTTGTGTCTTCGCAGGGCAGAGCCACAGTCCTCCTACACCTCCAACCACCCCCAAGACGGAGCCCCAGTCTGGGAAGGCAGGCGACGCTAAGAGGGAGGCTGCTGGGAATGGCTCACGTGGCGCAATGGGGGCAGAAGGAAGCTCAGGTGCTCCAGGATCTGGAAAACCTCACATCGACTTTGGTAATGTGGACATCGGTGAGATGAGCCATGAGGTGATGGCCAACATGGAGCCTTTCGACGTCAATGAGTTTGACCAGTACCTTCCACCTAACGGGCACCCGGTAGTTGGGCAGAGTGCCGGGGCAGGAGGTGCTGCCACCGCTTCTCCAGCTTCTCCCTACACCTACGGCATCTCCTCAGCTCTGGCAGCAGCCAGCGGACATACAGCAGCCTGGCTCTCCAAGCAGCAGCAGCAGCAGCAGCAGCAGCAGCAGCAGCACAGCTCCCCTCTGGGCTCAGACCCCTCCAAGGCCCAGATCAAGAGCGAAGCTGGAGGAGCTGCGGGACACTACGCAGAGGCAGCCTCAGTGGGTTCCCACGTCACCTACACCCCCCTCAGCCTTCCTCATTACAGCTCCGCCTTCCCCTCCCTGGCTACAAGGGCTCAGTTTGCAGAATACGCCGACCACCAGGCCTCGGGGTCGTACTACGCCCACTCCAGCCAGGCCTCAGGGTTGTACTCCGCCTTCTCTTACATGGGACCTTCACAGAGGCCCCTGTACACTGCCATCACCGACCCGGTCAACGTGTCGCAGTCGCACAGCCCCCCACACTGGGAGCAGCCCGTCTACACAACACTGTCGCGGCCATGACAGACAGCGAGACCAGAGGGCGCCGGTGCAGGTTCAGCCCCGATGTCGGACCAAAAGCAGCAGCAGCAGCAGCAGCAGCAGCATCGTTGGTGAAAGTGGTCTGGTCTGGGGGGAGTGGGCAGGCACTGGGGGAGTCAGGAGAAGAGAAACTCCGTTCTGCTCTTGACCAGATGCAAAAAAAACAAAAAAAAAAAACAAAAACGCTGTCGGAGCCCAAGGATGAGCTCGGAGTGTGGTGCCTTTGAAGAGCGCTTGATTGTTGCAGGGCACACGGCGTACAGTAGTCAGAGAGTCTATTACCATGGCGACACCAGCAAAGCAAAGCCTCTGGTGCTCCAAACAGGTGGTAGGGGACCGTGCCCCTGTATCAGAGCAGGCACACTGTAGTCAACAAGCCCTTCCTATGGGCCGTCAGCGGAGTCGGCACAAACAGGGACACAGTGAGAACTTCTAACCTGTTTCGTGAAGCATGTGAGGGAGCCAAATACATATGATTATTAAGGGGTGCCTTAAGTCTCAGGCAAGAACGACCTTTTATCAAACACATGTTGGCTTTGTATATTTTCAGAAGGTCAATACAAGAAATGACATTTTTTTTTCAGAGCCACATTTGTCCCTAATTAATTCAAACGATTGCGCTGTTTCACTTAAACTGTACAACAAAAAACGCCATGAACCCATGCTGAGGTGTTGTTAATATTATCTGAACATAGTTTAAACAAATGTACTTGAAATGTATACAGATATATATGTATATGTATAGTAGAGGATTAGGGCCATTGGAAAAAAAAAAACTCTTTGAGGGGGTATGACTTTTTTTGTTCCGAATAATTCCTACAACTTTTTCTGCAGTTTTTCATCAAACTTTTGACTTTTTTTTCCCGATATTTTTTTTTCTGAATTAATTCCTAAATTCAAAACTTTATCGTCAAATTGTGGATTTTTTTTTCACTAGAATTAAAATTTTTTTTTACAAATTCCTGAATTCTGACATTTCCCCCAAAAATGTTTGACTTTTCTTTCTCAAATTCTGACTTTAAGACTATATTTTTTAAACACTGACTTTTTTTCTCAAAATCCTGATTTTTTTCCCCCTGATTTCAGATGTTTAGTTCCCAAATTTATTTTGGAATTTTTACTTTTTCCTCAAAATTGTTGACTTTTCTCAAAAATGCAGACTTTTCTCAAAAATGCAGACTTTTTCAGAATTTAGATTTTTTCCCCGCAAAATTCTGAATTTATGCCTGAATTCTGACTTTTCCATTTAAAATTATGACCCCCCCAAATTTGTGACTTTTTTCCACAAAATTCAGATTTTTCTCAAATTCTAACTTTAATACTTGAATTCTTTTCTCAAAATTCAGTTTTTTCCTCACAGAATTCATTTTTTCCTTCAGATTTCTGACAAAACAACATATTAATTTAAATTCTTTCAACAAATTCTGAATTCTGAAAATAAATAAATAATAACCCCCCAAAACAATTTTTTTTTCCTACAGTGGGCCTAATCCACTTTTGTTGTAAAATGACCAAAGTTTTGAGACCAAAACTTTACTTTGTACAGAAGAAACTGACTTTATAGACGTTTCTCCCAACGCGACACCCTAAACTACCTTTTGATTTGTTTATTCTGTAGCTAGTTTAGTTAGTTTTCCTCGTAGCTGCGACTCGTTTATTGTAAGTTTACTTTTTAAAAAAAAGTGTTTGTGTCTAAAGTTACTTTTGATGAGATCTGACGTATTTGTGACGAATGCTCGCAAAGAAAAACATTTCTATTTATACTCTTCGTAGAAAGTTGCTGACTGTAACGTACCCGCCATTATCATCTCCACTGAAAGTCTGCACCACTGCCTTTTGCTTTTGCTTGTGCGTATTGAACAGTATTCAGTGTGAAGTCAGATTATTGATTGTAGTTTGGGAGATGCCAATACTGATAAACAGCTGCCAGAGATTTAACCCGATATTAAATAAAAAATGTGCCTTGTCTTTAACAACACGCGTTACTAACACAGGGAACAGAGACACAACCGCCGCCATCTTGTTTTTGTCATTCACACTTTTTAAACTAATGTGTTTTTAAAGGTTTTACCTTCATACTAATTTTACGCATCTTATTATCCATTCGGAAAGTTAAGAAAAAAATTATCTATTCTCTTTTAATATGCACCACTGGAAGCTTATTTAACCATTTACCTCCAGCACAAGGGTTTCCTCGTACGTCCTCGTTGCTATGTGTGTGAAATATACATGTATGAATTTTCTTATTTATATTTGCGTGCACTGTCTCCGTCGTGAAGAAGGAAAAGTTTTGACTATCGATGCCATTTTTTTTTTTTTAGTGTTTCCTCTCTCTCTCGTGTGACCGGTGCCAAGCAGAGCACGGCCACCTCTCAAATAACAGCGGGAGCGAAAGCCTAAACATGTGATGGTGACTAATGATCTTTTTACTCTCACTTGAAATAAAGCTCTTTTTATTTCTGCTTTAACACGTGTCCGCCTCTTAAAGCAGCATTTTCAACCTTATTTTCAACAAACTGTGCAACCAGAGAAAAAACCACGTCCTTGCAGCAATTAATGATGCTATTTACTGATTCGTGTACTGTAGCTTGTGGCTGATTACTCTCCCACCACGACTTGAACTAATCTAGCCTGGGGGGGGGTTACGATTGGTTATGCAGGCCTTTACACATATTTCAGGTTTCTTATACCGTGCATGCTATCTGTGTGTGTGTGTGTGTTTGTGTGTGTTGTGGGTTAAGCCTGACTCCTAATTCCCTCCCTTTAATCGGCTGTGTGATACTTTGGAAAGACAAAGAGGTCCATTGAAGGGGATCTGACCGGGAGGAGGGGAGGGAGGGGAGCAGGAGCAGGAGCAGGAGCAGGAGGAGGGAAACGGGGCGAGTGAGGGGAGCCTTACCCATAACTACCCAGCCTGCAGCTTCACTGGGACACAAAGGGACGCTCACTCTCTGCACATGCACCAATCAGCCACAACATTAAAACCACTGACAGGAGACGTGAATAACATTGACAATTCAGTGCTCTGCCGGGAAACTTTTGGACCTGACATTCATTCATGTGGATGTTACTTAGACATGTAGCACCCACCTAGACCAGACCAGACACCCCCACCCCATAGTAATGACACTCCTTGATGGCAGCAGACATCCCCAGCAGGATGCAGCCACAAACACTGTTTAGGAACAACTAAAAAAAACATGAAGAACAGCACAAGGTGTTGACCTGGCCTCCAAATTCACTAGATCCCAAACTGATCAAGTATCTGTGGGCTGATCCACAGAGGCCCCTCCCCTCAAAGGCCCCCCACTAACAACATTTTGTTCCCAGACACCACAGGACACCTTCAGCAGGCCCATGTTCATTCTCTGATGAGCCACCACAAGGGAGACCTACACAATATTGATGTACGAACCCCCAACCTGTACACTGATAAAAAAAAAATCTGTTTTTAGATGAAATTTAGATTAAAACCCTGAAAAAGTTGAGATATACTGAATTAAAGAAGGCGTCCTGCAGAGGTTTGGGTAATATCTAACTTTAGTTTTGCAGGTCAATCTATTAAGTGTAATCTGATCTGGAACGCTGCAATAATCTGCAAGCACAAATAATCTTCAAAAAGAGAGCGTTGGGAACATTTTTTTTTTGTCTTTGTTCTGCAAGGCTTTGCATTAATTAAAACACAGGCCAGGCCGCGCATCAGAACGCAGCGGTTAGTTAGACGGCTCTGGGCTCAGCGTGAAGCGACTCAGCTCAGAGATAATCCAATCTGGGCGATCCGGCGAGCGAAATAAATTCGGAATGGTCGAAAGCCGTTTGTTCCAGGTGCCGCGTAATCTCGGGGATTAACGGGGGAAACAACAGGTGGAACGAGAAGAGGAGGAAAAAAGTGTCCGAAGTGGGCGAGCAACTTTGGGAAAGAGGCAGGAGATGTTAGTGATTCCCTCAGCTGTTCTGGAGGAGGGTCTGGTGTCACATGGGGCTTCAGAAGGAGTCCAGCGTCACCCCGAGGCGCCGTCTCCCTCAGTGAAAGGACAGATTAGAGCGTTTAAAGATGCCAGCACCGACTAGTCTGCATAGCTCCACCGTCAGGACAACACGCCTCTACACGGGTTCTGTTCCCAGCTGCACTTCTTTTCTATAAATGTCATGCGTATTGTACATACACACACTCTGAGCACGTAATCCACTGATTCTTTCACCAGAGCATCATCATCATCATCATCATCATCCAGCTTTAAAAAGCTCCTAATCCCTTCTTTCTCACAGACCCTCTCCCTCTCCCCTCCTCTATCTTCCACCAGCACGCACCGAGCCATCTTTCTGCCTGAGCAACAAACCATTTCCACCAAACAATACAGCGACTGTTCGGCTGCTTTGTGCGTACGTGTTCGCATGGGGGAGGGATGGAGGGGGAGTGGAGGGAGGGAGGGATGGAGGGAGGGGAGGCAGGCAGAGAGCATCACCGCAGTCACAATACTTCACCACCATCAGCATCTTTTTTTTTCTCTCTCTCTCTCCTGAACAGAAAACATCAGGTGTTCAGTTCATCAAAAAAAGAATAAAATGCACCGATCAGCCATTACATTATGACCACTAATGGGTCAGGAGTTGTCTGTTGGTGAGATACATAAGGGGACAAGTGGAGCATCTACAAACCTGCAGCTCTTTTGGGTTGTTCTGATCCAAGGAAGGAAAAGTGGGGGACCAGCAACGGGGTGGTGGGGCGGCCAAGGCTCATTGACGCATGTGGGGAGCTAAACTTGCCCGTCTGGTACGATTCAACCCAACAAATGAGAAGCTATAACTTAGATAGCTGAAAAAAAAAAAAGAATTCTAATTGATAGAAAAGGTGTCGGAGCGCCAGAACTAGACCAGGGTGCAATGGAAGGTGGTGGTTCAGGTGGCACCAGGATGTAAGGAACAGTTGCACTTGTTGTTGTCATGAGGGGTTCCATGGTCTATATCGATGTTCCCCCCACATAGACGATGTTAGAAGCAGGGAAAAAAGGCAAAGTAAAAGGATTTAGACAACTTTGAGAACAACTGGGTCAGAGCATCTTAAAACTGCAGCTCTTGTGGGGTGGTTCCTGGTCTGCAGTGGTCAGTGCTGATCAAAAGTGGTCCAAGGATGGAAAAGAAGTGAACTGGGTAGCTGCAGACCAGTCAGGGCGGCCATGCCGACCTCTTGATGAAAACTCCTACAATGGACACATGAGAACTGGACCACGGAGACACGGAGGAGGAAGGTGGTTCTGGTCTGATGGAACGTGTTTTCCTTTATACGTCTCATGCACAACTGGGTTTTAATGTTGTGGCCATTCGCTATAAATGTGCACATAATTAATTGTTTTTTATTGTACTGAACTGGAGTCGTTTTATCTTTGAGCTACAGATGCCTACAGTTGAACGGCACCATCTTCAGCTGGAAACTGTTTTACATGACAAGCGTGAATTCACTTTAAATCCGTTTTAAGAAGATACGTCTTACCCACCAGTGGAAAATCTAATATTTATCAAACTATGTCAACTACAAGCTGTTGCATTTTAAAGTAGAAAGTGTATTTTTCCAGTTTTTTTTTATTGCATATTTACACCGTCTGTGGTGCAGCTTTGACTCCTGTTAAAGTCACTTCACACTCATTTCAAACCTCTGTGACGCTTCATCGTGTAAGAAATGCATTTTAGAAACTGTAATTTATACAAAAAGAGTTTATTTATAACAATAAAACTGTTCTTTCACTTCTCTACAAAAGCAACAAAAAGGAACATTTATAACACAGGATTATTTTGTAAAAACATTTTGAGTGTTTGTCCAGAGTTACGTCTCCCCCTTGTGGCCGTGAGTCAGAATGCAGCTGTTAAAATGATTGAGTGATAAATGTGACTTGAGTGTGGCGTGGAATGAACGCAATTACTCTGGGAACATTTTTACACTGGGAACAGTTTGTCAAGGCTCTTGATTTTCACCAGTCTTTGATTTTGTGGGTTTACATTTCAGAGGCTCACACCTGAAAACGACGGGGCTCCAGTTTAGGCTTGAACATGTAGCCGATAAATGCTGCATGGTTTGGACTCCTTCGGGTTTGTGTAGCTCCTACAGACCGGACCGGTCGTTTAGTCGGTTATGATGAGCTCGTCGCAGCCCCAGTCCTCATAACTCCCATCGGGAAGGTACCTACGGATGATGATGGGGATCTTTCTGCTCCTGTTGGAAGAGGCGAGCAAAATATTTAAATATAAACCAAAAAAAAGAAAAAAGAGGGAAGATTTATTATATGAATTCATAAAGCAATGAGGAGAACTGAAAGGATCACTTACTTAAGTTCTTTCATGGCTATTTGCAAGGGGTCTGTTTCTCCCTCTAACTCCACCATGACCGGAGCGCACATCCTGTTGGAGACAAGTCAGCGGGTGAAGTGTTGTTGGAGGCTCTGCCTTGTTTTTGGGGCAGCGACCCAGTAATTAAAGCTAAGTCGCTAAGTCCTTTCAGTAGAGACGTTGCAGCGGAGGCAAACAAAGAGGATGTTGACAGAGGAAGTTCAAAAATAGCAGAATGACAAAGCAACAGGTTAGACAAGATAAAACCTCAGATGTGACCTTTAGTTGCAACAGAAAGCGTTGCAGAACAAAGCGCTGCAAGACAGATATTGACCGGGCGTTCTTCTGGTTAGACTAGTAAGTAATTAGGGATGACCAGGAGGTTTTAACACGATCAGATCAGCTTCAGCCGAGCCTCATCTCCTGTAGTTATCTATTTCAGATCTGCCTTAAACAAAAACCATGTCCCTGCAGCATCAGAACTTCTTCTTCTTCCGTTTTAGTGGCAGTTAGAGGAAGAAGAACACAACTAAACATGTCAAGCTGTGTGGAAGAACTTTACTCTGGAAAATGAACTGAGTCGGACAGAAATTAGTAAAATGTTCAGCGTGGATGTTTGATGAGGAGGCAGTAGGAGATGATCATTGAGTTCTATCAACTTGATTCAACACCTACAGAGAAATACTAATAATCACTAAACTGAATCCATGGAGTCTACTCAGGTAAAGGCTGCTCCCAAACAACAACAACAATAATGCTTTTTAGTTTATGTGGACTTTGTAAACTTGCTGTGACAGCCATTAGCAAACTAGGATCCACTGGAGAGTCAAGGTACGAATCGACGTTCGGTTAAACTGAGAATTTCTGTTCTCTGATGTTTTGTACTTAAAATAAAGCTGATGGTGAACGGGCTAAGACACAAACATGTTCCTGTTCTTGCAACAACACAGTCTGGACTGACATGACCAGCTGATGCAATGAGTAGCTTCTCATTTCTTCAACAACCATGTCTAAAGACACATCCTGTGGTCGTGGAGAAGATGTTAGTCTGTTTGAGAAGGGTCAAATCATTGGCATGCATCAAGCAGAGAAAACATCTAAGGAGATTGAAGAAACTACTAAAACTGGGTTAAGAACTGTCCAACGCATTATTAAAAACTGGAAGGATAGTGGAGAACCATCGTCTTCCAGGAAGAAATGTGGCCTGAAGAAAATCCTGAGAAAAACAACAGTAGAACTCATGTTTAATAGTGAAAGTAAGAGCATTTCCACACGTACAATGTGAAGGGAACTCAATGGATTGGGACTGAACAGCTGTGTAGCCTTAAGAAAACCACTAATCAGTGAGGCTAACTGGAAATAAAGGCGTTAAGTTGCTAGGAGCATAAAGATTGGACTCTGGAGCAATGGAAGAAGGTCATGTGATCTGATGAGTCCAGATTTACCCTGTTCCAGAGTGATGGGGGCATCAGGGTAAGAAGAGAGGCAGATGAAGTGATGCACCCATCATGCCTAGTGTCTACTGTACAAGCCTGTGGGGGCAGTGCTATGATCTGGGGTTGCTGCAGTTGCTCAGGTCTAGGTTCAGCAACATTATGTTGCCCAAAGAATGAGGTGGAGTGACACTAAAGTCCCACCATCCATCCATCCATCATCAAACAACTCACGCTATCTGCAGAGCCCGCGTCCCCAGCACCCTGGCTCTCTCATATTTGGTCATGTACGGTGTTGTGATCCTCTTCTGGTTCGCCTGCTGGCCCTCTCCAGCGGGAAGGATCTGCACATTCTCCTGATCCTCCTGCAAACAGAACGAATCACCTTAAAGATGAGCTCCAGCCAAGTGTCCCAAGTATCGTTCAGCCTTCACCGGCTCAGACTTACATCTTCCGCGTTTTCCAGATCATCTAACCCCTCGTCCTCTTCCGCATCATCGAAATCCCCATCGTCGAAGCTACAAATTTGACAGAAAATCCAAATATAAGACGTAGATAATCAAACATATCCAGATTAAGTTTGTATCAAGGTATGCTAGCTAACCGGCTAAAAGCTAGTGTAGCTAGCCGGCTCAACCGTTAGCCCGTTATTTCTTAAACGGTGTTTTTTAAAAGTGTGTTGCTACTTACTTATCTTCGTTGTCGGACATGTCTGAGTTTATTTATATCCCTTATTAATCCCAACAATGATTTATTTTTGAGTCAGGTCCTCTTTCTCTTGTCAACATGGAACCGCATGAACGCAGCGAACGTTACACTTCCGGCGAGTCGGTGCGTTGGAAAAATACTCCGGGTGCTAAATAGGAACTTTATTTTCTTCGTTCCGTTCCACATGTACGGACAGGTTAATAAAAACGGCTTAAACGCTTTTTCTTTTTATTTCTTCGTTTATTATTTCAACACAGCACTTTGAGAATCGATTTTAAAACAAGTGGAATTTTATCCGTCTGCTTTATTGTGGTGTTTAGTTTTGAGGAGACGCTTTGTTCGTATTTCTGTCCCCTTTTTACTTACACTTGAACACAAATTTCTGGTATTTTATGTCGTAATTTCCTTTATAACTCTAAAATGTTTGGGTCAGAACACAAACCTAAATCCTCAAGTATATATATCGGGTGCATTTAATACTATTTAGTTTATCTCGACTTTGTAAGGTTGCCATTATAAAACTTTTTAAAAAGAGTTTGTCATGGTTCAATACAGGACGTTTCAAGCATAAAATTATTAGAAATATCTCCAAATAAGAAACGAATAAACCACAAATCATGATGCACAATTCCACAAAAATATTGCATTTTTGAGTAACTCAAACGTGGGATGCAGTTATTGCATCCCACGTATGCAGTTACTGCATCCCACGTTTGGGCCACTCAATTCAAATAACGTTTTTGGACTAGCACCTCCGAAAAAAGTTTGAAATAGCCTTTTAATTATAAACGGTACAATTTTTCTTCACAGACGAGACATAAAACATATCAAACAGACATTCATTGCATACTTCATCTAATATAAGTATGTAATAAAAGACAAAAAAACACATAAATATCTATTCTACGCAGCAGACAGTACAGAGACAGATAGAATGCATACTGAATCATTTGCAGAAACTAGCATTAACACATATTTGATATGATGATCAATCCTCCCACCAGCTCCAGTTGAGTTTCTTGTCTGCGACACGTTCCGCAGAAACGACCGCCCTTCAGCTTTTTTTGTGCATGGAGTCTTTGCTGCTCTCCGCTTTGTGGTTCATCATTTTAAAAACTTTCGAGGGTTTGAACTTCCCCTTTGACTTCTTCAGCTCCTTCAGTCCTTCCCTCTGGAAGTCTGAGGAGAGGACACACAGGTACCAGACAGAAGATTAAGACTCGAATGCAATTAAAGTTGGGATTAAAGAATTAAAAAGTCATTTTCTCACCTTTGTCTTTCGACGTGTCCTCCCAGAGCTTATCTTCTTCCCTTTCCCTAACAAGAAAAAACACAGAAAACACATTTTATTTCTATTTCACAACAATCAATACATGGATTTTTGGATAATTTATGGATGTTTTTCTTTTTCCTTGTCCACCTCTGTCTGTCCTGATCCAAGCTGCTGATGATCTGGTTCCTCTGTTCGATGATGGTGACCAGCTCCTTCATCATCTCCTTCTCCCGTCCTTGATCCTCTGGACTCCACTCGCTCTCTGGAGACGACGGTGAATGAAATTTGAGAAAACAACACAACACATTCACAAGCTTTGCCGACAAAAGTCACAAACAGATGCACACTGACCGGGTTTATTGAGGAGACACCGGAGCTCGTACTCCACGTCTGCCTGTCTGTCGTCTAACTTCTGCTGCTTTGTCCTGGGAAACGACAGCCGAGCATCAAACAAATAGATAAAATTCTTTGCAGGACAGATCATGTCAGAGCAAAACCTTCGCCTCGTCTACTCACAGATAAACCAGCTCCGTGTCTCTGCGTGACAGAACGTAACGCTCGTGGATTAGAGAGAACCACTCCATCAGCATTTGCTCTTCCTCTTTATCTGAAAACAGAAAGAGTTGCTTTGAAATGTGGGCAACAACCCTGCGCTCATACTACCAGTCATCTGGTGCCAATAAATCTTTTTTTATTTATTTTTTTTTATCCAGAAATAATAGAAAACATCAGACATACCGTTCTCGCAGTCTCTCAGATTCCTCTCCAGCTCGACTCCCTTCAGTTCCAGTGCATCCATTTTTTCATGCAGCTCTCTCATCTGCACCTGCAGGTCTTCTGTGGAGACACACTGGTCGGTCTGCACCTGTCAAGCAACATATAAGATAAAAAGCAAGAAAACTCAATTTACAACGGAACAATTTGCAATGAACTGTAATGAAAATTTCCACAAATATTAAGGTTAAAGATGAACGCCGTACCCTTCTCTTGACGAGTGGGAAGCCGTGACCAGGGGCAGGAGGCCGACTGGATGAGACGTCCTGAAATGTCTTTGATTTGGTCAGCGTTGGTTTTTGACTGACTTGAGTTTCTTTGCTGGACGACTACAAAATGGACATAAAATAAGACATGAACGCGTGTCAGGGGCCGTGCTGCAGATAAAACGCTCACATTGAGCCCTGATCTGATCTGTGGTCATACCTCACTCTGACATGGAGTGCGACTGTGGTCAGACGTCATGGCTGGCACAGAAAGACTTCTGGGAAACATGCGACTCTGATTTGGACTTTGTCTCGCGTCGCCAGAAACTTCAATGGTCCCCTTCCCTGTCTCGAGCGCTGCAACTTCACCGCTGCCTTTAAAACCATCCTCTGAACGGACGGCTTTCACCGGGGGCTCCGTTTGGTTTGTAGACCTCGGTTTTGCAGCCTTGCCCTCAGTGTCCTCCTCCTCCTCGTCAAACGGATTGGGAGGAGGCGGTCTGGGCTTGCACCACGACTGCCGTACTTGGACTTGTTTGGATCGAGCAGTAGCTAATGGGGGAGGAGCTGGAGGCAGCTGTGACCAGGGTCCAGAATGTACGAGGTTCATCCACGGATGGTTGATTTTCACTTTAGGGCTGGTGCTACAAAGAAAGACAAGGACGATGTTTTTAGAGGTTTGATGTTGCCGAGAAGTCTGTAACAATTTGTGCAGCTAATTTAATATTGTGATAGCAAACTGCAAAACTCTGAGATTTTCCAACATATAAACTTTCTTATTTGTTCTTCTTGGATTTTTTATAAACGCTTTACAAAACTCTTCTGGTGGTTTCCAACATTTAAAGGACCAGTGTGTAGGAATAAGTGACATCTAGTGGTGAGGTTGCAGATTGCAATATTATCGTATGTTTCTGCAAACATATCTCTAAACCCTCATGGACCTTTAATAAAGTATGTAAAGTGAATAGAGAACAAGAAAACATGTGGAGACACGTTTTATATTTCAGAACAAACAAAGCAGAGAGGTAGTTTGTGCCTGAGGCGATATCAGAGCCGTTTATGTACTTACACATGCGACGGGGAGGGTGGGGATTTATTATGCTGGGATGAATCGGCTGCAAAGAGCAAAACCTGTTTAGCTTTATTTGTCATTTATACTCCAATGACAGAACACAGTGTACAAAGATTACAGCAATAAAACAACATTGTGCATATTTACCTGTAGCCTTCGAGCCGTTCATCACCTGAGCTGATTTGGTCCTGGGTGCAGGAACCGGGCCGGCACAGTCTATCCTCCTGGGGGCTGGAACGGGACGAGTCGGCGAAACAGTCTTTGTCGCGTCCGGCTTTTCTTTCTGTTCAGGTTTATCTTTTTCCGCTTCTTCCGTGTCTTTAAGTCTGGGTGGTCGAGGACCAGGAGGTCCGACAGGTGAGTTCTCGTCGTCCTTAAGCTCCCTGCTCCTCTCCTCCCGTTCCGTCCCATCTGTTTCTGAGGTTTTACAAACCAGTCTGTCTTGTGTCTCTGTTGTCTTAGTGTAATGAGGGACGCTGGGGATGGCTAATCCACCCAGAGAATAAACACCTGCCTGAAACTTACACCTGGGCCCATTACCAGCGGAACCGAGTTGCTGATTGGGTTCGACACATGTACTTTTATTGTCTGTGGTATGGAAAGTGCAGACCAGGGAACCGGTCTCACTTCCCCCTGTATAAGACTCAGGTAAAAGAGTGCTGTGGCACAATCTGCACCTGAAAGACATTAAACATGTAAAGGCGTCATTGAGAGATAAAATTGTATAATCAAATGTTTAATCATAATCAAAATGGTCCCCTAACGGCCATCAACCACATGCAGAGTTGTTACCTGGAAACAGAAACAAGCTGTTATTACCTGAAACAGTTACGATGGTACACCTTCCCATCAACGAAATGCCTCTGTATCAGGTGGACGGGCTTGAAACACAAGTTGCACACCGTCCTCTGCCTCGTGTTGGAAAAACATTCCCCAATGCTGGTTTCCATATGCGTCGAGGTCTGAAAAGAGAAGAGGAACCGGGAGCTCAGAGGATTAGCGGCGGAGAAGTTGCAGCAGCTACGGCGAGAGGGAAACAGGTTGTGAGTCGTTACCTTCGGGGGCTTCGCAGCACCAGAGGTTTCGCTGTGCGTGATGTTGCTGACGGCGACGTGTGATGACCACAATCTGGCAGGACCTGCTGCAAAGTCAAGAGAAGCCATGCAAATGTGGCGCAACTTGGTAAATGTGGACTTTAAGATTAAAAATAAAAAAAGGACTTTAAACAACACAAAAAATGTCTGCTTGAAATATAAATGCGAGTAAAGACATGCACCATTATGAACGTGGGATTGAGTGACACTGATTTTTATATTTCTCAACAAAGACGACGTCAAACGCAGGAAAAATGAGGCAGCTTTAGGTTTTGCTGCGGTAGCAAAGTTGTCGATTAGCCGTTTTTTCATCATTAGCCATGTTAATTCAGGTGCATCTAAGGTTTACCTGCTACCTAGACATCTAACTTAGCGTTCCATAAAAGTTAGCTCCACTCCGACTCTGTAGGGGCTTCTGGTCGCAATGAAAATATCAATTATTTTATGAAAGGGCTTTAAGGAGGCATATCTCCTTTTTGTCCATGCTCTACATCGTGCTTCAGCTTTACATTTCTGTTTAAAGCATCTGTGTGTTGGATTTAACGCCATCTGGTGCTGATATTGCAGACTGCAACCAAGTAAACACTTCTGTGGGTGTGCAGCATAACCTGTGCTTGGGGCTGGTTCAACACAAAAACGAATATATTTCGATTTTTAAAAACCTTTTTCTTAATTTGCATCCCATTTGGACATTTTGCGTATACGTATTTTCAAAATGTATAAAACTCTTCTGGCGATTTCCAACCTTTAAAGGACCTGTGTGTAGGAACTAGTGACATCTAGTGGTGAGGTTGCAGACTGCAAAAAAAAGGGGACCCGCTACCTACGTAGATGAGAAGCAAACAAAAACAAGTCTTACTTTCTTGCATGAGACCAGAGGTTGCGCTAGACTTTTTCGACGTCTGTCATTTTGACTGACAGGGTCATAAGAATCCCATATTCAATAGCATTTAAATTTCATTCAATTTTCGTTAACTTAAAGTACTTTTTCAGAACAGTACTGACTTTAAATGGTAAAAAAAATAAAAAAATAAAAAAATAAAATAGTTTGCCATCCATCAGTCCTAGCAACGTGCTTTTATCCAATTCCTCCATTTTGGTAGCCGTTAGCCGCATAGACATATATACTGTACATGTGTAATCGGTGTACCAGGAAATCGTGCACTGACAAAAGTTCCGCAATGTTTGGAACACAAACTGCGATTAGAGACAAGAGCCAATTAATAACGTCACTCACCACCAAGTGGTCAGGGGTGTGAACTGCAATCTGTCAAAATGACAGATGGCCTTTTTAAAAAAAACGGTCAATGACGGAAAAATTTTGGTTAATGCGACCCCTGCATGAGACAGAATTGTGGATTTCTTAATTTGTATTGCTCTTGGAAATTTTGCATATACAGTAAACATAATTTCAAAATCAGCGCAGGGTAATGTGGCTTGTCACAAAGCAGAAATGGTTTAGAAATTGCTTGAGGAACAACAACAACAACAAGTTCAATGTGTTGCCTTAGCCTCTAAATTTCCCAGATATCAGTCCAATTGAGCATCTGTGGGATGCTCCAATCCACGGAGGCTCCACATCTCAATTTGCAGGAGTTAAAAGATCTGCTGCTCATGTTTTGGTGCAAGAAAACAAGACGTGTCAGTGTGTGATCAAACAGAAAAGACATGTTACACTCAACGCACCACAAGACTTCCCGTTGAAGACGTAGTAGTATTGAGAAAGGTAGGTGAGGACGCCTAAGCAGTCAGGCACCTTGGAGGAAGCCATGTCCCTCGGGTCCAGCAGTGCAGAGATCCCCAGTTTCGTTTCTGCAACTTCAAAAGCCTGCACAGCCAGAACAAAACATGAACAGAAAATCAAGTCGAATGACTGTTTCACGGTGATTTAGCTGTGAGAGACATGCAAACGTGGACTGGAATGACTCACCAGCTTGTTATTTTGATAAACATTATCTTTGCAGAGGGAACTGAAATCTCTGGAGCAATGTGAAGAAAGAGAGATTGATGAATTAACTGACGGACTCATCAACAAATGGTTGCTTAATGGTAAATCGTGTTACCCAGAGACAACACAGACAAGCAGCAGGATGCTATTAGAGATGACAGAGGTAAAACAAACCTTAAACCTGGCCAAGAAAAGGTTAAGGAGAGAGATTAAGCAGATTAGTCCCATCAGATTAGCCAGAATACAAAAATAAAGTCTGTATACAGTGTTGGAACAGTCCAAAGCATGCAGCAGATCACTCATACATCAAACTGGCTGATGATATCTGCAAAACGCGGGACTGTCTACTTACATCAAGTCAGGTCGGTGTTTGTGGATTATGGCGCAAAAAGCCAGTCCGTCTCTGAACGAGGTGGACATGTTCTTTATCTCCACAACGGGGTAACCGGCGCATGTGACACGGCACCACTCCTGCAGGACCCGAGGCGATGCCATCTCTCGCGACGGGACGTGATCATGGCACGTTCACAAGTTAGATGCCCAACGGAGCTGGGCAGGTTTGGAGGAAACAGGAAACGAGCATCTCACCGCCGTGCAAAACATTCTTTGCGAAATACCTGCGACCAAACGTGTGAAGTATCAGCAGCAGCAGCGGCAGCAGGAAGGAAGGAAGGAAGTTGTGTTTACCACCTTTGTGTTGCTGATTAAAAAAAAAACAAAAAAAAACACGCACGCAGAGAGACTTCACATTGTCTGGCTGTTTGTAGCCACAGAAGAGTCAGACGGTTCCTCTCACTCGCATGTCACTTTTTCCACCACGAAAGCTCTTCAGCGCATAAACTGTAGGTCCAACTAACCGCAGAGCTGCACAGGCTTGCGGCTGATCCGTTAGAAGAGGTGTTCGTTACTCGTTCTACTTGTCGTGCTCCACTTTGCGCAATAGCTGCCGCTGGAGGGAGACGCAGAGCCGCTGCTCCTCTATAATTAGGAAGGGAAGGTTTCTGGTTACTGGTTTATTTCTCGGCTGCAGACTGGGGCCAGTCACAACGTTACAGTTAATATGATTATTTATTTATTTGTTATATATCTAGTTTAAGTGCAGCCCCCATCTTCACTGAAACAATCCTTTCTCCACTTCTTCACACTTTTCATCAATGAAATCATATTTATTTTTGGATAAAATATCAGGTTTTATGCTGCGGTGTAATTCTGTAATGATTCACAAAAGATTTCAGCAAGATTTCGTTTTTTTTTTTATTTTCATCTGTGAAGTACACCATTGTTTTAAAACTACTTCCGGTCAAATCAAGTTAAGAGAAACACAGATGCATAGAAAATACGTAAAATTAATATGCTAAATATACAAAGAGACGATACACGTTTATTGGCAAAACTTCAGTACTTGTACTTTGTCTCTAATACAATTTTTTTTTAGCAGAATTTCTATAAATATGTATCAACGAAATCGCGTGCTTTAATTGTGAAGGAATGCAATTTCCGGTATGGTCCTGTTTACCCAGTGATGATGTGTGAGCATAGAAATTGGCTTCCTAGAATGGTTATTAGTATTTAGTTTAGGTTAAAAATCTATTTTGAGAGAATAAAATCAAATATTCGAGTATGTTTTCTTGATTTATTTTGTATATAAAGCTAAAAAAAATTATAATTAATCTTGACGACTGTTATAACAGCTGTGGGGAGGACGTTGTTTAAAATTCAACGATATTTTACATTATAGATTTTTTTACGCAATCGTTTTCTGTTTAACAAGAAGTTCTCTCAATTTTATACAGTTTTTAAAATATTTAAGACACACAAACTGACTAAATGATTTATTTACAGCGCATTAATTCATGTTTTTAAGTCGCAAATCTAACTGTCTGATCTATACACTCTAGTGCTATGTTTTTCTCTACGTGTTGCCTGCGCTGCTCTCGCGAGACCGAAAGCGCCTCATAAATCTCGTAGCGATGGCTGCGCCGCCCGATGCGGAGAGTTTGGAGTCTCGTATCAGTGAGTGTTTTTAAACTTATTTCTCTGAGCCAGTGATGTCCAGAGACTCGGATATTGGCAAAATAATATCCTTGAGCTGTCGTGGGTGAGATGACAGCTCACCGCTGCTACGCTTGCCTCGGGGGTGGAGTGGGAGGGAGGGAGAGACGGGGGGGGGAGTCGGCTCAAGAGCCTGCCGTCACATCCAGGATGCTAACCCTTAGCTCCAGGGCTACACCTGCCAGCTGTCAACACACAGCCAGGCGTTGCTTTAGCTCCACGGCTCGATAGCTCAGGCGGAGCTGTGAGCTTCAGCATCACGCAGGCACCATTTATTTTTAGTGTCTTAGCTTAAATGTTAATTATGACAAACCCGTGACCTCGATAGAAAGATCTAGACTGTGACAGAGCGACCACCGACAGCAGGCTAGCTACAGTTGTTAGCGCCTGCCCTGTGTGGTGTGGTTAATTAATCCCACGTTACTCATTATATATTCATTATAACACATACATTACATTTTTTTGCTGCATTATTTTTGCTTTACCATGCTTGGATCATTGAAAATAAACAGTTTGTGCATGAATATTAATGCTAACCTTGAATTGTTTTGCCTTAAAAGAGAAAATAACCACCAAGACAGTTGCTAGTTCATTAGCCGCAGCTAGCTATGAGTAAGCAAGAGCACAGAAATGACAGAAAACACTGAGTTAAGTTTATAATTTCATATTAAAATGCAGTGGAGGTATGTTAATGGTTAATTTGGAGGCTGTACTTCATTGATACAGAAAGGCAGTGTTATATTTAGATGAGTGTACCTAATAAAATGGACAGGTGGTGATGTTTACATTCTATTTAACCCAATAAAATATAGGAAATTCATTTAGAAAGACAATTATTTGTGCTGTTATACAAAATTTAGCATTTCAAGTCTTCACTTCAACTAAATTCAATGTTTCTAAATTAGATTTGATTAGATTTCCTTATTGTTATTGCACGTAGTGCAGGTGCATACACAATAAATGCAGTTTGGCATCTAACCAGAAGACCTTCCTAATAATAGGGAACAAGCTATGGGTGTTGTTCAATTATTAAACATAATGAAGTTGGATTAACGTCCGTCGCTTCTGTTGTCCGACGTCATTTTTTCAGATAAAGCCACAAATCCGCTCAACAGAGACACGGACTGGAGCAGCATCCATGCCTTCTGTGACCAGCTCAACAACGACCTGGAGGGGTAAGAGCGGACCGCCGGGCCACGACAGCGCCGTGCATCCTGTTGTAATCATCGACTACATGTTGCAGACTGGTGATCATTAACCCGCTCTGCAGAAATATTCACCTTTTCTTGGAAAGTAGCTGCGGTGCCTGAGAAAGCTCAACGTACTGCAATACAAAACCTGCAAATACTCGCAACACAAATGGACGGAAGAGTTTCCAGGGGACCCCAAAAAGGGATGCAAAGGCTCAGAATAAATGTGTAAATGGTATTAATGCCATCGATCTGCAAGTTAGTTGTGCATATCTTCAGATTCATGCAGTCTAGATCTTAAATTAAAGACAGACGTACAAGCAAATCATTTCAAACACCAGTGACGCAAACGTTAACATCTTCAAAAGTCATAAATCTTTGAGAAACAAGCGTGTCCCAGCTGGTTTAGGCTATTTGATGGAGACCGTTTCTTATTTTGCTTGAGTTTCTGACTGTTTTTCTGTTAGATTTCAAATTACCGAAGTGCATTTTACAACTTCTCTGGCCTTTATTGGATTTTTCGAATCTGCTCACTCTCCCGTTACCGATGCGTTGCAGACCTCAGCTGGCCACCAGGCTCCTGGCCCACAAGATCCAGTCTCCACAAGAGTGGGAGGCCATGCAGGCGCTGCTGGTGAGAGTCCACATCTAAACTGAATCAGAATCTGGCTTCAGCAGTAAACATTTTAGGATCCCTCTGTTGCTGTTTTTTTTTTTTAAATTTTGCAATCTTTCAACACTTCAGGTTCTGGAGACCTGTATGAAAAACTGCGGGAAAAGGTTTCACAGCGAAGTGGGCAAGTTCCGATTTCTCAATGAGCTAATCAAAGTGGTTTCCCCGAAGGTAAGAATTCTTTCAGACTGTGTGCGTAAACACTCGCTTGCCGCCCCCAGCACAACGCGCTCCAGTACAACCACATTCTCCCAAACATTGCACAAGCCACTCTCAGCTGAGATCGACACTCGCACGACAAATATTGCACATCAGCTGAACATTAGAAGAGTCACGGAGGAGGATTTAGAGCAGGACTGTTAGATTAGGATGAATTCCCTAGTGTACCTAATGAACTGGCAGCAAATTAGTTCATATTTATGTATTTTATCAGTTGTGTGTAAATCATTCAAGTGTTTGTCGTCATTTTAACTTCCAGTACTTGGGCTCTCGGTCCCCGGAGCCGGTGAAAAAGAAGGTTTTGGAGTTGATCTACAGCTGGACTCTGGGTCTGCCTGATGAGGCCAAGATCTCAGACGCCTATCAGATGCTGAAGAAGCAAGGTGAGAGCCCTCGGATGAATTTAAAACCCAACGACTAATCGCTAGAAGCCGTTATTTAACCCCTTTGTCTTCTATCAGGGATTATTAAACAAGACCCGGAGCTGCCACCTGACAAACTACTGAACCTGCCTCCACCCAGACCCAAGAACGCCATTTTCGAGGATGAGGAGAAGTCAAAAGTGAGGTCAAAATAAAAGATAACGATCATTCAAATGAAAATGTGAGCTGGGATAAACCTGTTGTGTGTTACGTGTTTTCTCAGATGCTGTCACGCCTGTTGAACAGCTCGCACCCGGAGGACCTGAAGGCCGCCAACAAACTCATCAAGGAAATGGTCCAAGAGGTGAAACGTCTTCTCCTTCCTTCTCCTTTTATAAATCACGTTTCCCGATGCACCTTAGCTGCACTTGAACGTTTTAGTCGTACAGAAAACATGAACTGAACGAGGAAGTAGTTGATCGCATGTCCTGGAGGGGTTTTGTGTTTCACTGTTTGGATTTTAACGGTAATAGGAACTGCTCTTTGTTAGATTATTGTGTATGTTAACGTGCAGTTTGCGTACTTCAGGATCAGAGGCGAGCGGAGAAGGTGTCCAAGCGAGTGAACGCCATCCAGGAGGTGAACGAGAGCGTCGCTCTGCTGACTCAGCTGCTGCAGGACTACGACAGCACGGCGGTCGATCAGAGCAACGCTGAGCTGTTGCAGGTGATTTGTTTTTTTTGTTTTAATCTGTCTGCTCACCTGTGTGTGTGTATGTGTGCTGAAGCTGAAACCGTGACTGTTTTTGTGCTGCAGGATCTGTACCAGCGCTGTGAGAAGATGAGGCCCACGCTGTTCAGACTGGCAAGTGACACGGAGGACAACGACGAGGCTCTGGGTGAGACTTATTTTTATACGCAACCTATTTATAGCGTTTTAGTTTTATCAGACAGAGCCGTGCCGTTATTCAGGTCGACGTCTGTTAGCTGTGACTCCGTAGACACATTTTCTGAACGCGACAACTCAAGGATTACTTTGCAACTTTACTGACAAAGTGCAAATCTTTCAAACAGCGGAGATCCTGCAGGCCAACGACAGCCTGACTCAAGTCATCAACCAGTACAAGCAGCAGGTGAAGGGAGAGATCGTCAACGGGAACAACACGTTAAACTCACAGAAACAAACCGGTGGGTGAAGCATCAAACGCAGAGAAAACGAACTAACTGTGGAATCTGTTTTTACTCATGCTGGACGTCCTGAATCGTGTTTCTCACAGGAGGAGGAACGGCGCTGCTGGACCTCTCGGGGCTGGACACGTCACCCCAGTCGCCTCCATCCTTCCCAGAGTTCCCCACTCCGACGGACGGCCCCTCGCAGGAGATGGGGATTAGTCTCCTTGACGACGAGCTCATGTCACTCGGTAACAGCACGTCGGACGCCTTGTTTTCGTTTTCCAGCTAGGCCCCGTTCAGACCTCGCATTAACTAAAGAGCCGGGCGATCCAATCACAAGTGGACATCTTTAAGTACCTGTGTTTAGTTTAACACCTGGTGGGATTTGGGGCCATGTTACGTATTTTGGAACAAGCTGTAAAGTCTTTGAAAAACACATGTTAACTTATACTTTATTTATTAATCTCCACCCTGAAGAGACAAAACTCAGATATTAACTGAACCCTGGAAGCTTCTACTTTTGATCAGATTCTCCAGGACGTATGTTAATGTAAGGTCTGAACGGGGTCTAGTTAAGTTAGATGGGTCATATATGTATAAAATGTATGCCGGAGCTAAAGTTCCTGTTGCTCTCTGTGCAGGTTTAAGTGAAGGAACACACACCTCCAACCCTGCGTCACAGCCTGAGGACTCCACAGCGTGGGACTCCTTCCAGGTGTCTGATCTGATCTTTCTTTGCCAAACACGCTGGACGAGTTTTAAATTCCTACCCATGGTCTCACACATACCTTTTTCTGCTTCCAGTCCTCTGAGAGCACAGACGCAGACAACCCAGCAGGACCCAGTCTCCTCCTGAGTCCGGACCCGGCTTCGCTCCCTCAGACGCTGTCGTCCGGCTCCACCCCGGGGAACTCGGCCCTGGACGAGCTGGACCTGCTGGGGAAGACGCTGCTGCAGCAGTCTCTGCCTCCAGAGGGTCTGCAGGTCAAATGGTACTTTACAAAATACTCTAGAACTAGACAGAGGAGGAGGAGGAACTGGGAAAAGGAGATAGAAGGAGAAGGAGATAGAAAGAGGAGGAACTAGGAAAAGGATAAGGAACTAGGAGGAGGGTCTAGAAAAAAAACAGGAGGAGGAGGAACTAGGAAAAAAAAACAGAAGGATGAGGAACTGGCAAAGGGTGGAGGTGGAACTAGGAACTAGAAGGAGGAGCTAGGAAAGGGAGGAGGTGGAACTAGGAGGAGGAACTAGGATGGAGGAGGAGATAGAAAGAGGAGAAACTAGGAAAAAACGAGGAGGAGGAACTAGGAAAAAAACAGAAGGAGGAGGAACTAGGAAAGGGAGAAGCTGGAACTAGAAGGAGGAACTGGGAAAGGAAGGAGGTGGAACTAGAAGAAGGAACTAGGAAAATAGGAGGAGACAGAAAGAGGAGAAACTGGGAAAAAACGAGGAGGAGGAACTAGGAACTAGAAGGAGGAAATAGGAAAGGGAGAAGCTGGAACTAGGAACTAGGAAAGGGAACTAGGAAAGGGAGGAGGTGGAACTAGGAACTAGAAGGAGGAACTAAGAAAAGGAGGAGGTGGAACTCGGAACTAGTAGTAGGAACTAGGAAAATTTTGTTGTATAATGACAAAATAAAGCACTTTAAAATTGGAGGAGGGTGAACTAGGAATATGATGAGGGGATGGAACTAGAAAAAGGAGGAAGAGGAGGACGTATAAAGAACTAAAGGCTATTCTTTCTGTATCTAAGGGACAAGCATCAGTCCAAACCGACTCTGAGGGACCTCCAGAGCAAGTCTGGAGCCAACAGTGCCCCACACCCCATTCCACCTCTCCCCAGCTCTCAGCCCGGCCTCGGAGCGACGCTGCTGGATGCGTCTCCTCCTCCTCCTCACGTGGAGGCTGCTCCTGCAGAAGTTACCCTCACCGATGTTTTTGTACCTCTAGAATCCATTAAGCCCAGTAAGTAACGTTTATTTGTGTTCAGCTTGAAGCCTGATAAGATCTCACCAACGTCTCTGCACCCCTGTCCACTCCTCCTCCTCCTCCTCCAGGTAGTCTCTTACCTGTAACCGTGTTTGACGGACACAGTCTGCGGGTTCTGTTCCACTTCGCTCGCGACTCGCCTCCGTCTCGACCCGATGTGCTGGTGGTGATCATCTCCATGCTGTCCTCGGCCCCTGTCCCCGTCACCAACATAAACTTCCAGACTACTGCTCCACAGGTCAGCGTCTGAAACACTTCCCTCCACCTTAGATTCATGAAACGAGATCCACTGCAGCTGATTTACTGTTTTCTTTCATGTGCAGTCTATGGCCGTGAAGCTGCAGCCCCCGTCAGGAACAGAGCTGCCGGCTTTCAACCCCATCCTCCCTCCTGCTGCTGTCACACAGATCCTGCTGTTAGCGAACCCAAACAAAGTAGGTCAAGACTTTTAACTGGCTCAGTTGAATGATTGTGTCCACAGCCATCAGAGAAGAACACTGTCCTTTAAATAATGAAAATTATTAAGAAAAATAAGTGTAATTTGTTTAGTCCCTGGTCTCAGTGTTGTGTTCTGTCCACTTCTCTTTCTAAAACAGTGGACAAATTAGGGAATATCAGTCATTTTAAGACTGGAGTCTTCTATGTAATTTTCACATTTTGCAAATTCATGCTGCGGGCCAGATTAGACCCTCTAGTGGGCCCCTTTTTGGCCCACGAGCCATATGTTTGACACCTGTGCCATAGTTCTTCTGGGAGACTTCAACGCCCGTATAGAAAACTTACAGGAGGAGGAACTTGGAAAGGGAGGAGGTGGAACTAGTAGGAGAAACTAGGAACTAGTAACTAATAGGAGGAACTAGGAAAACAGGAGGAGGAGGAACTAGAAGGTGGAACGAGGAACTAGAAAAATAGGAGGAGGTGGAACTAGGAACTAGTAGGAGGAACTAGGAAAACAGGAGGAGGAGGAACTAGAAGGTGGAACGAGGAACTAGAAAAATAGGAGGAGGTGGAACTAGGAACTAGTAGGAGGAACTAGGAAAACAGGAGGAGGAGGAACTAGAAGGTGGAACGAAGAACTAGGAAAATGTGAGGAGGAGGAACTAGAAGGTGGAACTAGGAACTAGTAACTAGTCGGAGGAACTAGGAAAACAGGAGGAGGAGGAACTAGAAGGTGGAACGAGGAACTAGAAAAATAGGAGGAGGTGGAACTAGGAACTAGTAGGAGGAACTAGGAAAACAGGAGGAGGAGGAACTAGAAGGTGGAACGAGGAACTAGAAAAATAGGAGGAGGTGGAACTAGGAACTAGTAGGAGGAACTAGGAAAACAGGAGGAGGAGGAACTAGAAGGTGGAACGAAGAACTAGGAAAATGTGAGGAGGAGGAACTAGAAGGTGGAACTAGGAACTAGTAACTAGTCGGAGGAACTAGGAAAACAGGAGGAGGAGGAACTAGAAGGTGGAACTAGGAACTAGTGGGAGGAAAAGGGAAACAGGAGGAGGAGGAACAAGAAGGTGGAACCAGGAACTAGAAAAATAGGAGGAGGTGGAACTAGGAACTAGTAGGAGGAACTACGAAAATAGGAGGAGGAACTAGAAGGTGGAACGAGAAACTAAGAAAATAGGAGGAGGAGGAACTAGAAGGTGGAACTAGGAACTAGTAGGAGGAACACGGAAAACAAGAGGAGGAGGAACTAGAAGGTGGAACTAGGAAAATAGGAGGAGGAGCAACTAGGAAAGGGAGGAGGAACTAGGAGGAGGAACTAGGAAAAACTGGAGCAAGAAGTAGAAGATGGGAGGAGGAACTTTTTGGCCCACAATGTTTGACACCTGTGCCATAGTTCTTCTGGGAGATTTCAGCGCCCGTATTGAAGAATTACAGTTAATGTCTTATGTTATGTTAAGACTTTGGAAATCAGACAGAGCTGTGCCATTCATCCCACTGGGCCAAACTAGAACCTCTGCTGGGACCGGTTCGTCCCAGCAGAGGTTCCAGTTTTGCTCTAACTCTAATCCCTGCTGTACCTCACTGAGACTTAACTCTTTCCTGAACTGTAACCTTCTCTTGTCTCTCGTCCCTCAGGAGAAAGTGCAGCTGCAGTACAGACTAACCTTCACCATGGGCGACCAGGAGCACAGCGAGAGCGGCAGTCTAGAACAGTTTCCTCCCCCGGAGAAGTGGGGGAACCTATAGCACTTAAAAACACAAGCTTGACAGACTCTGGCCTCGTTTCCCGACCAACTCAACACTCGGCATAAACCCGTTTTTCCTGCTTTTCTTTCTCTTTTTTGTTTTTGGCAATCACGATGTTCTTTCTTCCGATTCTTTTCCTGGTCTGTGCACTTTGCTCTAAACGAGGAACATCTCGACTCCACCGTCAGTCCTCCCTCAGCATGCTCTGCCCACACGGGACGCGCGTCACATAGACAAATCTTAGTTTACAAAACAAGGCTTATGATTAATCAACTCTTTGTGGTGTCTGGTTATTTTCTGATTAATCTTTCACGACGACTGTGTGCACTTTTTCTTTTTTTTTTTCTGGACTATTTTAACGTTTTTTCTCTCGCTCTTTCTAATCTGATGTAAAGAACAAAACTTAACTGTAACATCAGAGCCGTGTATTTTCCCCGCCATATGTGCCTATTTTGCAGTTCTGACATTATTTAAAGTTTAGCTCATCTGTTACTCGTTCGTCGTAGTAGAGAAAACGGGACTTCTTTAGTACGGTTTTCACTAAATAAATCTTTAGTTGATCTTAAAAAGTATTGAGTTATGCAAACGGAGCTCTGGCCTGGTGTTCCGCCATTTTGGGGAGTGTTTCAAGCGACAGAGGGGAGGGGGGAAATAAATGCAGTCTTACAACGTTGCAGGAGCATAATCGGTTCTCAGCGGAGAGACGACAGACTAACTTTCCCCCACAAATGTTTCTGAGCAGGAAGTTAGTCTGACGTCCAGGTTATCTTCCAACCAGCAGGTGGCAGTGGTCGTTCAAATGGAGGAAAATGAAATCCCTCGCCACCAAACTTTTTCGCGCAGGTGATAGCTGCTCTAACTTATCGGCCGTGCTGTACCCTCCCTCCTCCACCACCAGGGGGCTCCCAATCACATTCCCCAATGAGACACTGTTCTGTGCATTTGAACTGTGCAGCGTGCAAAAGCATAAACACTGGTGAAAATATCCAAAATGGGTAATAAAGTTTGTTTTTTTTCTTCTTGGTGATCTAAAGGATTTTTATTAATTAATTTGTCTGGTTATTAAAGGTTTAATGGAGACAGAAGTTCGCTGAAGAGTTTTATTAAACATGAGAAACAAAGTAAATAGGGACTTACTGTTAGGAAACCTCAATCGTATCCTTGGTGATGAACTAAACAACCTACAGTGGGTTAGTAAATACAAACTAGGAAAGAAAAGCTGATTTACATGCCATGAATACGAGTCTAAATTATTATCCACCACGTTGAGATAACTGTGTTTAAACCAAATTTTTTTTTTTCCCTTTAACCTCAAGATACATCAAAGATCTCGTCATTATTTCAAAAAAGTTTACAAAGTTTTAAACACAAAAATAAAGAAATACACTAGAGTTAGCGTCAGCACCTACCTGTGATACACCTAAAGGGAAAATCTCACGTAAAAGAGGCTCAACGATACAAAAACGTGTTTGTACAAAACATTTCCCCGAAGTCCATCGTTAAACTAAACTAATCGTGAAAATAAACTTTAAAAGTAAGAGCCGGGAGCCTCTCTGGAGGTTTTCGTGGAATGTGAGAATCTGAAATAAATCTAAAAAGATTATTTTCTGCCTGAAAGAGAAGGCGGCGGCGGCGGGGCAAACTGGAACGGCGAGTGCCCCATGAGGCCCATCATAGGCTGGGGCGGGTTGAACTGCTGGGCCATGAGAGGCTGAGGGCCCGAGGACGGAGGTGGAGGAGGCGGCGGTGGGGCCTGGCCGCCGCCGCCGGACCCAGAGCTGCCCCTGGAGCTGCTGTACTGGCTGCTGCTGCCGCCGCCGCTGCTGCTGCCGTTGTTGTTCTGGTACTGGTCGTAGGAGCTGGAGCTGGAGCTGTAGCTGCGTCCTCCGTCCCTGCTGCTGCGATCCCTGTAGGACGAAGAGGAGGAGGACGAGGAGCGCTCCCCGTCCCGGCTGCTTCTGTCTCGGCTGTAGCTGCTGCCGCTGTTGCCGCTGCGGCTGTCCTTGGAGCTGCTGCCGCTGCCCCCGCCGACCGAACGCATCCGCCTGTCGCACTCGTCCTGGTACATCAGGTTGGGGTTGTTGGAGCTGGAGTTGCCGCGGAAACGGGAACGGCCGCCTGGAGATGCAAAGGAAATAAGGAAATATCTGTTAACCATACAGTACACCTTAGAACTTTTCTACATTTCTGCATAATCATCTGATAATTTGCTTTTTTTTTGGCCATCAGACTAAATCTCCACATCATCTCCACTGTGAAGCACGGTGGTGGCAGCATCATGCTCTGGGGAAGCTTCCCTGCAACAGGCTTTTAACAGCAGGGGTAAAATTAATGCAGCGAATTGAAACTTGGGAGAAGATTTATTTTCTCAAAGCTCAGACCTCAATCCAATCAGGAAATGGGACTGGATCTGAAAAAGGCTGACAGAGCTTGAGCGGTTTTACAAAGAACCGAGTAAAACTGTGGGCAGTACAGTGGGTGTAGTGGTTAGCACTGATGCCTCACAGCTAGAAGGTTCTGGGTTCCAATCCATGGGCTGACTGGGCCTTTCTTTCTGTGTGGAGTTCACATGTTCTCCCTGTGTCTGTGTGGGTTCTCTCCAGGTTCCTCCCACCGTCCAAAGACATACTGGTTGGGTTCATTGGTGACTCTAAATTGGCCGTAGGTGTGAGTGTGATAGACTGGAGACCTGTCCAGGGTCTACCAATGACAGCTGGGATAGGCTCCACCCCCACACGACCAGAGAACAAGCGATTACAGGTCCAGATGTGGAAGCCTGATTCAGCTCTATCCACATAGATCCACTGCTGTGATTGCAGCCAGAGGTGCAGCTACTCAATACTGACTTATTTCACATCATATCTTTAATTAAGTGAACGCCAACATAATCAACCCTCACCTCCTCCGCCTCCTCCGCGTCCCGTGTCGACCAGCTGCAGCAGTTTGGGGTTGATGGCCTGTCGGGCCTCCTCCAGCACCCGGATCAGCTCCCGGGCCTGCCGGAGGTTCCCCGGAGTGAAGAAGGTGTACGCGGTTCCCTTGTTGGTGCTGCGGGCCGTGCGGCCGATGCGGTGGATGTAGTCCTCCGACGAGTTGGGATAGTCGTAGTTGATGACGAACTTGACATCCTCCACGTCTTTGAGGGAGTCGAGGGGAAGAGGGCGGAGTCGGGGGGAGGGAGAAGATGTGAAACAGAAGTCAAAACGACACCAAAAGAAACTGAATCACTCATGATTTTAGCTGTTTTTGTTTTTAGAAACGAGCGACATTCAGACAGACAATACCTGCAAGACCCACCGTCCTCTGAAAGCATCACTTACCTGTCAAACGATCAACTACTCGTACAAATACACAATTAGAAAAGGACTTGAGTTTAAAAATAAAGGCCTATTGCAAAAGAGGACTCATGCTAGCAGCTTATAAAGATGAATCAAAGGTTTCACGAGATCGTTGTGCAAAAGCTTGAGAAGCTGCTGATTAATGGGTCTTTTTTTATATTTTTAAGAAAACAAAACATAAATCTAGAGGTCTGTTTCTCATTACAGTTGACAAAGGGCTCAGAAAACACTGCTGATTAGAGGAAAAAACAACACGTTTTGGAAGCATAATGATGAAGGCTGGCGGAGGAGGAAATGGAGGAAAGGGTGGTGGTGAAAGGGGGTGAGGTAGAGTACTTACCCCGGTTATCAGAGATTTAGTGAAAGTTACCTCTCTGCTCCCAAAACCCATCACCAGTCCTGGGAGGTCTGCAGGGGTAGGAGGAGAGCGCACGGGACAAAAAGATCAGCCCCTTCTCCCACCTCGCCACTCCTCCACGACACTCCCAAAGCTGGAAGGTGTCTGGGCTCCAGCCGGACTGTGCTGGGAGGAGGTCCTACTCTAAACTGAGCCTCTTCACGCGTTCGGCCCGGAGACTCTACTGCTGGGTTTATGGAGGTGATCGGTGGAGACAATGACCCTTCGCTGCCATTTCTAAATATTACTGAGTGGCAGTGACTAGTAACCTCTAATGGAGATCAGGGCTTTGATTGGTGCGGCTCGCTCCAAACGCCTCCCAAGTCGCTTCCAGTGGCAGTGGTATCATAGAGCCCAGCTTTTCAAGTTTAGTAACAAGAAACAGACGCTAAAGGAGACACGTAAGGGGGAGAGGGATCTGAGAGTGGGCTCTGTGTCGTGTATTTATCAAGTCTGATCTGGTGGTCCGGTACGATGTATACAAAGAAAAATGGCCCAAAGTGTTAAAGACAAAAGAGAGGAGGGAGGGAGGGAGGGAGGGAGGGAGGGAGGGGGCGTGAAAGAGGGACACACGGTGGATTTTGGGGATAACAGGTCAAAGGGACAAAAAGGACGAGGGCCAGATATGGTTCAAATAAAACAACAAGAGGAGAAAGGGTTAAAGTGGTGGAAGAGAGAAAGAGACAGAAGACAAAAAGGAAGAAGGAAACGTTTTTTTTAAAAGGTGCGGACACACCAAACAGACATCGAAGAACGACCGGCGACGGAAGCTGAACCAAAACATCACGGAGACGACATCCAGCGATCAACGGCCTGGCTGGTAACGTGCCGTCTGGATATTATAAGGTGTGTTTCAACCGATATGCAGACAAGACAAAAAGAGACACAGACGTGGCCGACGTCCATCTGCGCATAACACAATTAAACTGGATCTTTGCAGGAGCATAATCAGTTCCCAGCAGAGAAACTCCAGACCAACGTTCTGTTGCAAAAATTCTGTGGGTGAGAGAAAACCTGCTGGCTTCCAGGCTATCTTCATACCACACAGTCTGTATTCTTTATTCATGAGGGGAAACGGGAAGGGCTACTATTGGCAGGGAGGCTAGGTAGCTAGGAAGAGCTACTGTTAGCTGGGAGGCTAGGAAGAGATCCTGTTAGCTGGGAGGCTAGGAAGAGCTACTGTTAGCTGGGAGGCTAGGAAGAGATCCTGTTAGCTGGGAGGCTAGTCGGAGCTACTGTTAGCTGGGAGGCTAGGAAGAGATTCTGTTAAATGGGAGGCTAGGAGGAGCTACTGTTAGCTGGGAGGCTAGGAGGAGCTACTGTTGGCTGGGAGGGTAGAAGGAGCTACTGTTAGCTGGGAGGGTAGAAGGAGCTACTGTTGGCTGGGAGGCTAGGAGGAGCTACTGTTGGCTGGGAGGGTAGAAGGAGCTACTGTTGGCTGGGAGGGTAGAAGGAGCTACTGTTAGCTGGGAGGCTAGGAGGAGCTACTGTTGGCTGGGAGGGTAGAAGGAGCTACTGTTGGCTGGGAGGCTAGGAGGAGCTACTGTTGGCTGGGAGGGTAGAAGGAGCTACTGTTAGCTGGGAGGCTAGGAGGAGCTACTGTTGGCTGGGAGGGTAGAAGGAGCTACTGTTGGCTGGGAGGGTAGAAGGAGCTACTGTTAGCTGGGAGGCTAGGAGGAGCTACTGTTGGCTGGGAGGGTAGAAGGAGCTACTGTTGGCTGGGAGGCTAGGAGGAGCTACTGTTGGCTGGGAGGGTAGAAGGAGCTACTGTTAGCTGGGAGGCTAGGAAGACCTACTTTTAGGTGGGAGGCTGGGAAGAGCTACTGTTAGCTGGGAGGCTAGGAAGAGCTACGGTTAGCTAGAAGGCTAGGAAGAGCCACTGTTAGCTGGGAGGCTAGGAAGAGCTACTGTTAGCTGGGAGGCTAGGAAGAGCTACTGTTAGCTGGGAGGCTAGGAGGAGATTCTGTTAAATGGGAGGCTAGGAAGAGCTATAACCTGTTGTACATAGCTCGCCTGAATCATAACGAACAGATTTGTCTTTTCATTTAATGGTGTTTTTGTTCAAATATTTGTGTATTTAAATGTTCAGATGAGCCTTCTGTGTACACCTTCTGTACTTCAGTCTAACTTCGACTGTCTCTCTGAACTGATCGGCCAATCAGAGCGTTCTCATTGATGCCACAGACAGAGGTGTGACTAGAGCCAACGGTGTGAGACACAACGGAAAAACTAGCGCCACGGACGCTCAACATTGGAATCGTACGACCATCGGGTTGGTGTGTCGCGACGTGAAAAATGACAGAAGACGACAGCAGATAAAACAGATGACGTGAGAGAGACAGAGAGTGAAAGGACGGATGGAGAGGAAGAGGAGTGAAAGGGGAGGGAAACTGATCATAGAGAGGTGGTTCCTCCAGGCCAGGACTCCTGCCAGCCAGGACCAGACATGACGTCCGCAGAGGGAGAGGCCGACCGGGGCCGGCCGGCACAGCCAGTGGTGGGGGGTGTCAGGGGCTGGCATCGGGGGGGCAGTTCAGAGGGGAGTCTCCAGCATAGCCAGCCGGCTTTGGCTGCTTTCCACCCTCACTTCCTGGCAGTTGTCTTCTTGTAACGCACCACTGAATCTCAGCTTCACAGAACTTCACTAGGATTATCTGTGGGACCAATTTCAAATTTTGTTGTCTCCTCTGGGACTTTGCAGGAAAGTTCTCATCCCATATGCAGACTAAATATAAATAGACGTTTTTTTTTTCTTTAAAGTCTCTGGGTGAAGTTCATTAGAGTCGATCTAATCAGCAAAAGGTGTGGTCAAAGGGAGTCCACCCTCCTCCACACCCCCCTCTTCGCCCTCTCACCTGACAGCCGCCCCCAGCCCATCGCATGATCAAATTTGGAAGCCCTGCAGCACCCTGCGCTCGCCCCCTCCCTCCCTCCCTCCCCCAATCACCCAGGCAGCCAGAGTCCTGGAAGTGGGGGGAGGAAAGAGATTTGCGTGCGGGCTCTGGTTTTCTAGGTTTTCAGCGGAGGTGGCTGTCTGTCTGGGATTGATTAATCGGGCTGTCTCTCTCTCCCCGAGTCAGCTTTCGATTTGTCATGCCTAGGTCCGGCTGCAGGCTCCCGAGGGCCTGTGTGCTTCTAGTTGCCGGAAGAGAGACTTGGAAACAGACAAACAAAAAAAAAAGTAAATAAATAAACAAACAAAAATGAAAAGAAAACAAATGAACACAGAATTAGGTTAAAAGGTTGACTGCCATCCTGTAAGGGGCTGCTTCGCTGGCCTCGCCCCTTACATCGTCACACTTCATTCAACATTATGTCCTGCACTTTATCCACGAAGCATCAACTGTTGTGTGCAGACGTCTTTTTGACAAATCTACTGTAAATAAACATGCACTGAAGAGCCTGGTCGTTATTAATATTATTCTACATTAAGGATCTATATCAGTGTGTTGCTGCTACGCTGAGGAAATGATCTGCGTTTGCACTTGAGCACACAAAACATACCCAAACCACGCGAGGCCACGTCCGTAGCGATGAGGATGGGAGCTTTGCCGCTGCGGAACTCTGCAACATGACGACACGTTAGAGACGGTAAATCAGTTTTGAAGGAGACAACGTGGAAGAAACAGGTTGGTGAAGGTGTTCAAACGCACCTGTTAACACCCAGTCTCTCTCTGGCTGACTCTTGTCACCATGAATACACATCGCCGGCCACCTAGAGGATAAACCAGCATCCTGTCAGACGTCGTTATGTGCAGATATTTTAAACGCTGGGTTCTCTTCGTGGAGGTTTTCATTGCATCCTGGTGCCACATGTTCTCAAGCACACGGCCGTCCACATGACGCAAAAGAGGACTCTAACATAAAGTTAGCTAAACTAGGGCTGAACAATGAACTGATTATCAGATTGATTTAAAATTTAAAAGTATTTATGCAGCATTATTTTTTTTCTTTTATTAAAACTTAAAGGGGAACTACTGTTTTTTACAACCTGGACCTTATTTCTGGCATCAAATACGTTTATTCACCCATATAACTTTTGTGTCATTTGCACTCCTTCAGGAGATAATTAGATCTGCGTATATTCATATAGTGGGAGTGAATGGGGCACCGAGACACAGCCTCTAAATAACGCATTATCTGCCGCAAAACTCGTTCATTTCACCAATATTTTGTTCTTGTACGCTACTGCTAGTTTTTTGCAACATGGCTGAATATTTTTCCGATTCTCAGGTTGTGGACGAACCACAGCAGTAGCAAATTACAGGTAAAGAAGCCGACCGTTGCGAGTGCGTGCGACGCTCAGAGATGACATCATCCAGGTCAGAAGACATCATATGATGATAACAGGTAACTCCAGAGTCAACAGGGAATAGCACTAGCGTATCATAACAAAATATTGGCAAAATGAACGAGTTTTGCGGCAGATAATGTGTTATTTAGAGGCTGTGTCTCGGTGCCCCATTCACTCCCACTATATGGATATACGCGGATCTAAATATTTCCTGAACGAGTGCAAATGACACCAAAGTTATACGGGTGAGTAAACGATCGTATTTTATGCTAGAAATAAGATCCAGGTTGTAAAAAAACGGTAGTTCCCCTTTAAACTTGACTACAGAATGTGTAACAAATACAATTTGGAAATGATTCACATCTCTGCAACCAAGGCTTGGTTTAAACAACAATATACTTTCCAGTTCAAATTGACCTGAAACACAGGAAACACAATGCGGTCCTGCGAGACGACAAATCTCTCAAGATTAGCCCACGTTGGAGGGAGATCTAGAAACTGAAAACTGAAATATCTCTTATCGGATCACGAATCGGTAGCGATACCCAGCCCTACTACGTACAAATAAATCAAACAAAGGAGAAATACAATAACATACTGCGTCTAAATTGTTCAACTTAGACTAAATTATTTGCAAATCACCGCTGCTGGGACGAGTTTGTTTCTTATCTGAGAATCTTTTACTCACCCATCACGTCTCATCCTGCGCGTGAGGTCGTCACACCGTTTCTTGGTCTCCACAAAAATTATGGTCTTGTTCTCTTTCTCAGCCATAATCTCCTCCATTAGCTGGATCAGCCTGAGGAGGAGGAGGGAAAAAAAATCATCAGCTGTGCATGCAAACACCTCTCTCGAAAGAGTTGAGAAGCAACTGGGAACATTATAAAGTACAAGGCCAAAGAAAAGGTCTGCTCTTACTTGTGGTCCTTTTCACTCTCCATGCAAACATCAACAATCTGAAGGATGTTGTGGTTGGCGCTGAGCTCCAGAGCTCCGACGTTGATTTGGACGTAGTCCTTCAGGAAGTCCTCGGCCAGCTGGCGGACCTCTTTAGGCCAGGTAGCGCTCCACATCAGAGTCTGTCTGTCCGGCTGGAGAAAGAACAAGCACACAATGATGACATTAAACCGAACGTCTCATTCTTTCAAAATGTATTTTATATATAAAACCATCGAGCTTTACCCTGATCTGGTCCACAATTTTGCGAATCTGCGGTTCGAAGCCCATGTCCAGCATTCGGTCGGCTTCATCCAGAACTAGATAAGTACAGCGACGCAGGTTGGTCTTTCCAGCCTCGAGGAAGTCGATCAGACGACCCGGAGTGGCAATGCAGATCTCAACACCTCAACACAGAGGATGAGACAGTATTTATTAGAAAAGAACTTGAAACAAACTCAGGTCAGTTATGAACAACTTTTATCACCCTCTACATCTATCTATCTATCTATCTATCTATCTATCTATTTATCTATCTATCTCAGATGAATCAGGGATTAAAACAGCATGAATCCACTAAGTATAGTACTGTTCACCTCTCTCCAGGTCTCTGATCTGAGGTCCCTTGGGTGCGCCCCCGTAGACACAGGTGCTTTTGATGCGGGATGACTTTCCGTAGTCGTACGCCACCTGCTGCACCTGCTGAGCCAGCTCTCTTGTCGGGGCCAACACCAAACACTGCAGAGCACACAATACATACTTCTGTATCAGACACTTCAACATTAAGATCAGCAGCCTACTCAGTGACTGGTCTTCACATACAATGGGTCCATCTCCGCGCTCCAAGTAGGGCTGGTGATTGATGTGCACGATGGCAGGCAGGAGATACTTGGGAAACAAAAAAGCAAAAAGGGAAACTTCAGTGCATTTCGTCTTATAGTTATATTCATCTTCGTCGGCGCTGGAGGAAGAGGTGTCTCACCGATAAGGTCTTCCCAGAGCCGGTCTGAGCGATGCCCACCATGTCCCTCCCGCTGAGGGCCAGAGGGAAACCTTGCGCCTGAATCGCTGTGGGCTCCTTGAAGTTCTGCTGCATCAGTACGTCCATTACATACTCTATATAAAAGAGAAACGTTATTCAGGTTATTCTGTCACAGCAGATTTGGTTCAGCCGGCGTTGGTGTCACGTTCTTACGGGGAAACTGTGCCTGATGGAAGCTGGTGACGGGCTTTGGGCAGCCTGAACCTCGGACAGTGATCTCTTTCTTCCTGCGGTACTCCTCAACATCATACTGGAAGAAAAATAAAACAACAAACAAATGTGAAGGCCAGCAAAGATGCTACTACAGGGAGAATCAGACAGTGATGCTACATGAAATACCTGGCTCAATCGCTGCACTTCCAGGTGTTCACTGTAAAAGTTCTTCTCAAATTTGGGAAGCTCATCCAGGTCCCATCTTTTCTTCCTCAAACGGTCTCCGGGGTTCCCGAACTTTTTTCCCGGTGGGGGTCCGCCTCTGCTGGATCCGAATCGAGGACTGCTGCAACACGAGACAAACAGTTCCTGGATGTTTGATTTAAATATCAGCGTTTTCTCTCTCTCTCTCTGCAATTCACAATGAGATGCCTCTGGTGTTAGCTCACATGCTAACCAGCTGCTTACCCTCTGTCACGGCCACGGTCTCGGTCCCTGTCTCCGTACGAACCTCTCATTTTGATCAATCTTCTATGGGGGATTAATCAGATATTTAAAATATGCAGTTGTGTGCACTCGTTGTGTAGCTTGTGTGTTTATTGTCAGCGTTTCTGGCCTGGTTTAATAACCACAGGACCTATTTCAGCTAAATGCAAACGCTAACCTCGACCGTTGACTGAATGTAGAAAAAAAAAAACGTTATTTATCTGCAGAAAAGTCAAATATTACAATAAACCATATTTTTGTCGTTTCAAACCTCGCTTAACTTCAGGTCAGTTCACTTTATAGCAAGACGCAGCAGGTAGTAAGGACAGGAATGCTGTGTTGTTGTTGTTATTGTTGTTAGCTTAGCTCAGGCTGAGCCGGCGACCGGAAGCTAATGTGAGTGGCTAGCTGTCTAATGAAAAGGCCCCGCCCCCTTAAATTTTAATTATTTATTCAATTATTATTATTATTTTTTTTTATAATAAATTCATTAGATATTTAAATTAACAGTTCGGCAAATTGACGCTTATTTGTAGTTGTTATCCAGCTTTCCTTACAATTTCTGCCCTTTTTTATTTTTTTAGCTTCGCGCTCCTAGGCGGCGACCGGAAGCTACTGTGAGAGGCCAACTGATAAATAGGCTCCGCCCACCAAAGTACTATTTCCATTTTATGTAGTACTATTATTAATATTATTATTTTAATACAATAAACGTATTACTTTTTCTGCAACAAATACAAATTGTATGACCCCCTTACACATAATTAATAAGATATTTAAGTGTGCAGTTGACCATTAATTGTACGTGTTATCCAGTCTGGCCTTGTTGGTTAGCTTAGCTCTCAGCTAACGACCGGAAGTGGTCAGTGGCTAGCTGCTCGGTAAGCCACTCCCACCAAAGTACAGTTTACGTTTTATTAAACTTTTTTATTTATTTATCACAATTTACCATTTTGAGTGGATATGGATTTACTTTTTAATTTTTTTAATTTAAATTTTCTGTTTGCTACTGAAAGATTTTTTGTGTACTGCTAATTTACCTACATTTTTATATCCTTCATAGACTTGTTTAGTAGCCGTAATAGTTTTCTAAATGTTAAATAAAACTAGAGTCATTGCACATTGCCATATATTTTTGCAATAAAAAGACAAACAGACAGCTGGGATAGGCTCCAGCAGACCCCCGTGACCCTTAACAGGACTAAACGGGTTTAGAAGATGAATGAATGAAAGACAAACATGTCCTTTTCTTCCATTTGTCTTTAATTTCCTTTGCAACACCAACAGAAAAGCAATACAGCATCAAAACATGTGATATTACCAATATACAAATTAAAACGTATACAAAAAGGAATTCAAATAAACAGCGGTACATATGAAATCAAAATATTAAAACACACAAAAATTTTTTTTTCAAACGAATCACTAGACCAAGCAAATCTACAGTCGTCATCATGAACACTGCTTGGTTTTGACTATTTACAGCATTCTTTTCTTTCAGGAATACTACTTCCTGGTTTCATATATTCAGCTTTATGATTAACATCCAGCTTTTACATCTAGTATCAAATAAATCGTTTGATAGTGTTTTCAATCAAGATGCCTGCACTTGATATGCTGTCACCTGGGGGCACAGTAGAAGGTAGTGAATTTCACTTTTTTTTTTTTAGTATCACTAACTTAATGTAGATTAAAGCAACAAATTGCACCAAACTTTATGGATACAAAAGTGATGCGGTCATTATACAGCAGCAGGAGGCAGTTGGGATGGACGCTGCGAATACTTTCAGTATTTTGCTAAATTAATATACGTGTAGGAAGTAAAGTGACGGATATAAACTTTTAATTTGACTACATTCATTCCTCAGAAGGACTAAACTATAATGTCCTATGTGTTTACCTGCAGTGTATAACTGGAGCAAATCTCGATTCAACATAACGAGCAAGAATAAAAGTTTTTAATAGTAGGCAGCACTGGGTCTCATGTTACCTTCAGCCCCGTCAATGAACATTTAGGATCACAACCATAAGCAAATTACATACTGGCCACTTCAAAAACGCATACAAACATCAGCTGATTACGAGCTAACTCATATCTCCTTCTAGGTAAAAAAAAAAAAAAAGATAACGAAGATCAGAGGATGTCTGGGCAGCCTGAAGGTTTGTGCCTTTTTTTTTTTGTTCCCTTCTCTCTCCTGCTTTCAGATGCCCACATACCAGAGTACAATGTTGAACTTGTTGTGTCTGTAATGACCCACATCCTGACAACTCTGCAGCAGTGATGCCGTTGCAGATAGCGCCGGCAGAGGCAGGCCAGATCTGCGCTGCACGTTATCGCCAGTAATTACGGGATTACGGTCCAGAGAACATCACAGCTGTGCCGGCTCTGCGGGGGAAGTGTCGCTTCTTGGGTAATCTGCGTGGGCCCTGTCCTTCCGTCCGTCCGTCCCTCTGCCCACGCTAAAAAATCTCTCCTACAGCTGTTCCCCTTCGCGCTCCACGAACAACAACGGCGCGGGAGTCACGCTACTACACGTCGTTCAGACAACAACAAGGACGAAACACGCAGTATATTTATAACACTTCTAGAATAATAATTCTCCAGCAAAGTAGCTTTAAAATGAAGTCCTACAACATTTAAATAAAATATTCTAATTGAAATCATATATTAAAATGAACCGCAGCACTTCGAAGGCTCTTTAGTTTTGCTATAAATCAACGTTTTAAGACAGTGTCTTGTCGTTAACGGGAGCACAGGGTGCTGCTCCCACTATTTGGCAACGTTAGGGGGAGTTGGGAGGTGAGGAGGAGGAGGAGGAGGAGGAGAGACGATTATAGAAAACTAAAGAATCAAAGAGGGAGGCCGTGTGTCTCAGATGAAGGTGGCACTTGTTTTCTCTCCAGCTTATATTTGACTGTTTTTGTGCAGCATTAAGATGCTCTATGCAGGCACGGTCATTAGCACTGATCCCTACGGACACAGATGTCGTACTACAACTATGACGTCAACTTAAAAGCAAACAGCATGGCCGGCGATCGAATCCAATGTTCCCAACCTCACTCCTCCCTCACTGTATTCATCACTTTATCACTCCTTACCTACTGTAGAAATGAGTTCCCTTTTCATTATAAAACCCTCTTGACTGTTTAGGTTGAAACAAAACATCTTGATTTGTCTCATATACGAAGCTGCTGAACATACGATGTGGGCTACAGGAGTATTGGGAGGGGAGGGGAGGGGGCTCAGAACTCGTCGTCGGAGCTGAGCAGAAGGGTTTTCTCCGTGTCCCCGCGGGTGCTGAGGTTACTGTGGCTGCGGGACAGCGGCGGCCCCCCGCCTCGCTCCAGCGTGGACTGCTGGGTGTACTGCTGATAAGCCGGGGAGAAGTTGTGGATGGCGTCCTGGACCATGTCCCCTGGGTTCATGGTCTCCTTCAGGCTGCTGGAGATGCTCTTCATCGGGGCACAGCGACCTGGAGGAGCGACGGGAGCGTTAATGGAGAGACTCTGAGCAGGACAGACGAGGGGCGGAGTGACGGATGAGTGACCTGACAAATAAATCTCTGAAATGTTGCAAAGAATGTGTGAATTCTGCTGCTAGGCCAAAAATAAACATAAAGAAACAAACAAGACGGTGAAATATCCATTATTCCAAATGTTATGCTATAATATAATGAGTGTTTAATGTGGGGCAGCAAATTAAAACAAATTCTAAGTAGATAACTCAAAGAAGCTGTACTGATTTCATGCCGAACTGAAAACTGAGACACCAACAATGTTAAAGTAACAAAAAAAAGCATTTCAACATAAAGAAATGTGACAGATGCAGACGACACACAGCTAACATCAGACCTACCGTACTGTCCATAGATAGGAAACGAGCCTTTGAGCGCCGCACAGCAAAACAAGAGAAGAGAAAGACAAGAAAGTCAAGATGAAAATGAAGGGGTAGAAAAACAGAGCAGAAGAAAAGACCTTAGAAAAGGACGTTAGACTCAGAGTATGAGGGAGATAATGCCCAAAGAGGTTTCTATTATCTGATAACGGGCTCCTCAAAGGGCATTACTCCAAATATACTCTGGTTTGCTTGACAAAGAAAATCATTAACACCTTTAAATTATGTCCACGCCTTGAGAAATCTAAATCTAAAGTTGGTTTCTGTGATGGAGAAAGAGAGAGCAGCGATCAGAAACCACGAATGTTAATGGAAGTCAGAGTTGTCGCGACGAAAGGAGGAGAAACCTGGTGGTGAAACAAAGTGGGAAAGGGAACCACGTTGAACTGATCTCAACTTTGTGGTGACGACCGACATGAGAAACTGATCCAGTTGATTGAGATATGACGCAAACAAAGAGTTCCCTAAACTTTTACCTGAAGGAAACACAGCCTGAGACTTTGGTTCCTACTGGGGACGTCCCGAACAGTATCAGGGCTGATCCAGGCACTTTTAAAATGATCAGCCAAGCCTGATCTTAAACCAAAACCACGTCTCTATAGCGTCGAAACTTCTTCTTCTGTTTTAATAGCAGTTAGGGTTAGGGTTAGTCAAAGCCGACAAAAATCGAAGAAGAAGAAAAAGAAGAGGAACCACAATCACGTCTGCTGTGTGGAAGAAATTTGCAATTTGTAAATAGTTGAATGTGACTGTTTGGTGGTAGCCTGGTCGTTACCATCCTACGTTTGTGCCCAAAATTTGATTTCGGTCTGGCACGGAGTCTGGCCCAACTGCACTTCCGCGGTTCGCGTGTAACCGCGCCAATCAGCGAACAGTTGAGTGATGACGCGGAACTCGCCTGCCGAGTTGCTTGTAGTCCAGCGAAGCTTGTAGTTCAACAGCATAGCAACAATGGCGACGGAGGAAGAGACGCTAGAAGCCATCCGCGAAGTTGTCTCGACTCTCGAGAGCATCACGGAATTAAAACCAGAACAAGAGGCTTGTCTTGTCAATTTTATAAATGGCAAGGACGTCGTAGCTCTCCTTTCAACCGGCTTTGGGAAAAGTTTGATTTATTTAACTGGAAGCGGAAGTGGTAAGCGTAAGAGCCTGAACTCCGGCGCACAATATACGTCATTACCAAACGTTGCTGATTGGTTAAGGGAACTCCAATGATTTTAAACCTCAAAATAAGCATCCGCCCATTACGGAGACAGATTCCTATTACATTGGGCCAGACTAACGTACCAGACCGAAATCAAATTTTGGGCGGAAGTACGTAGAGGATGGTAACGACCACGCTAGTTTGGTGAGGTGGTAGTAGTTGATCATCATTCAATACTACCAACTAGATTCAACAACTCAAGCAAAGGCTGCAGCCGAACAACAACAATAAAATAAACACTGAACGTTTAATAGAAGAGAAAAGTTTCCTGGAGACGGCGTCAAGGAGAAAAACCTTCCAGAGAGGGTTAGGGAGTTTGTGGCAGCGTTGGATGACCAGAACATTTCTGGAGTAGAAAACACAAGGTACCAGCTACCCTCTCCTCACTACATTAACTTAGACAGAAAGATTTATTGGACTGAATCCAGACTAATATGGGGCAAAAAAACCTGCTACGAAGAGATGGACAATAAGAGAATCATTTCACACGAGGACGTGGTTCACTTTATCTTCTGAATCTTCCAAACACACACTGACACACAGGCCTTACCGTATGAGTCCAGCCGTTTGTCCATGTACACCTTGTACGTGAAGGCGTGGCGCAAGGCGACGGCAGCAAAGAACATCTCAATGCAGATGATGAAGTTCTGGTAGCCCGCGGCGACCGTTCCCTCGCCCACAGTGAAGTCGGCCGAGTTTATCTGAGGAATGGCTCCACACTTCTCCAGGATGGCCAGCAGCATCCCTGAACCACAGAGACGGAAAACAGAAATAACAAACAGAGAGGAGTTAGTCAGTTAATCAGTGCTTGACTTATTATTATATTATTCACGTTGTTGAGGCGTTCTCACCCTGCCAGAAGGACAAAAAGATGACCGACTTGACCATGAAGAACTTGAGCACGGGGTTGTACGGGACGAGCAGTTCACGAGTGGCAAAGTAGAAGAGGAAGAGGGCGTAGAGCGACAGACTGACGGAGATGTTGTAGATGATCATGATGTACAAGTAGCCACTCGCCGCGCTGGAGGGAAAAGAAGCACAGAGAAACAGATTGAAGCTACAGAACGGGAAGAATGATTTCATTTGGGCAAATAATGAAAAACATTTTAGATCTAGAGATACTGCAGCACGGCTTGACTGTGTCAGACGTTTACATACATTAAGGTTGGAGCCACTACTCTGAGAGTCATTAAGGAAGGAGATGTATTCTGTCTCCGAGAGATGTGTGTGTACGGTGTATGTAGACGTCTGACTTCAACGGTCAAATGTAAATCTGATTTCTAAACATCTATGAAGAGATTTGAGGTTTAAATCAGCGTTACTCATCTGAAGAGACATTTGTCCAAAGCACAACCCTAGAAACTAACCCATACTGTAAACTAAGTTACTGTAGAAACATACTTGAAGTCTCCATCTTTGTATTTCCCAAAGGCCTGGAGAATGACAGTGATCATCGCCATCAGCGGTTTCACCACACAGAACTGGAGGGTCGCCTACGGAAGCAAGAGCAAAACACGATTAACTTCTTATTCTACGATTGTCACAGTGTCACACTACAGTGTACGAGCCAAATGAAGAGGGACTGGCACCTGTTTGCAGAACCTCAGGAAACCAATGGAGTAGGTCCTGCCCCACAGACAACAGGTCCCGTACATACAGCTTGACCTAAAGTGAAGTTAAAACCGGTCAAAATAAATGGTAACGTGCTAAATAAGAGGAGACGGCAGCAAGCGAGACTCACTCGATAGGTTTCCCTCTGATTTCAGCCATGATGGCGCTCTCTCCTCCCAGATACTCGTAGCACAGACTCAGGAAGTTGTAGATGACGAAGGCTGCAGACATAAAAAACAGGTGAGTGGTTTTATAGGGTGACTGCTGGTGTCAGATCCTACTAAGCAGCCAACAACGCTTTAATTTGCAACTAGAGTGAGAAAGAAGACTGGCTCAGTTAACTGCAACATCCTTCCAAGAAACTGTAGATCTTGGATGAACCAACCTTGGAGTGGATGCCACGACTTCATTCATACTTAAAACAACCGATTAAGTACGGACATCTGTCCCTGTCCAAGTTCTGTTCCAAGTCAAAGTGCCATCCAACCAAGTACAGTCCAAACCCTGCCCGTTTTATCGAGGACACATCAAGAGGTACCTTGTGTTGACTTGGTACAACCAGGTATCCTAGAATGTATTTTGTGGGCGTCAATAAATATACTTCCTGTATCCTCCAATCCTCCTGTCTGTACTTCAGAATCAAACTTGTCAAGTCTGAAGTTCACGCCCTAGCTCCAGACGACAGTTCATAGCTCTTCCTAGTTTCCTAGCATCCATGCTAATAGTGGCTCTTCCTAGTTTCCTAGCATCCATGCTAATAGTGGCTCTTCCTAGTTTCCTAGCATCCATGCTAATAGTGGCTCTTCCTAGTTTCCTAGCATCCATGCTAATAGTGGCTCTTCCTAGTTTCCTAGCATCCATGCTAATAGTAGCTCTTCCTAGTTTCCTAGCATCCATGCTAATAGTAGCTCTTCCTAGTTTCCTAGCATCCATGCTAATAGTAGCTCTTCCTAGTTCCCTAGCATCCATGCTAATAGTAGCTCTTCCTAGTTTCCTAGCATCCATGCTAATAGTAGCTCTTCCTAGTTTCCTAGCATCCATGCTAACAGTAGCTCGTCCTAGTTTCCTAGCATCCATGCTAACAGTAGCTCTTCCTAGTTTCCTAGCATCCATGCCAATAGTAGCTCTTCCTAGTTTCCTAGCATCCATGCCAATAGTAGCTCTTCCTAGTTTCCTAGCATCCATGCTAACAGTAGCTCTTCCTAGTTTCCTAGCATCCATGCTAACAGTAGCTCTTCCTGGTTTCCTAGCATCCATGCTAATAGTAGCTCTTCCTAGTTTCCTAGCATCCATGCTAATAGTGGCTCTTCCTAGTTTCCTAGCATCCATGCTAATAGTGGCTCTTCCTAGTTTCCTAGCATCCATGCTAATAGTGGCTCTTCCTAGTTTCCTAGCATCCATGCTAATAGTAGCTCTTCCTAGTTTCCTAGCATCCATGCTAATAGTAGCTCTTCCTAGTTTCCTAGCATCCATGCTAATAGTAGTTCTTCCTAGTTTCCTAGCATCCATGCCAATAGTAGCTCTTCCTGGTTTCCTAGCATCCATGCTAACAGTAGCTCTTCCTGGTTTCCTAGCATCCATGCTAACAGTAGCTCTTCCTAGTTTCCTAGCATCCATGCTAACAGTGGCTCTTCCTAGTTTCCTAGCATCCATGCTAACAGTGGCTCTTCCTAGTTTCCTAGCATCCATGCTAACAGTGGCTCTTCCTAGTTTCCTAGCATCCATGCTAACAGTAGCTCTTCCTAGTTTCCTAGCATCCATGCTAACAGTAGCTCTTCCTAGTTTCCTAGCATCCATGCTAACAGTAGCTCTTCCTAGTTTCCTAGCATCCATGCTAACAGTAGCTCTTCCTAGTTTCCTAGCATCCATGCTAATAGTAGCTCTTCCTAGTTTCCTAGCATCCATGCTAATAGAGGCGCTTCCTAGTTTCCTAGCATCCATGCTAACAGTGGCTCTTCCTAGTTTCCTAGCATCCATGCTAACAGTGGCTCTTCCTAGTTTCCTAGCATCCATGCTAACAGTGGCTCTTCCTAGTTTCCTAGCATCCATGCTAATAGTAGCTCTTCCTAGTTTCCTAGCATCCATGCTAATAGTAGCTCTTCCTGTTTCCTCATTAGTCCGACAAAGATGACGTCACAGTCTGCCTTCACTGCTGGTAGTTCTTTCAGGTCGGTTTAGTGCGTCCGTACCATATTATGTGGTGGACAGCTGCATACTCATTTCCTTTTACAATGTATTTGTATCACATTTAGCTTCCATCTACAGGTTAGATATGATATGCAGTTAGATTCTTAACCAAATTATCCTCTCAGGCATGAACACATCTGTTCTTTTCTTTAAAAACCACTCCTGTGTCGACATATAGAAAGGAACATCGTTACATTTACACAGAAAAGCATCATGTCCTACGTGCTGGTCAGAAACCTGCTGGCTATTTTGCTGACAAGCAACAAGAAGCTTAAATAAACCTGACTGGACTCCACACTGTTCACAGTAATTGATGTCCCTGAGTGTTTTTCATTAGCTGCTCCAGGTGCTCGCAGGCTAATTTAAGGGTGACCCACAGATACCAGCGCCTCACCGCCTCCGCCCTCCTGACAGGCTGAAGGTGGCAGAGCTTTAAAGTAAGCCTGTGGTTGCAGCACAGCGGCAAAACTGACCAGTCAGCACAGCGCTGGCTTTGTTGGAGCAGCATGATTAGTGTGTTTGTTCAGTGTAAAATGTACAGGCACTTATTTTAACCTGGAAAAATGTTGGTAGTGTGGAATAAAAAGAACAAAACACCCAAGAATAGTAATGTTTTAGTTACTAATCCAGACCACTAGCTGTGGTGCGGTATTCCAGACATCCTTCTTCCTTGCAACATTTCCCAGTTCCTCATGAGGGACCCTGAGGCACTCCCCGGCTCAGGTAAATCCACCTGAGGGGTCCCCCAAACCGCCTCCACTGGCCTCTGTCAATGTGAAGATCCTTAAAATATTTCTATTATCAACAAATCTGACAGTTTTGATGCTGAGCCCGTGGATGGATAACTTCAGATGCCTTCTAAAGGACTTCCTCATTTTCACACAGTTGCTAGGAAACAGGTTACCCCTCCCCTGCAACCCCGACAGGCCACGGAGACGTGAGAACAAAGATGACCACCTTCGTAAAAGAAGACACTGTAAAGGCCATCTGCCACTGGGGTATTGCAACACATAAATACTAGCCGGCAGTCAAACCACTCACTCTCGTCACTGTGGTGAACGTCGGCCTCCGGGCCTGTTCCCCTCCCCCTGCGCTCCTCCGTCCACTCACCTTCGTAGCAGTCTCGTACGGTGTCGAAGTACACGTAATACTCCTCGTTGGTGAAGAAGAGGAGGCTGAGCCAGGAGTCGAAGGCATAGATGGGGACGATGAAGAGGACCCTCACGATGTGCCTCTGCTCGTTTGGGGAGCTGTAGTAACGCAGGTGCATGTAGATCTGAAATGAAGAAAGACAAGCGGAAAAAGTTTTGCGAAGTTCTACAATTCTTTCCATGGAAGATATTATCTGATCGGTAATGTTGCCGCCTTCATGTGGAACTCGTGAGCTTATGGTTAGGACATGGGAAGTCTCGGACGCTGTAGGCAAGTCATTTTATCACGCTAACAACCAGGTAAACGTTCTCCTTACACCTATTAAACATTATGAAGAAAACTCAGGTCATACGTCCTGAACTCTAATCACAAGAGGGCCCCACATGAAGGGCATGAACGTCATGTACACGACTTCCCATGTGTTAACCACAAGCTCTCAGGTTCCATTTGAAAATTTAAAGGTGCAGTAGGTAAGTCTTATAAAACTAACTTTCTGTCATATTTGCTGAAACTGACCCTATGTTCAAGTATAATTGCATGAAGCAGGTCATTTAAAAAAAATATTCAGCTCCCCTGGCCCCGCCTAGAGCCTGTAGCGCGATTTGCAAGACATCCACCGCTCCACATCCAGATGCACCAATCACGTCCAGGGGTGTATCTAACAGAGTGTCAATCACTGCTCATGGACACGCATTTCATAGCGCCCTCCCCTCCCTCCACCACCTCGCACCACTTGTCCGCGGGCGTGTAGAAGGAGCCGGGACGTAATCCTCCTCCGAGGCCTGTGCCTCAGCTTCACTCTCAAACGTCTAACCACATCAACAGGTAGCGGTCATATATCTACCACAGAGCAAACTGATAAATCTAAACTGTGGAATAAAACGCCACAATGAATGCTTCTAACTGTTATTGATAGCAAACATCACCGATGTAGGCTACTTTCAGAAACATCCTAACCTTGGTTTTGTCCTAAAGTTTACTATTGCTAAATATTTTGACCTAAAATTATTTAGCAATAACGAAGGGTATTATAAAAACTATTTTGTTGTTGTTACGTCGGTGTGTTCCATGCTAGTTTGTTTACTCGCTCTCTCTCGGTTCTCTGCTCGTGCACAGTATTCCAGGGCCGATATGCACGCGCTCTATCGTGCACAGCTCTCCCTTGTGGGGGGAGGGGCTTGGGAGACCTTTTTGGGCTTTAGCGGAAAGTGGGGAGGGACTGAGAAGTTGTCGATGTTCAAATTTTCTGGCTAAGTCCTGGATCTTCGCAATCCTGCCTACTGCACCTTTAAGAGTAAACAGCACAAGAAGATTTTCTTCCGTTTGCCTCGCGAAAACAGTAAAATATGCCTCCAATATGTTTTCTTGACGGTATCACGATGAATCACTTTGACTGTGGCTTTGCTGTTGAGCCTTTCACGCTGGACACACTGCATTATCTGAATAGGATTAAAAAATCTTAAGGAAAGTACATGAAAATATTGACATACAGGCAAAAGTGCTTAAACACATGCACTCGAGAGCATTTATACTTACAAGAATACAAGAAACATACTGTACGTACTCCCATGCCAGTTCATCAGGTTCACAAGTGAAAACAAATGCTTTATAATATATCAGTCCTGCATTTAATCCCTGCTCAAGACTGTTGTAATGTTTGGTTCATGATGAATTTATGGAGCTGGAAACTTTACCGAAGCTTCTGTTATTGAACCTGGTTCGCTGCGTAAACTTAGCCTAGAATCTAGACGCGCCCCTAGCGGCAGTCTAGTTACTCTCCGTTGACTTGAGATTTAGAAAAATCCAAGACGGACCGGGCCAAATCACGAGTCGGTGGGCGGGCTTAACATGATGACGACTGACCTGCGACCATAAGTTCCGTGAGTTCCCCATCCTGCTAGAACTACCAGAGCGATGGCTGCCGCTAGCGAACAACTTTCTTTCCAATCGGCTTTGGCCGCCACTCTGAAAGACTTGAAGTTAAGCTTTTCTCTGAGAAAAGAACAAGAAACTGCACTGAGGTCGTTCTTACAAATAGAAGGATGTATTTGGAGTTTTGCCAACCGGATACGGCAAAAGTTTGATCCACAGCTTAAAAATGATTAATGCAGGAGAAACTCAACCTGTAGGCGAAAAAAACAGGATGCAACAAGAACTATTTAATATCTATTAGGATAAGTTTTTTCCACAACACGTGCAAGGAACTCTCTTTTCCGTCGCTCTGACTACGTCACCTTCTTCGTTGCTCTGATTGGTTGTAGCGCTATCCTGTTGCGTGGAGAGGGAGTTTGAAAGACAACCGTTTATCCCACCGCCTCCGGTTGAGCCCTGTCTACGGAGAGGGCCCAGACCCTACATTTAACGTGGGTCAGGCTCGTCAGGCTAGCGTAAACTGTGATTGTCAAAACAATATAAACATCCATCGGTTCAACACGACACAACTCAATAGTACTAGAAACCACAGCCTCCACAGTGAAAACACAGCTCTGTCTGCTAACAAATGCTGAACGCTATAAGCTTCACGAAGGGAAGATTTAGTGCAGGACTGTTATACTAGAATGCATTTGTTTTCACTGGTGTACCTAATAAACATATTTTTCTCATTAAAAACAGGTAAATGGATTATGCCTCAGCTACACGCTGGTTAGACTGGTTTGCTCAAACTAACCACAACCTCATGAAACCTGTACTTGTGCAGTGAGTTTGTCGGAAACCGGAGTAGAACCTGAGTCTGTGTGAGGGGTGTGTGTTGTTGAGGGGTGTGTGTGTTGTGAGCGGACATGCGGTTGTTTTAGGAAACTGATACTGGGCTTTTATCACTCCTATTCAGAGCCGGCAGACGGCAGGAAAAAAAACAAGTTGGGCCTTTGTCACCGGCACCTCTGTCTGCTCCACCCGGCTCCTTTCCACTTACACAACACCTCCCCCCCCCCCCCCCCTCTCCCCCCACACCACCACCACCTATCACCTTTCCTGGCCTGTAAACAGACACACACCACTGGCAGAGTTACAAACAATGGGTGACAACACGCAGGCATTGTTGCTAGGTGACCCTCTGATGACGGCGCAGTCGAGCCAGGAGCACCTGTTGCCAGAGTGACGGAGAGCTATTCATTAACCCTGGATGTGAAGAACATCGGCAAACAATGGAAGACAAATCATTCATCTGGGCCTCCAGGTACAATAGACCCCCCCCCCCCCGTTACATAAAAGGGATGCTGAGTAAATACTTTACTGTAACAGGAGAGCTGATAACAAACAGCACCACCGGTAGATGTTAAAGACTGATGTTACTATTATACAAGTTAAAGTCCAGCTATACGTCTACATTAAGTTGTTTGATGCTGGTAATCAACGTTGTGTAACTCCTTTACCAAACGCCTTCCTCCAGGTTTCCTGTCACCTCTTAGTAAAGTAAAAACAGTGTCATATTTTTAGTAAGATTTATTTTTTTCTGCAGCGTAGCTCTTTGCAAAATCTACATACAATAAATAAGCATGTAGGGCTTCAGTGAAACTACACTCAGGCTGGGTTTATGCTCTTAATGGTGCAGCGAAGACTCCAGCAAACAATCTTTTAAACCCACCATGGATGCACTAAGATAAGATAAGATAAGATAAGATAAGATAATACTTTATTGTCTGTTACACAAGGTTACAGAAAATTGTCTTTGACAAGGCTCCAGTCACAAGAAAAACATTCACACAGACATATACAAACAGGACATGGGGTGTTGAGGTATCAGCTGACTGTGGTGTTCATTTTGTGCTGTTCAGTATGGCTATTGCAGAGGGGATGAAGGATTTCTTGTAGATGTTTTTACGGGCCAGTGGTACATTAAAACGCCTGCCTGATGGTAGTAGCTGGAAGGAGTGATGTAGGGGGTGGGAGTGGTCCTCTGTGATCAGGTTGGCTTTCCTGACCACAGAGCGGCTGTACAGCTCAGATACGGGGAGATGGGGGGAGCCAGTTATTTTGGCAGCATGATTCACTATGCGTGACAGTCTTGTTTTGTGTTTGATGGTGAGTTGGTTGTACCAGGAAGAGATATTGAAAGTGAGAACTGATTCGATGAGGGAGCGGTAAACCAAGTTTAACACCTCCTTGCTGACCTGAAAAGTTCTGAGTTTCCTGAGCATTTAGGGCAGTGATCCCCAACCCCCCGGGCCCCCGGACCGGTAACCGGTCCATGGGGTCATTTGGTACCGGGCCACGCAGAAAGAATAAATAACTAATAAATAACGGAGATAAGATGGTTATCCCGAGGGAGATCGCTGGCCAGAGTGTTTGAATTACGAGAGCCGCTGCAGAGATTTCTCTCGGGGGAAAAAAGTCACCGCTGGCAGCGCACTTCAGTGACGAGGAACGGATCTTAAAACTGGCGACATATTCAACCTGCTCAGTGAACTGAACTTGTCACTTCAGGGGTGAAAATGACAACTGTCTTCAAGTCCGCAGATAAAGACTTTTACCGCCTATATTTATACATTTTTTTTTATACCTGCTATTTTGTATAATACTTGGAAAGCTAATTTTTTTATTTATTTTTTTGTTTCTTTACTTACGGCTTGAATCGGGACCAGAGTAACCAATTTCGTTCCTTCCCATGTACCAACATGTGTCGTAATGACAATAAAGAATCCTTGAATCCTTAAAGTAGCTGCGTTTAAAGACAAACTGGATTTGTGGGGACGGCGCGTGGACAGAGGTGGATTTGCCACCTTACCATTAACGTTTCCATAGCGACCAGAGAGCATTGAGGCAGAGAGGATGTTGGTGTGACATTATGAGGACGCTGCTAATAAAGTTGCACATGAATACACAGTGGATTTACGTTCATTATTATTATTATTATTATTTTATAGAGAAAATACGACAGTTTTTATGCCGTTCTTATCATTTTATTTTGTTTTTATCTGCTACACCTTTAGACATTAAACCGGTCCGTGACATTAAACCGGTCCGTGGCGCAAAAAAAAAAAAAGGTTGGGGGCCACTGATTTAGGGTACTGCAGGACATAGACGTCGTAACCTACGCATTGTGGAGAAGGAGAAGCAGCCGGAAAGTGGAAACACACTACTAGCCTGGTCGTTACCATCCTACGTTTCCGCCCAAAATTTGATTTCGGTCTCGCACGTTAGTCTGGCCCAATGTAATAGGAATCTGTCTCCGTAATGGGCGGATGCTTATTTTGAGGTTTAAAATCATTGGAGTTCCCTTAACCAATCAGCAACGTTTGGTAATGACGTATATTGTGCGCCGGAGTTCAGGCTCTTACGCTTACCACTTCCGCTTCCAGTTAAATAAATCAAACTTTTCCCAAAGCCAGTTGGAAGGAGAGCTACGACGTCCTTGCCATTTATAAAATTGACAAGACAAGCCTCTTGTTCTGGTTTTAATTCCGTGATGCTCTCGAGAGTTGAGACAACTTCGCGGATGGCTTCTAGCGTCTCTTCCTCCGTCGCCATTGTTGCTATGCTGTTGAACTACAAGCTTCGCTGGACTACAAGCAACTCGGCAGGCGAGTGCCGCGTCATCACTCAACTGTTCGCTGATTGGCGCGGTTACACGCGAACCGCGGAAGTGCAATTGGGCCAGACTACGTGCGAGACCGAAATCAAATTTTGGGCGGAAACGTAGGATGGTAACGACCAGGCTATCACGCTACTACCAAGCAGACCAATCACAGCCACTGCGATCTGCGTCGCCGTGATGCCTAGGTACATTTCTGGGAAGGTGCACATCGGGTCTGCACCGTCGCTGCAGCTACAGAAGCCTAAACCAGCTATCACACTAACTAGACCTAACAGATTTACCTTCTCACTGGTAATAGAAGAGCACATGCATCTGTTGTTGGATCAAAATATCTGCATAGGATGTGGAAAGTGACGCTGGAGACGTCAGGTCCTCCTTACCTGGTGGCACGTGATCAGAAGAGCCGTCCAGACGAAAAACCCTGAAATAGTTTGGGCGGTGGAGGTCATGAGGAAAATCGGCTCCTCCGGCGTGACCAGCGGGGCTCCTGGCACCCACGAGGAGTTGGGTCCCTGAGGGGCCACGGTGGCCAGGGACCCCGGCGGGGGGAGGCCATCAGGGGAGTCGTTCCCCAACGTCTCTGACAGGCGCTTGTCTCGCCACCAAAGCTGACTCATCTGTGTGGAGGAGACATTTTATATCAACACTTGGCCGCAGGGACGTGACAATCCGAGAAATGAAGCATGAATAAAACACGACAATGTGTCTGAGGCGGTCCTGAGACCTAAATCTGAAGCCAACATCCGCCGGTGCTGGAATCGGAAAACAGAAACGGTTACGGAGCAAAGTAGGCCAGTGCACACATCTAGAGAGCACGAGAGGTTGTGTGGATTGACAGATGGAGCGAGATCAAAATAGAGGGAGTGGAAAGAGGAGGCATAAGGTAGGTGGGTGAGGAGAGGGTGGCAAAGAGAGACGTGGGGTGGAGAGAGGGGGGAGAGGGGGAGAGGGGGCTGAAAATCCCTAAAACACAGCGTGTGACAGCGATGAGCTGAGATCCGCTGACCCACTTTCTCCACTTCCTGTTCACTGTGATCTCGAGTTAGTGCAGCCAGAAATGACTGCAACACACAAACACTCATCTATAAACAGGATTATTCACATGAAACACATATTTTCACAAAACGGATGCGGGAAAAAAAATGTAGTTTCTAAAAATAATACAGCCTTTTAACAGGACACGACGACGGGGCCAAACCGGAGCTCACGACATCACAAGCCTCCAGAAAGGTGACTCCGCCGCCGCCGCTACCACCCCTCATTGTCGAATCAAATCACATCTCTGTCATCCGTCCAGCTACGTCAGCGTCTCGGCGCGGCTTCCAGGAAGGCAATAATCTAATCGTTCGCGGCGAAAACTAATTTCACAATGACTTTCAAACCCCCTGTGCTCCGGGCTAAATATAGGTGTGGCTGTGGGATGACTCAAAGCCTCGGTCGGCGTCGCAGTAAGCGGCGAACGCATCGGCACATCAGACAACACGCTCAAGAAACTACAAGACACTAGAGAACAGAAAATTATTAGTTGCATTTATATGAAAACTGATTATTTACTCTTTTTTTCTCCCAAACTAGCCTGGACTCCTCTAGACCTCTGAAGGTGTGTGCTGTGGGATCTGAAACCAAGATGTTAGCTCCATGGATTTGTCCAGAACATCCCACAGATGCTGAATAGGACTGAGATCTGGAGAATTTAGGGGCCAAGGACTCGTTGCTGTTCATTCATTCATTCATCTTCTAAACCCGTTTAGTCCTGTTAAGGGTCACGGGGGTCTGCTGGAGCCTATCCCAGCTGTCACCGGGCGAGAGGCAGGGGTACACCCTGGACAGGTCACCAGTCCATCGCAGGGCTAACACACAAAGACAGACAACCATTCACACTCACACCTACGGCCAATTTAGAATCACCAATGAACCTAATCAGCATGTCTTTGGACGGTGGGAGGAAGCTGGAGAACCTGGAGAGAACCCACGCAGACACAGGGAGAACATGCAAACTCCACACAGAAAGGCCAGCTGGCCCACGGATTCGAACCGGTGACCTTCTTGCTGTGCGGCATCAGTGCTAACCACCTCGCCACTGTGCCGCCCCACTCGTTGTTGTTGTTCCTCCATTTTTGCTTTGCGGCAGGGAGCATTATTCGGCTCAAAGAGTACGCCGTTCCCATAAAAGGGTCTCCAAAAGTGTGCAGGTATGTTGTACATGTGGAAGTAACATCCACATGAATGGAAGGATCCAGGGTCTCATTATTGCCCAAAGCATCAAACAGCCTCAGCCGGCGAGCATGTCTTCTTCCAATATGCTTTCCGACGCACCAGACCATCAGTTCACTTGTGTCTATTCTAGGAGCTTTCAGCTGTAGAGAGCAGTCAGCATGGACGCCCTGACTGGTCTCCGGCTACACAGCCTTGTACATAACTAGGTACGTCCCGATCAGCATCAGGAGATCGGTATCTGGGCCCGATCGAGGCATTTTCAAAAGGATCGGATTTTACAGGTCTGCTGTAAACTAAAACCTGGTCCCTGTATCGTCAAAACGCTTCCTCTTCTGTTGTAGTTCGCTGAAGTGGCAAAAACCAAAGAAGGAGAAAAAAAGACTACTACTTCTTCTTCTTCTTCTTTCGTTTTAGTGGCTAGCCACCGGAAAAAATCAAACCAAAGAACCTAAATCATGTGACTGAACATGTGACCCATGTGGAAAAAACTTTACTTTGGAAAATGAAGTGAACTGTGCAATGTGGATGTTTGGTGAGGAGGTAAGTAGGAGATCGTCGTTCAGTACTACCAACTTGAGTCCACTCAGGTAAAGGCTGCAGACAAACAACAATAAACACTGAACGTTTAAAAGAAGAGTAAAGCGTCCTGGAGGAGAAAAATATTCCCAGAGAGGGTTGAGGTACGAGCTACCCTCTAAACACTACAATAACTTGGACAGAAAGATTTATTGGACAGAATCTAGTCGACTCTAGGAGAAGACAAGGAACATATATGAAAAGCCTTTATAAAAACACATGTTCTGACCCAGTCGTCTAGCGTTCGTCACGGTTTGTCCCTTGTCAGAGTCTCTCAAATCCTTCCTCTTGTCCATTTGTCCTGCTTCTTCTAACACCAACTTAGACGACAGAGTGTTTACTTGTTCCCTAATGTACCTCGCCTGCTGACAGGTGCCCAGACAGTCACTTCACCTATCCTATACTTTTATAGCTTGTCGGTGTATTTGCAACAGTGAATGCATTAAAAATAAATAAGCTCCAGGGTGAGGTCCCTGCAATAACAGGTTCTGGTTCCCAGGAGGCCTCAGACAACAGAGAGACAGAGAGAGACAGAGACACAGAGACAGAGAGACAGAGGCAGCTCATCCATCCTGCTGACTGCACCCGGGGGTACATTTCAAAACATGCATTGTACTTTGACCTCGATCGCACCATCCGTCTTTGTGATAGGCCCCGGTAGTTGTTCTCGGCTAGGAGAGCTAAACACATCACAAACACGGCGGAGGCACAACAAGGCGACTCAGCGGTGAACATACAGGGTTTTAACAGAGGACAATATATGATATATATATAGAGAGAGAAAGGGTGCGATTAAATGGACATAGCTTTAATGTTGAAGCTTAAGAGAAAAAACATAACAAGAAATATAAATCTCGGTGCTAATCACTCCATCCTGCTGCTTCCCTTACCTCCGCTGCAGTTGTTTGATCTGCGCTGATTTCAATCCAGGCATCAATTTAGCTCCTCATCATCTCTCGCAGCCGATAGCTTCTTTTTCCCCCCTTTTTCTTTTTCTACAAGTTATTCTGCGAACATTCAGACGACAGCCGCCCATGTATCTGCTCGAAGCATTATTGTTGGAAGCCCGGAAACTCCTCTCCGGAAAAATAAATAAAAAAGCCGTCCGGGGGGGGGCTGAACCCTGAACCGACCGCTGCCGTCGCCGTTAGCCTTCCTTGCTAGCTAGCTAGCTAGCTTACCGCTAACTTGGCCGTTTATTTATTTTTTTCCTCCGCGTCAAGTCAAAACAAATAAAAGTATCGAGCGTTTAAGACGCGACGCACTCGATTTAAACTTTAAAAACGCGCGTTAAAAGAAAATAACCGGTGTTTTCCTGACGTTTTTAAAAAGCCGTTGACGGACCGTTATTTCTCCCTCATCACTTCTCTGTAGCAGCAGCAGCAGCAGCAGCAGCAGCGTCGGCGCATGCGCAGTCAAGTTTGAGTAATAACTTCACAATCCAGATGTTTATTCTTCTTTTATATATGTATATATTAACAAAAAACACCTTAAAAATGGAGTCAACAAAGAAGAAATTTAGCCAAAGTTGTCAGCAACGTTATTAAGTTTTATTACTTCATAAAATATACACAAATACTGTAAATAAAGTGTGTTAAAAGAACTGTACATGATATCAGTACACAATACATAAAGTGAAATCCCACGCTCGCCCACCCAAAAAAAATTAAAAATTAAATCGCCTCCTTCCTCTTCTACAACACATAGTTCCAGTGCCACTGGGTCAACGGCCTGTACAAAGGTAATTACACACACACACACACACACACAGCACACTGCTATTTACACATCCCTGCAATTGCATCCGTCTTCTGAATGACATCTTCGAGGTTGCTGGAGATTTAAAAATAAAAAAAAGACAACCCAAAACCAAAAAAAGGTGACATCAAACTATTGGCGTGTTAAGTTTTTGCAGAAGGGAAAGCCCTAAAAGTGTTTGAGGTGGAATAGAAGAAGAAGAAAGAGGAAAAAAAAAAAGGGAAGTCTAATAAGTTACAATGCTGGAAAACTGAGAATAAAAGGACAGGGAAATAAAAAATAGCTTAAACATAAATAGACACTAAAAAAAAAAAAAAAAAACTGCATTCAAACAAAGAACGTGAGTTCCTTAGAAGGGATTCAGTTTCACTCTCACTCATACACAACATTTTAGATGACCCAGCTGGCACAGCAACAACAGCCCCACCCACAACTGTACTTTAAATACCCCCAAAATAATTCTGCCCCTAGTTTCGCCCGTTAGTATGCCTTTTTCTACTTTACACCTTAAAACAAACAAAAAAAAACAACCACATTTGGCTTTACGTTGAAATTAAAAAACAAAAACATATTTACAGTGGAGTAAACAAAACAAATATAATTAGATGCCCCCTCCCACCCTTCCCTCCCCTCCCACCCAAACACAGCCTGGCCCCATTTACCTCCGATAACAAAAGAATTAAAAAAGGTAACATTAAGAACTATCGTAAAAATTGCAGCCGCTGTTTGTTAGCCAAAATCGGCAGCTGTGGTCTCTGGTCGAATTTCCTGAGGAGCTTCCCTCAAGACGCAGGAGTGTTGTCTTTGTGATAGCACACTTTACCCACTAACATTAAAACAAAAAACAAACAGGCAAAGTAAGGGGCGGTGAAGACTCTGATGGCTAAGTTTTGAGGAAATCATCACAAAAGGGATGATCGCTACTTCACCAGAAACTCTACAACAGCTAAAACATCACTTGCTTATCCTTTTTTAAAAGTCCCTCCTGTGTGTCCACTGTCCGCTCACCTACATGTCCTCACGTCTTTTAGCCGTCTTTCAAAACAAAAAAGAAGGAATTTAAGATGACATTTTTATTTATTTTTTTTAATTAAGCCTTTATCAGTCATTCCCTTCCCTGATGCCTTTTTACCCCTTAGATGCCAACAGTTCTTCACATTTTGTCAGAGCGTTGAGGGACTATTTTGAGGAAGAGGAGGCCCGGGTGCACTGCGCTGTCGTTTTTTCTTCTGTGCTGTGGTGATGGCGTTGGTGGCGACCCAAAGTTTAGGAAAGAGGATTCATGAAAGAAAGCCTGCTGGACGCCTTCATGTGTTTTTTTCCGGATCCTTCACAGATTTACCGTCCTTTTCCGACGTGTCCATTAGCGATCATCTTTTCATAAAAACAAGGTGAAAGTAAAAGGAAAAGAAACCGTAGCCATGAACAGACCTCGCAGCCCTGCAACAACAAAACGGATGTTCATTAGCGAAGGCATGTGGCGGTGATTTAAAGTAACTCAATTAAAATAAAGTGTAACTAGACCTCACCTGTCAGTTTCACATGCATGCAGTGCCAAAGACTTCTACTTCCCCAGGTGCTCAAACGGCACGCTGACCTGCAGGGAACACAGAATAAAGCAATGGAGTATTTTACTTAGTTAACTGTCAACTAAATATGTGACCAGGTGATGAGGTTGTATTTTAGAAACCACTCTCTCTCTCTCTCTGACCACAGCTGACCTCATTCTTTTGTTATTGTGAACACACAATGAGCCCATGGTCACATTAAAGACCAAACCTCAGGAGGGGTGCTCTTGCGTCAGTGGAGTTTAACTTTATTTGTTCAGGAAGGAAAAACAAAAGCACGACCACTGATCTAAATGATCACCAGAAAAAGCACCCTAAGTGATCTCTGTTCATTAGTAATGAGAGTTTTGTTTTAAATATTTTGTCCTTGTAGCTGTTAACTAAAAAAAATGAACAAATAAAAGTATTTAATACGAGTACACAGGATGTGATTCTATCATTCAATAACATATCAGCATGTGGCTAATTACTGATGTGACCATGCTGATGTATAAGGAGTCATGTGGAGTTAAGTTACTATTTACTCAATCACCAGTGTCTTTACCTTTATTACCAGAGATCACGGTGCGTATGGAAGCTTCTAAGGTTCGAGTTATAATCTGAGTTTTGTACAGGTCTAGGGTCAGGTCAGGGCAGAGAGGAATAAATAACTCAGCGTGTGTCCACATACAAAGAACAGCGCTGTCCGTGGTTCTGAAACAGCGGTAGGTAGCTTTGCTGGAGACGCATTTCAACGCCAGGTGTGAACACAGGTACTAAAACCCAATCGAAGGGCCCAAGACAGATGCTGATGCAAAGTCTGAACAAGGCCTCACCTGATGTTCACCCCACATGGAGCAAACAAGCTCAGAAAGAGTGACTGTTTTCTCACCTGTGATGTAGAAATTCTCGACTGGTCGTGGCGGGCTGTGAGGTCAGAGGACGATACGTTGGCGGGAGCCCCGCGGTGGAGGCGCATGCTCACCTTCCTCTCCCGCTCCGCACGAGAAATTGCACGTGGCGACGTGTTACCTGGAACGACAAAACAACAAAACAAGACCACGTTTGATTCAAATAGTCAAGAAAAAAAACATTCCAGTGTGAGCCAAGTATTATTGGGGACACTGAAAACTCACCAGACTGCTGTACCCGTGAGGCAGGGTTAGAGATGGCTTGCTCTGGCCCGTTCCTGACTCTGTTGGGAGCTCCAGGATTGGGACCTGGAGGGAGGCCCCGAGACGCAGACCCCCTGGGGGCTCCTCCGATCCGCTCATCCCTGTCATCTCCTGCCCTCCTCTCCCGATCCCCGTCCTCAGCCGTCCGACTGGCACCCTGACACACGAGATAATATAATGTAAGCTTTGGAGCACTGTGGTGGAGGTGGTGGTCGACCGAGCAAAACATGGATGCTTCTGTTAGAAGGTCACGATGTAAACTCACAAATTTGAGCATGTTCCAGTCAAAGACGTAATCGTAAGAGAAGCCCTGTCGGTGGAACAGATTCCTGAAGAGCTGTCGTAGGTAGGAGTAGTCGGGTTTGTCATCAAAGCGAAGTGAACGGCAAAAGTTCAGGTACGTGGAGAACTCAGCTGTAGAAGAATAAAGAAAAGTATTAAGCAGCGACTCTGAAAACCGTTGGGTAACTTTCCATCCTTAAATTTATAAGGGTCACTTACATGGGTAGCCTTTGCAAAGAACTTCAATGGGCGTGGACATTTTCTTCTCGCTGATTCGTTCGTATTTCTGTCTCTTGGTCGCGGCCTTGAGGCCCTGCCACGGGAGGGAGCCCAGGTTGAAGTACATGAGGACGTAGCCGAGGGACTCCAGGTCATCACGTCTGGACTGCTCTGTGGACACGAAACATGACCGCACACACACACACACACACACACACACACGTCAGTGAGAAAACGGAGATCAGCCGAGAAAAAGGCCAGACTTCTTTAACAGCCTGTGATGAGTGATGGTTTACAGTTCTCTTTAACCGTCACAAACAGCTCCAGGAAGGACGATAAAAGTCACCTCAAGTGGTCAAAAAAAGCTGGAAAAGTGATGATAGGATGGAGTTTATATGTGCGGCTCATCCTTTTGCGTTTCTGAAGAATTAAAGCTACTGCATCATCGAATTCTACCGCAAGTCAACACGATTTCTCTCACAAGATAAAGACAAAACTAAAATAACAAACTAAAGGTTCTTCTGCTTGAGAGAATATAAAAATTACTTCAGGGTTAGGATTCACGAACAACAAAATACTTACAAACTGATCTGACAACAGCAAGTAATCAAAATGCGTCGTTATTGCAGCTAGTAGCTCTTATTTGCATGGGACTAGTTTTGTATAGAGGCCTCTAGTAATTTGTAATGATTCAGGAGGCCGTCTGATCGTGATCCATGCAAATCAGTCAAGTCAGTAGTTTTGTTAAAAAGAATTAGACCTCAAATTACCAACAAGAATATTTCAACAGAGAAAAGTAATCCAGTAAATCAACATGTTGGGGAGTTTGTTTGTTCCTGCCTCTAAACCATGGCGGCAGATGCAAAAGGAGATGGTGGACACGCGTGATGGATTTAATCACACCATACTGTAAGGCAGTTTGTAAATTTGTGTGTTTTGTTTCGTTTTTCTGCGTCTTTTCACTCGTTATGAATCAAAGTTTGGTCAGACGTTTGGTGCAAAGTCAAGATGTCCCTGCGTAGCACAGAAAACTCTGATCCGTATATCAGGTCGGTCGTAAACCGTCCAGGATCAACACGGTCTTATCACGTAACGTTGTTTTATTTACACACACACACACAAAGTGACAGAGCCTCAACATCATATCTGAGGAAATGTTAGCAGATTCCACTAAAACACAGAGGTGGGCGGTAAATAAATCACATAACCTGCCCAGGTTATACTAGTCTTGTGTGAATAGTGCTTTAGAGAGACAGAGCACGCAATGACGGTGACAACCAGCAGGCGCCTTTTCATCCTTGACCACATTTCCTCATAATCCATCTTCCCTCACATCCTGTGTATAATCTGATACGGTGGTCGTAAACAACGACACAAGCAGTAGGCACGAACAAACCCTTGTAGGGGCATGGGGAAGAGGAGCAACAGTTTGGGGAAAATGTGGCGAACACGACGGAGCTCTTCACCTCAGGGCAAAGAAAGAGGGTCATGTAGAGCTCAGATGAACTGGTTTTTATGTGGTGGAGTCTCACATTGAGAAAACAACACCATCCTGATGAGCAGAACAGTAACAGAACTACACTAGAACATATGAACACTAAACCAGCAGAATAATTAGGTTTCTGGTTACCACTGTACACTCAGTCCCACTGGCTGGTTACCTGGAGAAACTACTGAAAGACTTCCATTCTTGTGTGAGTAAATGAGGTTTTGTATCAGCAGTAAGTGCAGCTCACCAATTCCAAGGTGTGTGTTGATGGAGGCGTAGCGCGCCGTGCCCGTCAGGTTCTTGTTCTCCCTGTACGGGATGTGCTGGTGCGTGCGGGCATCGCGGTACTTTTTGGCCAGGCCAAAGTCGATGATGTACACCAGGTTGCCCTTCTTGCCGAGGCCCATCAGGAAGTTGTCGGGCTTCACGTCTCGATGGATGAAGTTCTTGGAGTGGATGTACTCGATGCGACTGATCTGGGGGAGGGACAGGCGAAGAGTTCATAAATCAGCTGCTGAATCTACTCATTGATCTTGTGTTTAAATGTGCACACAATCCCAGATGCTCTATAATAACACAGCAACATCCTAAATACTTTTATTCCACAGGTGGTGATGTGAATACATGAGCACGTGATCCTTATATCTAGCAGGAACTTTCTCTAGGTCCTAGGAACCTTTGGAGGTATTCAGTCACACTGGAGCAACCAGGCTCTAAATTAAGTTCAGATGAATTATTTTAATTTTTAAATGTGAAGGGGTGAGGTTTGCAGCCATTAACATTTCTAATTGCTCAAGCCGTAGCTCAGACAAGCTTGTAAAATCATTTTAGTTGGTTTAAATCTAGTCTGTTGCATTTTTAATACATTTTGTTACTCCTACAACTCCATTTGCATTAAAATAAATCATGTAGCACGGGATAAATAAAGCATCTATCTATCCATCACCAACTACTGGACGGACTACTTGTCTTCATGTATCAGTAGACTTAATTATCCTAATCGATGAGGCTGTTTAGACTTTGATGGAGTTGAAACGCAGACAATCAACCGTGTGAAGGAAGCGCTCAGAAAAAGTTCCTAAAAAGGTCCCAGTAGTTTGGTTAGAACCACGTCGGCCAGCACTTTGCTTGCCAAGTAAGACATAAAAGGAGCTCAAAGGGGGGTGGGGCTTTAGGATTTATGATGACAGGGTCCAGGAAGGTGATGACCCCAGGCTATAAGTGGCGGGTCAAACGCCCGTACAGATGACTGACACAGCAACTTGGCCGCAGTTAAAACAAAAGGTGAGAGGAGCCGTGCTACAGAGAGAGCGATCCGTGAAATGAAATATCTGGGGCAGCAGAAGACACCGAGATCACGAAGTACACTGGCTGCACGAGCGCAGCAGAGACCAAAACATCTATAATCTTTAAAAGAAGCCTCGGGGGAATCATGTGCAATGTTTATATATAGAGCAAGCAACCAAGAAAACATAGGCAAGTAGATCACGACCCAGTAGGATCACAAGAACGTCTCTCATAGTGAGATGTTGGGTAAAGGAAATGTCCTGACCTCCCTGACTTTAAATAAATAAATAAATAAATAAATATCTGTGTCCTACCATCTGGTCTGCCAGAAGCAGGACGGTTTTTAAGCTGAACTTCCGAGAGCAAAAGTTGAAAAGGTCCTCCAGACTGGGGCCGAGCAGCTCCATCACCATGACGTTGTAGTCTCCTTCAGCACCACACCACTTTATCGATGGAATACCCACTAGTGAAGACACGTCCACCAGTCAACACAATATCTTTCTAGTGGGTTCTACTCAATTAAAATGTTAAATCAGAGAATATCACAAGAGATTTAAAGCTTTTTCCAGGTTTGCCTTTGTTTACCTCCTCCTTGCATCATCTTGTAGAACTTGCTCTCGATGTGCAGCTGTGGGTGTTTGGTCTTGACACATTCCAGCTTGATGGCCACCTCCTCACCGGTGGCGATGTTGGCCCCTGGGGAGACGAGGAACACGACAGTTGCGCATTTACCCCAGAAAACAAGATCGGAGCACGAGAAGGGAAAACCAAGCTCAGTGGCCGGATGAAGAAGGAAAATACATTTCAATGTCAATCTAATGTGGAAAGAGAGAGACAAACGGAAAGTTGGGCAGAAATAGAAAACCCTCTCACCAAGGTAAATGTCTCCAAAGGAACCGCTCCCTATCTTTCGCCCGAGCCGGTACTTGTTCCCCACTCTCAGCTCCATGGTCGCAAGTTGTCACTGTCAAACAGAAAATGGAGACGTTGTTAATAGACACTCACATCCTAGTTCATTAGGTACACTAGTGAATACAAGTGCGTTCTAACAGTCCTGCACCAAATCTTAAGCTTCATGAAGGTTATGGTGTTCAGCATTTGTTTAAGATAACAGAGAGGTTGTATGATTGTATCGTGTTCTGCTCACACATGTTCCTATTATTTTGACAACTGACCTTCTGTCAGTGCGCTAGGTTAAAGGAACCGTATGTAGGATTGTGGCCCAAACTGGTACTGCAATCCCTTTCAAAATACTGTAGAACGGTGTATCCCCCCCCCCCCCCCCCCCCCGACTCCAGGTTGCCAGCTAAGCTGCAGGATCCAGCAGGAACGTAGGCTGCTACAAGGAGCTTCCAAAGGCAAGTGACGAGTCCTTTCTGTTAATAAAGTTTATGCTTCATGAGAGATGCTTTGCGAAGTAATTACGTATCGCAAAAATTTACTAATGCCGATTAGCCAAACATTTCGTAAAGATGTACTGTAATACCACATTTCAGTCGGAACATAGATTGTTTTCATACCCTGCTAGTGGTGCGATATAAAGCTTTTCATGAACGCATTTAGCACGGGCGACCATGGAACATCCACTGTCTATATGTACGGAAGCACGGGGCTTTTAGCCTGTACCAACAAACATGGTAGAATATAGCATCCAAAAGTCCAGGGTCAATTGACCTTTGGCTAAGCCCCGTCCCCCCTTAGTTACTGTTGCTACGTCCGACATTCTCTTCTGGGCTGTGGTTTTCTGGTTATCTATAAGGCTCTGGTATCAACATGGCTTATGCTGTGACAGCTCTTCCTGATGAACTTTTGTCAAACTTTTATAAAGCAGCAAATAAAGTGTCCGATAGAAGTAGGCAAAAGGGGGCTGCAACATGCGTTGGAAGGCTATATTCAGGACATACAAGTGAAACGCAACGAACAACAAGGCATCCAAACAGAGGCAAAAGCATACCGGTCACAGTCAAAAAGGAGCCACCGCATATCCTATTAATCAAGACGGAGGCTGGGACTGACAATATCAAGGAGCAACACTGTTCATGCAAAGCTGGGTACGTCTCTATTCACTTCTATAATCGTTATTACGAAGCAAACGGACTAACGTTACGCACGTATAACGTATTTCTTCAGCGTGTGCTAGCGTATCAACAACTACGCAACTTAAGCTGTAACGGTGATGTTTTGGTTAGCTCCACAGGGTTTTGCACGCACATCATTGGGCTTATCCATACCCTGGATGCTGGATATATACCGACAGTATAGCCTGCCGAGACCGAAAATATGAGACGCCTGCGTTAAAGTCAATGGAGCGCTGTGAAAAAGTGTCGGACCCCTGTGGGAGCTCTCTTGGCTGTGATTGGTCAATCTACATTCTAGGGCGGGGCTTAGCCAAAGGTCACATCCATGCCATTCCGGACTTTGTCACGACGTAGTTCGGATTCATAACGAGGTCTTTTAGGTTTTGTAACGTTATACATGTTTTATCCGACACGTTCGTAGCTGCAGCTGCGGTAACTAGAGCAGAGCTGGCAACCCGGAAGACGAAACTCTACTGACTTCGTGATTGGTCGATAGGTGGAGGGTGGCGCCTCAGGCCAAAACTCAACATGACAACATCAACATCAGTTGAGGGCTGCAACTCTCACTTTTAAATGACAATATCCTGGCCGGACCACTGTTGTCAGTGATATAAGTATTTGAAATGAACATGATTTCTTCATGTCTAGTGACATATCAGGGCCATTTTATGATTAATTGAAATACATTTCTTACATACGGTTCCTTTAAGTAACAGAATTACTTTAGTGTTTAATGTAATCCAGTTTAACAACATCCTCCAAACTTACTGACGCTGTTTCAACATAAACTGAACACTAGAACAGTCGTGAAGACAGAGATTTAATGCAGGACTGTTGTAATTAATTCATTTTCACTAGTGTTCCTCATGAACTCTCTGTTCCCATCACGATACATTTGGGGCAACATGAGATGAGCTACTGCACAGCGCAAATTAACGGACAGAGACTATTTCCTCCACTTCTTTTAAAGGACATCCTCCAGTCAGATCACAGGATGAATCCGTCGAGACGTTTGGTCACGAGAAACACAGGATTAGAAATAAAAATAAATAAACCAGGACCTCCTCTAACACCAGTTTGAACTTGGATGACAAGTGAACCAGAATCAGCTCATGCATGAGTACTAGGATTTAGCACACATGAGGAAACAAGGCTATTTTTTTCTCTCTCTCTCTCTTTTTTTTTTTTTCTGAGCCGAGCTGCACGTGACGCGACGCCGGAGCAGGATCATCACTTATTTAGTACTCGCTCTTACCACGCCACATTGTGCAGCCGCTGCAAAAGCAAATCTAAGCTCTGTGCTGTTCGGTGCCAGCGCTGCCAAGGGAGGGAAGTCAGGAGCAGCCACGGAGCTCTGACTGGGCTTTATCCACGTCAGACGACTTAGTCTCACGAAATCCATAAAGTAGATGATGCATCAGATCATCATTTATAGAAGGAATACAAAATATGTCCTTTTATAGCAGTAATGGACACTTTAATGTGCAAGTTAACTCCTAAGCTTGTAAATAACTTGTGCACCACTACATCCAACAGGGAACTAAGCCTCATGACAACTCTGGAGAACTGAAAAACAATATGAGCTCAGTTTTTGCGTACGTGCCAACTCGACTCCAGCTGAACAGTCATCAGTTCTGCAAAGCTACTCCTCTGCATCAAGTCTGCTTCCACCCAGAATCTCCTTTTACATATCCAACACGTTACTTCGCTTGATTGTAAGCAGTCGATGAGCGTCTAATTTATTCTAAAACCACAATTAAGAAACGGTTTCAGGATCATGTGAGCCAAGAGAAAGGATTCAAACAACATCTCAACGTCCTCATTTGAAGTGAAAACAGCCTCCAAGACAACACCTCTACCTGACGACAGCACACAGACACAGTGGATGTGATGGAGGCAGATGGATGTGGGTTAATAATGGGTTGGGGGTCATTACACCAAGAGGGTGTCAACGTGCTGCAGACAAGAACCCGGTTAAGGGAGCAACGCTACATGCTGGAGCGCCACGGATTAATTACTCGCCACAAAAAACAGTGACGCGTGATGCTAAGCGGCGTTTCAGACCGTTTTCCAGCAACGACCCCGCTATCTGACGCTTTAAATACGACGGGACAATATGTCTTTATCTTGACTGACGGCTCTGATTAAGGGAACCAACTGCAACTGTTGACACTGAGGCTAAATGAAATGATCTGATCATATAAACGTGTTTACACGCCCCAAAGCCAATTAGCTTATTTTATTGGTACACAAAGTATGGAGTCGAATCTGAATCAGCGCTGATTCAGCAGACGGAGGAGGACGAGGACTAAGACGGAGTTTCCAACGTTGCTGCTCACGTCGATTCCAGCTTTGTTCAACAGCCGATTGTTTTAGTACCTCCACGTTTCTGTCCCTCAGTCAGATCAAGTGTTTATCGTGTTTATTGGGGCTAATATCTTTCTTCTGAACACTGAGCTCCTAATAATCATGTAAACACTTGATCTGGTTGGATTAAACCACCAGGATGGACAGAAACACGGAGGTAGCAGACCATCCAGCTGGTTAAACAAGAGTTGGAAAGTATTACTGATAAGATATGTTTATAAACCTAGCAGCAATTTGAATTTAAACCCGTTTTATACTAAAGGATAGACTGAAACTGGATTAAATTAATCTGTATTTTTACTTTTTTTGCAACAACATACTCTCAAGACCATATAATCGCATCAGAGTAGCTCAATAATATCTAGTACTGTCTTTCTAATTGATTTGATTGTCCTTCATGATCAAACACATGTGCATTGTGTTTGTTCCTCCACAACGATCAGCTGGTTTCTCTCAGGCTGAAATAAATCCATTCTCTCTCCGAGCACGTTTGCTCCCGTGTGGGGGGGGGGGTAAACCATCGAGACGAGGGACAGAAACATGGAGGCAGAAAAACAAACAAAACTTTAGTAGAACACGTGTTTGGAAAAGACGAACGACGCTGAGAACGCACGGCTCCGTCTTCTTCTGTCGAGTCAAACGTGCACAGGGGGGAACGGACTTGGAAGTGTTTACACAGTTTACACCTGAACTAATTAACAAATGTTTCTCAACACCGCTCTACATCTATTTTAATAATCCAAGGTGTTTCGATTGTGATTATTAACTTTAAAGCCTGTGTTAAAGTAGAAACTGACTGGGGAGGGAAAACAACAACAGACTGGTTAAGATGGTACAGTACACATCTGTTTGGAGACAGGATGTCCCGAGGAGGAGGAGGAGGAGGAGGTGCACCATGGCTAAACCCCGTCTATACATCTCTGTAATGACCTCAATCCTCCCTTAACCCGAGAGTGAAACAATAAAAAGTTTCTGTGCAATCACACGATCGTGCAGCTGAATATAAAGCAACCCCCCGTCTGACACTGAACTTGCAGACAGGAAGAGAAAAAAGAGACAAAAACAAGTGTCAAACCACAAGATTTCACAATCACATGAAAAGGTTACGCCTCTCACACTGAGGCAGCTGTCACTACATACACAAACAACTCTTGTGTTACACGCTGCTCGTCAAATCCCTGTATTTATGTAATAAACTTGCATAATGACACTTGTTTTATGTCCCTAAAAGCTCATAAAGAAGCTTACATTAACGTAACTAGGTGCTATTTGATACGCCAGTTGCGTTAACGGCAAAATACTTAAAATATTTAATTAAACTTAACTCGGTAATTTGAACAGTTTTACGCCAAAAATAATCCGTTTGTGTGTATAAAAACGCTTTAAGTAAGGGTTAGTAGAAACACCAGCCGCAGGCATTAACATTAGCCGAGTAAGCTAGTGGAAATACGTTAGCCGAGCGGTTATCCGTTATAACTGCCACATTTGAATTTAAATACAGATAAAACTGTATTTTATCAAACTTCGACTTTTTTTATTTTATTTTTATTTTATAATACTTACAACCGCACCCATCTATATGTAGTGGACTAGCCTGTGTAGATAGCCATCCCTACTACTCGCCCCCTCCCCCTCTCTCCCTGTTAAGCCGTCAATAGGAGACTCCGATTCGGCCGAATCAGGCCCGTTTTCCCCCTTGGTTTCCCCGGTCCCCGGACCCGACACTCACCCGATACTAGGTTCGTCCGAGAGCTGGTTCGGCGGAGGTTCTGATCCGGTGGTTGTCAGTCGGACACGGGCCCGGGCAGAGGAGGATGGGAGCGGATTCTGGCGGCGTTCATTCCTCCCAGCTCTTAGCTCAGTCGTCGGTTGCGCTCCCTGTTAATAGTCCCTGAGAAGCTCCAGCAGCAGCACGAGCGGCCGTTCTCCACTCGAGGCGGTCGCTCCCCCGCCTCTCTTTACTTAACGGCGTGCGTGCGTGCGTGCGTGCGTGAGCGTGCGTGTTCGCGACGTCGGTGACGTCAGCTCTTAAAGGGACACGTCACATTTCCTTCCTCCTTCATTTTAACCAGTCATTTATTCTTATTAAAACATGTGTATCATCCTAGAAGTTTATTTTATTTTAATTTAAATAATAAAATAAAAGGTTTTTTTAGTATTTTTCCTTTTTACACTTAAAATTTTTTTTAGACAAAACATTTTTTTGACAAAGTTAGAGGAAGAACTTATTTGTATGTCCTTGTCCTCTTTATCTTCTTCTCCTTCCTCCTTCGACTTCATACTTCTTCTGTTGCATTTCCAGTAGATTTGATGCTCCCCAGCAGCCGAACCACATTTGTCAGTAAACATCTACAGCGATGAATGTTCTGGGGCACGTAAACACGTTTTATCTGATCCGGTTATTTTCATTTCCATCCGTGTAAACAGGACTCTCTGATCTGATCTGATCTGATCTGATCGGAGCGACTGATCTGAGTCACGAATCGACACAAAGAACAAGACGAAGAAGAAGAAGAAGAAGAAGAACGACTGCGAGGGCAACCTTAGAAGCCAATACTTTCATCTTTATTAATCTTGTTCTCATTGTTTAAATAAATTTTTTTTTTTTATCCTTTGTAAAATCTCAAAACAAAAACACTGAACAGGAGTGTTAAAGCCTGTCTTAATTTAAAACGAATACACAACAACAGAACATTTAAAAACGTACGGTAACGCTTCACTCTGCATCTGTAAACAACCCGCGCCCCCCCTCCCCTCCCCTCCCCTCCCCTCCCACCCCGTCCCACCCGCTCCACACAGTTTGATAAGATTTGGCATGTCCATTTTTTTTTTTTTTCCTCGACGCATATGCCTTCAGCTCTTTGTGTCATTAAAATGTCTTTTTTTTTTAAATTTTTTTTTTTTTTTTTTTTTTTAATTATTGCAGGTCGGACAATAAAAAAGACTGCTAAAAAACAAACGACTTCAAATGAGAGAAAAACAAAAAGCATTAGTGCCAAATATTTCTTAACACACAGTCAGCAGTATACCGAATGCACTCAAAAACATTTTTGTATAGACCTTCTGTATAGTAAGCAGCCTTGCCCACATTATGACAGGCATTAACATGCACACACACATTATCCTCACACTCGCGCACACACACACACACACACACAACAAATGCGGTGGTTTAATCCACTTACTTGGTCTCATTCTCACTCATACAGTATAGTGTGCATCGACACGTGGAGAAATGCATCATAGCCTCAGCAATTTAACATTTATCACTGCAACAGTAACAAACATGTTCAAGAGAGAGAACAACAGAGAAAAAAAAAAAAAAAAAAAGAGAGTGCGTGAGATACAACAGTAGGAGGTCAGCATTTTTGAAAACAGAACAATGACGTTTTTCAATATTTTCACTGTTCAAAAAAATTAAAACCAAATACGTACAAACAAACAGAAAAAAAACAAACAAAAAAAAACTGAACATACACAGTAAGATACAGTTCTGTTGTCGATCAGAGCTGTTTGCATGTGTTTGGACTCCATCTTTAAGGGGATGTGAATACAAACTTGCACTTTCAAACCTCACATCATGTAGTAGTTTTTAAGTTCTTATACAATGAAGGTAATGCTGTTTACAGTGCCCATCTGTCTGAAGGCTTCTCTGTATTTGGTGTGTGCATGTGTATGTAAATCTGTCGAAAAAAGTCCCCCTATTTACTAAGCACATTGCAATCCAGTCAAGTCTTTCAGACCAACTGACTTTTCGTTCTTTTTTTTTTTTGTTTTTTTTTTTAGGTTTTTTTTTTTCAGGTTTTCAAGTCTAAGCAGTTGAAATCTTCATCTGTGGAAAAAAAGGCTGTGTACACATCTAACAGTCCCTGCATTTGTTTATATAATAGCTTAAGTCTGGCCACGAGAATGTGTGTAAGCATGTCTCACATTTCTGCTTTATGTGTGTGCACATTACAATGCATATGTGTGTGTAAAATGTGTAGTACATTAATATGCATACCATGTAAATGTGTGTGCCATAGTAAGTACATATGTCTTCCCAGTGTATGCTGCTGTATCAATATCAGTGTGTCCAAGAACCCTACGAAACAGAGAGAAGGCCCGTCACATGGAGTCGGCTCCTCCTCCCAGCAGGTCGCCGGGCAACAATCCGGCAGGGCTGTCCATTTGGTGCCTCTCCTCCATTGGCGGCGCCCCCCACAGGCTGCTGCTGCTGCTGCTGGGGTATCCTGCAGTCATGCCCCCCCACAGCCCAGACCTCCCGGACTCCACTCCCCCGACGCCGCCTCCTCCCTCCCCCGCGCCGTTGGTGCTCCACTGGGAAAAGATCCCCAGCCCGGATCCTTGGGCTGAGGAGGTTTCTGAAGGATTGCCCATATTCTCGATGTTCTGCCAGCTGGACCCGGAGGACCTCACGCCGGACAGAACCGTCCCTCCGCTCTCCCCTCCTCCTCCTCCTCCTCCACCTCCACCGCCGCCGCCGCCATTATTTCCGTTTCCACCGGAAGATGTGCCCACCGCTGCCCGCTCGCTCCCCGGAGAGCTTCCTCCGCTGCTGGCCACGGCCGTGCCCGATCCAGACGAGCCCAGCGCCCCGCTAGCTGCCGCTCCGCCTGAACCCGCCCCCTCCGCCCCTCCAGCCTGGGAATGTGCAAAATAGCGAGCGACTTCTTCTTCACTTACAAACTCCGCCAGGATTGTGGTGTTGCCCAGAACGCACCTGAGAAGGAGTTAAAAGACAAAACACTTAGAATTCAGCAACGTGGAAATGATGAGTGGTGGGTACAGGTGTAATAACGAGGGTAAACCTACATGTGCAGTGCACCCTGGGCCTTGGCTGCTTCCTGCCGGCTGCTGTAACGAATCAGAGCGCTGCCCTGGGTCAGGCCGAGGTGGAAGGTCAGCAGGGGGCCATGCTGCATACAGATAGTCCTCAGCGTGGAGCCATCAATCTACAAGGAGCGAAAGAATAAAACAGTTTGTGTGTGTGTGTGGGAGACGATTCTTCTGTAATTAACCACAATCTTGAGTCGTCAATTATCAGGCACATTAATAAATAATGTCGACAGCTGCTTCATCGATCTGGGTTTGAGTCACAGTTACAGTAAAGGGCTCAAGTTGTGCACACGAGCAGCAAGACTCTGCATTAGTAGAACACATCCAGAGCCAGGGTCTTTCGTTCAAACCCTAATTGATTAAATGGCTCACCCAGGTCCACAATCCAATTACGACTGGGTCACGCGTCGTTCTAGCTAATTTGCATAAGACGCACGGAAGGGGAATACAGATGAATGAAACCCTGACCGGTCTGTGCACGCAGACGTTTTTTTATTTATGGCCAAGAAACTAAAAATATTAAGGTATATTTATCTGCATGAGTGACACACGGTGACACTTCTTACCTGGGGGGTCAGGTTGCTCAGCAGCAACCAGCAGCTGCCTCTGGAAGCAACACCATCGCTCCAAGCTGAGCCTATGAAGACAAGAAGATAAGATTTCCCTCTAAACATTATATATTTAAGACATAAGCCGACTTCTGTACAGTCAACTCAGCTTTTAAGTCATGTTCTGTGAGCAACAGTAACACGCGCCGTGTTCTTTGCAGGGATCATGACAGTTTTCACATTCCTTGTTAAAAACTAACACAAAAATTACCTGGCCCAAACCTCGACTCTTGATTAATCCCACCTCCTCCCCAGCTCTGGGCCAACCGTGGACCTCCAGTGCCCCAGGGGGAGGGCGAGGCCTGCTTCTGATTGGTCAGGCCGGGAGGGGGGCGTGGCAGCTGCGAGCTGTTGCGATTGGTCTTCCACATCTTGTTTTGTCCGATGGGCTCTGGGGGCCAGCTGGGCTTGTACTCGGCGTACTTTCCTAAGGAGGAAGTGGGGAGAAACACAGAACAGTTAAGTCTTCTGGCAAAGACGTGCACGAATTAACATTTGAGAGGATATAAATACATAAAACGATTACCTGTGCTGTGTGCATTGCTGAGGGGACTGTCTGAGGCACTGTAGGGCCAGGCACCAGGTGAAGGCAGCGAGGTGTTGAGGGAGGGGTTTGGCCCTGCAACACATTAACGAGATTATCAACTCTGACACAAATAAGACAAGATGAAAACACGTCATCTGGACTGTAGATAAAAAACAGAGGAAAACAATCTCTGGCCTCAGACTGTTAATAAATGGCATGTGGTGGAATCTTAATTGAAATCAGTCTTAGTTCCTCGACGACTGTGTGCTTTCTGGTGGACGTCTGCCTTAAAATACAAGTAACTGTTCTGTAGTAATAGACGAAATACAAACAGTTCCTGGCGAATGGAAACTTAAATCCATTTATGAGTCTTAATCTTCATGACGTTCAGCTGTGTGTCTGATTAGATAGCAGCATTGTAAACGTTTCATCCGTCCCTACCGCAGCAAGTCTCTAAAATCTTTCATTTGGAATATGTGTCTCATCAAAACACCGGTTCGGTCGGTTTCAGTACCTATGTTGTCTCGCAGTAACTGGTGGTCAGAGTCGTTGAGGCTCGGGGATCCTGGGGAGCCAAGAACACTTCCAGGGGTCATGTAGGGATCAGACTCTGGGTCTCCACTACTCTGTATCCCCTTCCAGGGCACGCCAGGCTGGAACTCTGTCACCAGACAACAACAGAAAACCTACTGATTTAACCGGCAACGTCGACGCCTGTTTGGTGAACGAGTACCAGAGGAAGACATCCTCACCTGGAGGCCAGCTCGATGTGGCGGGTTTGTTCCCCATTTTGCTCCCAGGGGTCCGGTGCCAGCTGTCCGCGGAGCCTTGAGGGGGAATCCCTAAACCGTCACTGCCCAGCATCTCATACTGGGAGTACGGGGACCCTCCTCTAACCTTTATGTTACCGGGTAAAGGGCCTAGGGGACGGGACAGGAGACAGAAATAAGGTCAGAGCAGATTGACATGAATATGTTACAAACCACTTTGGCTCAGGCAAGACTGAAGGTGATTAGCAACGAGCGCATTCACAGCAGCCTGGGAGGTGGTGTGCTTTGCCAAAGTGTGAATAAAAATAAAAATAAAAACGCCACAAACCATCTGTTGACCTACCGTTCTTGTGAAGGGCTGTGTCGGGGGGAGAGGGAGCCGGGGAGTGTCCCTCCATCATCCATTTGAAGCGGGACTGCTGTCCTCCCATGTCCTTCATCCCGCCCATCATGGGGCCGAGCTCCAGTCCTGACAGGTTGCCGCCGGGTGTGAGCCCTGGCAAGAGGAAAAGAGTTCAACACAGAACTTTGTCTGAGCTGGTCGGTGGCGAACCAGAAGAAGCCGGACTCACCAGAGTACATCCCTTGTGTTTTGGCATGAAGGTCTGATAGTGCCCCCCCAAGTCCAGGATGTGAAAGAGGGTCAACCATGGCCTGTTTGGAGAGGCCTCCTCCCAGGTGAGAGGGGGACAGTTTGGAGCTGCCTCCGCCCGTTGCTGCTCCTCCAACGCCACCCTGCTGATGCTGTCTCTGTTGCTGCAGAATAGCCATAATCCTCGCCAGCTGGGAAGATAACAGTAAAAAAAAAGCACAGTGAACGTTGACAAACTGTCTCGCCCGGTCATTCCAAGTCTGCAAGCCTGAAACACGACCACGCTCACCTGTTGCGGGTCGGTCTGCTGCCTGAGAGGCTGAGGTTGAGGGAACTTCCTCTGGTTCTGCAGGAGCTGCTGTTGCTGCTGCTGCTGTTGTTGTTGTTGTAGAAGAAGCTGACAAGCCTGCGGGTCGGTGAGCACATCGACATGAGCTACTAACAACACGCCAGCATGGAGTCAAACTTTACGCCTGTCCGACATCCAATCACTCTTCCTACGCATTGAATTTCAGCTGTGAATTTGCAAACGGACCCTGTAGGCCTTGCTGAATTAAAAACTGAATATTCACCTCAGTGGACTGCGTCGCATTTAAAGCACGTACCAGATGGAACTGCTGCATGTGGGGGTAAATGTTGCTGAGCATCGCGAGCTGCTGCGGGGGAATCTGAGGAGGGAACACTCCTCCGCCGACACCGCCGACCCCTCCGACACTTCCAACGCCACCGACACCTCCCACTCCTCCGACTACTCCCCCCACGCTGCCACCAGGAGAGGGCATCTGCTTCAGCATGGGACCCGGCACCTGCACGTCACAGGAAGGTTAGACGGAGAAACCATTATATAAATACACGCCATGCATCGAGATCTGTTTAGTCTAAATTTACAGAGGTTGTGTCCTTCTAGAAGCAACAAACATGCAGCTGCGTTACCGTCCGACACTCGACAACCTCCTGTCCGTCAGTTTTACAAGATGCTTGATAAACCGAGAAGGAAGGAATGCCGGGAGAGACTGGCGGGACACAGGAGACCCTTCGTCTCTCATTAAAAACAAACTCGACTCAAACTAACAAACATCTAGAGGACGACGGACCTGAGCAGACAGGAACTGATGAGGCACTTGAGCACGTAACCCCTGGGAGGGGTTCATGGGATGCATGCCAGGCTGGTGCATCCCCCGAGGCTGAGGCATCCCTCCGCCGCCGCCACCGAACACTCCCCCGCCGTGGCCGCCCATCTGGAGCACAACGGAAACGGTGGAACAACAATAGAATCTGCGGCGACGATTTCCGCCAAAAATTTAACAGTAGTTCATCGTGATTAAAACACGAGTCACAACCGTGGACGGACTCCTACCTTTTCACCGTAGGGCCCCATGTCGACAGGGCCCATGTCTTTGGAACTAGGCATGCGGTAACCTCCTCCACCTCTTCCACCCCTCCGCATCTCTCCGTTGTAGTCGCTCATTCCTCTCTTGTCTCCTTCCATCTTTTTGTCCACACCTGGATCATCACCCTGAGGAGCAAGAAGACATTTCAGCGCCCTCGCACTTCACAGGAGAGTGACAAGAGGCCTTACCGCGAACCAACCCAGGGTGAAAGACTATGAATCATGTAATATGAATCATAAGACAGCAAAGACTAAGGCATTTTTAAAATGAGCAGATCGGTATTTGGCTTCAGCCAAGCCAGATCTTTTGTATTTATTTATTTTAGGTCTGCCATAAACCAAAAACCACATCGCTACGGCATTAAAAACATCTGGCGGTTGGCTAGCGTCAAAGCTGACAGAACTTGCAGAAGAAGAAGAGTCTACACTGAAACGACAGCAACAAACGCTGAACGTTTAAAAGAAGAGAAATGTTTCCTGGAAGACAGCGTCAAGGAGAAAAATATTCCAGAGAGGGTTAGGGAGTTTATGGCAGCGTTGGACGACCAGAACATTTTTTCAGTAGAGAAGCCAAGTTACGAGCTACTCTCTCCTCACTACGTTAACTAAGATTTACTGGACTGAATCCAGTTACATCTAGGAGAACACAAAGAAGACAAGAAAAGACTTTGGGAATCTACAGGAGACCAACTTTAGGACATTTAAGATCAGATTGGGAGCGAGAAACACTTCAGACTTCACTGTGAAATGTCAATAGTCACTTATAATTAGGGCTGGGTATCACTACCGACTTCCTGATTCGATTCAGTCTCAATTGATTTTGAGAGGTTTCAGTTTTGAAACAATTTTACTAAACATTTGGAGATTTGTGGTATTTTTATCCCTCAATATTTTCTCATATGTCTCTGCTTTAGTCTGGTTCTTCTCTGTCGTATTACTTTTTAAATCCAATCAGCTTCAAAGTCTGACGGTTTTCTCAGAGCTGGAGCTTCTGTCATGGTTTGGATCTCCCTCACACATCGACTAATCTCATTTATCATGTGACAGAAGATTTCTAATACAAAGGTGCAGGAGATATGGGGGTAAAAACGGATTTTATAAAGTGAAATCAGGCCCATAGCTACTTATAAAAGTTAAAAATATAACGATCTTACCAGAAGACCCATGTTTGAAAACTGGCGCGACACCGGATTCATCCAGCTGTCTCCTCCGCCACTCTTTAGGAAAGAAATCCAAACATTATTCTCAGATCAATAAAAAACAACGCGAATGAACAGGATCCTCCTTTCCCTACCTTGATGTTGCCCCTCTTTCCTCCGTGAGTTTGACCCCAGCCTCCAGAGTTGAAGGAGGAGCCGCTACCCTGGGAGCCAGCGCTGGGCCAGACGCCTCCGCCGCTATCCTCCTCCTCGTCCCAGCTGGGGTGACGCGAGGCCGCAATGGAGCCGTCTCCCTTCCCTCCCCAGCTTTCCATCGACTTAGAGACTGAAGCAAAACAAACAAACAAACAAAAAAGTTATTTCTCACTTGGAAACTTTCCGACACTCATTCATACTCTTAAAAATAACAGAGACACTCATCGATGCGTTCTTTTCTTACCGGGTTTACCAGGGATGGGCGAACGGTTCCCCCAGCCAGAGGGTTTGCCAGGTCCAGGTTCATCATGATCACCCCAACCTGTAGCTGCCTCTGTTGTCTGGCCCCAAGCAGCAGTACCATTATCCACAGATTGTGCACCTCCTCCCCACATACCTGGACCTGGACCTGGACCTGGCATTGATGAAATTCAACTCTATGCTTTAGAATCTACAAAAAATGCTGCTAAAAACATCTTACGTTATTTCTGACGGCCTTCTTACCCGCTGCGCCGTTGCCAGAGTTTGTGTTGCTGCCGTGCTGCATCCCCTGCTGCCTTCTAGGGGGCTGCTGCTGCTGCTGCTGCATTGATGGTGGCGGCGGCGGCGGCGGCGCCTGCTGGCCCGGCGCTGAACTGTTCTTGTCCCACAGGTTCACATTCTTGGTGTTGTAGCGGGTCGGGTCTCCCCAGGCCGAAGTGCCGTCGTCTATTTCCATTTTGCGACTGATGGACTGAGGGGACGGCTCCTCCCAGCCGCTGGGCTCCAGAGAGTCACCCCCACCGCCGGAGATTTGGGGGATTGGGCCGGCGGTCCAGCCCGTACTTTGGTTCTGATTCTTCAAAGGTGGAGCTCCACCTCCTACGTTTGACCGGCTGTTCCACCCTCCTCCTTGCATGGGACCTCCTGGTGGCTGCTGGCCCTGTGATTGGTGCGGCTGTTGATTTGGAGCTTTCATTGGTGCCACTTGGCTGTTTGGTATCTGTGCTGCTGCTGCTGCTGCTGCGTGGGGTTTGGCGCTCCCCCAGTCCTGGTGGGATTTGCCTCCACCCACATCACCCCCTCCCCATCCTCCTCCTCCTCCTCCTCCTCCTCCTCCTCGCTGAGATCCCCCTTCGTCCAGGTTACCCCAGGAAGATCCCTCTTCGGAGTTGCTTCCACCTCTACTTCGCCCGTCTCCCCACCCACCTCCAGGTGCAGAGTCTCTCTTTCCCCAGTCTCCTCCCGCTCCTCCCCAACCACCTGCCTCCCCTCTTCCAGGGCCCTTCCACCCTCCTGTTCCTTTATCCTCTGGGCCGTCTCCCCATCCACTACCCTGTTCTCCAAATTCCCTCCAGTTTCCTCCTCCTCCTCCTCCTCCTCCTCCTCCTCCTCCTCCACCACCTCCTCCTCTGTGATCCCCCCACTGTTGTTCTTCAGTGCCCCATCCTTTGCCCTTGTTTTCAGGTGGGGGGTCGCCCCATCCTCCAGCTGCCTTTCCCTGGTTGCCCTCTGTATCTTCATCTGGCGACCCTGGCTTCCTTACGGTGCTACTAGGCTTGAGGGGAGCACCCGTGGACTGTGTGGCACCGCCCTCCCAGCCATCCCTCCCTGTAGCAGGACCACAGCTGAGGCTGGCCGATGTGTCATTAGTGACCGACCCAGTGTTAGACGGGTACCCAGGGCTGTGACTGATGGTAGTGTTCATGGTTGCTGATGAGAATGCAGAGGAAGATGAACTGTTTCTTTCGTTTCTTTTCGCCGCCGCCGCCGCCGCCATCGCGGGGTCCAGGTCCCAGGCCACGTTCTGTCGGATCTGGGTCTGACCCCAGCCGGTGTTGGACAGAACCCTGGGGTCCAGGTCAGATCGATTGAGCATGCTCAGTAAGGCCACTTCAGCGTTGGAGGTCTGGTTGGAGCGGCTGCGCGCGGACGAGGATCGGTCCTGCTGCTGCTCGCTGCCGCTCCCTCCTCCACCACTTCCAGCTGTGGATCCTCCTCCACTGGAGGACGACGGTCCACCACCTCCAGTACCTCCACCCTGTCCTCCTCCTCCTCCTCCTCCACCCCACTCCCCGACTGCACCCTCCCCACTTTCTATCCCTTTCTGATTGTCCCAAGCTTTTGTCATAGTTGCAAACTTTGGTGAGGCCGAGTCCTCCAAACTGCTACCACCATTACCTCCGCTGCTTGCGTTACTGCTCACATCTGCTCCTCTTCCACTTCCTATTGCTAAATTACTCGAACCTCCTGCAGTGCCACCCCACACTGCTTCTGAGCTGCTTCCTTCCCACGCTCCCTGAGATACCACTGGGGTAGTTGAACCACCGCCACTCCCCCTGCCCCATGCTGCCTTGTCACCCTGGCTACCAAAGCCCCAAACATTCCCTTCCTGCCCCTGAGCTCCGGTCCCTCCTCCTCCACCCCACCCATCCGCCTGGGAGGCACCTGGACCGAGGTCAGTGGACACCGGAGGCATTGATCTCCAAGAAGAAGAGGCAGCAGAGGAGGAAGACGAAGAGCCAGAAAGATTACCGCTCCCTTCTCCTTCGCTTGCGACGCCACAGTCCCCCTCGTTGCCACCCTCCTGATTTGGTCCTGCTTCTCGTGCCCCGCCGCCTGAACCCAGCTCTGGCCCTGGGTTTCCTAAGTGCTGCTGCTGCTGTTCTCCACTCCTGGCTCCCACAGCCGTTTCAGAGTGCTGCTGGTGGAGGCCAGTTTGATTCACAGATGAAAGAGTGTGAGTGGTGATGAGGGTGGTGCTGGCAGAGAATGAGGAAGCTGAAGTAATGGACGAGTGTAGAGGAAGGCTGTCGCCGGCCGTAGTCGGTGTCCCGCTCTGCACGAGGGCGGGCCAAGCAGAGGGGTTCACGTTGGGGTTGAAATTGGCACCAGGGACGCTGCTGCTGTTGCTGCTGCCACCCATGGGACTCTCCTGAGGCCCAGGAAGAAGATGGGAGACTTTGGAATTGTAAAATGCTGCTGATCCGAGCCCTGCCTCCACCTGAGACGAGGTGGAAGAGGCCCACACACCACCGCTCGACTGAACACATTCATTAAGTGAGGAAGAGGGGGAAAGAGGAGAAGAACGAGGTGGGGAAGGATTGTCCATGTTCCCTGCTCCTCCTCCTCCTCCTCCTCCTCCTCCTAGTGCTCCTCCCTTCTGCTGGATGTTTCTCTCGCTCCATGAGGCACTACTGTTGTTGTTGTTGTTACTGGGGCATTCTTGCTCCTGTCCCCCTCCGCCAGCCCCGTCAGAGCTCATGTTGGCCCCGCCGATGATGCTGGGCCAGTCCTCCAGGTCAGTCCCGTCCACAATCACCTTCCCGCAGCCCTGAGAAGAGGACTGGCTGCCAGAGCCCGCCCCCCATGTGGAATTTGCATAAGTTGAAGTAGTAGTAGTAGTAGAAGAAGACGACAGAGCAGCGACACATAATGAGGATGAGTTGGGGGGTGAAGGGGAGGATGAACCCAGGTTGGAATCTGTGGACAAAACAGAAAACATTATTTAATCGACAATACTCGCCGTTTCATTTTCTAAACTGAGACTAGACTTGACATTCGCCCACCTGTGCCTCCAGCTGCATTTGCATTGGGGTTTTCTGCTCCCTGTGAGGAAAGAGGCGGCCCGGCTGCCCAGCCACTGCCACCCCCGACCCCTCCCGCACCCACTTCACCTCCCCCGAGCAGCATGGAGGACAGTGGCGGCTGGCCCCTCTTCAGTAGCACTTTGTGGTCCTGCTGGCAGCGAAATCTCGGCGGAACCTCTCTAGACATGTATCGCTGCTGCTGCTGCGAGGTCTGACTTCCAGAGGGGGAGGAGGAGGGCTGTCCGTTGGCCACAGCAGTCCGCTGCTTTGCATTGTTCCCGCCACCAGGAGGAACTTGGGCAGAAACCCCGGCTGCACCAGGACTGGGGGACGAGGGGGCGACAGGGCCAGGGCTGGGGGACACTGAGCCTGGGGTGGCGAGTGGCTGGGAACAGGAGGGCTTGGCTGATTCTGGCACTGGAACACACAAATGCACGAGAGCGCGGTGCATTACTCAATTTAAATAACGTTTCAGGGAATTTTAAAACGTCTATAGCGTCTATGCAAAACATATTCGAGTTGTAGCACTTGAAATGTCACATGAGGAAGAGTGAGATGATAACAAAAACAAACTCGTACCTTTGATTTTCTGTTCTGGCACCTAAAAGGAGTGAGGTAGACATAAAGCAGAGAGGAAACGGTTTTAAAGAAAGCAATAAAGATAATTACGACTTCTGGTCACAAGCGAAATAAATCCATAAAAACTTTTAGTATAATCTTCGTCGGCTTTAATCTCACTACTGAATCTGAGAAGGCAAACATTTGAAATACGAGACCGAATATTCATTTTCATTCATTCCAGGACGGTGTTTACCTTCTGAGAGGTTTCCCTTTTCTTTTTATCTTCTTTCTTCTTTTTCTTGTCTTCCATGAACTACTGTTCCCCTTCTTGATTCTCCTGTCTGTGGAGAGAGAAGTGTACGCGATAAATTATTTATCTTACCTGAGCCACAATGAATGTAATTTAACGCACACGAAAAGAAATGTCACGCACACACACACACAAACATATATATATACATATAGAGGCAGTTTTAGACGGAAAATGAATCGTACACGTTCATGAGATGGTTGCCAACTGCACTCCTACACAGTGCGGGCTGTAATGTTAACCAGGGGCAGACAGCTTGACAACAGCCCCTGGTAGCCTAGCTCCACGCTGCATAATTCATTAACCCAGCAAATGATTGCAGTTCCAACCAGCACACAGACAGCGGCCAAACAAACTCCAAACTCCTCAACATCTCTGGAAAAAGGTCAATTTTTTTACCGATCATTACTGCAATGATCCAGAGGACACTAGCTTTTTTTATTTATTTATTTATTTATTTATTTATCTTTTAATGTGACTACATGATCATGGCCTGTACAGCGACCTTTACACCTGGCAGAAGCAAACATACAAACACATCCGAGTCAAGTGAGACAGTTTTTTTTTGTGTAAAGCAAAACATACAAGGTCTCAGATTCCACATAGCTGTAAATACGACTAGGCCCTTCTGTTAGCTTAAGCTGCACTTAATTAGCACCAGAGCTAATGTAAGAAGCCCAACAACTTGTGGCTTTAAGCCCTTCGGCTGCATTAACGAAGCTGCTTTTAATAATGTGTTCGTGAAATGTTTGCAAGAAAAGGAAAAGGGGGTCTGGTTAGGCGTAAACAGGCCAGTTTGGGGTATCTGTGCGGGCTGCTAGGAAGCACCGGGGGTGAGCTAATGGCTGTCGACTTTAAAGCAGCTGGTGAGCTCCCGTGCTTTGACCTGAGGAGCCGAGGTAAGCTGTCACAGAGCCACCATAACCTGTACGCAGCTGACTGCTGCACACACGTCAAATTAACAGCCGATAAGCACCTTATTCCCCCCAAAGTCATTTGCATAATTCGCTTTAATAATAAACAACTTTGTCAAAAACGCATCGTTAAAACGACATAATCCACACGAAGGTTTGCACGGGGGGCGTTTGAATCCACACTAACGGTCGACAGGGCCAAATGAAACGACGAACTTAGGTGACGTTTCTACAGCATAACAAGCTAGCTGCTAACTGCTAGTGGCTAATTTTAGGGCAATGATAATACCAAAGCAAAACGTTAGGAATTAGCTCATATGCCGCGAAAACATGTGTATCGTACTCACCTCGGGAATCACGTAGGACATAAAGTGCTTCTGTGCAAAAATCCTTGCAGACCTACCTACCTACCTACCGCTAGCAGGCTAGCAAAGGTAGCTAGCCTAGCGAGCTAGTTCTTCGAGGCTTTCAAGGCTAAATTGAATAAGAAATGACATCACCGAAAGGCGAAATGTTAATCGTACAAAAACCAAAAAAAAAAAAAAAAAAAACCGAAGAAAAAGGCGAGTATCCTGTTTTTCTTAATGCGCGACTGTAGTCCCTCAAGCTGTAAACAAAACACGCATAACAACCCCTTGATGACTGTCAGACGCTGTGTGATCGGTTAGTTTACTGTCGGCCATTTTGCTTCTGTGTGGAGGTTTTAGCCCGCATATTATATCACCAGGCTGCTTGTTGATCACGGAGGGGAGGAGGAGGAGGAGGAGCGGGCGGGAGGGAGGGAGGAGAAGGAGGGGGTACCCGACACCGTCCACCAGGGGGCGCCTTAACACTGCACACATGACGTCATGCTCGCGGGGCATAAATAATAAGTAAATGTTGTTTTTGTTTTGTTTTTTCAACACGTTTTAGCTGTTTATTCACCTAGAAAGTGTTATAATTTTATAGAATAAGATTTTATATTAATAAAGGAACATTATGTGTTTTTTTCAACATGTTTTAGATATGTATTCATGTAGAAAAAGTGTCAACTGTTTTGAATTACACTTTATTTTTTATTGGACAGCATGTTTTTGTTATTTATTAATGTAGAAAAAGCGATTATTGTTTTGAATTACACTTTATTTTTTATTAAATTACATGTTTTAGCAGTTTATTAATGAAGTAAAATTGATAATTGTCTTGAATTCATTTTATTTTAGCTGAGGAACGTGCTTTAGCTGCTCATTAGTTGTAAAAACTTGACAATTGTATTGAATTACACTTTATTTTTTATTGAACAACATGTTTTAGGAATTTATTTATCTAAAAATGCATAAATTAATTGACTTTATTTTATTGAGCAACATGTGCTAGCTATTTATTCATGTAGAATACGTGATACCTGCATTGAATTCAACTTTATCCTAATTGGGGGATATAATGTGTTTTTACCATGTTTTCTATTTATTAATTGAATTTCACTTTATTTTTATTGAGGAGCATGTTTTAGCTCTTTATTAAATTAAAAAAAAATGTATAACTGTACACAATCCAACTTTATTTTTATTGAACATGTTTTTGCTATTTGTCAATTCAGAAAAAGTGATGCTTGCATTAAGTATTGACAGAAGCTTGTATTGAATTCCACTTTATATATTTTTATAGAGAAATATTGTAGTATAACATATATTGTAGTGTATGTTTATTTGTTATTTTTGTTGTTTGGGATCAACGTGATTGTTATTTATTAATGTAGAAAGAATAATGAGTGTCTTAAGTTACTTAAATACTTTGTTTTTAAGTTATTTACCTGAAGAAAATTGACTGGAGGGGGAGCAGGCGGAGTACCCGACACCGTCCACCAGGGGGCGTCTGAACACTGGAAACTGTTTTTTGTTTTCGCTACATGTTTTATTCATGCAGAAGAAGAATTTTTAAAGCTTTATTTTTAAAGTAAGAAAAGGAAAGTTTTGGGCTTTCTTCCTTTTTTTTACATCTTTTAATTCATCAAGTAAATATTATGACTAGGTTAATTTTATTTCATATGTGATTGTCACAGTGATAACAGCTGATAATTTTTATTCAGGTTTTTATTTTACATGTAGAAACGTTTCTACATGTATTCTGCTTTATTTTTGCTGAGGATAGTTTCTGTTACATATTTTAGCTGTTTATTCATGAAGGAAAGCTTATAATTGTTCTTGACTATTATAAAGTATTTCAATATCAAAAAATATGAGATTAAATGTTGTGTAGTTGAGCATACAAGTAAAGTCAGCGTGTTCTTTTTGTATTAATTTATTTATGAAACGTATTAGAGAAGAAAAAAAGCAGTTAGAAAATGTAAATAAAAATGTTTTCGTAAAACTAAAGTCACATTAGTTTAATACTTGGTGTATAAAGTATTTGCACAGTTTTTTGCCATACAGACGCCGCGTAACGTCACATTTAAACTGAAATTAAGACATTTTAATAATACAGTTAAACGCACTTAGAGCCTAAACAACAATAACAAATGTAAAACTGTCAAAGTAAACACCTGTATGTGGACTGTATGTCTGGTAGACTGTGTCATTCATACTGCAGATATATCTCTACAATCCCACAACTTATGTCAGTCTTTGTCTTGACTCACATCATTAAAGTAAATGTGCAGCGACCTAAACAATGTGCGTTTGTGTGGTAACTCCAGTGTAAAAGTACAGTTATATAAAAACTTTAAGAAGTCTGAATGCAAAAATAAGTAACTCAAGAATAATTCATATGGGTAGGTTTGTGTTAACACATATTATTATTTGTGGCTCATATAACAAATATATATTTTTTACTCTTCTCTCATTGTAGCCAGTCCAGCTCAGCTCTATGACACTTAAAATAAAAATTCCTAAACCAGTTTGTGGTTGGTTTAGTGTTATTTATAGATTGCGTGGTACGGTCTGTGCTCTTCTTCTACTGCAGCCGATCCAGTTCGACCCAGGCGACCGCCCTCTGCTGGCTGTGGATGGCGTTGCGTAAGGCTCCTAACAGCTCATCGGTGCAGCTCCAGGTGTTGGGCTCCACGGTGTAGTAGAGCAGCGGCAGCGTCTCCAGCTGCAGCTCCTCGGCCTGGCACACCTCCTCCATCACAGTGTCCTCCCCACAACGCGGGAAGAACTTCCTGTTTTCGAAGTGAAGCGATTAGAAGATACCACACTGCTTGTAGAATGTCTTGAAGACGTTTCATCCAAGAAGCATCTTCAAGAAACTCTCTCTTACTTCCTTTTACTCTTTTTTTTAATTATTATTAATAAACCATGACCTTGATGACTGAGAACCTTCACAGACACATCAAACTTCTTGCACTGACCTCAGCTTCTTGTGCTTTTTGTTCTTGGGGCGGATGTGAATGACGATGGGGTAAATCCCGTGCCTCAGTAAGCCCTCCACGCTGTGCAGCCCCAGCTCTAAGAGACAGTGCTTGTCCTGAGACGGAGACACAGATCAGGATCATGAGTGACAGTGGAGAGTTCTTGGAGGTTAAATTATATTTACTCAGCAAAATGGGAAGGAACTTTGAGCCCAGCTTCGTTTACATGGACATATATTTCTTCTTCAGCCTGATCAATTCCAACTCAACTGTTTATGCGGATGTTAAATAAAATGACCTGATGAGATTAAATGTGTTTACATCAGTCACTATCGAAACTTATCGACAAAGTTCTGGTTCTGTTGCTGTGGAGCATCACATCTCCAGGATATATAACTCTTAATTTAATCAACAGAAGACGACCAACATGTCTCCAATGTTGCATGGATTCTAGCTTGGTTCATCTTTTCAAACACTTCTTGTTTCAACAACAGGTTGTTTTTCTACCTCCATGTTTCTGTCCCTCCTGGAAACACCTCCCTACATGGAGCAAACATGCTCAGAGAGAATGGATTTATTCCAATAACCAGAGAGAAACCAGCACATCAAGAGTTTACATTGTTATTAAAGGTCTACACCACCACCTCTCCATCTGATTGAATATTCCTTCAGTCTGTTCATGTGAATGTAAATGTGGCCGCTGATGTTTCACCTGGTTGATGACTTCCTGTATTGACTCCAGCCGTATACCCAGAGCCTGATCTGGACTGTGGGAATCCAAGAAGAATATTCTCTTGTCTTGTCTCTCCGACGCCTGGATGGGCTCTGAAACCACGAGAAGAGAGTTTCATCACGTGAAGGTCAAACGAAGACCTTTTGTTCATTTTGTTTTGTTCGGTGTGACTAAGAAGAGACAAGCTAAAACTAATACCTGATGATAAAAACTATGACGAAACGTGAACGAGACGAGACTGGAGTGTTTTTTTTGATATGATGAGATGTTAATTTAATATCAGACATTCATGACTGTCTTTTGATTGGATAAAGGGACATTTGCCTGTCTGATCTCAGACAGTAGGTGGAAGAAAACGACGTTTGAAGGAGCATCACTCTGATATTTATGCTGCTCCATCTCTGTTCCCATAAAGCTGGGAGCATGAAGCATTCAGAGTTCCTTTTGCTGGAACTAAGCGGCCAAGCCCAGCTCTCGAAAAACAACCCCACACCCCACACTATAATCCCCCCCTCCATTAAACTTCACATTTGGCACAGTGCAGTCAGACAAGTACCGTTCTCCTGGCAACCACCAAACCCAGATTCATCCATCACATTGCCAGATGGAGAAGCGTGATTCATAACTCCAGACAACACGTCTCCACTGCTCTAGAGTCCAGTGGCGGCGTGCTTTACACCACTGCATCTGACGCTTTTCATTGCATTTGGTGATGTATGGCTTGGATGCAGCTGCTCGGCCATGGAAACCCATTCCATGAAGTTCTCTACACTGTTCTTGAGCTGATCTGAAGGCCACATGAAGTTTGGAGGTCTGTAGCGATTGACTCTGCAGAAAGTTGGCGTCCTCTGCGCACTACGAGCCTCAGCGTCATTTTATGTGGCCTGCTACTTCGTGGCTGAGTTGCTGTCGCTTCCACTTTGTTATAATAGCACTGACTGCTGACTGTGGAATATTTAGTAGCGAGGAAATTTCATGACTGGACTTGTTGCACAAGTGGTTGAGGTTATCACAGTACCACGCTGGAATTCCCTGAGCTCCTGAGAGCGACACATTCTTTCACAAATGTTTGTAGAAGCAGTCTGCATACCTAGGTGCCTGTGGCCATGGAAGTTATTGGAACACCTGAATTCAATTATATGGATGCGTGAGTGAATACTTCTATCTATTTTTATCTATTTTTTTACTATATAAAGTAGTAAAATTAACACTTTTGTGCACATACCTGGTGGGCAGGTGTTGAACTTCAGACCAGACTCCGCTGGCTGCAGCAGCCTCTCTATCAGACCACGGGACAGCAGGGACGGGGAGAAGATGACCGGACGCTTTGTCTGGACCTGCACCGGATGCACCAAACTGTACGGGATCAAGTGCTCCTCGTGACCTGAGGGAAGGGGAAGGGGAAGGGGGGGCACATTAATGTAAAGTGAACACACACAGAAAACAGAATTATTTATAATTTATCACAGAAATACACTGTTGGCTTGAACGTACGTTTGCTGAGGGTGTAAAGGACCTGCTGGGTCGAACCAGCCCCACGACAGCTGGGGTCGACGGCCTTGACCAATCGCACGCTGCCTGAGGATTTCTTTGGAAACTACAGGATAAGATCAACATTAAAGGAGTTTTATAATAGTCTGAGTGAAGTTGTGCGCGCTGTTCGTGTAAACGTGAGCAGACGTACCACCTTCTTCTTGAAGTCTTTCTGCTCCAGAGCCATTTTTCGTAATCGTATCAGCAACAGCTGCTGTGCCCTGAGGGGAATGTTGATTTAATCCAAGTTAATGGCTGTTCATGATTAAAAGATAACCACTTACATGCTGTGATTGAAAGCACATGATAACCTGTTGTAGTTGGGCATGGTTCCTGTCTGCAGGGGCTTGGCCGTGCTCCTGTCCACCAAGGCGCAGCGCCAGTGGTACTTCCCGTCGTGCCTCGTGTCTGTGACGTGTATGATGTCGTCACATGACACGGCCAGCGTTGGCGGGTCGCCGCGAGGCTCCATGTTGAGATTGACACGCACGTAGAAGGAGTCTGCCCCCGTAAAAGTAGGTGAAGAAATCTGGGAGCACAGCTTTGAGTATGCTGAGGACAGAGGGGGATCGGTATTAGACCCAAACACACAGATATTTTATTTAAAATTTATCAACTCTCTTGAGACATAGACTGTAGAAAAAAAATGAACGACACGTCTCCACTTCCTCCCATTGGTCAAAGTGAGGCTAGTCCAGGGATACGGGTAGCACCATCTTGCAAGTTGGGATCATACACTGTATATAAATATGGACAACGTGTCCCCACTTCCTTGCATTGACGCTATTTTCTCAGGGACACGGGCAGCGCCATCTTGCGAGTTTGGAGTCAGTACGGTCCGAGTGTGGAGCCACGCGGAGCTGCGATATCGACCACACTTCCTCCGGACTCACTTTAATTAATACTACGCTCTGCTCTACCTTCACCAGTTACAAGGAAATGTTGGAATACAACTGGTAGTCGCCATTATGTCACATCCTGTTTCTATAGCATCAAATTACTAACTAAAAAAATAACAGAAAATCCAGAAAATTTACACTTGACAATGCATCCATATTACATTAACTACCTAAAATGACAGAAACCATCCTTGAAATAGAAAAGATTTGACCTGTATTTTAGTGTTTTAGTTTGGCACAAGTCCCATCCACTAACATGGAGGGGGCGGAGCTTACGACCTATACTGCAGCCAGCCACCAGGGGGAGCTCTACTTGCCTTGGCTTCAATTTTGAGGAGCAGTTCCGCCGTCCATCTTTAAGAGTTGAGCCACGTTATCGATAATCTTAAAGTTTAAATATTTTTGTTTCTAGTGGACCGCTTCATTGAATGGTTGTCAATGGCAACTGTCGATCATCATGACGTCATATCCTAGACGTATTTATCGCATCAGACAACTAAAACTAAACTTCCCCAACGCTTGAATATAAACTAGCATTATATTAACTACATAAAAGGACAAAAACATGGCCCATCCACTAACATGGAGGGGGTGGAGCTTATATGACCTATACTAAAGCTGGCCACAAGGGGGAGCTCCACATGTTCTGGCTTCACTTTAGAGGAGCTGTCATGGCGTCCATTTCTTTTTACAGTCTATGCTCTGAGATAACTCTCACCCTCTAGGTTGCTCTGGTGTTTGAGCATCGAAGGCTCGGTCCACCACTGAAGAGAAAAGTGGGCGACCTCCGCGGTGCACTGAGCCAGCAGCACACTTCCCCCACCAAACAGGACCCGCTCCAGCTAAACAACACACAGACAACACACAGTGTTTTTGTTTCAAGGCAGCGTGAAGACGCTTATTCTCTTTATGAATTCACCAGACAGACACAACACACCTCCAGGAGCTCACTGCCCTCCTTCAGTCCACATTGCTCGGCCGGAGAACCCGGTCTCACGTGGCTGACAAAGATCCCCGACCGGTTCCCTCCGACAATCGTGATATCGTCCGCTAAACTGGCTCTTCCGTGCCTTGGTGAAGTGGGGGGGCTCGAAGACGGGGAGCGGAGGGGGTTCCTGAGAGATGGGAAGAAGCACCGTTAAGTGATGGTTGTTCATTATTAATACCCAGGATGTATTGAAGACACATTAGAGAGAATGCACATAACGAAGGAGAAGAAGAAGAAGAAGCTGTTTCCAGCAACGTGACTCTGGATCAATATTCAGATGAAATTTTAGACTTTCTGACACAAAATATCTGGTCTGAATTTACATGGTTGTTCAATTATTGTATTATTCTTGTAAATGTTGTGTATATAGATTCTTTTTTTCATATTTTCTTTTTAGTTTCTTATTTTTAGGTTTTTCTCGTATTATGTACGTTATGCTGAGTGTACAGTGAAAATTCCCTATCTATTTATCTATCTATCCATCCATCCATCCGTCCATCATCTATCTATCCATCCATCGTCCGTCCATCATCCATCCGTCCATCCATGCATCCATCTGTCCGTCCATCCATCCATCCATCCGTCCATCTGTCATCCATCCATCCATCCATCATCCATCCATCCGTCCATCCGTCCATCCATCATCTATCCGTCCATCTGTCCATCCATCCATCTGTCCATCCATCCATCCGTCCATCCGTCCATCCATCCATCCGTCCATCCATCCATCCATCCATCCGTCCATCCGTCCATCGTCCATCTATCAATCCATCTGGCCATCCGTTCATCCATCATCTATCCATCCATCCATCCATCCATCCATCCATCCATCCATCCATCCGTCCGTCCATTCGTCCATCCATCCATCCATCCATCCATCCATCCATCCATCCATCGGTCCATCTGTTCATCCATCCATCCATCCATCCATCTGTCCATAACAGTAGTTTCATTTCTGGTTTTAAAACCAGGCTTTAAAAAACCAAAGTGCACAGTCCCAGTCACTGCAGCACCTCTTGTTGCTCATAAGTGAATTTAAACTGACTTTTCATTATTGCCATTTGTCTCCTCGTATGTGTCCTGCATTCAGCTCATTAACCTTTGTGCAAAATTATTACGTTTTTCATTATTATTATCAGGCGTCAAAACTGCAAGGCTGTACCTGGGAGCACCGGGGCTGGGGTGTTCTGAGGAGACGGCGGGCAGGTTGACCAGGTCAGGGGGGAACAGGTGAGAGTGTAACGAGGTGCAGGAGTCCCACAGAGAAGGTTCACTCGGCTCACCTGAAAATACCACAGAGACTTAAATATGTGCAGCAAGCGAATAACGATCAGAATGAAAGATTAGAGCTAAACGTACCTGTGATGTTGTCATTTTCATCACTGCCCCACGAGTCCAAGTCAAACCTTTGCGGAGAAGGAGAAGGAAGACGTTAGGGGAAATGAAACGAAGGCGGGAAAAGCTGAAGAGTGCCATGTCAAACTCACTCTGTGGTAAACCGCCGGTTGATGGAGTTCATGCAAGGAGGAAAGGGGAACGTGGAGAGGCGGTTTATTTCCTTTTCTGTGTTTTCTGTCTGAGGATGCAGAGGTAAACGTAAAGACGGCGATTCCTTTTCTCTTTCATTCACGTGTCAGCGAGCGACGCTTTGATACTCACCGACAGCAAGAGATTCTCCTCCGAGTTGGAACGAGAATCTGTGAATACGGCAGAGAGGGAAATTTTAAACCACTAAGAAAATTGCTGCACGAAACTCTGAAGAAGCGTTTTTGGTATCGGCGAAGTCGACTCACCCTCTGAGTTTTCATTGCCTTGGCCTTTAGAGGACGTCTGTGACAGAGAGAAAGCTACATCATGATCCAGCAGCTAATGAGAGGTTTGGTTCAGGTTCTGACACGCTAAGAATGTATTACACCATCTCATACCGTAAAACACTTTCCCTCTCCAAGAAAACATGTTTGTTCAGCAACATCAACCAAAGAAATATTTATATACACCAATCAGGCATAACATTATGACCTAATATTATGTAGGTCTCCCTTGAGCCTCCAAAACAGTTGTGACTCATCAGAGAATGAACATGGGCCTTCTGAGGGCGTCCTGTGGTGTCTGGTAACAGGATGTTGATATTGGGGGGGCCTTTGAGAGGAGGGGGCTCTGTGGATCAATTTGGGATCGAGTGAATTTGGAGGCCAGGTCAACACCTCACTTGACACTTCATGTTTTTTTGAGTTGTGCATCCTGCTGGGGATGGCTGCTGCCATCAAGGAGTGTCATTGCTATGGGGTGGGGGTGCCTGGTCTGGTCTAGGTGGGTGCTACATGTCTAAGTAATATCCAGGTCCAAAAGTTTCCCAGCAGAACATTGAACTGTCGCAAGATGGTCAACGTTACTCACTTCTCCTGTAAGTGGTCGTAATGTTATGGCGGACTGGTGTAGTTTAAAGAACAATATGATTCCCACTCATTTTGATTTCTTTGTTACTGTTACTGGAGATGAAACACCACTGACTTTTCTCAGGACCAGGTGGGTGCTGCTGTTGGACGGGGGGCTCATGTCCAGGTCCAGGGAACAGCAGGGCCCGAAGCACTGCTCCTCACTCCACAGAGACAGGTGGGACTGTGGACAAGACACGGGGGGATATTATATCAAATGCTCCGTGAGGGACGGTTGCTCCTAACTTTTTAAAATTTTTTTGCTTACACAGTGCAGACAGGGGCTGCTCTGCTCCATCGGCACCCGGCACCGCTCCCTCTCTCTCTCCAGCTCCCTCTGCTGCTGCTCCATGTTGGCCTGCAGCTCGGCGATGCGCTTACGCAGACGGTTCTTGTCCAGGAGACAGTCGGTGTACTCCAGCTGCAGGCTGTCCCGACTGCGCAGAGCCTGGTTAGAAACACAAAGCAGACTGCGTTGGTTGGTTGGGTGGGTGGTTGGTTTTACACATGTGTGTCCAGACTCGAGTCTCTGACCTGGTCTCGCTCCTTTTCCATTTCCATGATTTGGTTGAAATAGGACACGCTCCTCTTCTGCTCGGTCTCCCAGTCCAGCTGGAGAGTCCTCACCTTCAGCCGCAGCTGCTCGCACTGCGACTCCAACTGCACAGATAGTGTTCAGACCATCGGTTCAGTTTTATTTATATTGCACGAATAACAATCAAATATGTCCTGTGATGCTTTGCAGAACCCCAGAGACTGAACCCCCACACAGAAAGCACTGAGCAGCTCATATGGGTGGAGGAAGTAGCTTGAGGCCAGGCTTATCACCTTGTCCCGGTGCTCCTCGGTGCTCTGTAGCTCCCCCTGGAGTCTGGTGATGATATCGCAGAGGTCCTGCCTCTGCTCTGCAGCCTCCCTGCGGTCCTGCTGCAGGATGTCCATCAGCGCCTGGCACGAACACAACGTTTACACATCATCATCAAACACAAACGCCCCGGCAAAAAAAATATACGGATCTGAATTTTCTGGTGAATGATTTAAAACGTACGATGACTCCAGTGGTGGGAACTGGTCTTTTCTTTTGAGTTCCCATATTGTCGGTTTTCCGAACCTCGATACGCTGAGTCGGCTTTACCGGTAAAGCCGGGGGAGAGCCGTTCACTCCATTAGAGCCATTAGAGTGTGAATGGTTTGTTTTGATCTCAGTACCAGTCGTTTGGTTCTCCGCCTCCGTCAGCCTGGACTTAAGCTCCTCCACCTGTATGAAGAAAAAACATCACGATCCCAGGAACTTTAATGATAATAATGAGCCTCGTACAGGTTAGTATTTCCAGGTATATGTTGTTGTGATTCGTGTTTCGGTCTACGTGTCGAGGCTCGAGGCTGATAACATCTATACCCAGGCGTCTCTTTTACTGCAGCTGCGTGCCAGCCGAAGCAGTTTCAGTTGAATAGCCTCGGGCGCAACTATTCGCTGCCTTTTCATACCGTCAGGCAAAAAAACATTCCTTTCTATTTTCCCATCCCACCGCTTACAAAACAGGCCTTTGTTTCTAAAATATCACACGGAAAATGAAGTATCTTAAGCAACGTTTCCACTCTAGGAACTTTCCCGGGGATGAGTAGTCTTTGAAGGTACTTAGCGAGTCTCAGAGGAAAACAATTCCGCTTGCCAAAAACAACATTTCAGTTCTTTATAGGAGCTTTGAGGGTAGGGCTCGTAGGCCGGGCTCGTTTAAGCCGCTTTAAATAGTCTTTTCTTACGACTGCTCATTGATCTTCCACTGGTGAAACTAAGGCCCTCTTTTTGAAATGTTCTTCATGCTTTCTTTTGTTGTAGTGGTGCCATCCTTTTATATGATGTTATCACTGTTGAATGAATTACTGGCACACACTAGATCAGAGTGGAGCAGATCAAATTTCACTCCTCTCTTAGCGGGTCTTAAACCGAGAGCTGCAAAGGTCATCAAAGGTCTGGAGGAACCTTTTAGCTCTAGGTGGTTAGCACTGATGCCTCACAGCAAGAAGGTTCTGGGTTCTAATCCATCTCCAGCTTCATCCCACCGTCCAAAGACATGCTCCTTGGGTTCATTGGTGATTCTAAATTGGCCGTAAGCGTGGTTGTCTGTCTCTTAGCCCTGCGATAAACTGGCCCAATGACAGCTGGGATAGGCTCCAGCCTTCCTCCGACCCACCGAGGGACAAGCGGTTGCATATAATTTCTATCTCACTGTCTACAGCGGCACTTCAAAATCGAAACTGAAACTGTTATTAAGTTATATTTACTGTGACCCTGTTTGGTTTTCCTTGCGTTTCCTGTCCTCCTCCACTTCCTGCCTGTGTTTTCCCTCTGATCATTTGTTTGGCTTCTCGTCAGCCCCTCAGCCCACATGTGTCTATATATAGCGCTCCCTTTCCCTTCGTCAAGTCGTCTGCCTGACATGCTTCCAACTTCCATGACCTCCCTGCAGCGCCTTTTGTTCCTGATCTATCTAGGCTTCATTAAAGTCCAGTTTGGTTCCTTCCCCTGGCTTCCCCTTGCGTCTGCATTTATGTCACCACAGAAATCAAATCAAGCTCGAGGGGATCAACATAACCGGCCGACGTACCTGCCTCAGCAGTTCCCTCTCTCGCGCCGAGGCTTTGCTTTGCTCCTCCAAGGCCTTGGAGTACTTCACGGCCTGCTCCAGGTGTCTGTCCTTGAGCTTCCCCAGCTCCCGACTCGCCGTCTCGCAGTCCTGACGCAACCTTGAGACCACGAACCGATCACACATCATTTTCGTGCGTCAACAGGTGAAACTTAGGAAAGAGGCACTTAAAAACTGAACCGAGCCAACCTTTCCAGCTGCAGCCTGTCGTGACGTAACTCCTGAGCTTTGTGTTCGGCACGGCTGCGTTCGTCCTCCGCCATCCGACATCGCTGGGACAGGCGCCGCTCGCACATCCGGCTGTTTCGAAGCTGCTCCCTCAGTTTACGCACCTCCAGCAGCAGAAACTGAGTCAAGCCCTCCGGACCTTCCTCATCTGGGGAAGACACACGGGTAGAGTTTTTATTACCATGGGGGCGACTAAACAATCTGTGCAGGCTGTAAACTCACTGACATACAAGTTTATGTGTTGTCAGGGGGAATAACACACCAACATGGATTCATGTGAATGGGATCAGATGTTTGCCTTTAGACGATAAGAGCCTTTTTAGAAATCTTAAAGTTGGCCCATATCTCAGGTCTGTTTGTTGTTGGCTATGAGAAAATACAAATCTTTCCAGACTCTGAACGTCTAATCTTTTAATGTGTTTACTATGTGGCAGGAAGGAATGTCTTTACACACAACTCTAACCTGAAGTGTTTTGAGTGATTTAGCCAAACCCTGAACTCAATTTATAGCCTGGAAGTCAGTCCAAAGTTCCCCTCGCCTACAAGATGTTTGTTGGTCTGGAGTCTCCATGCTGGGAACTGGACAACATGTCTCAGCTCCCTCACATTGGTCAAACTGACGCCAGTATCTCGGGGATATGGGCGCCGTCATCTTGTGATTGGTTGCCGCAATGGCAACTGTCAATCACCATGATGTCACGTCCCGTTTTTATAAAAATTGACTCTTGAACATACATCAGCCGTATATTTTACAAGCTGTTTTTTACAACCTGGACCTTATTTCTGGCATAAAATACGATCGTTTACTCACCCATATAACTTTGGTGTCATTTGGAGTCGTTTGGACGATATTTAGATCAGCGTATATCCATATAGTGGGAGTGAATGGGGCACCGAAACGCAGCCTCTGAATAACGAATTATCTGCCGCAAAACTCGTTCATTTCACCAATATTTTGTTATCATACGCTAGTGCTATTCCCCGTTGAGTCCGGAGTTACCCGTTATCATCATCCGGGGTCTGTAGGGTCTGACCTGGATGATGTCATCTCTGAGCGCCGTGCACACACACTCGTCGGCTTGTTTACCTGTAATTTGCTACTGCTAGTTTTTTTGCAACATGGCTGAATATTTTGTGGACAACGACTTTGTTTATGATGGACGTCCTTACCATTTGGAACAGCTGGCCAAAGAACAACAAACCACTGCATGTCCGCGAATAGATAACAGGTAACTCCAGACTCAACGGGGAATAGCACTAGCGTATCATAACAAAATATTGGCGAAATGAACGAGTTTTGCGGCAGATAATGCGTTATTTAGAGGCTGCGTTTCGGTGCCCCAGTCACTCCCACTATATGGATATACGCGGCGCTCCACTGGATCTAAATATCGTCCAAACGATACCAAATGACACCAAAGTTATATGGGTGAGTAAACGGTTGTATTTTATGCCAGAAATAAGGTCCAGGTTTTAAAAAACGGCAATTCCCCTTTAACTACCTAAAATAAAAATTATTTGACGTGTTCTTTAATGTTTTTAGTTTGACCCAAGTCCCACCCACTAACATGGAAGGGTGCTTTGGCCACACACTTTGGCTTCACTTTTGGCAAACTGTCATGGCGACCACTTCTTCTGCGGTCTATGGTTGAAACACGCCCCATCATCAAATCCAAACCTTGTGTTGCCAGCCTCATATTCTGACAATAATTCAGTCTGGATACTTAAATCTGCATCCCTGCCGTCCCTCTTTCTACCCAGATGTAAGAATAACTCTTTTCTTGCCCAGTATGAGGGAGCATCGTTGCGTGGGCTGCTCTCCCGTCAGCTGCGTGTACTGCTCTGGGTGGTAAAACTCCAGCGATTCCATGAAGGCCTGAAGACCTCGCTGGCCTTGACCACGCAAAATGTCCAGCAATCGACCTGAAAGGAGGAAAACAAAACGTTGGTACTGTAAAAAAACAGCTGAAGCTGCCCGACCACAAAAATGCTACGTCTTTGATGTGTCACTACGCCTGTAATTATGTCTTGTAGGTATTTCAAACATGAACGCCTGAGCTGACTCTCTTGCAATGAAACAATGTGCACTCAGTGTCGGATCAGGTGCTCTGCTTCATCCCATGAACAACTATTTCAACATCCACCCTTCGTCTTTATCGCCGTTCACTCCTCATTCTTTCCTAACCGCCTGCCTTTTACTTAGCCATGTCTTTTATCTCTACTCTCTCCTTGCTTCTGTCTCCCACAGCAATATTTATCTTTATGACCTGTTCCTCGCTGACACAGTCATTCGCAGTTCTTGTTGGCAGCTTTACAAAACACAGGACAGTACTTTACTGAGATAAGTGCATTTTTTAAAGGTTGTAGATTGGTTTCATTCGCCTCAAATTTTACATTATCATTTTTGAGTTCTTTTCCAAATGAATATTTCTGGCTCACTCAACACCACTTCAAGGGGTGCTGCAGCATTTTTCTTTGACTTCTGGGAGTTTCATTGCGATTAGCATTGAGGATAATAGTTCTCGTGAACGAGATATCTCAAGAACACCATGATGGAAATCCACCAAATTTGGCACAACCATTCATTTGGACTCAAAGATGAACCGATTAAAATTTGGTCTCCAAGGGTCAAAGGTCAAGGTCACCATGGCCTTGCAAAACACATCTTTTTTGGCAGCAATTTAACGTGTGAACGCAAAATCCCAGGACAAGATGGAAGAGTTTTCTTTAAATTTGGCACAAAAGTTCATTTGGATTCAAGGATGAACTGGTTGGAATTTGGTGTCCAAAGTTCAAAGGTCAAGATTACTGTGACCTTGACAAAAACAAAACAAAAAAAAAAAAACACAAGTCAACTTGTGAATGCAAAATCGCAGGAAAACTTTGGCACAAATATCCACCTGGACTCAAGAATGAGAGGGTTACAGCTGCTTGTGTCTTCTCGGTTTCATTTCTAAATAAATTAAACGTATTTTCTCACATTTCACATTTCACATTCGGTTACAGCTTGTTTTGTGGATATGAATGTTTTTAAATGGATGGAATGACCTCCTCTTCAGGTCTCTCCTTCTTCTCCTTAAATACAAATGATCTATTGCTATTTATGCCACGCTGAATAAATGGTTATTTTAGTATTTGACGTGAGGTTGCGTCTTCCTCTCACCAGCCTTGCTGATTCGGAGGGGATACTGCGTCGAGGTGAGCACCTCGTCTTCGTCCTGCTCGTCGATGACCTTGCACTGGCGCAGGTATGGGGTGAGCTTGGCCGGGTTCAGGATGCGCGTGAGCTTGTGTCGCACTCCCTCCACGCGGTCCCATAGCTCCTCGCAGCGCTCCTCCGACCACGGGGCAGCGGGCCGCACCTCCTCCGAGCCCATGTCGTCATCCTCCACCCAAACTGTCACACCTGCAAGAGACCAGAAACATTTTACTTCAGATTCAATTCGTTTGAATCTGTACAACGTGATCATGATGTCACTACAATGGCTTGATGGATTTTCTCCAAATCTGGCACAAAGGTTAATTTGGACTCGAAGATAAACTGATTAGAATTTCGCGTCCACGGGTCAAAGGTCAAGGTCGCTGAGACTTTATAAACACATTTTTAGAAATAATCTAACTTGAGAACGCAAAATCGCAGCAAAAAGTGGAAGGACTGTCTTTGAATTTGGAATGAAAGTTGATTTGGATTCAAGGACGACCTGATTATAATTTGGTGTCCACGGGTCAAAGGTCAAGGTCACTGTGACATCTCAAAACACATATTTTTTTGGCAATGGCTTAAATTGCAAACTCAGAATCCCAGGAAAAGTTTAAAGGACGGTCTTTAAATTTGACAGGAAAGTTCATTTGAACTCAAGCGTGGACTGACTGACTGACCGTTTTTTTTATCTGTGTCCCTCAAACCAGTGAAAGTGGGACACTTCGTAAACCACCACAGCCTCAATCTGCTTTAACAACTATTTTAACTCCTAGTTAAAAGTGGTGACATGGAGATTTTCTCTGTTCAACACTGAATATCTATCAGTGAATATAGACTATATGTGGAACTCTTTTACTGGAAACCCTCCAAGAAACAGACAAACCGAACTTCATTTAACAAAGAGATGAAGACAAAAGCCAAAGAGATTTGCATAAATGAAGAAGCAGTGCAAGTTAATACAAGAGCAGCGATGATTTTTACTTGTCGTACAGCACGGGGTCATAAGGGGTCATTTTTATCCCTTTTTAGGGCGGCACAGCGGGTGTGGTGGTTAACACTGATGTCTCACAACAAGAAGGTCCTGGGTTCCAATCCATTGGTCGACTGGTTCCTTTCTGTGTGGAGTTTGCATGTTCTCCCTGTGTCTGCGTGGGTTCTCTCCAGGTACTCCAGCTTCCTCCCACCGTCCAAAGACATGCTGGTTAGGTTCATTGGTGATTCTAAATTGGCTGTTTGAAATATGACTTTGTTAAAGAGGACAAATTAACAGACCAAACAAAAGACCAATGGAGCGACCTCTTCTTTCACCTCATGCAGTACAGGGTCATAAAGTTATCATTTCAATTCATTCATTCATCTTCTGTAATCGCTTGTCCTCTGGGGGGCTGGAGCTTATCCCAGTTGTCATTGGGCGAGAGGCAGGGTCCACCCTGGACAGGTCTCCAGTCTATCACAGGGCTAACACAGAGAGACAGACAACCATTCACACTCACACCTACGGCCAGTCTAGAATCACCAATGAACCTAACCAGCATGTCTTTGGACGGTGGAAGGAAGCTGGAGTACCTGGAGAGAACCCACCCATGGATTCAAACCCAGAACCTTCTTGCTGTGAGGCATCAGTGCTAACCACCACACCCACCGCGCCGTTTATTATTTCCATTTCTTTAACTCTTTTTAACAAACTGGCCTCTTTGAAAGTATAACAAAAAGATGCAAGTTCTAAAGCATTTGTGTCTAAGCTCATTTACGGACGATTTATTTGTGATTGCCTTTGAAGGTGATGACATCTTAGGATGAATGACCCCTTAACACTGGTAAAGAAGGCAAATTAAAAGGCCAAACAAAAAAATATATATACGTTCTTAGACGTCTGTGAAGGTTTCCAGTCGTTCAAGTCATGGTGTGGCTACAAAAACTAAGCTGAGACAAGAGCATCTGGACTCGGTGGGCATCATTATTATGTTGGACGTCTTTGTTAAAGAGGCCTCTTCTTTCACCTCATCAGCTTCTTCTACTTCTTTTTTTATTTATAGACATTTCGGTGCTGAACAAAGAAAAGAGAAGGCTCTGTGGTCGGCGTTTCTCTCACAGCAAAGGAATGAAAACACTGGCGTGAGTCACCTGCACCTAAAAACAAGGGGACCACAGACAAAAGCTTTCTCTGCCCCATTCACTTCAGGAGACAAGACGAGGGGTGGGAGAGGGGATTTGTGAATAGAACTGCCTCTGTGGGAGTTTGTTGATGCACTCACACCGAACCATTAATTTAGCTTGACAAACCGACGCCCGTGCCTCCAGAGCTGTGTCGATGCATGCCTCATTTTTGATTCACGTTTCCAAACAAGCTCTTTAACATAAAAAGGGATTACCCATGGTGTTTACACATCCCAGACACTGAGCAACAGCGCGAGCGAGTGACTCTGCGCTGGGCTCGGCGGCCGATCACAGCTATCTGAGCTGGCAGGCAGGTTGAGGCAGGTATGCACGGTCTGGAATCTGTGTCATTACCCAGGAAACCGTCTACTCATGTGATTACAACGCCGCTCAGAGGAGACGGACCCCGAAGTCAGAGCGCCAGCCGTCACGTCTCCACTCGGACATGTGAAATCAAATAGCTTCTCTGGATATTTTGTGATATTATATTAACAAAAAGTAGATAATTCAACGTTTTCCACCTTTTATAAGTTAATTCCGTCCATCGTTTGTCCACATTTTGTGGATTAAAATCACATATTGTCTTTTTTGTGTGTGTGTTTTCAAACCGTCCTTTTCTAAAAAGCAAAGTTTTAATTTTGTGTGAAGTTTGCAAAAGTTTGCAGCTTTAGAAAACAAATTAACTTAGACTTTAATGATCTACAAGATCTACAAAGTAAAAAGAAAGATAAAACAAAATACAAGTAAAATCTAGTAAAATAAAATAAAGATAGTACAAGCAAAAAAAATACATTTACAGAATTAGCATATGAACAAACAGAGAACAGAAGAATATAGATTATATACACAGGAATGATAGTAAGGTAAATTAACATTTTGTATTTAACTTAAAATAAAGTAAAATATTGTCATTTTTTTAAAAAAATAATGTGTCAAATGACTTAAATAATATTTTTTGTTGCAAAAATAAAAGAATAACCAATGATTATCATGTCTAAAAGCTTTTACACCTGCACACGTGTGAAAATTACACCAAAATGCCCATAAAGTTGGAATAATTTTGTTTTCAGACGCATTCCTCTTTTTATTCCTATTTATAGAAGTCACACTAGTCGCAATAGTTCCGTGAGAAGAGGTAAAAAATATTTTATTCCAACTTTACGAGCATCAGTGATCATCGTAAAAACAATTTCTACTTTTACTTGGGGGGCTAGAAGTCTCCACAGACCGAAACCCGGACCCCTGAACCTTATCACTGCAGCTGCAGCTCTAACAGGAAGTAATATAATGTAGTTTTATGGCTACTGATTGATAGAAAAGCTCCAGGTTCGCCACTAATCCCCTGGCAACACACCGCAAAAACGTATACGAACGCAGATCCTGAGAGTAAAGAATCAGTTGAAGTCTTAAACTGCTCACCACTCATGTCCTCCACCCGTGGAGATGAAGCCAAGTCGAGCGCGCTGTGATCAATCCCTTTACATCCCATTAAGATCCAAATATGAGTCCGGAGTGGGACTAAGGAGAAGAAATCGGAGTGAAGAGGACGTGGTGGGCGTCACCTGACCGGAGAGCCGCTGAGCGCACAGGTCCCTCTTTACGCACACCTCTTTACGCACCCTGCTCCAACTCCTCCATGCCTCCACTCCACAGGCCAATCGGCAGCGAAGAGGAAGCAAAAAACAAACAAACAAACCCACATGTGACCACGCAACAGATTTCCTCATTCAACACTCGGCGGGGGCGGTTGTATAAAAAGTAATCAGTGTCAGTGGCGCTTTTACGCACTAGATGGCGCTTTGAACCAACGATTATCCACTCATGAAGCGTCCACTTAGAATCTCAGCGTTACAAATAATGTTAAAATACACTAGCAGAAAAGAGAGGCATTAGGTCTAACTGGTAAAGAAACCGTGTCACAGCAAATAGGTGAGTTCACTCATTATGGCCCTGACTCATCCCTCCAGGTGTTCCTCTGCAAACAAGAAAGGGAAAAAATAGCTCCGGAGACTCGTAAAACTTCAGGAGCCTGAGGACATTTGAGAGCAGCAGATTAGTCACCAGCCAGGGAAACCTTCTTAACACAGTCACACACAGAGTTTCACCCTGTTGGGTTTTAAATTCCTGTAGGGCTTTGGACTGTAATTAAATAAAAGCTGACTCATGACTCATTCACACAGGAAGTGACAGATAAAAAAAGGCAGGGCAATCAAAGGAGTGTGATGATTGCAGCAGTAGGTGACATATATTCTGAGAAAATGTGTTGTAATTCAAATAATCTCAAGTTTGGAGTCAGGCCTAACCTGAATAAACCGGTTTCTGCTGAGCTCCACGACAGAAGGAGTAGACACTAAACAATAATATTCACCACAGGAAGCTCAGTTAGCTCTGAAGCAGGACGCTAAAAATTGCCTGTGTGTGTGTATTTATATTTACCTCACATCACAAAAATGATTTGTCAAGAGTGCAGGGAGAAACCAGAACAGAAATGTTCAGAGTTTTCAGACAGGAAATAGAGTCGGCTTCATAAATAACTCGGTTTCCTGCTTGTGTCTTTATCTGCTCCATCACTGTTTGCTTTTTGTCTTTGGTCATGACTCACAAAGTGTTTTTCTTACACAGCTCCCCGCCACCTCCCTCTTTTTCTCCTTCCGTTCGCTCTCCGTCTCCCTCCCCGCTGCCTGTCGTTAACTTTCAGACGGACCAATCCGTCCTCCGGCGGAGCCTTCGCCGAGGCCTCCCGGTCTGTGGAAGGAAGGGAGGGCAGCGGTGGACGGGCATTCCAGTTGTCTCTGAGGTGACGGGGACACAGAGGAGCCCTTTGACGGCGGCACCGGACCCCACAGTCTGCTCAGGCTGGAATGTGTGATACGGTGACAGCTCAGTCACACAGAAATAGGCCGTGCAGAATTATTTAAGTCTTTATTTAGAATTATTTAGTGTCATTTAAAGGGGAACTAGTGTTTTTTACAACCTGGACCTTATTTCTGGCATAAAATACGATCGTTTACTCACCCATATAACTGTGGTGTCATTTGGAGTCGTTCGGTCGAAATTTAAATCCGCGTATATCCACACAGTGGGAGTGACTGGGGCACCGAAATGCAGCCTCTAAATAACGCATTATCTGCCGTGAAACTCGTTAATTTCATCAATATTTTGTTATGATATGCTAGTGCTATTCCCTGATGAGTCCGGAGTTACCTGTATGGTTCGTCCACAACCTCAGAATCAGAAAAATATTCAGCCATGTTGCGTGCACTGCTTAGAGGTGACATCATCCAGGTCAGAGGTTAGTAGGTCAATCTACAGACCCTGGATGATGACAACAGGTAACTCCGGACTCAAGGGGGAATAGCACTAGCGTATCATAACAAAATATTGGTGAAATGAACGAGTTTCGCGGCAGATAATGGGTTATTTAGAGGCTGTGTTTAGGTGCCCCATTCACTTCCACTATATGGATATACGCTGATCTAAATATCGTCCGAACGACTCCAAATGACACAAAAGTTATATAGGTAAGTAAACGATCGTATTTTATGCCAGAAATAAGGTCCAGGCTGTAAAAAAACAGTAATTCCCTTTTAACTTTACTTGATTTGAGAACATTTCCAGTCCATAATTCTGCTGCTGGGGAAAATCTTTGAATGTCACATTGGATATAACCACTCAGCAGCTTAAACAGCACCAGTGTTCTGTGCTGTTCTGATTTCATTTTTAATTTGTTCCCGCTCGGAGCACAACAGGCCCGGCTCTTCATCCAGCAGCTGACCCCCCGTGGCTCCATCTATGACTCAAGCCCTGGCGGCCGAACAGAATCGCTCCTTTGTGTCCGTGAAGAATGCGTCTTTTCTGGAAACAGAGGCCGAGACACGGAGTAATGTGGGCATGAGTAACAGAGACAGATTTAAATCCGATGACATGTGATTTATGCTTCCTCTGTGAGATATTGCATCAGTAGCTTTCACTACTGATGCTAGTAAAGTATAAATAGAGTATAAATAAGGCAGCAGTGAAACATATTTAACCGAATATTTAATCATTTCACTCCATTCTCCATTGGCTCCCCGTATGTTTTGGAATCGACTTTAAGACCATGCCCTGGTAATGTCATTGACCATTTAACACCATACATGTCAGTTTGCACCCTGAGGTCAAAGGTCAACTGTCTGTTCCAGGGGCCCTACAGTTGTGGAACAATCTGGAGTAAATCAGAGCGTCTGACGCTGTGATTTCTGTTAAATCTGTCCTTAAAACAAGTGCAATGTACATATCAATGTTTTGATTTAAAGATGACTATAAGATGACAATAAAGGCTGTCTACTCTCATCTCATCTCATCTCATCTTGTCTTGTCTTACATTATCTTACCTCATTTCATCTCATCTTATATTATCTTGTCTTATATTATCTTACCTCATTTCATCTCATCTCATCTTATCTTGTCTTGTCTTATATTATCTTACCTCATTTCATCTCATCCCATCTCATCTCATCTCATTTTATATTATCTCATCTTATCTTGTTTTATATTATCTCACCTCATTTCATCTCATCCATCTCATCTCATCTCATCTTGTCTTATATTATCTCACCTCATTTCATCTCATCCATCTCATCTCATATTATCTCATCTCATCTCATCTTATCTTGTCTAATATTATCTCACCTCATTTCATCTCATCCATCTCATCTCATCTCATATTATCTCATCTCTTCTTATCTCATCTTGTCTTATATTATCTCACCTCATTTCATCTCATCTTATATTATCTCATCTCATCTTATCCTGTCTTATATTATCTTACCAAATTTCATCTAATCCCATCTCATCTCATTTTATATTATCTCATCTTATCTTATCTTGTTTTATATTATCTCACCTCATTTCATCTCATCTCATATTATCTCATCTCATCTCATATTATCTAATCTTATCTTGTGTTATATTATCTCATCTCATCTCATATTATCTCATCTCATCAGGTTTTATCTTGTCTGGTTTTAACTGATATTGTCTTGTCTTTTGCAGGACTAACAGCTAATAGCGACTAAAAACAAGAAGCTAACACTCGACTAAAATCACTTAGAATTGAAAACTAGCTGCAGGTTAGTCCAAATACTCCGACCTACATCAGTCCAGGTATGAAAGAATCTGGATAAACTCAACTTACTGCTCTACATTTAAAGCATCATATATATATATATTTTTTTTTTTGAGGGGCCACAGTTTCACAACTTCATGGCTTTGCCCCCTTGTAACCTCTCACGTGGGAACGCCAGTGTGGCCTTAATGCGATCCTGTAAAACATCCCACACTAATACCATGCAATTTCCTGTTTAACATGGAATCAACATCAATAAGAGCAGAGCATCAACATGAAGGAAGACGGTTCTTACTGAAGCCAACAAGACGCTTGGAAAAACAACGAGCGGGACATTTTTATTTATTATTTAATGAATGTCAGGGGGTGTTTATTTGTAATATCTCTCTATGTCGCCAAACACAGGAAGAGTTTTCATCATATATATATAAATCACGTCTCACAGAACCTCATGACGAGCTGGTTTTTCTGTCCCTTAGAATTAAAAACAAAAGCGTTGGAAAGTGTTTTTGGTTTAAGGCTAGGACTAAATAATTCATTCAGTTTCCCAAATATATGAGCACAAAAAGGGAGTCTAGTGCCACGATGACACCATTCAAGTCTTTTTTTCCCCCACATTTAGATCCACCAACACAGACAAATATTCATAAACACACATATCTCCGGCGGTGCCAGCGAAAACTGACTCCCCGGCCTCTTCCTGTCGCTCTCCTTCCAGAGCAGTGAGGTTTGAGTTGACGTCTGAATTGCAGGGTGGGACGTAGCTGTCTAAATCCGAGCTCCACCACACACTCGAACTGCAGACACAGACGGCTTTACTAACCACCGCCGCACATCAATTTCCAGATACACTGTGTTAAAAATGCACCCATAGTCGACCGCATGCTAGCGGTAGCCTCGCGACGGGATCTGTGCGTGCAGCAGCAGAACCGTCACGGTCGGTAAAAAAAAAAAAAAAACGATGACTTGAGCGGGTGTTTCTGCTCAAATGACCTTTAAACGGAGCCTCGATCACCTGCTGCTGTGTTGCATTCCTCTCGGTTTAGCTATTCCCATTTCAAGTGGCATCAACAAAACCAGCAGGATGACAACAATAACATGAGAGAGATTATTCATTAAGATTCCAAGTAGCTTCTTTACGAGTCTGAGAGAACAATAGTTGGGGGTTTCAACGCTCACCAGCTCTCCAAGATATCATCATTATCATCTGTCCCTCCAGACATAAAGGGACGTGGGATTAACTCTTCCCCAGGCCCCGTTCAGACCTTGAATTAACATCCGACCTGGGCAATCCAATCACAAGTGGCCAGCTGTAAGTGCCAGCGTTCACACCAAGCATTAAAATGTGTCCCGAGCCACCAACATCATTTGGGGCACAGTAGAATATTTTAAAAGATGCCGTCTCTACCGCTGTTTCAGAACCAAGAACAGCTGTGAAATCTCATAAAATTGTGGATGATTTTCTTCATTTATGCATCCAGTTTACGGTAATCTCAATTTAGCTAGTTATGCACACAGCAATATGTGAAGTCGTTGTTCTTTTGGAGGGAAAGGGTCTCACGGCCTTTTGGGAGGCCTTATATAGGTTCTGGAGGAGTGGTCAAGCAATGACATCACAAGATGCAGACAGGAAGTAACTTGAGATTTGACAACAGTGCTGTTTTTTTTTTTTTTTTGTGAGTGCATCAAGACTTGGGCACAAACGTTAACTTATTATTTACTGATCTCTGCCCAGACGTTAGTTACGCACCATACCCTACAGCTACAAGGACCAAATACTTTAAAATGCTCTCTACTAACAAACAGACATCAGTGTTGCCAATCTATCACCATGGATCTAGATTTGTTTGTCCAGCACATCCCACAGATGCCGGGTTGGACTGAGATCCTGGGAAGTTGGAGTTGGCCAAGACACCGCCTTCAACTCGTTGTTGTGCTCCTCCAACTATTCCTGAACCATTTGTGCTTTGTGGCATCTATCCTGCTGAAAGAGGCCATCAGGGGAATATGACCCAAGGTCTCCCAGCAGAACTTTACCTAAAGCATCACACTGCCTCCGCCGCTTGCACGCCCTTGAGTTGTTTTCATCCGGTTCGTCAAGAGTCACCCGTTGATGAGCTACTTTGGGCTGAAAACCTTTTCAGGTGCATGGAAGCTCTGAAGCCCCAGTCACCAAGTGGGTTCAGACCATAGACTGTAAGAAAAGTGGACGCCATGACAGCCAAAAGCATGTGTAGCTCCCCCTGGTGGCTGGCTGCAGTATAGGTCATAAGCTCCACCCCCTTCATGTTAGTGGATGGGACTTGAGCTGAAACTAAAACATTGAAGTACAGGTCAAGGTGGTCTGCTGAGAAGTTTCTTTTTTTTTTTTTTTTGGTTATTTGACACTATAGAAACAGGAAGTAATATCATGATGGCTGACAGTTGCCATGACTCCAAATTCACAAGACAGCGGCACCCGTATCCCTCTGCTGTTTAGCCTCAGTCTGTGATTCAAACATCATCACGCCTCCCAGCCAATTGCATGTGTGTTTCAGTATATATGTTTCAGCATCATTCAACATACTGGAACGAATCCAACGTGTGGATCAGTAGCTAAAGAACAATTATGATACATGTGTGGTTTAGGATGTTTCTGTAGACTCGTGGAGTATTCCTTTAAAACCTTTACTGAGAAACAAAAGAATAACATTCTGTTCTGGGGTTGTTCTCTGAAAACCATTTGCCTCCTAAAATTAGCCCAGACGTCTAAAAAGAAAGCGTCAGAAGCAAGTGTTTCAGTGTCTGTGCGTTCACGGCTGTGTGGCACAATAGTCTATTGTCTGTGGGCCAACGATCAGCTTCCTGCCGGGTCAAAAACAGATGAAAGACGCAGGGATCGGCTTCTTTCACGTACTGCCTTTAATCCAACCCTCCATATAACAGCCTCGTCACATCACGTCAAATGTCTTCTCCAAATGCACATCTGGGTTTCATGAGATCAGGAGTCTAACATGGACAAAGAAGGTGAAGGGACTTTTTGGTTGTTGGAGTGACATTAGCGACAGTGGCATGTTGAGTGTCAGAGTCTAAGCTTCTTGGCTGCCTCTCTGATTTGTGAGAAAGTCATTTCCTGTGGAGAAGATGTCTGTCAGAGACTTCTCATCCTGTTTGACTGCCGTTCCTTCCTCTCCACTCCCTTCACTTTCCTCCTCCCCTTGTGTGTTTGTCGTCTTTTATCCACATTTGGTGCAACAAGGACCAAAACCAAAACTTTTCATTGTGAAAGCCAGGTTATGGTGTCTGACTTCCTGTTTTCTTCTCTCTCTGTACTCTGGTTTTCTTTTCACTGCCCATCAAAGAGAATCTTCAAGATTCTCAGACATCTGCTTCTCTTCAATCGCCTTTTTTCCCCTTTACTCAGAGTTGCATCCACCTTGTTTCCTTTTTTATTCTGTCTTTTATCCCTTGGTCAGTTCAACCTCTGCTGTGTTTCCACTTGTTTAACCACCTGCAACGTTATATTGATTTTTAGTTATTAAATTGATTTGTGTCTGTCAGATTGACATGAACTCTTCAGCTCAGACATCTGGGAATATCTAGATGTTAACATAATGCCTCAGCAAATAACAGGAGACTAAACCATGTATTCTTCATTATGTTATATACGAATACAAGACTAACTGGCTAGCATAAAACTGATTTGAGAAGCGTGAGTGGTTGTGACAACAGGAAGTCACGCTTGTGTTTGGCCAGAAGAAACAAATAACTCTTTATAACGGCAGTTGGCAGTAGTCTGTTTTCGTCATGCAAAAGGGGAAACAGGAGGAGCTTCTATTAGCTGTGAGGCTAGGAAGCTAGGACGAGCTACGATCAGCTGGGAGACTAGGAAGCTAGGAAGAGCTATGATCAGCTGGGAGGCTAGGAAGCTAGCAAGAGCTACTATCAGCTGGGAGGTTTGGAAGCTAGCAAGAGCTATGATCAGCTGGGAGGCCAGGAAGCTGGGAAGAGCTATGGTCAGCTGGGAGGCTAGGAAGCTAGGAAGAGCTACAATCAGCTGGGAGGCTAGGAAGTTAGCAAGGGCTACTATCAACTGGGAGGCTAGGAAGCTAGCAAGAACTACTATTAGCTGGGAGGCTAGGAAGATAGGAAAGGCTACTATTAGCAGAAAAGCTAGGAAGCTAGGAAGAGCATCGATCAGCTGGGAGGCTAGGAAACTAGCAAGAGCTTATATTAGCTGGCAGTGTAGGAAGCTAGCAAGTGCTACTATCAGCTGGGAGGCTAGGAAGCTAGGAAGGGCTACAATCAGCTGGGAAGCTAGGAAGCTAGGAAGAGCTACAATCAGCTGGAAAGCTAGGATGCTGTCCTATCCTGCTGTTAGCCTGGAAGCCAGACAAACTTCCCAAAAAATGTTTGTGTTGGAAAGTCTTTCTGGAGTCTTTCCGTTGGGAACAGATTATGCTCCTGCAAAGATAGTCATAGTAGTCACGTAGTCATACACGCCATCTGAGCACAATGGAGTTTAATTAGTTTACAACAAAATGGTTTTGACTGATTGGAGGACTATCCAGTTGATGCAAAGATGTTTTCTTCGCTGTATCAGTTGAAACACGCCTCATAATTAAATCTAAAACGCATGCTACCAGACTCTGATAAGAGTTGAGTCTGGCTATGACATTGTCACAGGTCCCAAATGAAGGCACGGGGTGTTTTTGTCAAGAGGTCACAGAAAGAGGAAAGCTTGCTGCACGTCTCAGTTCAAGTTTTGTATTAAACATGTGACCGCCTATCACTAAAATAGACCCAACACTGACAACACCAAGAGGCTCTTCACAAACAGAAACATGCACATATACCCATATTTAGCCCAGTTGTTCACAGCGACCAAAACCGTGTGGGAAGAGTCTCAGTAGTTTATTAGTGGAGCCTTGAACCTCACATGAGAATGTGCTCAGTGTTATTTTTTATCACAGTGACTCCTTTGATGAACTTAGACCACCATGTTCTCCTATTGCTCCTCTAATGAGCATTCTTTAGATGTTTTCTTAGTTTTGACCTGTGTTCTCCTTGCGTAATCTTTGCATCCACCAGCATTTCCTCTACAATTCATTACCATGCACCACACACCAAACATCCCTTATTGTTCAGTCTCTCGCGCTTCTGGGGTCCACCCACCTCCACCTCCTCCCTCCAGTCCTCTTCCTCTCCATCTCCCTTCAGTTCACTTGCCAGCGGCGGCAGCGGCAGCAGCAGCAGAACAGTAGTTTTGCTGCTCTGATGCAAAGTTCACGTGCAAACGGAAACATACGGCGCAAACCACAAACCGAGGAGGATGACAAAAAGAAGATGTGGTAAAGTTGGTTTTCTTTTTACAAGGTAAGAGTATTATGACTTTGTTTTTTAGCATGTGCTGGAAACTGGAACCAGTCTGATTTAAATGCATGTCTTACAAGCTGTTCTGGGTAAAGAAATATAAAATCAGCTCCTATTGCTCATACTCCCACGACATGTGTGGTCTTACTTTTGCAAACTCCAGCCAAAGGCAACCTGCGTGCCAGTCAAAGTCACAACCGTCCACACATGCTTCATTGTTCGCAGCTCAACTTTGTGTACATCCTCTTTAGCAGAATGACTTCCTATGAACTCGTGACGTGATTTGTGCTTTTATCCACCTTGCACCAGAGAATGAATGAATCATATTGTGTCACAGTCTTAACTGCAGCTAAATGAGATAGTGGAAAGATTTGAGATTGATTAGTCACTGTTCTCTGGAACTAACTGTATTAGGTGTCAGATCGGTGGGTTGGACGTCTGTCGGCGAGTTAGAGAGACTGAAGTCAGAGGCTTCTGTCCGTAGAGATCACTGCGACCTAAACTTGACTCTAAACTAAATACTGAAATCACTGGATCATCAGTACCTGCCTCCCTTCACTGGCTCCCAGTAAGATTTATTTTACGATTTAACTCATTGAATGGTCATCTCCTACGACCATACGTCCCAATAAGGTCACTCAGGTCTGCAGACCACCGTCGTCTGGTTGTCCCAAGAACAAGGCTGAAGCACGGGGCATGTGGAGCTTTTTTTTTTCCTTTAACCTGTTCCTCTTCATTGTCTTTGTGTTGACATATTTTGCTCCGGAGCCGTTGAGTATGGGATCCATCATTTCTAAAGAAACAGCTCGCACATTTGATTAACTGCACCTCCCTGTTTACTAGGTGGAAGTTTGGAGAGGCGATGTTTCCTTATGCTCTTTGTCTGAATAGAATGAGATATATTTGCGCTTCATTGTTGCCCGGCCTCATTTCCCCCTGACTTTTGTTGACTGGAGTCTCAAACTCTGAACGCAGAATTTATGAAACTAGTGAATGATGGCGAGAGTTAAACACTGACCATAAAGGCTGATGTGTTTGCTCACTCTCCTGCCTGCTGGCTTTGTCTTTACAGCACGACTGTAAAAGAAGTCTCTGAACCGGCTGAAGAGGTCCGATGTGCAAGTGAATTCTTTTTCTTGAGTTATTTCGCTGACACTGTGGGACATCAAGAAAAGTGTGAGCGGGAGTAAACAGGAAGTTCTTTTTCAGAAATGACACATAAGTCATATCTGCGCTCACAATCTGATAGAGTCAGACCATTACAGTTAAAGATGTATAAATGTTTGCAGCCTGGAGACACGTAGACTCTCACCAGCTGACAAGGCCATGAAGTGCATTGCCACGTTGCAGCAGTAGAGGCTTGTAAACTGTTGTATTTTTGTACCGTGTGTAATAGCCGTGGCGTTCTGACCTCAACCACAGTTTGCTGGTGCTCTGCAGAGACCATCGCCCTCCGGTCCAGCAGAGGAAGCAACCCTCAGAGGGCAGCGACCCGGTCTCGTGTCCTTCATGTCAGTCCTGCAGTTTGTGGCTCCGAGGAACCAGATGTGGCGTAGTGGTTAGAGAAGCAGGGCCTGAGACTGCAGGGTCACCGGTTAGAATCCAAAGAAGGGTAGGGAGAAATGTGCAGAGGGCGGGGTGAATAAACAGCCACAAACACCCTCGCGGCACCACTCCTCCGTGAGTGCACTCAAGAGCTTGTGCGTCTACAACCGGATGGATAAAACGAGCAAAATGATGCAGCACGAAGGGAGACAGAGGAGGGGAAACATGTTTGACAGATCTCGTCTTCGTGACGGAGGGAAAAACAAGTTGAGTGAAGGGAAAAGCCTTGAATAAGAAGTCTGGAGGAAAAACACATCGAGGCCGGAGGTAAAAAATGTGTTTCCCATCAGCGTCCTCAGATCCTTTATTTGCCCGGCCGTAATAGATGACGTCCAGTGTGTTCTCCCCATATGCACTCTGTTCCCATTAAACTCGTATCAGTCGGTCGGCTTAAAAAAAAAAAAAAAAGCAGGGAAAAGTTTTAAAATAAGGAATATAAATGAGCAAAATTGCCAATAGAATAGAAAATCTCAAGTGTTCTTAGACTGAAAACGAGTCGATTTGTGTTAGTAAGTTACGCCACTGCTTTGTGCTGTATTTAAACCACGGGCATATGTGTTGTTAAGACTGACGATGAAATGATGAATTACATTGGGTCAAATTAGTTGTGCGCTTGTCTGTGCTCGCATAAAACCTTTAGAATAGAGCAATTTGAGCATTAACTTAACGAAGAACCAATAAAAAACACTTAAAGCGAGTCAATCGTTGCAACAGCTCAGTTATGCATGAAAAAAAAGCTAGGACTACAAAAAACAACAGGTGTAAGATCATTATAAAATAAAAAAACAAGATTTACATATGTACAAATCTACAAGAAATACAAATGTACAAAAAACAAGCATATTTTGCCTTTATTTAACATATTCATCTTAGTTAGATCAGTTTTTCTTGTTTATGGACGTCCACCAGTACAATTTAGGGACAAATAACATGTTTAGCAGATCTTTCAATGTGATTTTAATGAGTGAGGTGCACTTACTGCTCATAAAGCCACGAATGAAGAAGAACATTTGACTTGCACGTCAAATGCAGAACTAAATTCTTCTCATTCTCATTCTAATCCCTCCTTAAAGCTAAGTGTTACTGAGCTCGGAGATCAGAAGTGGTCAGTCCATCCACTCTCACTCCGCCTGTATATGCTTGACCCCTGCTGTCCGATCTACAGCACATCACTATCATAACATCCTTCTCTTTTTTGGTTAATAACTGACGATGAATGACTCGTAAACGTGTGCCCTGGGAAAGAAAGTAATCTAGTCCCAGGCCGGTTCCCAGTAACAGTGGCACCGTTACCTTTCGTGAAGATGTTACATCACAGCTCCAGATTGGCCCGGCAGCAGGGTCTCAGCCAGAAACTCCAGCACCCTGCAGCGTTAATCCAACACTGGCTGGGTACCTGGAGAGGTCACATGTTTGGAGCTTAGCAGGGCTCCCTCTGCCTTGGGTCATTTTCTTCTGCAGGCAGGTAGAAGGTTCATGAAAATGAAAACTGAACCAGCGAGGGACTTTGAACGGTGTTGGAAAACATCTCTAGAGCAGTGGATGTGTGGCGGTAACATGCACAAATCTGTTGGACCAGGAAAGGCTCAGTGTGGTGGTGCAAACGTTAGGTAAAGTCACGTCACATCACGCAGCCTGGCAATCCAAATCCAAATTATACAAACCTGAGAAGAGCAGTGGACGCCCAAGTTGGCGTAGCTGGACTCATGTCAAATATCTCTGCATCAATTGGATAGCCTTAAAACCAATCAGAAGAACAAAGTATGTTACATTAAGAGATTAAGGCAATCTGGACAAATGCCTTAATCTTTGTTCATCCTTTAAACTTCCAAACAATGTAACTGTAACTGTGGAGAATTTGAGAGGAGCGGTCAATGCACGCAAAATACTCTTCTGAGTTTGCAGGAAAATCATGTGCAGGCAGGTGGAAGGAGGTCAGAGTGTCTCCTGGAAAAACTGAACCACGGGGGCTCTGGATGTTTTAGGAAAAATGTCTGTAGGGCAGCGGGTTTGTGGCGTAAATATGAAACAAATCTGTTGGACCGGGCAACTGCAAGGCTCAGGGTAGGGTGGTGGTGCAAATGCATTAAAATTTAATATAAAATGGATCTAATAACTGTGACAAAGCTGACTCTTCTAGGCTTTTAGCGAAGTCAGGTATTATTTGTCGAGTTCAGTCCCAGACTCAAACTCCCAGCATCAGTCAATGCAACGTTTCAGGTGCCTGACGGATTCACGGTCTAGTGTGTAACTCACATCTCTCTTCTTTTCTTTGTCTGGTCTTTAGCTGGCCTCGAGTGAACTGAAAGAAAATCGAGAACCCCCTACCTCGAAGACACTGAGGAGCTAAGTGGATTGAAGAAGGCAGAGGCCGAGTGAGGGAGTCAAAGAGGGGAGGGAAGACAGAAGGGATTATCAGCTAATCCAGTGCACGGACAATCCCGGGGGAGCTTTGTCGTTCTTCCAGGACGACGCAGACAAAACATTTGCTGGATTAAAGCGCTTCACTTTATTGCCCTTTTCAAGAGTAACTCACCCTTCATCTGCTTTCCCTCTGAATGCTTTCATCGCTTCTCAAACCCCGCGCAGAACAGAGGACAAAGCTGCAAGGCTTCGAGCGTGGGGACAGGATGTCCCATGGACAGTGTGGTGCCACACATGGATAAATCTTTTTTAGTGGGAGACGGTGCATGACAGTGGACTCCCTCCCCCCGACCCCCTTTTTTTCTTTCTTCACTGCTCGGACAGAGAGGAATTTAAGCTCAGACGCTGAAGACCCTCTCAGAAGTAGAGATTCACTCAAACAAAAAGGCCTCGCTGCCAGTAAGGAGACTCTGCTGTGTTGACATTCATTCTGTGTTTACTGAATTCTTTGACAGCGTTGGTTTACAGAAAGTTACTTAAGCCTTAAAAGGGACGGAAATGTTCCTCTCGGTGATTTGTTTAAACCGTACGGGGACTGAGCAACACCTAAAAAACTTAATAGAGTCATTTAAAGGCAAGTGCACCGTGTGAGATATACCATCCAGTCTTACTCTGACCTTAAAATTCTACATAAAATCTTTAATTTCTTAAGAAATTAAACAGACTTTAGTTTCAGAAGAGGCGTTTTCGGATCTTGCAGTTCTCTGAGGGTAACTACCTCCTGGGGAAGTCCCCCATGAACTACTCTACGTACCTTCAAAGGCTTTTTTTCTTCTGTTTGCAACAAGAACGCTGAATTGGCACAATGGCCGGCTAGCTAGCAGTCGGTAGAGCAACAGGGCAAACAACAACGTGAGGTTAAGCCGCGTTTGCAGGGCTAACGTCTCACCAGCGCTTACAAGGTTTTGGTGGCAGCCTGGGCGGCACTTATGCACGTTCACTAAATGTTGCTCTTGCACTGGGAAAGTACGTACCACCAAATTAGGAGTTAAAAAAAGTTCCTGCAGGGTGGACACACACACACACACAAAAAAAGGAGGTACTTTCTCCAACAGTTATAGGAACTATGGTAAGGTTCCCGCTATCCGAAAGTGCCTAAGGCTTCCTGGTGAGTTGATCCTCTTAGAGTCGCATGCGAAGACAGCAAGACAGTTGAATTTAACAAAAATAAAAATAAGTGAACACATTGCAGCTGAACCGATTGGTTGGAATTAAAGTTGTGGCTGTTTTTTCTTTTGTATTTCTAGTCAGTCATTGCCCATCTCTCCAATCAGGTCAGCTGTGGTAACCAGAGGAAATAAAGTACGACCGTGTAATTCATGATCTTTGGTATTTGGTCTTGACTGAAAACTGCTGCTGTGAGTTTTGGTGAGACGTGCAGTACCAGCTGTGAGTTGTGGACGTAGTATAACTGGCGCTACACCCATCCTGGCATCTTCCAGCGTAATATCTAAAAGGGAAACCGTGGGCAGGCAGCAGTCGAACAGTTGGCCGTATGGAGAACAGATTATACACACATTCTCTGACGACTGAACAGCCACATATTTGTGAATGCTGTCCTCACTGTCCAGGCATTTTAACGTCCTTTTCTTTCTCTCTGGTTTCACAGTGGACCCCCAACTGGAACTGAAACTTGACTGACATGTAGCCGGAGCTCAGACGTCCTCAATCGATTGAAAGGGAAATTAACACGACTTTTCTTCCGCCATGAGTCTGGGAAAACTGCCAGGGATTAAAGGCCTGGTGTCGGGCTCTCAGGGAAAACGTCGCTTCAAGAGCGACCTCTCTGTGGACATGATCGGCCCGCCGCTGGGAGACTTCCGACATACGATGCACGTTGGCCGCGGTGGGGACGTGTTTGGCGACACGTCCTTCCTCAGCAACTACGGTGGCGTTCGGGAGCCGGGAAGTCCGGACTCGACAAGCAGCTCCAAGACGACAAGGTTCTTGACCCGCACCTTCAGGAACGTAAGGAAGAACTCAGGGCCACGGCCGCGAGGGGGTTCCCGTGACCTGTCGTCGCCTCCGCCGCCGGATGTCTCGCCCATCATCAAAAACGCCATCTCTTTACCCCAGCTGAACATCGACTCTCCCAATGGGTGCCTACAGAGGGTGCTGTTCCCCAACTCCATCAGCTCAACAGACGATTCCTTCTGCGCATATGGTGAGATAATACAGATAATCACTTCCAGCACAGGATTTATGTAAAGCATCTTAGCGGCAAGATTACCTTCATTAAAAGTGAGCAGCACTGAAATATAACGGCAACAAAGCATGATCCTGAGCAACGTAATCAACGTTAAGCGGATTTTTTTGCATTCACAAGTCATATTTGTGACAAAAGGTGCCTGTATTGTAAATCTTTTCATTTTAAACTGGAGATACGTGTTCAGGTTAGGGTCACGGTTGGAAAAGCAGTAAACATGCAAGAGATGATGCACTGTTAGCTTCAAACCAGGACCATGTTACTTTTAAAATATCTTCCAAGATGCTCTGATACCTGTTGTTACTTCAGTCACTATAGAAGCAACTTGGAGTTCACTGTCTTGCTCAAGGACACCTCAACATTTGATATTTTTTGTGATGCCATGTACACAAAAAGAGTCTAGATTCAAATTTATCAAGGACATATTTACGACTTTGAACCTGACATGATGTGAGACAAAATTCATAGATGCAGGAATAAACGCTTGTTGAAGCGTTTTCTCAAAATTAGATGTTTTTGTCGAGTTAACATTAAATCAAGGCGTTTCACAAGAAGGTCAAAGTCTTCATAATGCATGGAACACTGAATGTAATTTATAAATCTGTTCTTAGTATTCACTCTGCAGTGAAACTTGGTGCAAACAACACTATAAAAGTCAGACAAACGGAGATGTTTTTGCCCTCCTTTCAGCATTATTCCCCACATTCCTCCAAGACAACCGGCAAACAGACGGGCTTCTTCTGAGTCATCTGGAATCACCTAGGCAACACCTGTACACAATTAGGCCTACAAACACAAACACACACGCACAGCTGGTGCGTGCAGAAAGACAGATAAGTCGGTGGGCATTTCCTGGGTGCATAAACACACCGTTCATTACATCCGAGGACCAATCCGAGCGTACGAGGCAGCAGTCCCGGCTGGAATTCCCCGTCCCCGCTCCAGCTTCATTACCCAGCTCATAAGGAATTTGCCCAAAGTGAGGCATAGAGGCCTAGAGGGTCAGTAAACCGAGGCCTGATGGAAACTTTTTTTTTTTTTTTTTGTCATTTACAGCTTAAACTTGTAACTTTATCAAGAGAAAATTCATCACTATTTATTGGACTCTTCTAATCGCTGTTATTGGCATCATACCGCTCTTCTTCTTCTTCTTCTTCCTCTACCGTTTTCTGCTGCCTGGCAGTTTGTGAATCTGGGACACTCGGACTCAGAAGTGAGTTTGTGTGAGTTGGCGTGACACTGTGGAAACCACCTAAAATCACAGTTGGGTTGACAAACGCTGCCACACTCTGGCGAAGGCGCTGAATTGCGGGACAGAAACCCAACTTTGACGGCCCAAAGCTGCCGTTCTCTTTAAAACACACGGGTACTTTGTTTATTCAATTCAGTTCAATTCAATTTTATTTATATAGCGTCAATAACAACACAAATCGTCTCAAGACGCTTTACAAAAACCCGGCCTGAAACAACCAGAGCAAGCCTGAAGGCGATGGTGGAAAAACTCCCTTTTAACAGGAAGAAACCTTGAGCAGAACCCAGCTCACATGGAGGGACCCATCTGCCTAAGGCCAGCCGGGTACAGACAGAAGAAAGAGAGAAGAGAACAGCAAGATAAACATACATCTGTCATAGATACACATATCTGACTAAAGCGTACATGTGGAATCTTATGACACAAACTGATGATGTTACATGACAGTTTGAAAATGTAAGAGGAATCATAGGCAGGTTGGAGAACTGTTCATTCAGGTAGGAGTGGATAACTGCAGGATTCCATGAAGACTGGGCAGGCTGATGAGACCACAACAACAGATGTAGTATGGAGCTCCACAGGAAACGCACAACTTCAGGCCAGAGATACTCAATTCAAAACAAAATAAAAAAATGATTCCAGACGAAAAAGTCAAAGCTGCAAAAAATACAGCTGTACAATCATGAGTATCGACGACACCAGATACGCTGGTCTTGATATCCCATATTCAGTTACACACCGAAACACTGTTGAACCCAAACTGCACGTCCTAACCCCTCCAATTCATTCCCCCTCATTTGCATAAAACATGTTGTTATCCTCTGTCCTCACCATTATCATTAAAGTACGACTGATTCTGCAAATTCTGCAAAAATTCAACACATTGAGTCACAGACTATAGCGGGTAAAATGAAAGATTAAAACTGCTACTACTGCCACTTTCCTGTTTTCCATTAACTTTATAGTTGTGCATATGCTGGCATGATTATTTGGATCTTCACTCCACAACAACCAGCAAGTGATGGTCAGTTATGAGTTATAATGAATGTAGTGTAGTTATTTTACAAGCGTCTACCAGATACTGGATATTTGGATATTTAGTCTGTGTTGTAAGGTTGTTGTGACCTTGTTATGCCGCTGTTATTACAGTCACTGCAAAACATGAGTGTCCATTCATGAGGAAACGGACCAGAATGCATCTAATTACTACACGCTAGTTGTCTGTAGTCTTTGACGTGTGTTCCAGTGCAACGTTTTTTGTCCAGACACAGGCTAAAGTGAAGCAGCGTCACTTTCGCCGCTAATTGCCGGTACTTCTTTGGTTTGTCGGGACCTAAAAGCGTCGTGATGCTATTTTGGTTGCTTCTAAAGTTGGACAAAGTCATGGCTTCTCTAACCACTACGCCACATCGCCCCCAAAATTGCTTTCACCGATGTGCACTGTCGTCAATTCAACTTGCTGATTGAGCTGAAACGCCGCCTTACAGACACCGGCAAACAGCCGACCATGAACTGGGGTGACACTGACAAAGAAACCTTGAGCAACAACAAGCTCATATGGTTTTATTCCCAGGTATAATGTGACGAAAGTGCAATTAATCCCTATCGCACCTTATGTCTTGTTGATTATCCAGAAGAATGGTCAGCCAATGATTTATGATGTATACCGTTGTCAGTTTGAAATGTTTCCAGATCATCTCAGTGACGTCAGTGTTTTCCTTTTCTGTCTGTTTGCAGGTCTACAGTCTGGATTTGTCACTCTGCCCCGCCACTCACGCCTCGACCGGCAATTTCACGATGGAGACGTCCGGAAAGGTTCTCTACCAGACGGCAGCGACTTCACGTTGACGCGCTCCGACTCCCTCACCTCGTTCACCGTGGACCTCGGCCCTTCTCTCATGACTGAGGTGTTGAGCTTGATCGACAAACCCAGCTGCCTTCAGATATCCGGTCGCAGCCAGGCACCAGGCGAGGAAGAGGAGGAAGATGAAAACAGCTCTCTGACGGAGACGCCTGTCCCTAGCCCTGCAGTTGGTTCACCCAACCCTTCCATGAGCGGCGGGTCGTTCAGACGGAACACGAACAGCAAGGGGCGATCTTGTAGCTCCACCTGGACAGAGCCGGAGGAGGAGAGGAGATCTCCGAGGACACCTGACGCGTCTCCTGTGTCTCCTCAGAGAGAAGAGCCTGTAATGGAGGCAGAAAGGTTCCAGAGGGCAGCTGATGTGCTGTCCCGTCATTACGGCGGAGGGTCCTTCACAAAGGGAACGAGGACGAGTAGCAGCAGCAGCAGCAGCACATCCCCAACTTTTTCCCAAAGCCACAAAACACCGTATGCCTTCACTGAAGAGGAGGAAGAGATCAAAGTCTAGATGCTAAAACTCTTAAAGATGTGTGATATTCTTTTATCCCTCCATAGAAACCTTTCTCCACCTCTCACATGCATGATCACTGATCAACTACAAATATTAAAGGATGAAGGTTTGGTATCCATCATGACCCTAGACATCTGTACTACTTGGCTGTTGTGATGACACGCACTGTATTTATTTGATTCTTCTCGGTATATAGACGCCTAACACTATGTAATCACGATTCTCAGCAACATATTGTCATTTACAGCAATAACAGATGTTAAGGATTTTTAAGTCTTTTTTAACATTAAAGGGCATTTATGCAAAATGTTTGTTTTTGAATATGTGTCCAGACCACCTCCTTGTTTTTGTCTTGTTTTTTAAAAAAAAAAAAAGTGACTACATGAGGCATATAATTTGCAAGGGGATTCATCGTTTTTTTTTTCCTGGCATCAAATACGATTGTTTACTCACCCATATAACTTTGGTGTCATTTGGAGTCATTTGGAAGATATAGTGTTGTGTATATCCATATAGTGGGAGTGACTGGGGCACCGAAATGCAGCCTCTAAATAACACATTATCGACCACAGGACTCGTTCATTTCACTAATATTTTGTTATGATACGCTAGTGCTATTCTTCGTTGAGTCCGGAGTTACCTGTAATCATCATTCTGGGGTCTGTAGATTGACCTACTAACTTCTGACCTGGATGATGTCATCTCTGAGCGCTTGTTTACCTGTAATTTGCTACTGCTAGTTTTTTGCAACATGGCTGAATATTTTTCCAATTCTGAGATTGTGGACGACGACTTTGTTTATGATCGACATCCTTACCATTTTGAGCCAGAGTATATGGATGAGGAGCTCGTTGAAAGGAGGATGTGGAGGCAGAAAGAGGAACAGCTGGCCAAAGAACAACAAACCACTGCACGTCCGCGAATAGATAACAGGTAACACCGGACTTAACGGGGAATAGCACTAGCGTATCAAAACAAAATATTGGTGAAATGGACGAGTTTCACGGCAGATAATGTGTTATTTAGAGGCTGCGTTTCGGTGCCCCAGTCATTCCCACTATATGGATATACACAGATCTAAATATCGTCCGAACGACTCCAAATGACACCAAAGTTATATGGGTGAGTAAACGATCATATTTTATGCCAGGAATAAGGCCCTGGTTGTAAAAAACAGTAATTCCCCTTTAATGTCCCAACAAGATAAGCCACACCCCTTACTGGTTGAAACAGCTGAACTACTACAATTTCTTACTTTGTTAGTTCTCTTGGCTTGTTTTCATGACATCGACAAGAAAGGCACACCCCCTCATCTTGAAAGGGGCGTGGTCAACCGCTGCTGATTTGCATTTAAAGCCACAGACACCGAAACAGCCCGAGCAACGTCCAAACCTGACGCTATACAAAACATGGTAGGAATGAATGAACTGTGCATTATTTTTAACTGAAATGTAAAAGACACATTCTGGGGAACGAGTGGGACTTACATTTACTTCTTATAACTTGGCATAATGGGTGATCTTTAATGTGTTACTACATATGGTGTAAATAAGTTAGGAATCAAAGTATTTTTTTATCGTAATTTTAAAGGAACAGTATGTAAGAAATGTATTTCAATTAATCATAAAATGGCCCTGATATGTCACTAGGCATGAAGAAATCATGTTCATTTCAAATATATCACTGACAACAGTGGTCCGGCCAGGATATTGTCATTTAAAAGTGAAAGTTGCAGCCCTCAACTGATGTTATTGTTGTCATGTTGAGTTTTGGTCTGAGGCGCCACCCTCCACCTATCTACTAATCACGAAGTCAGTAGAGTTTCGTCATCCGGGTTGCCAGCTCTGCTCTAGTTACCGCAGCTGCAGCTACGAACGTGTCGGATAAAACATGTATAATCTTACGAAACCCAAGACCGTTATGAATCCGAAATACGGCGTGACAAAGTCCGAAATAAAACAAGGATTTGTATAGGAGATGCCTTTGAAAGATGGAGACGGCTGAAAACGGAGAAGAATTTGAAGACAGACGCCAACGTTGCTAATTTTCTCCTGGCTAACTTACTTGTACATAATGTAAATGGACATTTCAAATATTCACAACAGTCGAACAAAGTTATGCATGTTCGTGCAAAGTAACGTTACGTTAGCGCATACAGAGGAGGTGGGTCATCGAATTGAAAAGGTAAGGAATTGTTTGGGAAATAAAAACGGCGAGTCGTCATTGCTAACATTAGCATTAGCATTATGAGCCTGTTTCTCTGTCATTATGCTGAAACGCCGAGGAAAACAACATTAGCACGTCGATTATGGCAATGTGAAACGTAATTGAGACGTATTGAGTAGCCTAACATTACCTCGGTAACCTGGCAACCTCGAGTCAGGGGGGAGGTTGGAGGGGATACACCGTTCTACAGTATTTTGAAAGTGATTGCAGTACCAGTTTTGGCCAGGTTTGGCCACAATCCTACATACTGTTCCTTTAATATTCTGGAGTCAGTGATTACTGAACCTGTATCATCACATATCTTTCTATCAGTATTAGACTTCATTTTCTAAAAAGGTTGGACTGGTATAATAAAAGACTGATTTAAAACAACTACGTCTTTTCAAGGAAATCTTTACTTACATTTTTTTTTAAATTAATACTATCTGAAGGCACTGCAGCTTGATAGCCACACTCTCCTCAAAGCCACAAGACAAAATGACTAAATCAGAAATTTGAGAAAGCGTGAGTGAATTAAAGTGCATTTAATCATGCTGGTTTGATGCTTTGCTGTAAATTATAGGAGTGTAGTTACTATAAATGGTCATAGCAGAAGTCCACCGAAAAATATTTTTGTCAGCTGCCAACACCAAGTGAACAATAAACAGTGCTAAAGGGCAGAAGAAATGCTTTCTGTTTCATATTGATGCTCTCCTAAGGAACAATTGCTCTTCCTGTTTTGGAACACATGATGCTTGACTCCATGTCAATGTTATTTCCGACTGGATGTTGGATGTGATTTGACCCCGGCCTGGTCAGTGTTTTCCAGTAAGTCCCTCATACTTTCACTTTCTCCTTGCTGGTTTAAAAGCAGTACGGCAGAAGAGTTTCACTCTAGGGTCACATCAAATCTGCTAACAGCACATTGGAGGGGTTTGTGAGAGCAGATACAACGAGAATCTAAGGAGGATTTCTGATAAGGCAGCCACTTGAGTTGGGGAAACACAGGAAAAGGTGAGTTTTACAGCAATTTTAGACTTTTTTTTTTCCACAGATGTAAACCATGCACAGTAAATACTGGCTGCTTGGACTTTGTACACACTTTGTACCTTCAACTGTTGAGACACTTTTAAAGTACCATTTATTTTTCGTGAATTATTTTAGTGATGAAGAGCAGATAAGAGGGAAGAGAACAATGACAACGAAGTAGCCGGAGGGGGAGAGAATCCGAAACCGGATCTATGACTGACAGCAAAGGTAATTTAACATTTTGAAAACAATATTGTATGAAATACACCGATCAGCCACAACATTAAAACCACTGACAGCAGAAGTAAATAACATTGACCATCTTGTGACAATTCAATGTCCTGCTCAGAAACTTTTGGACCTGGCATTCATTGTTGTAGATGTTACTTAGACATGTAGCTCCCACCTAGACCAGACCAGGCACCCCCACCCCATAGCAATGACACTCCTTGATGGCAGCAGCCATCCCCAGCAGGATGCAGCCTGACACAGACACACACACAAAAACACTTTAGGAACAACTCAAAAAAACATGAAGAACAGCACAAGGTGTTGACCTGGCCTCCAAATCCACTAGATCCCAAACTGATTAAGTATCTGTGGGATGATCCACAGAGGCCCCTCTCCTGACAACATTCACAGGACACCCTCAGAAGGTCTATGTCCATTCTCTGATGAGTCACACCTGTTTAGGAGGCACAAGGGAGACCTACAATATATTAGGAAAGTGGTCATAATGTTATGACTGAACTGTCTAAGTATGGTTCATTGACCAAGTAACTGTTTCACAGTTTGATCTTTTATGTATTCCTCTATCCTCTTACATGACTGCAGTCCAATTGGAGCAGAGTGCAGCAGACTCCAAGGTATTTATCTTCAATCTTTCATAATTTGTAGTCATAATTTTACAGCGTCAGTTGATTGAAAATATATAATTTAATATAAGTGATTGTATAAGAAATCACCCCATTCAAGACAGTATTTAGTAGATGCACAATCTTTGGTCACAATCACAGCACTAGTCCCTGGCCAAGTCTAAATCAGGCTGGAACATAAAAACTGTTACGACTGGGACTCTACAAAAACAGGATTCAATAGCACGACTCCAACAAACGGTTTTGGGTTTCAAAACAAACACAGTTTACTTTCATAAGGGTCGTTCGGTACACGATAGAGAGTCCATAAAGGCAAATAAATTCAAAGGAAGAGACAAGGGCATTACTCAGTAAACAGGCAAAAATAAAAAAGTTAGTAAAGTGAAATGCATTAAATCAAGCTGGGTTGATGCCTTGCTGTAAATGATTTGACGGTGGTTACTATAAAAGGTCATTGTCAACATCAAGTGGAAACTGAACAGTGTTAAAGGACAGAAGAAATACTTTCAGTTTTATTTTGAAACTCAGTGGATCCCCTGGCAGATATTGGAAATGTCTTTGGAAACAAAAAGCTGTGTTATAGCAAGTGTGTCAGAGGTTATGATTGAGTGGATGTGTTGATGTGTGTGAACAGCCTTTTTAAATTCCACGTTTTCTCTATTGGACTGAGGCCTGGGCTTTGACTCAGCCACTCTTAAACCGTGTCTGCATAGATTTCTCTGTTTGCTTTGGGTCATTGTCTTGCCACAATCAGTTTGAATCAGATTGTCCTTGAGGATTTCCCATTTCTCCTAAATGGGTTAGCCTTCTGTTCAACAGTAGCACGCACGGCAAACAGAAAACTTACTAAAATATAAATGACAATACCACCACAGCTAAACACCAGTCAGTCAACATACATATTACTGAATCACTGAAGTAACTGAATTACTGAATACATTTCTTTTTTTTTAGTTCTTAGATCCAATGAATGATCCTCATAAAGTTCAGCGCTCAGAGAATATGGATAAAACCGCGTCTACATTAGCTGCAAGGAAAGACAAAGGTAAGACTTCATAATTAATTTTACGGACTATCCATATCAAATAAACCTAACCTACTGATGTTTTTCTGTTTGTTTTCAGTGAAGCCTAAGATCACACTTGTCTTAATCGGTGCTACAAGTTCCATTGAGATTGGACCAAAAAACATCTTAATTGACCATTACGAGCAAACAAATGTGGAACATTTTTCTTCCAAACTATATGATTTGTGTGGCCGACACATCTCTGTCATTAACATGCTTGGTTTTGCAAACATTGAAAGAATCCCGTTAAATCAGGCAATTCATGCCTTTCTCTTACTGCTGCCAAATGGTCGGCACGTTAGTTATTACAACCTAGCAGTGCAGATGTTAGAAAAAACTTTCGGCAAAGACTTTCTTTCTTTTGTAATGACAATAGTGACTCATAAGTTGGATGAAAAATGTGAAAGTGCACTGGAAGACCTTAAAGATTTCTCCAGTTTTGCTGAACAAAGATTCCACACATGTATAAGAAGTATGACAGATACAGTAGAGATGATAGATCTGTTGGAAAAAATAGACGTCATGGTCTCTAAAAATGGTCACCGTGGCTACAGTAGTCTGATGTGTGATGGAAGTAAAGAGAAGAAAGAACAACTGGACCACAAACTCTACAAAGAAGAAAGTGCTGGGACAGGTGAGATTTGAATATAGACAGAATTAACTGTACAACATGCAACCCAATTAAAATGACACCGAAAACACATCAAAGCTTTGATTCGGGGCTTTTCGAGGAAAAAATATGTAATTTCTATTTGCAGCATTTTGATTTTTAAGTATTTTAAAGTATTTCCGGTTTTTGGTGTGCACAGGAAAATTACCTATTTTGTCTATTTTGAGGACTTAATAAAAACTGTGATCCTGCAACTGTTCAGTGTCTAATAGCCATACCATGATGCAGTCTATATGCACTCTGATGTTGTAACCAATAAGTGAAAAGTTGACACCGACACATTGACACGCAACAAAAACAATAACCCTCTCATCTGCATAGTGAAGCTGAAAAACCTTAAAGAAATGTAAGAAAATGGCATTAATAAATAAAGTTTGGGAAAATAAATACGGGGCAAATGCAAGTGGAAAAATAATACAGAATAAAGACATAATGAATAATAAAACTAAAACTGGATCAGTTGAATCAGTTAAATTAAATGGGCAAATAAATAAAAAGGTAAAATAATGCAAAGTTAAATAAATACAGATTAAAATATCAGTTGTATGAATTCATGTGAGCCTTTATAGTTAATGTTTTCCTGGTGCATTTAATGACACATTCATTGATTTATGTATTTTTTTATCTAATCATAATTTTTCTGGTCCTCCATATACAAATAAACTAAAACTGATACTCAAATTGACTAAAATAAAATAAACAACAACAATAAATACTAAACTGAAATGACTAAACAAAACATGACTTTGTCCAATCTGTTTTTTCTTGCAACTGCAGAGAGGGAGGTTACAGCTAAAGTAAAGGAAAAGGTAAGATTGTTCTCAACTTCCTCAGTGATCACAATTCCAGCAAACAGTTTTATACACTGCCTGGTCAAAAAAAAAAAGTCACACACTCTAATATTCTAAGTTCTGGACTCTGTGGTGGCCAATCCATGTGTGAAAATGATGTCTCATGCTCCCTGAACCACTCTTTCACAATCTGAGCCCCATGAATCCTGGCATTGTCATCTTGGAATATGATCCATTGATGGAATAACCTGGTCATTCAGTATATTCAGGTAGTCAGCTGACCTCATTCTTTGGGCACATAATGTTGCTGAACCTAGACCTGAGCAACTGCAGCAACCCCAGATCATAGCACTGCCCCCACAGGCTTGTGCAGTAGACACTAGGCATGATGGGTGCATCACTTCATCTGCCTCTCTTCTTACCCTGATGCCCCATCACTCTGGAACAGGGTCAATCTGGACTCATCAGACCACATGACCTTCTTCCATTGCTCCAGAGTCCAATCTTTATGCTCCCTAGCAAATTGAAGCTTTTTTCCCCAGTTAGCCTCACTGATTAGTGGTTTTCTTAAGGCTACACAGCTGTTCAGTCCCAATCCCTTGAGTTCCCTTCACATTGTACGTGTGGAAATGCTCTTACTTTTACTATAAAACATAGCCCTGAGTTCTACTGTTGTTTTTCTTCGATTTGATTTCACCAAACCTTTAAGTGATCGCTGATCACGATCAATCAGGATTTTTTTCCAACCACATTTCTTCCTCAAAGACGATGGTTCTCCACTATCCTTCCAGTTTTTAATAATGCGTTGGACAGTTCTTAACCCAGTTTTAGTAGTTTCTTCAATCTCCTTAGATGTTTTCTCTGCTTGATGCATGCCAATGATTTGACCCTTCTCAAACAGACTAACATCTTTTCCACGACCACAGGATGCGTCTTTAGACATGGTTGTTTAAGAAATGAGAAGCTACTCATTGCATCAGTTGGGGTTAAATAACTTGTCAGCTGAAAGATAGTCACCCATGCAATAGGAGGCTCCTACCTGTTTGCTTAGTTAAATCCAGGTAGTGACTTTTTTTTTTTTTTTGCCAGACAGTGTATATTTCAGATCAGATTTACAGGATACCACGTGAACAGTTCCAGTATTTATAGCTAAAACATTAAAAAGATTGTTAACTCCAGATGCTTTAATCAGTTGAAGTAAAGTTGACCTTTTTTCTTAGTCTGCTGTAGAGAATGAAGCTGGTGCAGCTGAACACTCTGTGAAGACTGATAAAAACACAGGAGGAGACTCTGAAGTCAAGTCTCCACCATCTGAGCGTGAGGAGAAAGGTAATGTTTGAATTAATTTTTACAAAAAAAAAAAGACATACATACTCATTCAAGGGTTCTTTTTTTTTGCTTTTCTGCATTATATAACAAAACTGAAGAAATCTAAACTTCTCCTGGAGGTTGTTCACATCTAAATTGGAGGAAACGTGTAGGAAGGAACAGGCAGGAACATTTTTTATGTGCAGTTCTCTATTTTCAAGGGCTCAGAAGGGAAGAAGATTTAATTAAACTAATTGTTGGAGCCATTTCCAGACCAGAAAGGACTTGTACGTTATGCACAAGTACAAACTAAGACCAACACCCTGAATAGGCCAGTAACCAAACTTTGTTTACTTCAAGAGGCCATATAAGTTGTTAGTGGAAAGCATTATTAGTGACCTCTGACTTATAGAGGATATTTTTGTTGGTTGATAAGTTTATTTTCAGAAAGGATTTATCAGCTCCATTATATATACCTTTGTGTTGAATTGTTTATGCCCTCCTGCCATTAACAATTAGGGGCTGGAGTGTTGGAGCCATTATATAATTTGTATTTCTTGTTGGTTTGGTTCACTGTGTTCATGTGTTTGCGTGCAGTTCTGGGGTTTTACCTAGGGGGAGCACCAGTGTGGAAGTGCATATAACTGAGTTACAGGTGTGGGAAATCAGGTGTGTGTGTTTGGTGTAGAAGCAAACAGTTTTTTGACTGTGTCAACTGGGAGAGCGCCGGAATGGTTGACGGCTTTAAGTATGTGGATTTAGAACAGTGCTTTGGTTTCAACGTGGTGAGAACTTATTTTTGAGATTGAAAATAAATGGATTAAGAATACAAATATATGGAACGCATTGGACATTGTTCATTGTCAAGCCAAGAACACACCTAAATAAAAGGTTCATTTTAAATACTTCCAGAATCATTTGTCTCCAATTAGTTTGTCTTTCTGCCTCTAGTTTTGTCTTCAGAAATTTAAATGATAGGTATACTGAACTGAGGTCAGCTGCTGAATATTCCACTTCTTTACCTTCAAAAACTCCTGGGAGGCTTTAACAGTATGTGGTCATTTTCCATTTGTACTGTGAACTGGGCTTAAGCAAACAGGATGTCTGTTAATGTTGATGTCACGTGCATTGTCAGTAAACTAGTGAGCCAGTGCCATTAGAAGCCATACATTCTCATTCATCACAATGCCATCCTATCCTTCTCTATATTTTTCTTCTTCCCATCACTCTGGTAGTTGATTTTGGTTTCATTTATCCATAAACTTTGGTTTGATTTGGCTTTTATGTGTGTTTTTTGCCTGTGTGGGTTTTCTCCAGATGCTCCAGCTCCCTCCTACATTAAGTAACGGTTTCTTTGCTGCAGTACCACGTCAAACACAACCACTTCCAACAGTAGATGCTGAAATCAAACAGTAACCTCACGGGTTGAAGCCAAAATGCAGATCTTCAAATGGCACAGACAGCCAAGTCACGATTCGAATCAGTCTCCTTACTTAGTGTGTTTCATTTTGACGTATGAAACCTCAAATGTCATCAGTTATGTGATAACAAAGATTGGATACAAGACTTGACACAGTGTTTTTAAACAGGCTTCGGAGAATCAGTGTCAAAAATCCCATCTGTACTAAATACTAAGATATGTTAACAGAGATACTTACACAAAGACATAGTAACGCTGTACGCTTTAGACAACGGGCTAAATGGGTTAGCCTACTGTTTTACGGTAGCACACACGGCAAACAGAAAGCTTACTAAAATAAAATGACAACACCACTACAGCTAAACACCAGTCAGTCAACACACATACCAACATACAGACTCACTGAAAGTGTCAGCCAAATAACAACAGCATGTTTAACACAGCCTTAGCATGCCAACTTAGCCCCGTGGTTAGCTCCACTCTCCACTATATAGTAACCACCAGGTTACCCGTTAGTCTCGTTTTATGCTGGCATCAATTCAAAATGTCGATAACAGCAAATTCATACAACATACAGATAATGTTAGGAAATCATACTGTGGACTGTTAATCTCACAATGTCTTGTAAAACATATCGTCATATTGACCCCAGCTAGTGGGTAGGCACTGCTGACTGACAAGGCAGAGCTATCTAGTTAAGTCACAAATGAGTCAAATTCAAAACGTCTTGCTGAATGACACATTTCCAGTCTCAGATCATTCTGACGGCATGACTTTTTAACAGCTTTTCTGAACTGTCAGACATGCCACACACCTACTACATGCAGAAAAAGCTCAGATAGTGAGATTTCCTATGTCCCCTTTAAAGTTATTACCAACTGAGGTTGTGGCCACTTTGTATAAACAGTGAGCACCTTCACAGGTTGCTAGCTGCTTGGGTGCCACTTAACTCTATCTCTTTGCCCATTTTTTTGTTTGAATTAGCCACAGGTTAGGTGGAGTCAGGTGCTGCCAAAATGCCGATAGCCAGAGAGACCCCCGTCAAGCTTTCAAAACTCTGGGAAGCATCGATATCAGCTCTTATCTGAGCTGCTGTTAATTGTTGAGTTCTAAGGCCAGCAACTCTTGTTCTTCCTTTGATGGGGCAGTCCTCATGAGAGACAGTTTAAATACATACTGAATTTGAAAAGACGTTAAAAAATTTTGAACTTAAATTAATGGACTTTACTTTGTTGAGCGGTACTTGCCAAATACCTGACAAAATCCTGTACACTATCATGACATAACCTCACAAATGAAGTTAGAAATTCCACCAGTTAATATAAAAGACTCAGCTGGTGTCTCATCAAAGTCAGTAGAGTAAACTTTGAGGAATCCATAATCTGCAGCAGATTTTGGTTTGTTTACAGTTTTTTTAATAAAAACAAAAATTCATATGAGTTATTTGGTACATTCATGACTTCAGTATTGTTCCACATTGTTGAAAATAGTAAAAATGAAAGAAAGAAAATCGCTTGAATGAGTACGTGTGTCAAAACCTTTCACTGGTAGAGTGTGTATTTTCCTTATGTGTTGTAATTTGGTAAATAATTGCTGTTTTGCAGAAGAAAGCATCAGAAAAAAATGTCGAAAAGAAACGGAAACACTGCTCCTAAGACTTCACCTTCAAGAACAACAGAAGTTGTCACCTGCAGACTTTCTCAAAATAGGTCCACCTGTTAAACAGAGCGAAGAAATATCTGAGAGAGATCTAGCTAATACTTTTCTTCAGAGGTTAATGATATTAGACTACAGAGCCAGGTATATTCCTGAAAGACAAGACAATACTGATCTGAGACATTCGCAGTCTGTTCCAGTGTTTGAATCGGATGACAATGATGACTTAGATGCTCTTTTTAGCACCACTGTAGATGTTGATCAATCAAAACAAACTAATGTGCATCCAATGGACATTCAAATGGCAGTATTTCACTGCTCAGACAGCTTCCTTAAGCAGAACATGATTACAAAGTTATCACAGTGTCAGTATGCCTTGCCTTTCCTTGTTCCTAACCCGGACACCGCAGCAATTGAATGTCCTCTGTGGACATTTAGACAAATAATCAAAACATGGAAGACAACTCAAGTCAAAGTTGATTCAAAACTTGTCACCATGAAGAGTATGCCCATCTGCAACGCTGAGACACACATGGTGTCATTTTTCCGCCTGGGTTCAATATCTCAGTCTAAATCACAGCTCATGAACTCGCTGATCAACGACCGTCACCACACCTTCTTCCACAGAAACTGTCCAGGCAGCACCAAGTCTCGCCATCTGATGGATGGTGTGGCAGAGATTGCCTGGTACTGCCCTGCTGGAAAACCCAATGATTCCTTCACTGACTGCATTGCCTTCTGTAATCTTCATGGTGATGCTCTGATGATTGAAAAACAAACTAAAATACTGATTGAAACGTCTTCAGTCAATGTAGTTCTTGTACCAACTCTGGAAAAAAGCCACAGAAGTACAATGGTCATCTCAGATCTTTACAAGTCTCAGAAGCCTCTCATTATTCTCATTGCTGATAATGATTGTGATGCAGTTCAGATGAAACCAGGAAAGTACAAACTGGGTCTGAAAGACAGAAGCCAGTCAGATGTTTCTAAAAAACTGAAAGGAATTATTGGAAAGATTTTATCTGGACTCCAAACCTCCTTCAAGCTCAAATCTATGGCCAACGTCTCTGGAATCAGAGTGGATGAAGCCGACCAAGTGTGTCAAAAAGGAGAAAAGGCAGCAATGAAAATATTAAATTTGATTGAGGGGATGAACATTTCAAAGATCAAAGATACATTTCTCCCCTGTCAAGGCCAGCTGTGGCACGAGTGGTCGAGAATAAAAAAAGAACTGTATCATCTCAAAGGAAACGTGGAGAAGGAAAAAAGTCAAAAGAATCAGCAACTGATGAAAATCAGACAAGATCAATGTTCTGCTTCCTGTAGTGAACTGATGAAGTCATTCACTGAAAGCCTCATTTCTTTGTCATCCCAGGAGAAAGAGTACTTCCTGAAATGGACTCAGATCTTAATAGATGCTCTCTGCACAGACGATCTGTCTTCAATTCTCCAAAGCTACGATGAAAAGTGGTCTGAGGTCTTGGTTCTGAAGAAGAAACACCCCAAATCTCCACTGTTAGTAGGTAAACAAGATGAGCTTGAAACAATATCAAAAAAACTGCAGTCAGCAACTTTTGGTTTGGAGCATCTCTTTAGAGAAATGGGACAGATCTATGAAGCTCATCAAGATCTGAAGACAGAACCAAACAGTGGACAGACCAACTGGTCCAAATACCCAAAGCTGGCTGCAGATCTGATGATATCAGGACGCCCGATGGAGCTGATGGATGGAGATGCAGGTCATGTGCCTTTGACATGGATATCTAGTGTTTTAGAAGGAGTCATCCAGAAACTGGGCGACCAGAGAGTTTTTGTGTTGTCGGTTCTGGGCGTACAAAGCAGTGGAAAATCAACAATGCTGAATGCCATGTTTGGATTGCAGTTTGCAGTGAGTGCTGGTAGGTGCACCAAGGGTGCCTTCATGCAGCTGGTCAAAGTGTCAGAGGAAATCAAGAAAGATTTCAAGTTTGACTATGTTCTTGTAGTGGACACTGAAGGACTACGCGCTCTTGAACTGGCAGGTAACGCCACTCCTCACCATGACAACGCACTGGCCACATTTGTTGTTGGCCTGGGAAACATGACGCTGATCAACATCTTTGGTGAGAATCCAGCTGACATGCAAGATATCCTGCAGATTGTTGTCCAGGCTTTCATGAGGATGAAGAAAGTTAAGCTTTCTCCGAGTTGTGTGTTTGTTCACCAGAATGTTACCGACATTGCAGCTGCAGAGAAAAACATGGATGGAAAGAGACGACTGCAAGAAAAACTGGACCAGATGGCTCAGCTAGCTGCCAAAGAGGAGGTGTGTGATGTTGAGTGCTTCAGTGACGTCATTGCATTTGATGTGCAACAAGATGTGAAATACTTTGCCCAACTATGGGAAGGAAGTCTACCAATGGCTCCCCCGAATCCTGGTTACAGTGAGAGTGTCCAAGAACTGAAGCGCATCATCCTCACTAAGGCTTCACAGTCTGCTGGAATCCCTCTCTCACATTTTAAAAGAAAAATTCAAGACCTGTGGAATGCTCTGATGAATGAACAGTTTGTTTTTAGCTTCAAAAACACGCTAGAAATTGCAGCGTACAGAAAACTTGAGGTCCAATACGGGAACTGGACCTGGAACCTTAGGAGCAGCATGCTAACCACTGAAAACCAACTTTACACCAGGATTAAAAATGGAAACCTTGACAAGGTTGACCGTACTTACCTTTTGAAAGAAATGAGCAAAACATATGAAAAAATCAAGAAAGACATGACGTTACACTTTGAGGACGACAGAGACAAAGACATGTTGGTTCAGTGGCGAGGCCGATTTGAAATCAAAATCGAGGAGTTTTGTGAGGAACTGGTGAAAGAAGTGAAAAGGAAACTGGATGAAGTTATCCAGCAGAAGAAAGCATGCGAAATGCTCAATGATAAGAAGCCAGAGTTTGAGAACAAACTGCTGCAAAAGAGCAAAGAGCTCGCTCATCAGTTAAAAGACAAGGCAAAAGATGAAAAGGAGCTTCAAAAGCAGTTCAACTCCGTCTGGACCCACTGGGTCAGTGAATTAACTGCAGATATAAAACCCATTAAGGACATAAACTTGGAAGAAGACAAAATGTTCATCCTTCTGGAGCTGGGGATTGAATGGTCTTTCATAGATGAATCCAACAGCAGTGGAAGATACAAAAATGTATCAAAAGTTGGGAATTACTGTTGTTATATAACCCATAAGAAGTACCCAGATCTCTGTAATGAAATCCAACAATCTGAGGGAGGTAAGAAAGGAACCAACACACACACAAGACAAGGAAAAACTGCAGTCAAAGCTGTACTTGATCGTGGGTTGGAATTTGCTCGACAAATGGTAGGAACTCGTACAACAGCACAACAAAATGCTCTTTCACATGAAGAACAGGAAATGATCCGATCCTTGATTAATGATATTGAAAAGCAGGCTCTCGATACAATTAAGACCAAGCCTGTAGCAACAAGCGGCTACAGCCCAACTTACCTACAAGAAGTGGCCAAAAATGTTCAAGAAAAAGTGACAAAATTTGAATCAGAGAGGAAATATTCATTCAAGAAGGAGTTTACAGTTGACCTCTTGTTGTATGTTTTTGAAAGACTGGGGAGTTTGCTTTCAGGTTATCACCAGGCTTTCAAAAAGAACAACGATGCTCTCACTTACTTGAACAACAATAAAATACAATATTACAATGTTTTCAGAAGCTTCTGCAAAGGAAACTCATCTGCTGTGGTGTTTGGAGAAATGATCTGTGAAAAACTAAAGGTTTCCACTGTTGAGGCTGTCTGTAACAATACCGCCATTGATCTTGCTGATGACATGAGGTGCAATTTCCCAGCATTCAGAGGGAACAGGTTGGACTTGGAGAAACATCTGCTGAAATCACTTGCGGAGAAAGAAGAGTTTGATGATTTCATCAACTACATCCAAAATCCAAGGAGCCAAGTAGAGACTTTTATAAAAGAAGAAGTCGAGAAATACATCTTCAGACAACAAAAAGGCAAAGCACAGAATATACTGAAGAAAAATGTTGATGACATCATTAAGCTTGTGAGACAAGCTTTATTTGAAGCAACAGTCAAAACCCAGAAAGGAGGCACAGAGATGTGGGTGAAGGAATTTTCCTCTCTCCTCAAGAATAAGCTGCCACTTGATACCATTTCTTGTCAAAACTTCAGAGACATAAACAACTTTGACTTTCTTAAAGAAGAGATAGAGAAAGGTCTGGTTAACATCATTGAGGAGATGAACCACCTCTCCCTGGATAAGATGAAGGAATTCAGACTGAGACCTGATCAAATCCTCATTGATCAACTGTGTAAGTGCTGCTGGGTAACGTGTCCATTCTGTGGAGCTGTTTGCACCAACAGCCTGGAAGATCACAGTCCTGATGACCACAGTGTCCCTTTTCACCGATCTGGTGCAATCAAAGGTTGGCACTACAGAGGTACAGTCATAATGCATGTTGATTTCTGCACAACAAATGTTGCAAGTGATAACTCTTTTCACCCTGACCAAACAGAAGCCCTCTGTCCTTACAAACAGTACCGAAATGCTGGAGCAAGGTATGCCAACTGGAGAATTACCCCTGATGAGTCAAAGGTGAAATACTGGACATGGTTTGTGTGGCGATTTCAAAAAGACCTGGAAGACCACTATAAGTTAGAATTCAAGAGCTATGGTGAAATTCCCAGCGAGTGGAAAACACACACAAAAGAAGAAGCTATTCAGAGTCTGGATGAAATGTTCAAATGTTAGTGACCGAGAACAACTACAAGTCTGCTGAAAATCATGACTATCATGCAAATGCTAAATATGGACACCAATAAATCGTAACACGCTATAGGTAATTAAATCTGACAAAATGATGAATGAGGATTTCTGGAAAGAGAAGTAAAACAAAATATACACTGATGGTTTCAAATTCTAGGGTGAAATTCCCAGTGAGTGGAAAACACACACAAAAGAAGAAGCTATTCAGAGTCTGGATGAAATGTTCAACTGTGAGTGAAACAAACAAATCACAATTATTCCCTAGTAAAATTCTATAAAGCAGCGTGCACACAATGATATATTAACATAATTTTATGGAGATAATAGGGTAACTGCTTTAAATAAAATGAAAGACCATGTTTGTTGTATTCTGAAAAAAATCATAGAATAAACAAAATTTTCTGAAATGTGAAAAAATAAATCAGAATACATTTTTAAAATTATTTTAATTTTTAATTTTTTACTTTTGCTTTAATTGCTCTGCAGTCTTAAGGAAAGCCACATTAAGAAAATATGTTTACTCAAACTCATTTATTACAGTATGCCTTCTGTGATACAAATAACCATGTCTGCTATAAATAGTGATTATGAGTTGTAATAAAATAACTGCTTGCTGAAAGAATAGATTTTATTTTGTTGCTGACAAAGTCTCAGTTTTATGGTAGTTTTTTGTCTCTGTAAAAAATCTCAGTTCTGAATGTTTAGCTAGAATTCCACATTAAATTCATGAGCATTACGTGCCAGACAGGGGCAGTGTATTTTTCTTGTTTTTTTCTCGCTCTCTCCCCCTCCCCTGTGGGTTCAGGTGATTCTGCTAGTGATTCCACCTGGGAAGTCTGGCGGCTCCTGCTGATTGATTCATCCAATTACCATCACAGGGCCTACGTTAAAATGATTCAGCTACAGGCTCCTCACTCTCTACTTCCCCTGCACCTGACTCGCTGCATGCTAGTTGCTCCGACTGCTTATTGCTCGTTTTGGAAACCATATGGTCCAGTCTCTGCCCTCTGATTGTTACCCTGCCCGATTGTTCTTTTGTTTTCTGTCGCCTACCGTGGTATCGAGACGTGTGGACCCTTTTTGTTCCGATTTATTTCCGTTGTGGTGGAAGGTGTGGACCAGAGATAAGACTGGGGTACCCTTTACACCCCACCACGTAGGTGATCCTTTGTTATACACACTAGGATTGTTTGTTGGTGCCACCTATGTAGTTTTGGTAACATTTTTAGTAGAGAAGATAGTTAGGCCTTTTTGTTTCTTGTCTTCCATATGAAGGAGTGTTAGGCCTAGTTTTGTTTTATTGCTTTCATTTATTTGGCACAACCACGTGGTCCAAATCTTCCCCACTGTTTTTGTTTCGAGGAGATTTCTGTTTATTTACCTTTTGTATTTCAATAAATTTTGTTTAATTTTCCTTACACCCAGACTTGGTCTCATTGGTTGTACTGTGTTTGTCCCTGAATTCCCCTGGACACACTTAGAGACGTAGCAATGAATCACTGAAGATGATATTTGTTTATTTATTGACTCTCTAAATTTCTGTTTTTATTAGTGGCACTAATCATACAGAAGAAAACATATTTATCTGTAGGATGACATCTTAGTATTTACACTGAATTGAAATACTGTGCTGAACATTCAGTCTCGACCCAGGGATCTAAAACATATTGACTGATTTCCTTTTCATGTTTTTATTTTTTTTTGTCTTGTGAATTTGCAGATCAGTGTATAACAACTGGTGAAATAAGGATATTGATAAAGAACCCAAAGATGAACAAAATAAATATGTTTTCAATGGATCCTATAATAAGATTAGTGAGATATTTATCTTTTTCTAATGGAAGAAATAAAAAAGGGAAATTTTATGAAACTGCATTCTGGGAGGGCGGCACAGTGTCGAGGTGGTTAGCACTGATGCCTCACAGCAAGAAGGTCACCGGTTCGAATCCATGGGCCGGCTGGCCTTTCTGTGTGGAGTTTGCATGTTCTCCCTGTGTCTGCGTGGGTTCTCTCCGGGTACTCCAGCTTCCTCCCACCATCCAAAGACATGCTCATTAGGTTAACTGGTGATTCTAAATTGGCCGTAGGTGTGCATGTGAGTGTGAATGGTTGTCTGTCTCTGTGTGTGGCCCTGCGATGGACTGGCGACCTGTCCAGGGTGTACCCCTGCCTCTCGCCCGATGACAGCTGGGATAGGCTCCAGCAGACCCCCGTGACCCTTAGCAGGACTAAACGGGTATAGAAGATGAATGAATGAATGAATGAATGCATTCTGGGAACCCGTTATTTGATGACTAAGTCTGACTAATTCATGTCTGAGCGTTTGTCTGGTGAATCTGGAGAAGCACCAGATTACTGGGGTACTTCTGGTTTCATTGGAGGAAAATGCGTCTATTTTTTTGTTTTTTGGCCTGTTGCACTTAATACTAACATTCTCTTTTTTGTTTTATACGGAAATGTAGTCAGAACAGAGTATAGAAATGTGATCTCAATGTGTCCTGGGGTGTTCACAACTGTCTTTTATGTTGGCCACCTGCAATCGGATTCCCCAGATTGGATCTTAATGCAAGGTCTGAACAGGCCCTAAGATCTCAGACATAAGGATTCACGCTGCAATATAATTTGAAAAGAAGATACCTTTGTCAAAAATAAATAAATAAATTTAAAAAAACATGACATTTACTTCACCTATAAATTGTAGAACACTAGGGCCACTTTAATATAAAACACAATTTTATACAATAATAGTAGAGGGTCCAGCTCTATCTCCTTGAAAAACATTGAAGACCATTGGTTTGAGCAACATTTCTGTTTTTAAATCTCCTCTTACCCAGTAGCAGTTAGCAGTTCGGTAGCTAAGCTAACTGCAAACAGAAGAGTTCTGAAAGTGCGAGTTTATTGCCTCAGCGTAGCCTTCTTCTACTATTTATTGCTGGACAGGGACTGCATAGAGGTAGACTAATTTACCTGCTGAGCTGGAGAACAACTGTAGCACAATAACTTGTTTCAACACAATCCTTTAGTGACAACACACGTCCTTGTCTATATCACAGTTCAAATGTTAAGTTCCTACACCAGTTCACACAGAAAGGTTACCAAGACCCCGTTGAGAGCTTGAATTAACATCCGAATCTGCAAATCTATTCATTTCTGCTCAGTTTCAGATTGACCAAGCAAACTCACAACTTCCGCTGTCCCCTGGACTCAAAACTTTTAACTGTGGCTCAAGTTACTATGGTGAGATTATGATTGTGTATTTCCTCTGTCAGTGTGTACACATGGCAGGGCTTTGGCCAATCCAGTGTGTTGGCCCTAACCTGATTTGCAAAGGAACAAAGAAACTACACTAGAAAAAGTCTTTTGGACTGTTAACTTACTGTTACTTTAGACCTCTATCCTTTTCTAATTAACTGATCCTTCATATAACATAATTTATGAAAGCTTGTCATTTATTTTAGAAACAGAAACACTTGTAGATGTAATGGTTCTTCTCATTAGACATCATTCCTTATTTGTTTCAATTGATCTTTTTCAGTGTATCGTACTCCAAGAATGGCGTAACACTGTGAATGTGGTGCTTACATATAACCATGGCTGGATAGCAGCAGAGACTGTCAAGCAAAAAATCCTCTGACTGAAATCTGTGTAACCGTCAATCTACTCTCAAGATGAGCTGCAGTCGGATATTGCAACATGGGGAACCTAGCATGTCTTTATGAAAAGAGCACATAGTGAAATATATATCATAAATCATAGGCTTATCATGTTACGAGATAAGGTGAATGACTGCGTATAAGAGGCAAGATCTAATGCTGCGCTCATTTTTGCATTTGACCTTTTATCTTCATTTTTTTTGTCAAATTAGTCAATTCAACTGAACAAAGTTGTCGTTGTTTTTGCAAAATAGTTCTTTTTAATTAAAGACACATCTTTAGTGATTACCATTTCTTACAATTACTGGCCTTGTCTCAAAGTCTCATCTTTAACCAAACTGTTAAACACAGCAGTCGTGTCTCTAAGCAGATCTTGAAACAGGTCGGTCTGAAGTTTCCTGAGACTCTGATGTACATGACATCCATAGCAACACGATTGAGAAACTGGACTTCATGTCCATCAGCAGAGGTGTAGCATTGTCAGGGATGGCACAGACACTTGGGAAAAATAAATAAATATAAAATCTGAATATTTGTTACTTACTCCGGCTTACACCCACCGTCCAAAGACATGCTCTTTAGGTTAATTTTCTGATGAGTAGGTCACCTAAGCGGACCTCTGCAGTAGACTACTATACATTTAAAATGAGACCATGAACCACTGTCTAATAACCCACACATTAACTCATTCATTATACTGCTAATACAGGCCCACAATTTCACAGACAATTGCATCCATGCGCCAAAATTTACCATCATCTCTCCCCTACCGAGAAGAGTTATGATGTAGGCAATCACAAACGTCTGGCAGTCAAGCTGGCACTTAAGGAGACACTGGCAGGAGGGAACTGAACATCTGATTCTGGTCTGGACTAGATAGCAAAGAGCCTGAACTCACGTCGAGCCCAGTGGTAGTTATCTACCATTCTGGAACTAGGAACTTCAAACCTGATGCACTCTCACGCCCCCTGTTGGGGAGGAAGAAGACCATCCTTTCTCCATCCAGTGTGGTTGCTTATATACTGCACTTGTATCCAGACCAAGACGAATTCCAACTTATACTTATACAAACTCTGATATGTGTAAACATATGTGGAAATAGATCTGGTTCTGCTACAGATTCTGCTACAGTTCAGTTAAATTGCTGTTAGTCACTGAGGCATTAGACAGTCAAACAATGATGTCTGAAGGTTTCAATACAACAAATGATATATTTGCTAAAAACAACACTGTATGAAGGTGGCTTGATTGATATGATCATCATTAAAGAGGAAATACATACCATCATTACTGCTGATATTTATCTTACTGAATAGTTTCATTATTAATAATAAATTAACTACAGACAGTTATATACTAGTTTGACTCCTTTGATACCCTGCAGGTTCTCACTATGACCACCAGGTGGTGGAACAATTTGCTTTTTTAAGCATTGCATTGGTTTATTAATCCATGAACACTTCTGAACAACAGACATGATCAGATATTTTACACATTGTACAGTTTTGTGGATAAGCAGTCCAGAGTCTCAAATAATGATTCAATCAGCTGAATCCCAGCCACCTGTCAAATGCAGTCACTTTGTGTCTGTGGACAGAAATCAGTGTTTGTTCTGTAAAGTTTACATCAACCCTCAGTTTGTAAATGTTCAAACATCAACTGATAGAAAATATGAGCTCAAGCACAGTAGATGCTCCTCATCTCTGTCGAGCTGTGAAATGGTAAGATTATTATTGTAATCACTGCAGGTTTATCCATACAGACAGATTTAAGTTCTTCTTGTGTAAACTGTTTTTATTTTACAGATGGTCCAAAGATTTGAAGAGTTGGAGAAAACAGCACCACTCTACAAAGTTACAGAATAATTTCAAAGATGTCTTCAGTTGTTCAGTTGTACTTTAATGTGAGTTTAATATGATTAGTTAGACTGACAGAATATGTTTAGTGACTGTGATGGCTTCCAGGCCTCAACACCTGCTTCCTCTTTTGTTGGTGTTTGGGGAGTGGTTCATTATGTTCATTATGTTATAGCTGACGCCTGGAATGATGTGATCGCTAACCTATATATGTGTCTGAGCAGTTTGGCTTGGTTGAGCTGAGCTTTGGTTCAGGAACGTATCATTTGTCTAAGTAGACCCTGACCGATAACAAGTAAAATATTCCTTCCTTTCCTTCCTCGGAGAATCAAAAATAAACTGTACAAACCAGCCATTCAGGTTTGTTTCTCTGAAGCCACTTCCTGTTTACTGCCCTTGTGACTTGTGGACTTTACTGTTACATTGTTGTTTTGTTTTATTATAATCTTGCTTAGTTTGAGCTTTTAACCTTGATGCAAATAATGACAGTTATATGGAGACAATACATCTAAATATAATTATCTTGTACTGAGTTGTTCATTCATTGACAACACAATGTTGACTATGACCTTGCATGCTATAAATAGTGAAACTGAATTTGTAATAAAGTTGTTAATAAACAGCTTTTTATCAACTGAAAGTCCATGTTTTTTTGTGTTCCTGACAAAGTCCCAGTTTCTGGACTAGAAGCCACATTGAAAGTTCTAGGAATTTTCCGGGTTGACTGACCTTCACATATTAAAGTAATAATGGACTGTCCTGGGGCCTCATGTACAAAGACTTGCGTGGATTTGAAACGTGGCCAACGCTCAGATCCAGAAGCACATTTCCTTTGTACATCCCAATCAACGTGGAACTGAGCGCACATGTTGTACTCGACCCCTCCCTGTCCACGCTCTCATTTGAATATGCAAATTATATTTAAAATTGACCCTGCACCTGAGATTCCCCTCTCTGCACGATCAGAAAATTAAAACATAAGAATGAGTAAGACGGGAAAAAAGAAGAACTTCACAGAAAGTGAACTGGAGACGCTATTCACTGGAGTGGAGGTGCGCAAAAATGTCCTCTGCAGTGGGAGAGTGTGTGTGAGGCCACCTTGCCACAATGTTGGTTAACTTCATGTGCACATCATATATGATCGGTACACTGATCAAAATAAAACGTTTCCTGTTGACATATACAAATTCATCATGTGATAGAGGCTTTTGTAGCAATGGGTGTGCAGGCGAGAGCTCAGATTACATTCGGGAAATCAGAATCAGAATCAGAATACTATACTACTAGTTATAATAGAATAAAAGAGCAAATACAATGAAATAAAAGTAATACAAAAATATATAAAAATAAAGTAAGATCCATTCAAAGTAAAAGAAACAATATTGCACAAGTATTTACAATATACAGAAGTAAGAGGTTGCAAATAAATTAACAGCATCTGAATGAAGTGTTAAAGGTGTTAAGAGTGACCAACACTCAGCAGGAGGAGTTATAAAGTTTGATGGCCACAGGCAGGAATGACCTGGCGTTCTGTTGTACATTTTGGTAGACATGAGTCTGTTACTGAAGGTACTCCTTAGACTGGCCAGTGTGTTGTGGAGTGGGTGAGATGTGTTGTCCTGGATGGTCTCCACGCTTGCCAGCATCCTTCTCTCAGACACTGTGTTCAAAGAGTCCAACTCCACCCCGACAACATCACTGGCCTTGCGGATCAGTTTGTTGAGTCTATTTGCGTCTGCCACTCGCAGCCTGCTGCCTCAGCATGCAACGGTGTACAGGAGCACACTGGCCACCACAGACTCAAAGAACATCCTCAACATTGTCCGACAGATGTTGAAGGACCTCAGTCTCCTCAAAAAGCAGACTCGACGCTGGCCCTTCTTGTAGAGTGCCTCAGTGTTCTTTGACCAGTCCAGTTTATTGTCGATGTACACTCCCAGATACTTGTAGTCCTCCACAATGTCCACCTGGGCCCCCCGGATGGTAACAGGGGTCAGCGGAGCCTTTATTCTCCGCATGTCCACAACCACTTCCTTTGTCTTCGTCACATTCAGCTGAAGGAAGTAGTCCTCGCACTATGTGACAAAGTTTCCCACCACAGTTCTGTACTCATCCTCCTCCCCATCACTGATACGTCCTACTACCGCAGAGTCATCAGAAAATTTCTGAAGGTGGCAGGACTCTGTCTGGTAGTTGAAGTCCGCGGTGTAGACGGTGAAAAGGAAGAAGACTGTCCCTTGTGGAGCACCAGTGCTGCTGACCAACCTGTCAGACACACAGTGTTGCAGCCGCACATACTGTGGTCTTCCAGTGAGGAAGTCAACAATCCAGGACACAGGGGGGCATTAACCTGCATAGCTTTGAGCTTGTCACCCAGAAGAGTCGGCCTAATGGTGTTAAAAGCACTGGAAAAGTCAAAGAATGTGACCCTCACAGTGCTTGCCGGTTTATCCAGGTGAGCATATGCACAGTTGAGCAGGAAGATAATGGCGTCCTCTACTCCAAGTCGTGGCTGGCGAACTGGAGAGGGTCCAGTTGAGTGTCCACCATGTCTCACAGCTGTCCCAGAACCAGTCGCTCGAAGGTCTTCATTATGTGGGAGGTCAGGGCCACCGGTCTATAGTCGCTGGGGCTGCAGGGGCGTGGTGGCACTCGGACGAGGCATGATGTCTTCCACGGCACAGGTACCCTCCGTATGCTCAGGCTCATGTTGAAGACCAGTTGAAAGACTCCACACAGCTGAGTGGCACAGGGCCTAAGCACTCTGGGGCACCACCCAGGCCTGCAGCCTTTCCTGCATGGAGTGTCCTCAGCCGTCGCCTCACCTGGTCAGCTGTGAAGCAGGTCGTCGTTATTTAGGTTCATTGGTGATTCTAAATTGGTTGTAGGTGTGAGTGTGATTGGTTGTCTGTCTCTCTGTGTTAGCCCTACGACAGCAGGACAAGTAATTACAGAAGATAAATGAATGAATGAATGAATGAATGAATGGTTAATGATGTTTTGTGTAGAAGCAGCCTTATTCAAGACAGTAGCTCCACCTACTGTTAAAACTAAATAGTACAATGCAGTCGAGCACAAGTTTCATGTTGCATTATATTTTTAGATGGTAGTATGGTAGAGTGTGTTACCCACAGCCAAGCAATAAACTCTGTGGACAGGGTAATTTTAGTTGCGCTATATTTAGAATGTTATCACCATACTACGTTGCCATCACACAAAATTTTCTGGTAGGGAAGTGAAGCTGTGATAGCCACACTCTCCTCAAAGCCACAAGACAAAATGACAAAATCAGAAATTTGAGAAAGCGTGAGTGAATTAAATGCATTTAATCACGCTGGTTTGATGCTTTGCTGTAAATGATAGGAGCGCAGTTACTATGAATGGTCATAGCAGAAGTCCACCGAGAAACATTTTTTTCAGCTGCGAACACCAAGTGAATAATGAACAGCGCTAAAGGGCAGAATAAATGCTTTCTGTTTTATATTAAAGCTCTCCTGAGGAACAATCCCTTCCCCTGTTTTGGACTACCACATGTTTAATGTCAGGGGATCTCTTGGCAGATACTGGAAACATCTTTGGAAACAAGCAGCCAGGTTATTTCTGACTGGATGTTGGACGTGCTTTGGTAATGTGACCCCTGCCCGGTCAGTGTTTTCCAGTAAGTCCCTCTTACTTTCACTTTCTCCTTGGTGGTTTAAAAGCAGTGCGGCAGAAGAGTTTCACAGGCCCTCACTAAGGGAGACAGCTCTAAGGTCACATCAAATCTGTTAACGGCACATTGGAGGGGTTTGTGAGAGCAGATATAATGAGAATCTAATCTCTGTATATATACCTGAGGAGGACTGAGGGGATTTCTGATAAGGCAGCCACTTGATTTGGGGAAACACAGGAAAATGTGAGTTTTACAGACTATTTTTTAATTTTTTTTTCACAGACGTAAACCGTGCACAGTAAGTACTGGCTGCTCTGACTTGTGTGGATGATGTTGTTTTTCTGAGTGTGTAATGTTTTCCATGTTCACTCACAATAAAATTGTGTTTTTTGAAAAACACACTTTGTACCTTCAGTTGTTGAGACACTTTTAATGTACTGTTTATTTTTTGTGAATTATTTTAGTGATGAAGAGCAGATAAGAGGGAAGACAACAATGACAATGAAGCAGCCAGAGGGGGAGAGAATCTGAAACCGGATCTATGACTGACAGCAAAGGTAATTTAACATTTTGTAAACAACATTGTATGAAATACACCGATCAGCCACAACATTAAAACCACTGACAGGAGAAGTAAATAACATTGACCATATTGTGACAATTCAGTGCTGGGAAACTTTTGGATTCATTGGTGTAGATGTTACTTAGACATGTAGTACCCACCTAGACCAGACCAGGCACATGAAGAACAGCACAAGGTTGACCTGGCCTCCAAATTCACTAGATCCCAAACTGATCAAGTGTCTGTTTACTGATCCACAGAGGCCCCTCCCTTCAAAGCTATATTTAGAATATTATCAACATACAACGCTGCCATCACACAACCTTTTCTGGTAGAGAACTGAAGCCACACTGACAAAAAAAACAGTAATTTGGGAACATGTGAGTTAGTAAAGTGAAATGCATTAAATCAAGCTGGGTTGATGCCTTGCTGTAAATGATTTGACGGTGGTTACTATGAATGGTCAGTGCCAACATCAAGTGGAAACTGAACAGTAGAGCCCGACCGATAAAGGATTTTGAAGGCCGATACCGATACAAATATTTGTTGGTTTTAAAAACCGATATTCCGATATATCGGCCGATATTTTTTTTTTTCAGAAACGCGCTACAAAACATTAACAGATTTCCCTAACATTAGCTATTTGTAGTTATTTATGAGTTTTAACTAAAATAATATGATAATGCATCCCTTTACCTGCACTTTTTAAATTCTTTCCATCAAGCTTCATCAAACCATTTTCAATCATCAGTTGCTGCCTGCCTTCTAAAACCTACTATTTAGGATCTAAATCCATTATGTGACTCGTTAATGCTGCGGCTGAACGACAGTCTGCAACGCACACTTGGTGTCACTGGATTTCACACACGTGTAAAAGAAAAGCTGCACAAGCTACGTTTGATACTTTTTCTCTATGTCTAAATGTTCACTCCTCGCAAGTCTAACTTACATTTTACAATGCAGGGACTGTAACTGGAGATATGCTAGTTATAAATACAGTAATCATCACAGTACTTTATTTAGACAGAATAAGTTCGTTGTGGTTTCCAAGCTCATTAATGTTAACGTTAGCGGTCTTCCACTGACAGTGGCATTAGCTAGCTTTGTGGGTAGCTAGTCTATGATGAGCCATAATTTAGCAATGGATAACGTCATACTGCAAATTGTAAAACATACATTTTCAATATAACAGGCCAAGGAGAGATGATACGTCTCATTGCTATAACTGTCACGCTATTAAAGAAATACTTCAGTCACATTGTCAAAAGTTAAAAGGACAGTCAGTCAACTACACTGTAACAACGTAACGTAATTAGCTAATTCCGCTTCACTCTCGGCTTATTTAACAGCAGCAAAACTGGACATGATAGTCACGAATTTTGTCATGCTTATTTGAGTTAAGAGAACTGATGGGGATGTTCTTTTAATTGTTATTCAAGCAATGTATGTCTCCTGACCAACTCACCATGAACACACTTCACCGATGATCTTACTCGCGGATAACTGGTTCTCTCTGCCCGACTCTGGCTGGATCAGCACGAGTTATACACGAGTGTTGCCAACAGGGACGGTGTAGAGTGCCCTCTGGTGGACAAATTAAACTATACAACGCCAACACTCATGACATGGTTGAAGGGTGTTTCGTTTTTATTTTATTTTTGAAATATTCATTTATCGGCCATTATAAATGCCGATACCGATAGTTTTGAAAATGCCTAATATCGGCCGATAATATCGGCCGGCCGATATATCGGTCGGGCTCTACTAAACAGTGTTAAAGGACAGAAGAAATACTTTCGGTTTTATTTTAAAACTCTCCTGAGGAGCATGAGTGTGTTGAATGTCAGCGGCTCTCCTGGCAGATATTGGAAATGTCTTTGGAAATAAACAGCTGTGTCACTGGAAGTGTGTCAGAGGTTATTGTTGAGTGGATGTGTTAATGTGTGTGAACAGCCTTTTTAAATTCCACTTTTTCTCTATTGGATTGAGGCCTGGGCTTTGACTCAGCCACTCTTAAACCATGTCTGCATAGATTTCTCTGTTTGGGTCATTGTATTGCCACAGTCGTAGTTCTCTTGCAGTCTGAATCACATTATCCTAAAGGATTTCCCCATATATTGCTGCATCCATTTTACCCTCTACCTTTAGAAGCCACCCAGAGCCTGGGTGGCTTCCTTGCTTGGCCTTGGCCTTGCTTTTTTTATATAGCGCTTTTCTACCTATTGGTACTCAAAGCGCTTTACAGTCATAGACACATCTACCCATTCGCTCACACAAGCACACACACATTCACACACCAGGCACCACGCACTGGGAGCAACTGGGGGTTCAGTGTCTTGCTCAAGGACACTTCGGCATGTAGCACATTCCGGGGATCGAACCGCTAACCCTCTGGTTCGTGGACAACCCGCTCTACCTACTGAGCCACAGCCGCCCCTGCACCACTGCTGCCACCACCATGCTTCACAGTGATGGATGGTGTGTTTGTTGGTGGTGTGCAGTGTTTGGTGTATGCAGCATTTTGGAGCCAAAGAAGAAGATTTAATATTTTCTTCAACACTATTCTATAGAGCTTTGACTGGTGAAGAACCTGTCCTACAGCTGTTGTATTCAGAGTCTTCCCAACTACTAAAAACTATTTGAAGTCAGCTAATCTAAGTAAATCTAATCTGGAGAACTAATTATTGCATACATTTCTTTTTCTTAGTTCTTAGATCCAATGAATGATCCTCATAAAGTTCAGTGCTCAGAGAATATGGATAAAACCATGTCTACGTTAGCTGCAAGCAAAGACAAAGGTAAGACTTCATAATTAATTTTATGGACTATATTTCCTTATCAAATTTACTCTGACGTCTAACTTATTGATGTTCTTCTGTTTGTTTTCAGTGGTGCCTGACCTCACACTTCTGTTAATCGGTGATAAAAATTCTATTGAGATTGGACCAAAAAACATCTTACTTGACCATGACGAGCAAACAAGTGTGGAACATTTTTCATCCAAACTATATGATTTGTGTGGTCGGCACATCTCTGTCATTAACATGCTTGGTTTTCCAAACACTGACAGAATCCCGTTCAATCAGGGAGTTCATGCCTTTCTCTTACTGCTACCAAATGGTCTGCACGTCAACCATTACAAGTCAGCAGTGCAGAGGATAGAAAAAGCTTTCGGCAAAGACTTTCTTTCTTTTGTAGTGACAATAGTGACTCATAAGTTGGATGAAAAATGTGAACGTGCGCTGGAAGACCTTAAAGATTTCTCCAGTTTTGCTGAACAAAGATTCCACACATGTATAAGAAGTATGACAGATGCAGTAGAGATAATAGATCTGTTGGAAAAAATAGACGTCATGGTCTCTGAGAACAATCAGCTCTGCTACAGTAGACTGATGTGTGATGAGAATAAAGAGAAGAAAGAACAACTGGAACACAAAGAAGAAAGCGCAGGAACAGGTGAGATCTGAATGTGGATGGAATTAATTGTACAACATGCAGCCCAATTAAAATGACACCATAAACACATCAAAGCTTTGATTTTGAGCTTCTCGAGAAAAGAGAAAAAAAAAAAAATAGGTAATTTCTATTTGCAGCATTTTGATTTTTAAGTATTTTAAAGTATTTCCAGTTTTGGTGTACACAGGACAATGACCTATTTTGTCTATTTTGAGGACTTAATAAAAACTGTTATCCTGCAACCGTTCCGTGTCTAATAGCCATACCACGATGCAGTCTATATGCACTCTGATGTTGACTAACCAATAGGTGAAAAGCTAACACTGACACATTGACGCGCAACAAAAACTATAACCCACTCATCTGCATAGTGAAGCTGAAGGACTTATCCACAGATTATTATTGTCAAATTTGAAGCAGTTGACTGTGGTGGTTTGTGAGATATAAACATGTTGCCGTTGTAGCGCCCCCTACAGGCCGAATCTCACAAAACTTGGCATGATTGTACGCAAACATATTATAATGATGGTTGCTATAGCTTCATAAAGATTGGGTGAATACTTCAAAAGTTATAGGCCTTAAGGTCATATGAAATGTTTGTGTGTCACCTGTAGCGCCCCCTGTTGATGTAATGTCACGCAATTTGATGGGCATCTAAACAATATGTTACAGATTGTGTATGGCAAATTTCATGAACTTATCTATTGCAGTTTTTGAGATATTGAAATGTTGCTTTTGTAGCGCCCTCTAGAGACCAAGGGTCACAAAAGTTGAGGTGCTTGTACAGAATCATATTATTATCAATGATATGAAGTTTGATTAAGTTTGGGTATATACTTCACAAAATATTAGCTTTGGAGTTATACTGTTGCACACCATTAAAAATGAATTACCCATTAACTTTGTAATCAATAACCCTGCTAAAGTTCTTTTGAAGAATTTTCATTATATTTGGGTTAGGGTTAAATAATGTTAAATAAAATACAGACTAAAATATCAGTTTTATGAATGAATGTAAGCATTTATAGGTAATATTTTCATGGTGCATGTAATGACACTGTATGTAATATATGTAATTTTTTTATCTAATCATAAATTTTCTGGTCCTCCATATGAAAATAAATTAAAACTGATACTCAAACTAACTAAAATAAACTAAACAACAACAATAAATACCAAACTGAAATGACGAAACAAAACATGACTTTGTCCAATCTGTTTTTTCTTACATTATCCTGGAGCTGCAGAGAGGATGGTTACAGCTGAAGCAAAGGAAAAGGTAAGATTGTTCTCAACTTCCTCAGTGATCACAATTCCAGCAAACAGTTTTTTGGAATATTTTGGATCAGGTCTACAGGCTACCACGTGAACAGTTCCAGTATTTATAGTTAAAACATTAAAAAGATTGTTAACTCCAGATGCTTTAATCAGTTGAAGTAAAGTTGACCTTTTTTCTTAGTCTGCTGTAGAGAATGAAGCTGGTGCAGCTGAACACTCTGTGAAGACTGATGAAAACACAGAAGGAGACTCTGTCAAGTCTCTACCATCTGAACCTGAGGAGAAAGGTAACGTTTGAATGAATTTTACCAAAAAAAAAGACATACATACTCATTCAAGGGTTCTTTAGTTTCCTTTTCTGGGATATATAACAAAACTGAAGACATCTATACTTCTCCTGGAGGTTGTTCACATCTACATCTAGGGAATGTGTAGGAAGTACAACCTCTTTATGTACAGTTCTCTATTTTCAAGGGCTCAGAAGGGAAGAAGAATTAATTAAACTAATAAACCTAAATAAAGGGTTCATTTTAAATACTTTGTCCAGAATCATTTGTCTACAATTAGTCTTTCTGCCTCAATAACAGCAAATTCATACAACATACAGATAATGTTAGGAAATCATACTGTGGACAGTTAATCTCACAATGTCTTGTAAAAAGTATCGTCGTATTGACCCCAGCTGGTAATACAGTCCGAGTAAAAGTGTTTGGAATACATCCACAAATTTTTGCTTGTGAGCCTTTACAGCTAAGCCCAGAGCAGCTTACATGGCAGGAACGCTTCATTGTTGATGTGTATTCGATGCTTGCTGAAACAAAATGTGGCTTCGCTTTACTAGCGTCGTCACTACCTATGTACACGGAACAAGGAGGCTGTTGTTAGCCGGGTAGGCATCACTGACTGACAAGGCAGAGCGATCTAGTTACGTCACAAATGAGTCAAATTTGGAACGGCTCGCTGAATGACACATTTCCAGTCTCAGACCATTCATAACAAACTGACTGCATGACTTTTCAACAGCTTTTCTGAACTGTCAGACATGCCACACACCTGCTAAATGCAGGGGTCTCATCAAAGTCAATAGTGTAAACTTTGAGGAATCTATAATCTGCAGCAGATTTTGGTTTGTTTACAGTTTTTTTAATGAAAAGAAAAATCCATATGTTATTTCGTACATTCATGACTTCAGTATTGTTCTACATCGTTGAAAATAGTAAAAATGAAGAAAATCATTGCTTGAATGAGTAGGTGTGTCAAAACCTTTCACTGGTAGAGTCTATATTTTCTAGGGCCGGGACTTTAACGCGTTAATTAAGATTAATTAATTACACAAAAATAACGCGTTAAACATTTTTTACGCATTTTAATCACACTTATTTTTGCACCGCGGAACGTTTCTCACTGGATGAGTTTCGGCGGACCGATTATACTGGAGCACCAACTAGCGTTCATTACTTCAGACAACAACAAACCACAGTGAACATGAACGAAGAAGCTGATGAGACCACTTTGGTTGGCCCCGTGGATGGGAAATATCAGTCATTATTCAATGGTATACTAAAAATCCATATGAAAAAAATTACTTCTCACTGTTCTCAGGTCAAATATTTATATGCGATTAAAATGTGATGAATTTCGATTAATTAATTACAAAGCCTCTAATTAATTAGATTAATTTTTTTAATCAAGTCCCGGCCCTAATATTTTCCTTATGTGTTGTAATTTGATAAATAATTTCTGTTTTGCAGAAGAGAGCATCAGAAAGAATTGTCAAAGAGAAACTGAAACACTGCTCAGAAGACTTCACCTTCAAGATCAACAGAAGTTGTCACCAGCAGACTTTCTCAAAATAGGACCACCTGTTAAACAGAGCGAAGAAATATCTGAGAAAGATCTAGCTTATACTTTTCTTCAGAGGTTAATGATATTAGACTACAGAGCCAGGTATATTCCTGAAAGACAAGACAGTACTGATCTGAGACATTCGCAGTCTGTTCCAGTGTTTGAATCGGATGACAATGACTTAGATGGTCTTTTTAGCACCACTGCACATGTTGATCAATCAAAACAAACTAATTTCCATCCAATGGATGTTCAAATGGCAGTATTTCACTGCTCAGACAGCTTCCTTAAGCAGAACATGATAACAAAGTTATCACAGTGTCAGTACGCCTTGCCTTTCCTTTTTCCTAACCCTGACACCGCAGCAATTGAATGTCCTCTGTGGACATTTCGACAAATAATCAAAACATGGAAGACAACTCAAATCAAAGATGATTCAAAACTTGTCACGATGAAGAGTATGCCCATCTGCAATGCTGAGACACACATGGTGTCATTTTTTCGCCTGGGTTCAATATCTCAGTCTAAATCACAGCTCATGAACTCTTTGATCAACGACCGTCACCACACCTTCTTCCATAGAAACTGTCCAGGCAGCACCAAGTCTCGCCATCTGATGGATGGTGTGGCAGAGATTGCCTGGTACTGCCCTGCTGGAAAACCCAATGATTCCTTCACTGACTGCATTGCCTTCTGTAATCTTCATGGTGATGCTCTGATGATTGAAAAACAAACTAAAATACTGATTGAAACTTCTTCAGTCAATGTAGTTCTTGTACCAACTCTGAAAAGAAGCCACAGAAGTACAACGGTCATCTCAGATCTTTACAAGTCTCTGAAGCCTCTCATTATTCTCATTGCTGATAATGATTCTGATGCAGTTCAGACGAAACCAGGAAAGTACAGAATGGGTCTGGAAGACAGAAGCCAGTCAGATGTTTCTAAAAAACTGAAAGCAATTATTGGACATTTTTTGTCTGGACTCCAAACCTCCTTCCAGCTCAAATCTATAGCCAACATCTCTGGAATCAGAGTGGATGAAGACGACCCAGTGTGTCAAAAAGGAGAAAAGGCAGCAATGAAAATATTAAATTTGATTCAGGGGATGGACATCTCAAAGATCAAAGATACATTTCTCCCCTGTCAAGGACAACTGTGGCACAAGTGGTCGAGAATAAAAAAAGAACTGTATCATCTCAAAGGAAACGTGGAGAAGGAAAAAAGTCAAAAGAATCAGCAACTGATGAAAATCAGACAAGAACAATGCTCTGCTTCCTGTAGTGAACTGATGAAGTCATTCACTGAAAGCCTCATTACTTTGTCATCCCAGGAGAAAGAGTACTTCCTGAAATGGACTCAGATCTTAATAGATGCTCTCTGCACGGACGATCTGTCTTCAATTCTCCAAAGCTATGATGAAAAGTGGTCTGAGGTCTTGGTTCTGAAGAAGAAACACCCCAAATCTCCACTGTTAGAAGGTAAACAAGATGAGCTTGAGACAATATCAAAAAAACTGCAGTCAGCAACTTTTGGATTGGAGCATATCTTTAGAGAAATGGGACAGATCTATGAAGCTCATCAAGCTCTGAAGAAACGACCAAACAGTGGACAGACCAACTGGTCCAAATACCCAAAGCTGGCTGCAGATCTGATGATATCAGGACACCCGATGGAGCTGATGGATGGAGATGCAGGTCATGTGCCTCTGACATGGATATCTATTGTTTTAGAAGAAGTCATCAAGAAACTGGGCGACCAGAGAGTTTTTGTGTTGTCTGTTCTGGGCGTACAAAGCAGTGGAAAATCAACAATGCTGAATGCCATGTTTGGATTGCAGTTTGCAGTGAGTGCTGGTAGGTGCACCAAGGGTGCCTTCATGCAGCTGGTCAAAGTGTCAGAGGAAATCAAGAAAGATTTCAAGTTTGACTATGTTCTCGTAGTGGACACTGAAGGACTACGTGCTCTTGAATTGGCAGGTAACGCCACTCTTCACCATGACAACGCACTGGCCACATTTGTTGTTGGCCTGGGAAACATGACACTGATCAACATCTTTGGTGAGAATCCAGCTGAGATGCAAGATGTCCTGCAGATTGTTGTCCAGGCTTTCATGAGGATGAAGAAAGTTAAGCTTTCTCCGAGTTGTGTGTTTGTTCACCAGAATGTTACCGACATTGCAGCTGCAGAGAAAAACATGGACGGAAAGAGACGACTGCAAGAAAAACTGGACCAGATGGCTCAGCTAGCTGCCAAAGAGGAGGTGTGTGATGTTGAGTGTTTCAGTGATGTCATTGCATTTGATGTACAACAAGATGTGAAATACTTTGCCCAACTATGGGAAGGAAGTCCACCAATGGCTCCTCCAAATCCTGGTTACAGTGAGAGTGTCCAAGAACTGAAGCGCATCATCCTCACTAAGGCTTCACAATCTGCTGGAATCCCTCTCTCACATTTTAAAAGCAAAATTCAAGACCTGTGGAATGCCCTGATGAATGAACAGTTTGTTTTCAGTTTCAAAAACACGCTAGAAATTGCAGCATACAGAAAACTTGAGGTCCAATATGGGAACTGGACCTGGAACCTCAGGAGCAGCATGCTGACCATTGAAAACCAACTTTACACCAGGATTGAAAATGGAAAACTTGACAAGGTTGACCGTACTTACCTTTTGAAAGAAATGAGCAAAACATATGAAAAAATCAAGAAAGACATGACGTTGTACTTTGAGGACGACAGAGACAAAGACATGTTGGTTCAGTGGCGAGGCCGATTTGAAAACAAAATCAAGGAGTTTCATGAGGAACTGGTGAAAGAAGTGAAAAGGAAACTGGATGAAGTTATCCAGCAGAAGAATGCTTGTAAAAAGCTCGATGATAAGAAGCCAGAGTTTGAGAACAAACTGCTGCAAAAGAGCAAAGAGCTCGCTCATCAGTTAAGAGACAAGGCAAAAGATGAAGAGGAGCTTCAAAAGCAGTTCAACTCTGTCTGGACAGACTGCATCAGTGAATTAACTGGAGATATAAAACCCATTAAGGACATAAACTTGGAAGGAGACCAATTTTTCATCCTTCAGGAGCTGGGGATTGAATGGTCTCTCATAGATGAATCCAACAGCAGTGGAAGATACAAAAATATATCAAAAGTTGGGAATTACCATTGTTATATAACCCATAAGAAGTACCAAAATCTCTGTAATAATAACCAACAATCTGAGGGAGGTAAGAAAGGAACCAACACAAACACAACAAATCAAGAAAGACAATTATTTTCAGCAGCATTAAAAGCTGGGTGGAACATTGCTCAACATATTTTGGGATTTGGCAGCACAGCAACAGCACAACAAAATGTTTTTCCACATGAAGAAGAGGAAGTGATCAGAACCTTCATTAACAACATTGACCAACAGTCCTTTGATGCAATTAAGACCAAGCCTGTAGCAACAAGAGGCTACAGCCCAACTTACCTACAAGAAATGGCCAAAAGTATTCAAGAAAAAGTGACAGAATTTGAATCACAGATTAAATATTCATTCAAGAAGGAGTTTACAGTTGACATCTTGTTGTATGTTTTTGAAAGGTTGGAGAGCTGGCTTTCACATTCTCACCAGACATTCAAAAAGAACAACGATGCTCTCACTTACTTGAACAACAATAAAACACAATATTACAATGTTTTCAGAAGCTTCTGCAAAGGAAACTCATCTGCTGTGGTGTTTGGAGAAATGATCCGTGAAAAACTAAAGGTTTCCATTGTTGAGGCTGTCTGTAACAAGACCGCCATTGATCTTGCTGGAGAGATGAGGTGCAATTTCCCAGCATTCAGTGGGAACAGGTTGGACTTGGAGAAACATCTGCTGAAATCACTTGCAGAGAAAGAAGAGTTTGATGATTATATCAACTACATCCGACATCCAAGGAGACAAGTAGAGACTTTTATAAAAGAAGAAGTTGAGAAATACATCTTCAGACAACAAAAAGGCAAAGCACAGAAGACACTGAAGAAAAATGTTGATGACATCAGTCAGCTTGTGAGACAAGCTTTATTTGAAGCAACAATGAAAGTCAACACCCAGAAAGGAGGCACAGAGATGTGGGTGAAGGAATTTTCCTCTTTCCTCAAGGATGAGCTGCCACTTGATACCATTTGTTGTCAAAACTTCAAGGACATAACCAACTTTGACTTTCTTAAAGAAGAGATAGAGAAAGGTCTGGATAACATCACTCAAGAGATGAACCAACTCTCCCTGGATAAGATGAAGGAATTCAGGCTGAGACCTGATCAAATCCTCATTGATCAACTGTGTAAGTGCTGCTGGGAAACGTGTCCATTCTGTGCAGCTGTTTGCACCAACACCCTGGAAGATCACAGTCCTGATGACCACAGTGTCCCTTTTCACCGATCTGGTGCAATCAAAGGTCGGCACTACAGAGATACAGTCACAATGAGTGTTGATTTCTGCACAACAAAAGTTGCAAGTGATATGAGATTTTACCCTGATGAAACTGAAAAATGCATTCCTTACAAACAGTATAGAAATGCTGGACCACCTTTTGATAACTGGAGAATTACCCCTGATGAGTCAAAGCTGAAATACTGGACATGGTTTGTGTGTCGATTTCAAAAAGACCTGGAAGACTACTATGAGTTAGAATTCGAGGGCAAAGGTGAAATTCCCAGCGAGTGGAAAACACACACAAAAGAAGAAGCTATTCAGAGTCTGGATGAAATGTTCAAATATTAATGACCAATGACAACTACAAGTCTGCTGAAAATCATGACTATCATGCAAATGCTAAATATGTACACCAATAAATCGTAACACGCTATAGGTAATTAAATCTGACAAAATGATGAGTGAGGATTTCTGGAAAGAGAAGTAAAACAAAATATACATTGATGGTTTCAAATTCCAGGTAAACGGTGAAATTCCCAGCGAGTAGAAAACACACACAAAAGAAGAAGCTGTTCAGAGTCTGGATGTTCAAATGTGAAGTGAAGTGAAAAAACGTGAAGTAAAATCCTATAAAACGATGTGCACATACTAAATGAGAGTCCATAAATCATCACAAAAATATAGATGATTATACTCAAATGCAAAAAGAATACCGAAACAGTAGTTTGCAAAAAGTGAGTCATAAAATCATAAATATTAAAGACAAAATAAATCACTGTCACTGACAATGTTGGCGAAGAGAAGCATAACAAAATAAATTGATGTTCTTAAAGAGAAAGTCAAGTGCATGCTGCATGTGAGGTTATTATATTTTATTGAATGAAAACAATTTAGTTTTTTGTTGAGACATACTGTTAGTGATGAGTTTAAGTCAAATCAAACAATATTAGGTGTTTGTAGTGTTTAAGTTGTATTATCTGCATTTTAAGTTGAAACATGTCAAAGAACATACTGAGGTAGAACGATCTAAAGTGTGTTTTATTAACATCATTTCATATAACAGAGTTTTTCTGTATTTATTTTTAAAACACAAACAATATGTCCAAAAACTGTTATAACTGAACCGTTAATTGACAACACAATTAATGTTGACTTTGACTCTGCATGCTATAGTGAGAATGAGCTCCAATAACATAACTGCTTTTAATCTGTTGAAAGACCAGGTTTGTTTCCATTTCTTTTTGTAAGTCTAAGTTCAGAGAAATTAAAATAAAGAATAAACTTATTTAGTTGTCAGTTTGTATGTAGTGTTCTTTTGTTTTGTTTTTTTCACATTTAAGGGTTGATTCATACTATCATTAAGAACAGAAGAAAACAGTATTTACTGTTACATTATTGTTTTAGTTCATTATAATCTTGCTTAGTTTGAGCTTTTAACCTTAATGCAAATAATGACAGTTATATGGAGACAATACGTATAAAAATTATCTTGTTCTGAGTTGTTCATTCATTGACAACACAATGTTGACTATGACCTTGCATGCTATAAATGGTGAAAATGAATTTGTAATAAAGTTGTAAATAAACAGCTTTTTATCTATTGAAAGTCTATTTTTTTGTGTTCCTGACAAAGTCTCAGTTTCTCGATAGAGGCCACATTCAAAGTTCTAGGAATTTTCCAGGTTGACTGACATTCACATCTTAAAGTAATAATGGACTGTCCTGGGGCCTCATGTATAAAGACTTGCGTGGATTTCCTACTGAAACGTGGTGCACGCTCAGATCCAGAAGCACATTTCTTACAATTAACGTGGAACTAAGTGCACATGTTGTATCTGACCCCTCCCTGTCCACGCTCTCATTTAAATATGCAAATTATATTTAAAATTGACCCTGCACTTGAGATTCCCCTCTCTGCACAATTAGAAAATTAAAACATAAAAATGAGTAAGACAGGAAAATAGAAGAACTTCACAGAGAATGAACTGGAGACACTACTCACGGGAATGGAGGTGTGCAAAAATGTTGTCTTTGGCAGCAGCTGTCCTCCAGCATAAACAATAAATGCAAGAGGAGTGGGAGAGTGTGTGTGAGGCCACCTCACCACAATGTTGGATAATTTCATGTGCGCATCACATATGATCTGTTCATTGATCGAATTAAAATATTTCCTGTTGACATATACAAATTCATCATGTGATAAAGGCTTTTGTAGCAATGTGTGTGCAGTCGATAGATCAGATTCCATTCAGAAAACCGCTCTCGCTGCAAATTGCCCTTTAATGTTGATGTGTTCAGATAAATTTACGGGAATTTGATAAACCTGGTAGACACGCAGGCGGAAAATTCAGTCCCATACGGCTGGCATGGCTCTGCTCAGGGTCAACCAGCACAGTCCCGATCGATCGGTCGGACTAATTGTTTTCACATTTATGACAGTTTCCCAGCATTAACTCTCAGTGTCACCAAAGGATCAACAGCTGTAGAAGACATGTTCACGGTCATTTCACTCTTGATACATCTGAACTTTTCCGTGAACAAGAACGTACGGAACATGCGCACGCGCCCTTCGTACATGAGGCCTCTGGTTATTTTGTGTTCATGACCAAGTCTCAGTTTCTGCCCGAGAGGACTTAGGCTGCGTTCAGACTGCAGACGGATCTGATTCAAATCTGATTCCTTCTCATATCCGATTTTTAGGGCTGACTGTTCACACTGCCTTTAGCAAGTGTCCAAATCGGATATGGTTCTGTTCAGACTGGGCCACATTCTTCACCGGTCTGATAGGTTGCTGTAGCAACGAGCGGAAGCGTCATTCAGCACGTGTATTTGTCAGACGTCATATAATTGCGACAGCGACAAGCAAAACAACAACAAACAACACGATGGATGTACGTCACGTCAGTGTAAAGATTTATAAGGCATGCAGTTTCTTCCTCTGTCCAAGGCGAATTGTTTTCAAAGTCCTCCTCCATTGTGATAGCTGTAATATCACTGTCCGTGGCCGTAACGTGGCTCCTCCACAACGGAAATAGGCACGCGGTCTGGCGCATTGGTTCTGGCCTGGCGTCGCGTAAGTGACGTCACGGACAGTCAAAACCCATCTGAGTGTTGGGAGCTGTTCAGACTGAGACGCATCTGTCCATATCCGATACGAATGCGATATGAACACCTCTGGATGTGGTTTGCAACCGTTTGGCAAAAATCGGATTTCATGTGATCTGTCACTGTTCAGACTTCAAAATCGAGATCCGATTCAAATCTGAATGGGCTAAAAATCGGATTTTGGCTGGCAGTCTGAATGCAGCCATAGAGTTCTAGGAATTTTCCAGATTGACTGGATGGGATGAGGTTCTGATGCTGGAATGCAGTGGTTTCATCTCCAAACATGATGCCTGTTTTTAATTCATTCGCAAAAACAGAGTTATGCAAAGGTAAACAATAATAAAATGTCTTTGCAAGTTTTATTTACCGGCCAGCTGGGAGAGGAACTGTCACTGAAAAATTATCTGGCACTGGAGGGAAGCCACGGCCAGCCTTTTAAAGAGAGTTGATTGGTGATAGGCCACAGCTGAGTCGGGTGCTCCTGCCAGTTTCCTGCCCAGGTGAGCCTTATGAGATATCTATAAATGCTACAAAATGGAGTCACAGTCTCTTAAGTGGAGTCACAGCAAGATTTGGGGAATTATAATCACCTGGATCAGGGATAAAGTCAGGGACATTTGTGTAGTTTTGACCTAAAGGTTGGAATGCTGTCATCTGATGAGAGACAGAGTTATCTATTGCTCTGACAACGAGTCTTCTAACACAGGGAATAACAACAGCCACATTGAGCTAGCATTGCTATAGCTATAATGAGGCCAGTGAGTAGAGAGAGGATGAGAGTTTTTCATTTACTAAACACTGAGTCAAACCATCCAGGGAGAGAAGTGTCAACTAAATTTTCTGCCAGCTCCTCTTGCAGAGAACGTAAGCCTTCTAGTGCACAGGTTACTGACCCAGTAGGAGATGTGTTGTTGGGAATGTATGTGTAGCACGAATCACCTATCATAGTTTGGAGTTAGCTGTTCTGCTAAACCTTGAATGGCATCTTGAAATGTCTAAAATTGGTGAATCACTGTTGATTATAATACAAGTAATTGATCCAATCTACATTTTTATTGATGGTTGGCCACAAGAATATGGACTCAAACCCTGCTTTTACTTGGTATCTAGCCTTATATTCATCTGGGAACCCACAAGGGACTCCTATGGCATCCATGTACACCTTCTTATCAAAGCTTCACTTCAGTTCAATTCAATTTTATTTATAATAGCAACAATAACAATACAAATTGTCTCACAACGCTTTACAAAATCCAGTCTGTAACCCAGCCTGAAACCCCCAGAGCAAGCCTGAAGGCGACAGTGGCAAGGAAAAACTCCCTTTTATCAGGAAGAAACCTTGAGCAGGACCCAGCTCATATGGAGGGACACATCTGCCTAAAGCCAGAAAAGAGAAAGACAGAAAAGAGAGACAAGAGAGAGGATAGGAGGAACAAGATAAATATACATCTAACTAAAGGAGAGGAGGGGAGAGAGCGACACACAGTAGTTAACATGCTATACAGTAGTAGCACAGAACTGCATGACTAGTAATAAGGAAGAAATTAGATAAAAAATTAGAGGACATGTGCTCAGTGCATCATCCCCCAGCAGCCTAGGCCTATGCCAGCATAACTAAGGGCTGGTACAGTCCAGCCTTAACTATAAGCTTGATCAAAAAGGAAAGTCTTAAGCCTGACCTTAAAAGTAGAGAGAGTGTCTGCCTTCCGAACCCAAAATGGGAGCTGGTTCCACAGGAGAGGAGCCTGATAGCTGAAGGCTCTACCTCCCATGCTACTTTTTGAAATTCTAGGAACCATAAGTAGGCCTGAACTTTGAGATCGAACGATATTACGCAGGTGAAAGAAGGCATAAAGGACATAACCGCATCGAATAGAACACCAAGGTTTTTCACAGTAGCACTGGAGGCTAAGGTAATACCATCCAAAGAAAACCAGGTGATTAGATAATGAATTTTTGAGATGTTTAGGGCCAAATACGATGACTTCTGTTTTGTAGCTTCCTTCTGCTATGTCACGTTTATGAATGGTGTATTCCGCATGAGTGAAATGATCAGCTGCTATATGGATGTCATACACAAATATCCACATGGATATACATCCTGGAGTGAAAGGACAATAGGTCCGGTTGCAAGGAATTAGATTCTTCTTGCAGCCCACCACTGTGTCTCGCCCCCATGTTACAGGCACAGTGATATCACAGTGAGCAGCAGTAGATGTGCCTTGAAGCTTTGGGGAGGTACAAGTGTGGCATTGGTCTGGTTGTAATGGAAAATCGGATTTTTGTTTTCATATACGCCGTTTGCATTACTTATGTGACCTTTAAGCTCACATGTGAGTTCATATTATATAAGTTCATGATAAGTGTTAGGTCCAACTGCAGACATGTCCTAGCCTGGCTCCGCCTGCCTACGTACTTCCGCTCATTTGCATTCCCTACAGTACTCCGTCTGGAATAGCTTGATCCGCTAACGTTTACTCCGGCCAACTGGTTGGCGAACCAATCAGCGAACAGAGGGCGGGTCTGAGAGCGATTACGTTTCAGTTGCGCGCCGAGTTTGAAATGTTTACACGAACGGAGACGGATATACTCGAAGCCATTCGCTCCGTTGTGGATATGCTTCCTGGCATTACAGCACTTTTATTCCAATTTCGCGTCCTTAATTGCAATGGGGGATGGTAGAGTAGCGATTTGTTTACTTGTTGCGTTCTTGAAAGCGGAAGTACGAGGCAGCAGAGCCTGAAGGCTCTGGCGCATAACATTACCAAACGTTAGTGATTGGTTAAAGGAACTCCGATGATTTTAAACCTCAAACTGTGCCCTCCCACCAGGAAATAAGCGTTTGCCAATGGAGCTAGGCCAGACTCTCTGCGAAGTCAGAGAGTCTGGTATCCAGGCTAGACATGTCCTGCAAATTCTGCAACAAGCCACCACCCCTGCACACCTTCTTTTTAAGGATAACGGTACTTTCCACTGCTCTCAGACACGTAGTCACCCCACACTCAGTGTGACATGCTGTCAGGGCTTTACTCTGTGTGTATGTCTCCTTCTATGCAGAATCATTGCAATAAACCAACTGAAGTAATCACTGAGTTTGAGTCATTTCCAGGGGTGGAAAAAGTACCAAAAAAATCTACTCAAGTAAAAGTACTGTTACCTTGATGAAATTTTACTTAAGTAAAAGTACTGGTGTAAAAATCTACTCAAGTAAAAAGTATCTCATTTAAAATGTACTCAGAGTAAAAGTTACATAGTTACTTCTTAGGCGGGGTGTATAATCTCTCCCCATGCAATAAAAAAGTACAAAAACATACACAAAACTCAAACTCACTTTTTTATTAAAGAAAATACATAGATCCCAGATAGATCCAGATTACAGTTCCTCTTTAAAGTTCCTCTCTTCTCTAAAAGCAGGTTGTTCAACCACAGCAAATGGATGAAGGCCCACAAATTAAGTTAATCAGAACCTTGTCAACTTTTGCTTGCGGCACACATTTGGTTCCACCCACCGCCACCAAGTCAGATATTTTTGCTTGCTTGGGTTTTTTTTCTGGTTCCAGGGTCCCTCTGTGCTGCCATGAGGTCAGTGTAGACTTTCATCTTTGATGGATGTTTCCTCTGTGAATAAAGAACAAACATCATCGTATAAATAATCAATACCATGTTTTTATTAAACATACAGTTAAAATATTTTTATATTAATAGATTAATTCATATTTTGAAGTGACATGTAGAAAGAGTAGACTATATCATGGATAGGTCACTGGCAGACTTTAAGTGTGGTCCCAGATCACCTGGTTTTATCCTGCATATAAGATTACTGAATGAAAACATTCACCAATATATCAATCAATCAATCAATCTTTATATATATATATAGCGCCAAATCACAACAAGTCATCTCAAGGCACTTTACACATAGAGCAGGTCTAGACCACACTCTTTAATTTAATTTTAAAGAGACACAATATCAGAACAACACTAGAAGATTTTAGCCAAAACTTTTTGGTGCATTTTTCAATGTGTTAATACACTCATAAGCAATTTTCATCGCATATCATAGCAATAACAGCATAATTTTGTGTGAAATTAAGGAATGAGTCAAATTTGATTGTTTAAAATATAGCTTACTAGCTTACCAAGTTAGCTAACGTTAACTAGCACTATGAAGCTGGCTGCTAACACTGACGTTAGCATACCATGATTGAGTAAAGTTATTAATTGCATGTAATGTTATTTAGCTTCATGTGAATTTATCGTACATGCTTGCGCAGGTTGGAAGCAGAGTTTTTGTAGGTGGATAGCTGCGTCTCTTTCGGCATACAAAGTTTACATTGCATGATGAAATTGTTGTCATTCGCTAACTTGAACTCAAAGAAGTCCTTTAAGTATGGCCTGGGATTGGCCTCACGTTCTCCGTGCGTGTATCTGTGTCCCAAATTCGACCCTTCTCCATCAATACACTTGCCTCCAACAGTCTCCATCATCTTTTAGCTAGCTCCTCTGTGTCACCAATGTCTCGACGTTTCTGACCTTCTGGCGCTGCAGTTGTCCAGAGCCAATCAGATGGACAGTTAGTGGCATGCAGATGCAGTGCAAGTTCATCTATTTTTATTTATTTATTTTACTTTGTAACGGAAGCTATTTAAAATGTAGTGAAGTAAATTACTTCCAACAATATGTACTTAAGTAAAAGCAAAATTACTGATTTTAAAAATTACTCAAAAAAAGTGCAAGTACACAAAACTACTCAATTACAGTAACGAGAGTAAATGTAACTCGTTACTTTCCACCCCTGATGTGTTCAGTACCTTCTCAATACATGTAGTTAGTGTTTTCTTGTAAGTCATGAGGTCTCAAAAGGAAAAAACTCCCTTGCTTGCACTTTCCCCATCACTGTTTTCCAGCAGTCATGCAGCAGAGCAATCACATCGCATGTTTAGGGTTAATGGGAGGGGTTTGTGAAAGGCTGGCACTGCGCTGGGACATAGAGCATCACAGTCATAGACATATACACAGTCTGGCCCACAGCTGGTGCCGGAAGTAAGAATCCAATGCAATTTCTCCATTGACAGTTCGGAAATAAGCCATAAAAACTTAACTGCACATGGTTGACTTAAAACCAGCTACGGCTGTACTAAGCGATTGTATATGCTCATGTAGACACCAAAAGTTCATGGGGCACTAACCTTGTTTTGAGATAAATGCCTTTTATTCGCGATGTCTTGGATAAGTACTTCATTACCCACAATCCTGAACAATCCCACAATCCCACAGTGATGCATCTGATTGGTGGAACTCGTCTGGTTAAACCCCGCGAAGGTCCGAGAAGACTGAAGAGTCTGTGCTGCTGTGTGGGCTACTGTAACGTTACTGTCTACTGTACGATCACAAATAAATAAATAAATAAATAAAAAAGAACCTGTGTTGCGTTATTGCACGGTAGACTTATCAGTGCAATCATGATCTCCTTGGCTGCCATGATGGCTTTTTTCAAGGATGAAAACAAGAGTGTCCAGAGGGGTGAAAACCACTTCAAATCGGGTCATGTTGTTGAGCGTAGCGTGTCCGAGGGTCGGTTTGTGGGGTTTGTAAGGGCGAGCATGAGAGATAAGACCTACAAAGCACTGCACCATGTTGCTAACGTTATAGAATTTAAAATCCTCCTCCTTACATACAAGGCCCTTAAAGGCCTAGCTCCATCGTATCTTAAAGACCTTATTGTACCATATCATCCCAGCAGATCACTTCGGTCTGAAAGTGCAGGCCTACTTGTGGTTCCTAGAATTTCAAAAAGTAGAATGGGAGGTAGAGCTTTCAGCTATCAGGCTCCTCTCCTGTGGAACCAGCTCCCAGTTTGGGTTCGGGAGGCAGACACCCTCTCTATTTTTAAGGTCAGGCTTAAGACTTTCCTTTTTGATCAGGCTTATAGTTAGGGCTGGACTAAACCATCCCTTAGTTATGCTGCTATAGGCCTAGGCTGCTGGGGGACGATGCACCAAACACATGTCCTCCTTCTTTCTTCTCTCTCCTCTCTCGCATCCTCCACTTTCTTTTCTCTGGCACAGAGCTCTTGCCCTCTAATTTCCTATATACTACTGGTCATACAATTCTGTGCTATTACTATGTAGAATGTTTACTGCTGTGTGTGTCCCACCCCCCTTCCCCCCCCCCCTTCCCCCCTCTTCCCCCCTCTTCTTGTGAGTATCTCTGGCCTGGAGTGGTGTGTTTCCTGTGGAGCTCTATACTACATCTGTTGTCGTGGTCTCATCAGCCTGCCCAGTCTTCATGGAATCCTGCAGTTATCCACTCCTACCTGAATGAACAATTCTCCAACCTGCCTATGATTCCTCTTACATTTTCAACTGTCATGTAACATCATCAGTTTGTATCATAAGATTCCACATGTACACTTTAGTCAGACATGTGTATCTATGACAGATGTATGTTTATCTTGCTGTTCTCTTCTCTTCTCTCTTTGCTGTTCTCTTCTCTCTTTCTTCTGTCTGTACCCGGCTGGCCTTAGGCAGATGGGTCCCTCCATATGAGCTGGGTTCTGCTCAAGGTTTCTTCCTGTTAAAAGGGAGTTTTTCCTTGCCACCGTTGCCTTCAGGCTTGCTCTGGGGGTTTCAGGCCGGGTTTTTGTAAAGCGTCTTGAGACGATTTGTATTGTTATTGACGCTATATAAATAAAATTGAATTGAATTGAATTGAATTGAATCGTTAACCGCTTTCACACACGCACACAATATAAAATACACGATGCTAAATATACAATTCAATACACAATACCTATATAAAACGCTATTATTGACACGATTACTACTGAAAGAACTGATATTAACTGCACATTCACTATATAAAAATCACTGGAGGAAAAAGTTCGCGTGGCCGTCGTCAGATTTGGAAGTCGCTGAAAAGGCTCTTTCGAGGTTGTGGCTTCAAGTCGACTTCAGTGAGGCGCAGTGGTTTATGGGATGAGTAGTTCCTTCTCTCGGAAATGAAAACATGTACACCAGAGCTGCCAACTCTCACGCTTTCGCCGTGTGACACACGGTTTTGCCTGTTTTCCCACGCACTCACGCCACACATCCAATTTCTCACGCAAAAAAAAAAAAAAAAAAAAATCCGATCTTGGTCCGAGACTCTTCCGTTCCTTTTCAAACTCCACGACGGTAGATGGCGCTGATGAACGCCCCTGAACCTTTGCGCTGCGCTACACCTGCAGTGCACCCCTTTACTATCTATGCCTGCACCCCGAAGTAGACAGAAGAAGAGATACAGAGACATCGCTAGGACAGCAGGAGAAACCAGAAACTACTTTGAGAAGTCTGATAAAGAAGAGAATCTGAGCTGAGACTAGGCCAGTATAACCATGCACACAGATCATAGACAAGGACTTTACCCAGCTTCTGATCTGCATCTGATACTGATTATGCCTCATTTTAGCTATTTTTGTAATGCATTCATCAGTTTTATTGCTTGAAAAAGTTGTACTGTTTAAGCACTTTATTTGTTGCACTTTATTTGTCTCTGATGGACCATGTGGTGGGAGACTTTGAATGAAGAATAATGTCCCTCCCTAACTAATGTTGTGTCGTTTTTGGCTGAACATAAATCATTAAGTGCTCTTAAGAATACAATTATTCACAACATAGGTTAGGTTTTAGTTAAGAATTAGTTTAATACCATTTTAATCAAAATATCAATCAACCTACCTAGGTCAAATCTTAAACACTGATCTATGAATAAGGCTTTATTGTCATTTAGGCACACCGATAGTTTTCTGGTTGAATGTTCAGATCAAGTCTACAGACTAAGACCTACAAGTCATGATGCCGAACATGAATCAGAATAAGTTCAGGTATCGCACATCTTTAGCAGACCGCCCAAAAATCCACTAGAATGCTGGAAACCACATCTACTTAATCCAAAATCTCCTGGGGGTGGACCTTCAGCTATGTCTGCTTCACAGAATGTAACTAATATTGTCCATCTTCAGTGGGCTGCCCCTATCAACAGCTTTGGACCTCCCCACAAACCACCAGAATGCAGGGTACAACATGGGTACAACATCAGTTAATTCCAATTATCTTATATCTGAGCCACCAATTTGTGTGACTGCATGCACGGCATAATTTTGGTCACCCACGACAAAATCTCACTCCAAGGTTTTTTGAAAAGTTGGCAGGTATGTGTACACAGTCTTGTACCTTTGACTTTTTTTGGACTTTCTCTTCGTTTTTTCACTCGAAATGATATGTTATATGCTTATGAGTTCAGCCGTAGCTGGTTATCCTAAGACATGCTCTAAAACTCTTTAGATACGGATTTTTCCAAAAGTCAATGAGAGAAATGAATGGGAACCGTACTTCCGGCACCACCGCTCTCTTTGGCTGTGGGCGGGACTGTGATGCTCCAATAGAGCGGGACTGTGATGCTCCAATAGAGCATAGAGCTCTACATTTGAGGGTGACAGAGGATTACAGATAAAGCAGCCACGTCTGCACAGAGCAGGGAGAGCTGAGGAAACGCAACAGGTGAGTTTTTGCAATGCTAGTGTTATGCAGATGTAAATGCTTTCCTTACCCTAGTGAGTCGAAATGTTTGATATGAAAAAGACCTGTTGTGTGTTTTTAGTTATTGTGAAATCAAAGTCGACTCAAGAATCATGGATCTAGACATCTATTTAACCGACTCAGTTGAGTCCTACCACATTTAATTGATATATAATCAATCAACGACACCATTCAAACATCTTACATCTCTCTCGGCAGAGAAACATAATGTACCTGACCACTAGCAAGCAGCGCAAACTGGCACTCAGCCACTCAGCCACTCATTCACTTACGCACAATATGCAGAGAAACGAAACTCAACCGACTCTGCTGGATTCTTGCCTCACCGAGAGCAGAGTTAAGTTTCGTTTCTCTGCTGAGTGAGTGGACGAGTGAAGCGCCATTCTCATCTCAGACAAAACACAAGTGCTCTTAATCTGTTGTCGCCCACAGCCAGTCAAAAGACGAAAAAAAAACGGACCATATTTTATAATTTATCACAGACACGAATGTCTGTTTCTTCTAGACTGTGAGTAACGTTATGATAGGCCTACTGAATCTCACTCGGTAGCAGGGACGCGCACCATGACCGTACAAGTTTCACATGTCAGTGGCGCCCTCTCTGGACATGCTGAATAAAACGGGATACTTTTTATTATCCATCTAAAATCTGTTATTATAGGAAAAGTGGTACTTCTTATGAAGGTTGTGTATTTGCAGGTTTGAGGGTTGTTGTTTTTTTGCATTTGTGAATGAATTTAATGAATAAAATAAAATCTTTTCCTTAGCTTGATCCAATGAACAATGAAGCTCAGCACTCAGAGACGAATGACAGAACCACAAGAGTGGTGACTGAAACAAAGTCTGCATCAACTGCAAGCAAAGACAAAAGTAAGATTTTAAATAGGAACTCTGATTATAAAATGGATTTTAAAGATTTTATTATGGCATTTCATTTCCTCCATCCATTGTAATGAACCTGGTTGTCTAACCTACTAATGTTCTTCTGTTTTCAGTGAAGCCTAAGATCACACTTGTGTTAATCGGTGATACAAATTCCATTGAGACTGGGCCAAAAAACTTTTTACTTGACCATGATGAGCAAACAAATGTGGAACATTTTACATCCAAACTGTATGATTTGTGTGGTCGGCACATCTCTGTCATTAACATGCTTGGTTTTCCAAACATTGACAGAATCCCGTTAAATCAGGGAATTCATGCCTTTCTCTTACTGCTGCCAAATGGTCTGCACGTCAACCATTACAACTCAGCAGTGCAGAGGTTAGAAAAAGCTTTCGGCAAAGACTTTCTTTCTTTTGTAATGACAATAGTGACTCATAAGTTGGATGAAAAATGTGAAAGTGCACTGGAAGACCTTAAAGATTTCTCCAGTTTTGCTGAACAAAGATTCCACACATGTATAAGAAGTATGACAGATGCAGTAGAGATAATAGATCTGTTGGAAAAAATAGACGTCATGGTCTCTGAGAACAATCAGCGCTGCTACAGTAGACTGATGTGTGATGAGAATAAAGAGAAGAAAGAACAACTGGACCACAAACTCTACAAAGAAGAAAGCGCCAGGACAGGTGAGATTTGAATGTGGACAGAATTTTGGAACCTTTTTTCCAGGAAACTGTAGATTATTCCTAATCATCGACTTTGGACGTTTTCAAAGATCTGAAAAACTTCACACTTGTACTTAATTCAGTTCAATTAAATTTTATTTATATAGCGTCAATAACAATACAAATCGTCTCAAGATGCTTCACAAAAACCCGGCCTGAAACCCCCAGAGCAAGCCTGAAGGCGACGGTGGCAAGGAAAAACTCCCTTTTAACAGGAAGAAACCTTGAGCAGAACCCAGCTCATATGGAGGGACCCATCTGCCTAAGGCCAGCCGGGTACAGACAGAAGAAAGAGAGAAGAGAACAGCAAGATGAACATACATCTGTCATAGATACACATATCTGACTAAAGCGTACATGTGGAATCTTATGATACAAACTGATGATGTTACATGACAGTTTGAAAATATGAAGCCATTTGATACCAGATTGGAAGAAAAGTATGTCTGATGTTGGTGTACACAGAAATATTACTTCTTTTGTTATATTTTGTTTTCTATGATGAGTGAGGACTTGATAACAATAAAAACTTAACTAAATATTTTTAATCAGGACAAATAAACTGAAAATGTAAAATGGAATAAAAACAAAAACTACTTAAAAATGAACTATAACTTAAATTATAGGTCTGCTGGGGATGCTTAGCTAATTCAGTTATATATAAAACCACGACATTGTCGTCTGCTTTTTCTTATTTCAGTAGAAGAGCTGGAGAATACAGATCAAACCAAGGTAAATTATTCAAATATTGTGCATTATTGTTCTTAAGTGTTGTTTGTTTGTTTAACTCTGTTTTTTTTCCTGACATGATGACTACACCATTATTCCAAATGTTCTAGCCAGGGGAAGTAAAGCTAATGTCAAATGATATTTTTCTTAGAGTAACGTATTGAATGAACCAGAGGGAACTGAACATTCGGAGAAGACTGATTACAACACAGGAGGACAATCTGAAACCGAGGAGAAAGGTAACATTTTGGTGAAGGATTACTTTTGAAAAGATTTGTAAAAAACATTAGAGGTTTTGCAAAGATACATCTGATATTAGAGCACATTTATTATTCACTTATTCTCAAATTAATGATGTATAAAAATGTATAGGAACGTTATCCTTAATAAGTGTAAAAAATGTTTTATCTCCAATGAATTCAAGGAAAACATTCTACAATTATCCATTTGTACAGATGAATAATTGTAGAATGTTTTTCTCTGTGTCTTAATAAATTGCTTTTTCTGCATGATTAACATTTTCACAGCACGAAATGCTTTTGTCTGTACTGACCTACGTGTGATCTGAGGCACTCTTAAATTTAGAGTTTACCTACTCTTAAGTTTATTTGCATATATTATTTATATTATTTACTCTAAGTTTATTTGCATATATTTAGATCTGTATGTTTGCACAATCCATGCATTAGGGCAGGGGTGCCCACACTTTTTTGGCTTGTGAGCTACTTTTACAATGACCAAGTCAAAGGATAGATAGATAGATAGATAGATAGATATACCCATGTAGTCATTGCTACAGTGTTAAAAGCTCTATCCATTTTGTTTTTATTTTTATCAAGAAAACTGGTGCACTGCACCTTTAGAAAAATAGCGCTTTCCCTTTAAGAAAGACGGTAGTCTTGAGTAAAAAAAAAAAAAAGATGAACATTTGTCTTGCTGTTTGTTTTGGAAGTGCAACAGATAAATGGTTAGACTAACATCTAAAACTTTTTTTCCCAATGGCACGCGATCTACCGTTAAAGGTAGTGAAAGTATGACAGTAGAGATAATAGATCTGTTGGAAGAAAAACTTACGTCATGGTCTCTGAAAACGATCAGCGTTGAATTAATTGAACATGCGCTTAAGATGAAGGAACATTTCAAAGTAACTTGAAATGAGGTCAATGCCAAGTGATGCAGAAATATCAGTTTGTACTGCACACAAAATTAAGTCTCTAAAGTTGAACAGAACACATAAAATATTGTTTGTAACTTAAAAGTATAATCTAAATCAATCAATATTTTTTATTGCATTGTGACAATGCATTTAATTAAATGGTTGTAACAGGTCCTCTGAATTGTTTTTTAGAGTGCAGTAGACTGATGTGTGATGAGAATAACGAGCAGAAAGAACAACTGGACCACAAACTCTACCAAGAAGAAAGTGTCAGGACAGGTGAGATTTGAATGTGGACAGAATTTTGGAACCTTTTTTCCAAGAGACTGTAGACTATTCCTGATCTGAAAAACTTCACACTGGTTCTTGTGTAAAACCACGACCTTGTCGTCTGCTTTTTCTAATTGCAGTAGAAGAGATGGAGAACACAAATCAAACCAAGGTAAATTCTTCAAATATTGTGCATTATTGTTCTTAAGTGTTGTTTGTTTGTTTGTTTGTTTAACTCTGTTTTTTTCTGACATGATGACTACACCATTATTCCAAATGTTCTAGCCAGGTGAAATAAAGCTGATGTCAAATTATATTTTTCCTAGAGTAACGTACTGAATGAACCTGAGGGAACTGAACATTCAGAGAAGACTGATGACAACACAGGAGGACAGTCTGAAACAGAGTCTTCAGCTGAAACCGAGGAGAAAGGTAACATTTTAGTGAAGGATTACTTCTGAAAAAACGTGTAAAAAAAACAGTCGAGTTTTTGCAAATATACATCTGAAACCGTCAGGCAAGTACTGTATATGTGAATATATTGTGTGTACTTTTTTACAGCACAAAATGCTTTTGTCTGTACTGACTTACGTGTGATCTGAGGGACTCAAAAAAATAATTTTTTTTAATCTAAATTTAGAGTTAACCTACACTAAGTTGAGGAATGCTGGAAAAAAATTCTTGGAAGAATTCATTAGGGACTTTGTGGTGTTTTAGCTTTGATTTTAAAATGTGATCTGTTACATGGAGAGTCAGACTTCTCTTCTGGGAACTTTGTGCAGCTTAGTTTATATTCCTGCAACCAGTCTATGCCAAGCCTAAGCCAGCAAAAACATTTCTACCTGTTTGCTGGTGAGTCTGCAATAAAACGCTAGGCGATGACTAGCCTGTACTTCACACAATGTTGGGTGGAAAAGAGCGACTCATGTTGGAGTTCAAGTTAATAAATGTAGATCAACACTAACTTGCAATGAAATCAGTGAAACACAGAACAAAGAGTAGACATCTGAGTAGATGGTTTGTAGGAGGCTGAACAAGGCAGAATTCAGTGTAGGGCTGAACGATATGAACAAAGTTTCATATCTCGATAAGTATGCCAGATATCTCGATATCGAGCGTCCGAACCATTTTTTTAAAGCCCTCTTTCGAGACTGTGTACACGGGTACCATGTCTTTTGCAATGTGGTATGTTATAGCGTCTGTAATGTGTTTATGTCTGGTGGACGTCGACTCATACGGTGTAATGCTACTGAACACATCAGCAAACAAACTTTGATTGGGCTTATTTTGGGATGACTGAGAAGTCCCCGGTGTTTCTCTCATTGCAATACACTCTTCGTGCAGCACGCAATGTATGTTTGTCATTGGTCTATATCGTTTATATCGTTGCTTTTTCAATATTAATATCTTGACTGTTCATATCTAGATATAGATATGATAACGTTATATCGTTCAGCCCTAATTCAGTGCTTGTCCGGCCGCTGAAACACGTGAACAAGGAAATGTATGTCAGACTAATCAGTTATGGTCTGCGTCTCTGCGACGCATAGTAACATTTCTGGCGAGGTGCAAATCAAGTGATGGCGTCATTGTCATGCGATTATACATTTTGTCTAACACGCCACTAACTGAGACTAAACAAGTCATTTATCCAGCAGCTATGACAACACAGACTGCCTGTTAAGTTAAATCAATGAGGGCAACAAACAGGTCAGCGCTTTGATCTTTGGAAAGAAATCAACGGAGCAACATGTCTATTCCAACTTGAATCATCTGAACAAGGCACAACAAAGACAGCATTCCTCACTGGAATTGCAACTTTTCCCACCTGGCTCAAAAATAGGCAGTTACCATCTAATGAAGCAGCACACACTGATGTTCTCAGTTCCTCTAACGGACTAGTAACTATCTTGGCAGACACATTTAAGATAGAGTAACTGTGTACACGTGGCTTAACATCAATTTGACTCACTATTGTCAGTATTATATTATTGGGTAATTCCTTTTTCCTCACTCCTGAGTTAAGGTTTATTCACACAAAAGCCTTGCATGCAAATTCTTTTTGCTAATCATTATTCTATCTACATACACACATACATTTATAACGTACAGAAGAACTTATTGCCAATTCACCATCTCTAAAGAAAAACATGATCCAACACTTACTTCGTGCAATCTGCTTTTTCTTACATTATCCAGCAGTTGGAGAGGTGGAACATTCAGCTGAAATCAAGGTAAATTGTTCAAAGCTAAAAACTGTACATCTAGCATACTTTTCTTATTTTTTCTTGTTTAACATAATGTTGATGAAACTGGAATAAAATTACCTTTTTCTTAGTGTAATGTATTGAATGAACCTGGTGAAGCTGAACACTCAGAGAAGATTGATGGCAACATAGGAGGGGAGTCTGAAATCAAGTCTACACCATCTGAAACTGAGGAAGAAGGTAATATGTAAATAAATGCTTTTACAATAACTTATAACCTATTTAAAAAATAGAACTAATTAAGGAAGAGTGTAATACCAATATTAGACAAAGATACAGGTATACATGTTATTTATTTATTTTAGTTCTTTTATAATTTATAGAACTGAACTGAAAATACCAAAACTATAAAACATGTTTTATTAAAAAGTCTAAACAAACTAAGCCTTTCAACATATGCTGAGCGCTTGATGGTAGCTCTTAATTGCAGGTATCTTCAACTTGAACCCAAAACCAAGTGTTGCACCAAAAGCTAATAATAGCCTCACTTAAATAAAAAACTAAAACTTGAATGAGTAGGTGGGTTCGATCTGATGATTGATACTGTACATGTTTTCTATGTCGTTCCCTGTGGTAATCTGGTAAATTGTTGTTCTGCAGAAAAGAACAAAAGAAAGAAACATCAACTGGAAACACTGTTCAGAAGACTTGACCTTCAAGATCAACAAAAGTTGTCACCTGAAGACTTTCTCAAAATAGGTCCACCTGTCAAACAGAGCCAGGATATATCTGAAAAAGATGTAGCTCACACTTTTCTACAGAAGTTAATGATGTTGGACTACAAAGCCAGGTATATTCCTGTAAGACACGACAGTTCTGGAGTGAGACATTCAGAGTCTGTTCCAGTGTTTGAATCGGATGACAATGACTTAGATGCTCTTTTTAGCACCACTGTAGATGTTGATCAATCAAATCAAACTAATGTGCATCCAATGGACGTTCAAATGGCAGTATTTCACTGTTCAGACAGTTTCCTTAAGCAGAACATGATTACAAAGTTGTCACAGTGTCAGTACGCCTTGCCTTTCCTTGTTCCTAACCCGGACACTGCAGCAATGGAATGTCCTCTGTGGACATTTCGACAAATAATCAAAACATGGAAGACAACGCAAATCAAAGATGATTTGAAACTTGTCACCATGAAGAGTATGCCCCTCTGCAACGCTGAGACACACATGGTGTCATTTTTCCGCCTGGGTTCAATATCTCAGTCTAAATCACAGCTCATGAACTCTTTGATCAATGACCGTCACCACACCTTCTTCCACAGAAACTGTCCAGGCAGCACCAAGTCTCACCATCTGATGGATGGTGTGGCAGAGATTGCCTGGTACTGCCCTGCTGGAAAACCCAATGATTCCTTCACTGACTGCATTGCCTTCTGTAATCTTCATGGTGATGCTCTGATGATTGAAAAACAAACTAAAATACTGATTGAAACTTCTTCAGTCAATGTAGTTCTTGTACCAACTTTGGAAAAAAGTCACAGCAGTACAATGGTCATCTCAGATCTTTACAAGTCTCAGAAGCCTCTCATTATTCTCATTGCTGATAATGACTGTCATGCAGTTCAGATGAAACCAGGAAAATACAAACTGGGTCTGAAAGACAGAAGCCAGTCAGATGTTTCTGAAAACCTCAAAGAAATTATTGGAAAGATTTTGTCTGGACTACAAACCTGCTTCCAGCTCAAATCTATGGGGAACATCTCTGGAATCAGAGTGGATGAAGATGACCTCGTCTGCAGAAAAGGGGAAGAGGCAGCAATGAAAATGTTAAATGTGATTCAGGGGATGAACATCTCAAAGATCAAAGATACATTTCTCCCCTGTCAAGGCCAACTGTGGCACAAGTGGTCGAGAATAAAAAAAGAACTGTATCATCTCAAAGGAAACGTGGAGAAGGAAAAAAGTCAAAAGAATCAGGACCTGATGAAAATCAGAGAAGATCAATGTTCTGCTTCCTGTAGTGAACTGATGAAGTCATTCACTGAAAGCCTCATTTCTTTGTCATCTCAGGAGAAAGAGTACTTCCTGAAATGGACTCAGATCTTAATAGATGCTCTCTCCACAGACGATCTGTCTTCAATTCTCCAAAGCTATGATGAAAAGTGGTCTGAGGTCTTGGTTCTGAAGAAGAAACACCCCAAATCTCCACTGTTAGTAGGTAAACAAGATGAGCTTGAAACAATATCAAAGAAACTGCAGTCAGCAACTTTTGGTTTGGAGCATATCTTTAGAGAAATGGGACAGATCTATGAAGCTCATCAAGATCTGAAGAAACGACCAAACAGTGGACAGACCAACTGGTCCAAATACCCAAAGCTGGCTGCAGATCTGATGATATCAGGACGCCCGATGGAGCTGATGGATGGAGATGCAGGTCATGTACCTTTGACATGGATATCTAGTGTTTTAGAAGAAGTCATTAAGAAACTGGGCGACCAGAGAGTTTTTGTGTTGTCTGTTCTGGGCGTACAAAGCAGTGGAAAATCAACAATGCTGAATGCCATGTTTGGATTGCAGTTTGCAGTCAGTGCTGGTAGGTGCACCAAGGGTGCCTTCATGCAACTGGTCAAAGTGTCAGAGGACATCAAGAAAGATTTCAAGTTTGACTATGTTCTCGTAGTGGACACTGAAGGACTACGTGCCCTTGAATTGGCAGGTAACGCCACTCTTCATCATGACAATGCACTGGCCACATTTGTTGTTGGCCTGGGAAACATGACACTGATCAACATTTTTGGTGAGAATCCAGCTGAGATGCAAGATGTCCTGCAGATTGTTGTCCAGGCTTTCATGAGGATGAAGAAAGTTAAGCTTTCTCCGAGTTGTGTGTTTGTTCACCAGAATGTTACCGACATTGCAGCTGCAGAGAAAAACATGGATGGAAAGAGACGCCTGCAAGAAAAACTGGACCAAATGGCTCAGCAAGCTGCCAAAGAGGAGGTGTGTGATGTTGAGTGCTTCAGTGACGTCATTGCATTTGATGTGCAACAAGATGTGAAATACTTTGCCCAGCTATGGGAAGGAAGTCCACCGATGGCTCCTCCGAATCCTGGTTACAGTGAAAGTGTCCAAGAACTGAAGAGAATGATCCTCACTAAGGCTTCCCAGTCTGCTGGAATCACTCTCTCACATTTTAAAAGCAAAATTCAAGACCTGTGGAATGCCCTGTTGAATGAACATTTTGTTTTCAGCTTCAAAAACACGCTAGAAATCGCAGCATACAGAAAACTTGAGGTCCAATACGGGAATTGGACCTGGGAACTTAGGAGCAGCATGCTGACCATTGAAAACCAACTTTACACCAGGATTGAAAATGGAAAACTTGACAAGGTTGACCATACTTACCTTTTGAAAGAAATGAGCAAAACATATGAAAAAATCAAGAAAGACATGACGTTGTATTTCGAGGATGACAGAGACAAAGACATGCTGGTTCAGTGGCGAGGCCGATTTGAAATCAAAATCGAGGAGTTTCGTGAAGAACTGGTGAAAGAAGTGAAAAGGAAACTGGATGAAGTTATCCAGCAGAAGAAAGCTTGTAAGAAACTTGATGATAAGAAGCCAGAGTTTGAGAACAAGCTGCTGCAAAAGAGCAAAGAGCTCGCTCAACAGTTAAAAGACAAGGCAAAAGATGAAGAGGAGCTTCAAAAGCAGTTCAACTCTGTTTGGACTGACTGCATCAGTGAATTAACTGAAGATATCAAGCCCATTAAGGACATAAACTTGGAAGAAGACAAAATCTCCATCCTTCAAGAGCTGGGGATTGAATGGTCTCTCATAGATGAATCCAACTGCAGTGGAAAATACAGAAATGTATCAAAAGATGAGGATTACAGTTGTTATATAACTCATAAGAAAAACCAAGATCTCTGCAACAAAAGCCAACAATCCGAAGACAGTGGGAAAGAAACCAACACTCACACAAGCAGTTTTACATTTGTAAATGTATTTAAGTCAGGACTTAAATTTTTTAAAAACAAGGTTGGCATTGATTCAACACAACAACAAAATGCTTTAAAACATGAAGAACCGGAATGTATCAGATCCTTCATTCATGATGTCGAACAAGAATCTCTCGATGCATTTAAGAAAAAGCCCATAGCAACAAAAGGCTACAGCCCAACTTATCTTCAAGAAGTAGCCAAAAACGTTAAAGAAAAAGTGACAGAATTTGAAAGAGAAATGAAATATTCATTCAAGAAGGAGTTTACAGTTGATCTCTTGCTGTATGTTTTTGAAAGACTGGGGAGTTTGCTTTCAGATTCTCACCAGAAATTCAAAATGAACAATGATGCTTTCACTTATTTAAACAACAAGAAAACACAATATTACAATGTTTTCAGAAGCTTCTACAAAGGAAACTCATCTGCTGTCGTGTTTGGAGAAATTATTTGTGAAAAACTAAAGGTTTCCACTGTTGAGGCTGTCTGTAACAAGACCGCCATTGATCTCGCTGGAGAGATGAGGTGCAATTTCCCAGCATTCAGTGGGAACAGGTTGGACTTGGAGAAACATCTGCTGAAATCACTTGCGGAGAAAGAAAAGTTTGATGATTTCATCAGCTACATACGACATCCAAGGAGACAAGTAGAGACTTTTATAAAAGAAGAAGTCAAGAAATACATCTTCAGACAACACAAAGGCAAAGCACTGAAGACACTGAAGAAAAATGTTGATGACATCAGTCAGCTTGTGAAACAAGCTTTATTCAAAGCAACAAAAAAAGTCAAAACCCAGAAAGGAAGCACAGAGATGTGGGTGAAGGAATTTTCCTCTCTCCTCAAGGATGAGCTGACACTTAAAACTATTTGTTGTCAAAACTTCAAGGACATAACCAACTTTGACTTTCTTAAAGAAGAGATAGAGAAAGGTCTGGTTAACATCACTCGAGAGATGAACCACCTCTCCCTGGATAAAATGAAGGAATTCAGGCTGAGACCTGATCAAATCCTCATTGATCAACTGTGTAAATGCTGCTGGGTAACGTGTCCATTCTGTGCAGCTGTTTGCACCAACACCCTGGAAGATCACAGTCCTATTGACCACAGTGTCCCTTTTCACCGATCATCTGCAATCAATGGTTGGCACTACAGAAACACAGTCATAATGAGTGTTGATTTCTGCACAACAAATGTTGCAAGTGATAAATCTTTTTACCCTGACCCAAGTTCAAAATACTCCTATCCTTTTAAACGGTACCGAAATGCTGGACCAAGTTATGCCAACTGGAGAATTACCCCTGATGAGTCAAAGCTGAAATACTGGACATGGTTTGTGTGTCGATTTCAAATAGACCTGGAACACTACTATGGTTACAAATTCGAGGGCAAAGGGGAAATTCCCAGTGAGTGGAAAAAACACACAAAACAACAAGCTATTCAGAGTCTGAATGAAATGTAAAACTGTGAGTGGAACAAACAAATCACGATCATTTCCTAGTAAAATTCTGTAAAGCATTGTGCACACAATTATAAATCGAAAAAAGAATATCTGATCTTTTGTATTTTTTATACCATTGTTCTTCATTCAGAGTTGAAACAACCATCTGTGATGGAAGGATATTTTTGTTTCTGTCCTCAATCCTCTTCTGTGCAGTTTGCACTAGGATTGTGGAGCACGGTGCTTTTACAGCTTTTTCAGTTTCTACACATTCAAGGGTTGTTTCATAATTTATCACTTTGCTCAGAATTTATTATATATACCTAACTTTACATAGGAGTTTTTCATCGTTCATTATTTTCAATCATTCTTTTGCTTTAATTGATCTGCAGTCTTAAGGAAAGCCACATTAAGAAAATATGTTTACTCATACTCATTTATTACAGTATTCCTTCTGTGATACAAATAACCATGTCTGCTATAAATAGTGATTATGAGTTGTAATAAAATAACTGCTCACTGAAAGACAAGATTTTATTTTGTTGCTGACAAAGTCTCAGTTTTATGGTAGTATTTTGTTCCTGTAAGGAATCTCAGTTCTGAATGTTTTACTAGAATTCCATATTAAATTCATGAATCATCGAAGATGATATTTGTCTGTTTGTTTGTTGAATCTCTAAATCTCAGGATTCTGTCAAGACTTTTGTTTTTATTAGTGTCACTAGTCATACAGAAGAAAACATATTTATCTGTAGGATGACAACTTAGTATTTACACTGAATCGAAATACTGTGCTGAACATTCACTACTTCTGGTGTCATTGGAGGAAAATGTGTCTGATTTTTCCTGAAGTTCCCTAATACTAACTTTCTCTTTTTTGTTTTATATGTAAATGTAGTCAGAACAGAGTATAGAAATGTCATCTCAACGTGTCCTGGGGTGTTCACAACTGTCTTTTATGTTGGCTAGTTGCAATTGGATTCCCCAAATTGGATCTTAATGCAAGGTCTGAACAGGCCCTAAGATCCCAGACACAAGGATGCATGCTGCAATATTACTTGAAAAGAAGATACCTTTGTAAAAATAAATAAATAAATAAATAAATATAAAAATGAAAAAAAAAAAGAAAAAAGACATTTACTTCACTTAGATAGATAGATAGATAGATAGATAGATAGATAGATAGATACTTTATTAATCCCAAGGGAAATTCAATTATAAACTGTAGAACACTAGGCCCAGTTTAATATAAAACACAATTTTATACAATAGTAGTAGAGGGTCCAGCTCTATATCTCTGTCAGTTTAGGGGCCCTTGCCCTGAAAAATGCTGAAGACCACTGGTTTAAGCAACATTTGTGTTTTTAAATCCCCTCTTGCCCAGTAGCAGTTAGCAGTTAGGCAGCTAAACTAACTACAAACAGAAGAGTTCTGAAAGGGCAAGGTTATTGCCTCAGCATAGCTATTTATTGTTGGGCAGGGACTGCATAGAGGTGGACTAATTTACCTTCTGAGCTGGAGAATAACTGTAGCACAATAATTAGTTTCAACACAATTAGTGACAACACACGTACTCGTCGACTTCACAGTTCGAATATTAAGCTCCTTCACCAGTTCACACAGAAAGGTTACCAAGACCCCGTTGAGAGCTTGAATTAACATCCGCATCTGCAAATCTATTCATTTTTGCTCAGTTTCAGATTGACCAAGCAAACTCACAACTTCTGCTGTCCCCTGGAGTCAAAACTTTTAACTGTGGCTCAAGTTACTATGGTGAGATTATGATTGTGTATTTCCTCTGTCAATGTGTACACATGGCGGGGCTTTGGCCAATCCAGTGTGTTGGCCCTAACCTGATTTGCAAAGGAACAAAGAAACTACACTAGAAAAAGTCTTTTGGACCGTTAACTCACTGTTACTTTAGACCTCTATCCTTCTCTAATTAATTGATCCTTCATATATCATAATTTATGAAAGCTTGTCATTTATTTTAGAAACCGAAACATTTGTAGATGTAATTGTTCTTCTCATTAGACATCATTCCTTATTTATTTCAATTGATCTTTTTCAGTGTATCGTACTCCAAGAATGGCGTAATACTGTGAATGTGGTGCTTACATATAACCATGGCTGGATAGCAGCAGGGATTGTCAAGCAAAAATCCTCTGACTGGAATTTGTGTAACTGTCAATCTACTCTCAAGATGAGCTGCAGTCGGATATTGCAACATAACGAACGGAGCACGTCTTTATGAAAAGAGCACATAGTGAAATATATATCATAAATCATAGGCTTATCATGTTACGAGGTAAGGTGAACGACTGCGTATAAGAGGCAAGATCTAATGCTGGGCTCATTTTTGCATTTGACCTTTTATCTTCATTTTTTTGGTCAAATTATTCAATTCAGTTCAACGAAGTTATCGTTGTTTTTGCAAAATAGTACTTTTTAATTAAAGACACATCTTGTAATGATTAACATTTCTTACAATTACTGGCCTACTGGTCTCAAAGTCTCATCTTTAACCAAACTGTTAAACACAGCAGTCGTGTCTCTTGGGAGATCTTGAAACAGGTCAGTCTGAAGTGCCCTGCGACTCTGATGTACATGACATCCATTCCAACATGGTTGAGAAACTGGACTTCATGTCCATCAGCAGAGGTATAGCATATTTTCGGGGATGGCACAAAATAAATATAAAATCAGATTATTTGTTACATTTATATGAACGAATATCAATCGCCCTGCACGCTGCTTCTCAATTTGATGATTTCACTTGGTGGGCTGAACTTTCTGATAAGTAGGCCACCTAAGTGGACCTCTGCAGTAGACTACTATGCATTTAAAATGACACCATGAAGCATTGTCTAATGACCCACTCATTAACTCATTCATTATACTGTTATACTACATTATACTGTAATATAGGCCCACAATTTCACAGACAATTGCATCCATGTGCCAAAATTTATCATCATCTCTCCCCTACCGAGAAGACACTGGCAGGATGGAACTGAACATCTGATTCTGGTCTGGACTAGATAGCAAAGAGACTGAACTCACGTCAAGCCCAGTGGTAGTTATATTTCAACCATTTCAACTTTACCCTAACCTACCATCCTGGAACTAGGAACTTCAAACCTGACGCCCTCTCTCGCCACCTGTGGGGGAGGAAGGAGACCATCCTTTCTCCATCCAGTGTGGTTGTATCCATTATCCGGGAGATTGAGACCAATATCAGGGATACCCGTCAAACTGAACCCAACCCAGGTATCTCCTGTCACCCATCATACCTTGGCCAGCCTAAAGCTGCACTTCTGGTGGCTGGTGATGGTGTCCTACTCAACATAACAGTATGTTTTGTGACAAACTGAACATTTTGCGGGTGTCCACTGCCTATTATCAGCCATTAGACCAGGAGGTTGTATTGTTGTTTATATATTGTACTTGTATCTATACCAAGACGAATTCCAACTTGTACTAATACAAACTCTTGTATGTATAAACATATGTGGAAATTGATCTAATTCTGCTACAGAAAGCTGCAGAAAAATTACATGTGTATTTAAGTGTCACATTCACAAATCACATCTGATCCTGAAGTCGAAGACACATTTGCCTCCACTTCTCCCCAGTAGTATTCTGCAGGTGTGTTCTATGTTATTAATATTAAACAAACTAAATTACTTGCATGGCTACGTATCATCAGGGTCATCATATCTCAGATCCACATTCTTTAGTTTAAGTTGCTGAGAAAAACAGATGTGTAGTTTTCAGTTCAGTTAAATTGCTGTTAGTCACTGAGGCATTAGGCAGTCAAACAGTGATGTCTGAAGGGTTTCAATACAACAAAAACAGCACTGTATGAAGGTTGTTTGATTTAAATGATCATCATTAAAGAGGAAATACACATCATTATTATTGTTTACATTTATTACAATCATATCGAATACTTTCATAATCAATAATAAATCAACTACAAACAGTCATTCGCTAGTTTGACTCCTTTGATACGCTGCAGGCTCTCACTGTGACCACCAGGTGGTGGAACAAATTTTAATGTCTTCTTTTGTTAAGTGATGTGCACTTTAAAGGTTAAGCTTTTAATTTTGTTGTGCAATGACAATATTTTATTTTATTATGAACTTCCATAGTTTAACCTTAATTATGTCTCAAATAATGAGTTACATGGAGACAATATGTCTAAAAATAATTATCTTGTACTGAGTTGTTCATTCATTAACAATACAATGCTGACTTTGACCTTGCATGCTATAAATGGTGAAACTGAGTTGTAATAAAAAAAAGTTGTAAAACAGCTTTTTATCTATTGAAAGTCCATGTTTTTTGTGTACCTGACAAAGTCTCAGTTTCTGCACTCGAGGCCACATTCAAAGGTCTTGGAATTTTCCGGGTTGACTGACCTTCACATCTTAAAGAAATAAAGGGCTGTCCTGGTCTTGTCTCTTAGTTGAATTATTCTTGTCATGATATGGATTAAAACAGCAGCTGAATGGTGCTTTTCACTATAGCGATCTGTGTACCACCCTACATCTGTACAATACAACTGCGGGTGTCAAACGTATTAAGATAAGAAGTTCTACACATTCACTCTTGACAAGACACACCTAATGACTACCTCATGAAGCTGACTGAGATTGCCAAGAGTGTGCAAAGGTGTCAGTGACACATAAAGGTAGCTGAAAGTAGACAAAGATAATCCAATCAAAACAATGAAACTGCATTTATTATTCAAGAAAACAAATCATTTGTTCATATCTGGGAGTTGCAATGGTACATGTACGCTTGTTTTCAGTATCTGCTGTGACCTCCTTGTGCAACAATAACAAACTAAATATTTCCAGTAACTCAGTTATCAGTCGTCTATAGCAGCTTGGAGGACTTTTAGCCCATTCCTCAGAACAGAACCACTTCAGTTCTGAGATTTTGGTGGGTTTCCTCACATGAACTGCTTGCTTCAGGTCCTTCCACCAACATTTCTATTGGATTAAGGTCAGGACTTTGACTTGGCCGTTCCTAAACATTCATCTTGTTCTTCTTTAACCGTTCCTTTGTAGAACCACTTGTGTTCTTGAGCTTGTTGTCTTGCTGCACGACCCATTCTGTCTTGAGATTCAGCTCATGTACAGATGTCCTGACAATTTCTTTTAGAATTCGCTGGTATAATTCAAAATTCATTGATCCATAAATGATGACAAGCCGTCCTGGTCCAGATGCAGCAAAACACTAAGACATTACCACCTCCATGTTTGATGGATGGGATGAAGTTCTGATGCTGGAATATAGTGTTGTTTCATCTCCAAACCATGATGCATTTTAATTTAAACAAAACTATTCTAAAAAGTAGAGTTATGCAAATGTGGCAAAGCGGTGAGATGATTGGTAAACAATAATCATCTTCCAAAAATGGTCATTAGTTGACTTAAAGATTTCAGAATGCTTTATTTGTTTTTAACTGTGCTCATGGCCTCACTGCACAGTATCTGTCTGACCTGCTCCAGCCGTACACTTCCTCACACTCTCTCAGGTCAGCAGTTCTGTCACTTCTGATCGTCCCTAAGACAAAGAGGAAGTTGAGAGTTGACCACACCTTTTCAGTCGCTGCCCCTAAACTGTGGAACGACCTGCCTTCGCACATCAGGCAGGCTGACTCACTTCTTCTCTTTAAATCCTCTTGTAGCCCACTTCTCCCGATTAAGTCAGAGAAAGGACCATGAGTTTGTAAAGAAACTAAATGCAACTGGCAATAAACCCTTTTAAGCAATATGTGTGACTCTCCCCTGATTTGTAATAATTTTGGCTGTCCTGTGTTGCTTTAATATCTTCTTAATAACCTAAATAATAGTAATAATAATGATAAACACACAGGTAAGAAGGTCACTGTGCTCACCTTTAACTCAAAAAGGGGCGACGAACATAAGTAATATTACACCAGACTGTGTTTGAGACATCAGTAATCAATTATTTACTTAAACTTAAATGCAAACAAACAGAAACCAATACACTTTTATGAAAAAATATCTTAAATTCTTTGTTCTCATCCTTTGTAGTCAGAAACAATTAAGGCACAAAAAAGTTGAAGTTGAAATAAAATTTACCTTCAAGCTACTCAAAGTATCTTTTAAACACCCGAGATATGTAGCTTTGTGTTACAATCTGTAATAACTAAAACTCAGTGGGCCCACACAACATCAGCACACACACAGCCGACACAACCGAAATAAAACCGTGTTTGCAGGCCTGAGTTTACGACGCTTGAGTGCGAGGAAATCCACAGTTTTTAATCCGCACGATACACAGAACAGTAAAAGGAAAAGCGTTACCTCGAGTGCAGCTCAACTCCGGAGAACAATAGTTTATCCAGTCCGAGTCCCTGATGAAAGGGCGAGGCTTAAGGTAATGGCCCAATATGGAAGCAGACAGCTGAAAGAAAGATGGAGTCCACAGGCAACCCGCGACGATGTCCGACTGATGACTTGGCAAATGAACACAATTCTATGTGTTGGTTTAGCTACGCAGCAAAATGTGCACAACTACAAAAGAAACTTTGAGTAGAAATGACTCTAGTTGTCCACAACCAGGTGTAGCTCAGCTATCCAGGTCCAGCATGTTGAGCAGACAGTCTTCTAGATACTGAAACTACTAGTTTATCTCATACAATTACACACTATTGGCAGGTGACCCGTCATCTCTCATTCCAGTTCACTCTTTAATTTTTCACACTCACTCTCTCTTCCAGGTCTGACCCCATCAATCACACACCTTTGACCAATTAAGGACCAGTATTATCCTCTTTCTCGATTGGTACTCCCTCTCTCACCACGAGCTAGTTCAAAATAAAATAAAATATTTAATAATGCACCTTTGTGTCTTTTTAAAAACATTAACATTAAAAACATTTATTATTGATTACCATTTATGTGGGTAGGGATTTCAGCAGGGTTACACTCTCTTAAAACATATTTTTTTCTCTTTGGCTTTTAAATCAGTTTGAGATGTTTGTTCTTATTGTTTTTATTGTTGGATTGTTTTATGATTTTAATCTTGTTTCTAATTCTTCTCTGTGTTTTATACATTCTCATGTCTGTGTACAGCACTTTGGCCAACCGTGTTGTTTTAAAAGTGCTTTTAAAAGTACCAATACCATGCACAGTTAGAGTCCAATCAGTGTTTTCTTGTAAGTCATGAGGTCTCAAAAGGAATCAGGTCCCTTGCTTGCACTTTCACTTTTTCCATCACTGATTTACAGCAGAGCAATCATATCGCATCTATGTGTTTGAGGTACATGGGTTTGTGAAAGGCTGACACAGCGGGACATTGAGCTCTATATATACTTGAGGGTGACGGAGGATTTCAGATAAGGCAGCCACTTCTACACAGAGCAGGGAGAGCTGAGGAAATGCAACAGGTGAGTTTTTACAATGTTAGTGTTTTAGTATGCAGATGTAAATGTTTTCCTTACCCTAGTAAGTCGAAATGTTTGATATGAAAAAGACCTATTGTGTGTTTGTAGTTGCTAAACTTTCTTCCTTTTTGGGATTATCTGCAAATTATAAACTATCTCTAGACTGTTGATAGTCTGGCCCTTCTCCTCGTCAGATATCAGTTTTTATGTCTGTGAATGTTCCAGTCTGTTTGTGTTTATTTTTATGTTGTTTTTTTGTTTGTTTGTTCAGAGTGTTATTTGAGTTTTTGTACTTCTTTCAGATTTTTGTATTTGTATTTCTGGTTCAAGTCAATCTCATCTCATATTTGTAGACTTCCTCCTGCTAACCCTCTTTTAAACAGAAACATAAGACCCCATTTATTTTCTGCCGTTTAAAAAAATATTTTCCATGCTCAGACACATTGAAAATAGACATAAAGCGATCATTTGCATTTCATGCCAAATAATCTCTAAAACACTCTACATGTTTCAAATGTATGTGGCGCCCTCTCTGGTCATGCTGAATAAAACAGGATAAACACAATTTGGCAGCTTTTAAAATAACTTTTACTTTTTATTCTCTATCTAAAATCTGTTATTATAGGAAAAGTGGTACTTCTTATGAATGTTGTGTATTTGCAGTTTTGAGGTTTATTTGCATTTTGTGAATAAATTTAATAAATAAAACGAAATCACCTTTTTTCTTAGCTTGATCCAACAAATGATGAAGCTCGGCACTCAGAGACGAATGACAGCACCACAAGAGGGGTGACTGAAACAAACTCTGCATCAACTGCAAGCAAAGACAAAAGTAAGATTTTAAATAGGAACTCTGATTATAAAATGGATTTTATAGATTTTATTATGGCATTTCATTTCCTCCATCCATTGTAATGAACTTGGCTGTCTAATCTACTGATGTTCTTCTGTTTATTTTCAGTGAAGCCTAAGATCACACTTGTGTTAATCGGTGATACAAATTCCATTGAGATTGGACCGAGAAACATCTTCATTGACCATGACGAGCAAACAAATGTGGAACATTTTTCATCCAAACTATATGATTTGTGTGGTCGACACATCTCTGTCATTAACATGCTTGGTTTTCCAAACATTGACAGAATCCCATTAAATCAGGGAATTCATGCCTTTCTCTTACTGCTGCCAAATGGTCTGCACGTCAACCATTACAACTCAGCAGAGCAGAGGATAGAAAAAGCTTTCGGCAAAGACTTTCTTTCTTTTGTAATGACAATAGTGACTCATAAGTTGGATGAAAAATGTGAAAGTGCACTGGAAGACCTTAAAGATTTCTCCAGTTTTGCTGAACAAAGATTCCACACATGTATAAGAAGTATGACAGATGAAAAAGAGATAATAGATCTGTTGGAAAAAATAGATGTCATGGTCTCTGAAAACGATCAGCACTGCTACAGTAGAGACATGTGTGATGAGAAGAAAGAGAAGAAAGAACAACTAGACCACAAACTCTACCAAGAAGAAAGCACTGGGACAGGTGAGATTTTCATATGGATGTAACTTTGGAACCTGTTGGGGGGGGGGGGGGGGGTCGTAAATTCTTCCTAATTGTTGCCGTTCGATTTTTTCAAAGATCTGAAAAACTTCACACTGATACTTATGAGGCCATTTTATGCCAGATTGGAAAAAAAGTATTTCAATATTACTTATTCTGTTAATTTTTTAAGTGATTGAGGACTTGATAACAACAATCATCCTGCAACTGTCCAGTGTCTTATAGCCTGACTATGATGCACACTTCAACCAAAACATACGAGTTGCACAACTAACAGCAGTGAACATCATGACCAATGCTGAAAACAACTATTAAACCTTTTAATGTACAGTATACATTGGCAGTATATCCTCTACAATATTCAGTAGGTAAATCAAAGGATCAAGCTAATACAAACCTAAATATTTTTAAATTATCAAAACTAAGCTGAAACCAAACAAAAAAATTAACTGACAAAGTTACACAAGTTAAAAATAGGAAGAAATAAGAAACAATAAGTAATCTGAAAAGATGAGCTATAAATGACCTTGTGCAATCTGTTTTTTTTTTTCTTACAACAAGCTGCAGTTACTATTGCACCTCACAGACATATAATATTGGCTCATTTTTCTGAATAAACAAAAATACAATAATATTTCATTTTATTTATGAGTTCTCTTTCTCTGCTTTTAGGAAAATCTGCTGAATATTTTGAATAATTTGTATGTAAAAAAGGAGAAAAGGGAAGGGCACACAAACATTTAAGCGGCACCATACATGAAATTATGCAATGAACAAAAAAGCACAAACAAATCATGTTTAAAATTTAAGTTTTCTCAAAACCCGAGAGTGAGTTTGTTGCTGGGTGCTTTCCCAACAGTCTTGAGCAGTTCCTACATAAGTTAAGCACTTGTTGGTTGCTTTGCCTTCGCAATGCAGACTAACTTATCCCAAACCATCTCAGTTGGGTTTATAGCAAGTGATTAAGTAGGCCAGGCCATTGCATGCACCACTCTGTTTCTTGTTGTTGCTTTAAAGGGGAACTCCGGCGCAAAATGAACTAGGGGTTAATAACACATGTGTACCGAGTTCGACCATTCTCTGGTATTTGTTTTCATGCATTTGTTTTGTTAGTCAAATGTGACCAGTTTTCTTGCAAACCGCTATTTAGCGTATAACGCTAGCCTTCGGGGCACACCTACACATAAAAAGAAATCGCTATTTCTATACCACTAACAAGGCTCACAATATCACCACACTTACACGGTAGCATAACTAGGGTCTCTACATGTAAACCAAAGCATTGAGAACTTTGCAAGTATACAGGCAGTTTATTAAAAAAGGAACACAGTACCGTTGGCGTCTGGCTCGCATATCCAGGCGGGCGCCATCTTGGGGAAACTGAACTCTCTTCGTTCAGTGCTTCTCTATGCTCTCAGTGCTTTCTTCCGGCAACAGACAGTTCAGTTTCCCCAAGATGGCGCCCGCCTGGATATACTTGCAAAGTTCTCAATGCTTCGGTTTACATGTAGAGACCCTAGTTATGCTACCGTGTAAGTGTGGTGATATTGTGAGCCTTGTTAGTGGTATAGAAATAGGGATTTCTTTTTATGTGTAGGTGTGCACCGAAGGCTAGAGTTATACGCTAAATAGCGGTTTGCAAGAAAACTGGTCACATTTGACTAACAAAACAAATGAATGAAAACAAATACCAGAGAACGGTCGGACTCGGTACACATGTGTTATTAACCCCAGGTTCATTTTGCGCCAGAGTTCCCCTTTAACTGCTGGAAAACCAATGAAGGTCCCATTAGGCCTGGTCCCATTACGTCCATGGCTGTCCTTATGAGAGACAGTTTAACCACACAGTGAACTAGAAGAAACTGAGTGCTTGAAAATAAACGAAAGGACAATACTTGAGACAAGCAATTCCTGCCGTAAAGCAGTTGAATAGAGCTGTCCAGTATTTTTCATAGATTGACGTATTCAGCATGTTTGACTGGTACTGTCCATTTTTTCCATATCTGTTCCTGTGGTAATTTCATTAATCATTTCTGTTTTGCAGAAGAGAGCAACAGAAAGAAATGTCAAAGAGAAACTGAAACACTGCTCAGCAGACTTTACCTTCAAGATCAACAGAAGTTGTCACCAGCAGACTTTCTCAAAATAGGTCCACCTGTTAAACAAGATGATGATATATCAGAGAAAGATCTAGCTAATACTTTTCTTCAGAGGTTAATGATATTAGACTACAGAGCCAGATATATTCCTGAAAGACAAGATGGTTCTGATGTAAAAGATTCACAGTCTGTTCTAATATTTGAATCAGATGACAATGATTTAGATGCTCTCTTTAGCGCCACTGCAGACGTGGACCAATCAAAACAAACTAATGTGCATCCAATGGATGTTCAAATGGCAGTATTCCACTGCTCAGACAGCTTCCTTAAGCAGAACATGATTACAAAGTTATCACAGTGTCAGTACGCCTTGCCTTTCCTTGTTCCTAACCCGGACACTGCAGCAGTTGAATGTCCTCTGTGGACATTTCGACAAATAATCAAAACATGGAAGACAACTCAAATCAAAGACGTTGCAAATGTCATCACCATGAGGAGTATGCCCATCTGCAATGCTGAGACACACATGGTGTCATTTTTCCGCTTGGGTTCACTATCTCAGTCTAAATCACAGCTCATGAACTCTTTGATCAACGACCGTCACCACACCTTCTTCCACAGAAACTGTCCAGGCAGCACCAAGTCTTGCCATCTCATGAATGGTGTGGTAGAGATTGCCTGGTACTGCCCTGCTGGAAAACCCAATGATTCCTTCACTGACTGCATTGCCTTCTGCAATCTTCATGGTGATGCTCTGATGATTGAAAAACAAACTAAAATACTGATTGAAACGTCTTCAGTCAATGTAGTTTTTGTACCAACTCTGGAAAAAAGCCACAGAAGTACAATGGTCATCTCAGATCTTTACAAGTCTCAAAAGCCTCTCATTATTCTCATTGCTGATAACGATTGTGATGCAGTTCAGATGAAACCGGGAAAATACAAAATGGGTCTGAAAGACAGAAGTCAGTCAGATGTTTCAAAAAAACTGAAAGCAATTATTGGAAAGATTTTGTCTGGACTCCAAACCTCCTTCCAGCTCAAATCTATGGCCAACGTCTCTGGAATCAGTGTGGATGAAGACGACCCAGTGTGTCGAAAAGGGGAAAAGGCAGCAATGAAAATATTAAACTTGATTCAGGGGATGGACATTTCAAAGATCAAAGATACATTTCTCCCCTGTCAAGGCCAGATGTGGCATGAGTGGTCGAGAATAAACAAAGAACTGTATCATCTCAAAGGAAACGTGGAGAAGGAAAAAAGTCAGAAAAATCAGCAACTGATGAAAATCAGAGAAGATCAATGCTCTGCTTCGTGCAGTGAACTGATGAAGTCATTCACTGATAGCCTCATTTCTTTGTCATCTCAGGAGAAAGAGTACTTCCTGAAATGGACTCAGATCTTAATAGATGCCCTCTGCACAGACGATCTGTCTTCAATTCTCCAAAGCTATGATGAAAAGTGGTCTGAGGTCTTGGTTCTGAAGAAGAAACACCCCAAATCTCCACTGTTAGTAGGTAAACAAGATGAGCTTGAAACAATATCAAAGAAACTGCAGTCAGCAACTTTTGGTTTAGAGCACATCTTTAGAGAAATGGGACAGATCTATGAAGCTCATCAAGCTCTGAAGAAACGACCTAACAGTGGACAGACCAACTGGTCCAAATACCCAAAGCTGGCTGCAGATCTGATGATGTCGGGACGCCCGATGGAGCTGATGGATGGAGATGCAGGTCATGTGCCTTTGACATGGATATCTAGTGTTTTAGAAGAAGTCATCAAGAAACTGGGCGACCAGAGAGTTTTTGTGTTGTCTGTTCTGGGTGTACAAAGCAGTGGTAAATCAACAATGCTGAATGCCATGTTTGGATTGCAGTTTGCAGTCAGTGCTGGTAGGTGCACCAAGGGTGCCTTCATGCAACTGGTCAAAGTGTCAGAGGAAATCAAGAAAGATTTCAAGTTTGACTATGTTCTTGTAGTGGACACTGAAGGACTACGAGCTCTTGAATTGGCAGGTAATGCCACTCTTCACCATGACAACGCACTGGCCACATTTGTTGTTGGCCTGGGAAACATGACACTGATCAACATCTTTGGTGAGAATCCAGCTGAGATGCAAGATGTCCTGCAGATTGTTGTCCAGGCCTTCATGAGGATGAAGAAAGTTAAGCTTTCTCCGAGTTGTGTGTTTGTTCACCAGAATGTTACCGACATTGCCGCCGCAGAGAAAAACATGGATGGAAAGAGACGCCTGCAAGAAAAACTGGACCAGATGGCTCAGCTGGCTGCCAAAGAGGAGGTGTGTGATGTTGAGTGCTTCAGTGACGTCATTGCATTTGATGTACAACAAGATGTGAAATACTTTGCCCAGCTATGGGAAGGGAGTCCACCGATGGCTCCTCCGAATCCTGGTTACAGTGAAAGTGTCCAAGAACTGAAGCGCATCATCCTCACTAAGGCTTCCCAGTCTGCTGGAATCACTCTCTCACATTTCAAAAGCAAAATTCAAGACCTGTGGAATGCCCTGATGAATGAACAGTTTGTTTTTAGCTTCAAAAACACCCTAGAAATTGCAGCATACAGAAAACTTGAGGTCCAATACGGGAATTGGACCTGGGACCTCAGGAGCAGCATGCTGACCATTGAAAACCAACTTTACACCAGGATTGAAAATGGAAAACTTGACAAGGTTGACCTTACTTACCTTTTGAAAGAAATGAGCAAAACATATGAAAAAATCAAGAAAGACATGACGTTGCACTTTGAGGACAACAGAGACAAAGACATGTTGGTTCAGTGGCGAGGCCGATTTGAAAACAAAATCAAGGAGTTTCATGAGGAACTGGTGAAAGAAGTGAAAAGGAAACTGGATGAAGTTATCCAGCAGAAGAATGCTTGTAAAAAGCTCGATGATAAGAAGCCAGAATTTGAGAACAAACTGCTGCAAAAGAGCAAAGAGCTCGCTCAACAGTTAAAAGACAAGGCAAAAGATGAAGAGGAGCTTCAAAAGCAGTTCAACTCTGTCTGGACCGACTGGGTCAGTGAATTAACTAAAGATATAAAACCCATTAAGGATATAAACTTGGAAGAAGACCAAATGTTCATCCTCCAAGAGCTGGGGATTGAATGGTCTCTCATAGATGAATCCAACTGCAGTGGAAGATACAAAAATGTATCAAAAGTTGGGAATTACCATTGTTATATAACTCATAAGAAGTACCCAGATCTCTGTAACGAAATCCAACGATCTCACGAAAGAAAGAAAGAAACCAACACACACACAACCAGACAAGGAAAAAATGTAGTCAAAGCCGCATTAGGTCGTGGGTTGGAATTTGCTCGACAAATGGTAGGAAGTGGTTCAACACCACAACAAAATGCTGGACAGGGTGAATTGAAGGGTGCTTTTTCACATGAACAGGAAATGATCAGATCCTTGATTAATGATATTGATAAGCAGTCCCTCGAGGCAATTAAGACCAAGCCTGTGGCAACAAGAGGCTACAGCCCAACTTACCTACAAGAAGTGGCCAAAAATGTTCAAGAAAAAGTGACAGAATTTGAATCAGAGAGGAAATATTCATTCAAGAAGGAGTTTACAGTTGACCTCTTGTTGTATGTTTTTGAAGAGTTGGGGAGATGGCTTTCAGATTCTCACCAGGCTTTCAAAAAGAACAACGATGCCCTCACTTACCTAAACAACAATAAAATTCAATACTATAATGTTTTCAGAAGCTTCTGCAAAGGAAACTCATCTGCTGTCGTGTTTGGAGAAATTATCTGTGAAAAACTGAAGGTTTCCACTGTTGAGACTGTCTGTAACAAGACCGCCATTGATCTTGCTAAAGACATGAGGTGCAGTTTCCCAGCATTCAGTGGAAACAGGTTGGACTTGGAGAAACATCTGCTGAAATCACTTGCAGTGAACGAGAACTTTGGTGGTTTCATCAACTACATCCGACATCCAAGGAGACAAGTAGAGACTTTTATTAAAGAAGAAGTCGAGAAATACATCTTCAGACAACAAAAAGGTAAAGCACAGAATATACTGAAGAAAAATGTGGATGATATCAGTCAGCTTGTGAGACAAGCTTTATTTGAAGCAACAGTCAAAACCCAGAAAGGAGGCACAGAGGTGTGGGTGAAGGAATTTTCTTCTTTCCTCAAGGATGAGCTGCCACTTGATACCATTTGTTGTCAAAACTTCAAGGACATAACCAAATTTGACTTTCTCAAAGAAGAGATAGAGAAAGGTCTGGTTAACATCATTGAGGAGATGAACCACCTCTCCCTGGATAAGATGAAAGAATTCAGGCTGAGACCTGATCAAATCCTCATTGATCAACTGTGTAAATGCTGCTGGGTAAAGTGTCCATTCTGTGGAGCTGTTTGCACCAACACCCTGGAAGATCACAGTCCTGATGACCACAGTGTCCCTTTTCACCGATCATCTGCAATCAATGGTCGGCACTACAGAGAAACAGTCATCATGAGTGTTACTTTCTGCACAACAAAAGTTGCAAGTGATAAAAGCTTCCGGCCTAATAAAACTTCAGAAGTACGAATTCCTTACAAACAGTATAGAAATGCTGGACCACCTTTTGATAACTGGAGAATCAGCCCTGATGAGTCAAAGCTGAAATACTGGACATGGTTTGTGTGTAAATTTCAAAAGGACCTAGAAGACTACTATGGTTACAAATTCGAGGGCAAAGGTGAAATTCCCAGTGAGTGGAAAATACACACAAAAGAAGAAGCTATTCAAAGTCTGGATGAAATGTTCAAATATTAGTGACCAATGGCAACTGCAAGTGTGCTGAAAATCATGAGTCTCATGCAAATGGCCAATAAATCATAACACGCTATCAGTAATTCAATCGCGTCACTGAAAAAATGGTGAGAGAGGATTTCTGGAAAGAGAAGTAAAACAAAATATACATTGATGTTATATGATATATTTATTCTAATTAAATCTAAGTATTTTGAGTTGGGTTTTCTTTGTGACATAGTAGTCACAGTTGCCTGAAAGTAAGGCATATTTGTTGATTAATCTGTTTTGCTAACTTTTATGTTGAATTTTCTCCATTTTACGCTGAAACACGATCAAGAACAAACTGTGATAGAAAGTTTGTTGTATTTAAACTGTGGTGTAATGACCTCTTTTTATTATTATAATCTTGTTATTTGATTTCCAGCCTTAATGCAAACAGTGAAAGTTATAATGTGGAAATTTGTACAAGAACTGTCATCATTTACTGAATTGTTCATTCAGTGACAAAACAATGTTGATCATAAATGGTGATATTGAGTGATAATAACTGCTTCATATCTATAGAAAGAGAAGATCTGTTTTTGTTGCGTTTTGTTCGTCTTGCTTTACATAAGAAGTTTTTTCAGATTAAACATGGAATTCTGAAAAAAAAAATTGAAAAATTAAGAAACGAATCTCTGTATTTTTTTGCTTTTATGTAGACTAGAGTGGCTTTATTGCTTTCAAAGTTTTTGAACATTCAGTGGTTATTTCATACTTTCAGTAACAAATCAGAAGACAGCATATTTGTCTGTATGAGTGTTATATTAATCCCATTTAACACAGTATTGTTTCTTGTTTTTCTTTTTAACATGATCTTGGGCTTTAGACTTAATGCAAACACAATGTTGACTTTGAACTTGAATGCTATAAATGTTTGCAATGAATTATTATGAAATAATGGCTATGTATTCCTTGCAAAGTCTCAGTTTTTATAAGAAGATTTTTTCTCTTTTTTCAAATATTATTTTGTAGACCACAGTGCCTTTATGTCTTTTGTTTTCACATCCTCAAGTTGTTTTGTAAAATCAGTTAAAATAAATATATTTGTCTGAATGACAGTATTTGAACTGTGTTATATTAATCTACTTTTACAGATTTTCTTCTTTTATTATGAATAAGATACTGCCTGTATTGTTCATTCATTGATAACATTGATAATATTGATTTTTACATTGTGTGCTATAAGTGGACCTGGTTTATTTGTGTTTCAGTTTTACAATAAAAATTTCCCAAACTTATATGAAATGTTGAATTTGTGTGCTATAAATGGCAATTATGAGTGAAAATAACTAAAATAAAATAACTGCTTCATATTTACTGAAAGACCCGATTTGCTCCTAACAAAGTTTCAGATGCGTTTTCATCTAAATTTTAAAATTAAAATTGGAATATTTGTTTGATTCACCAAATTCTAACTGTTTTCTCCAAATATTTTATTTTCTATTTGGAATCTGATACCAAACTCCAAATTCTGAAGAGTTTGAACTCAACTCAATCTACTAATAAACCAGAACTGAAGAGGGTTTTCGTACTTCATACCCCCCCCCCCCCCCCCCACACACACACACACATTTCAAGATTAAATACAAAATTCAGAGAATTCAACATAATATACAGTATTCAAAATTCAGACTTTTTTCCTCCAAAAATCCATTATTAAATTTAAAAAAAATAATAATAATTCCACTTTTTTTCTTATTCCAAGATCTGAGCACATTTGTCTGTGTGGATTTAACGCATATAAAGTGTAAAATATAATAAACACAACAGCTACCTATAAACAGACTAATTAGTGAATAACCATATTAAAATTTTGCTTTAGTCAAATCAGCTCAAAGTCAAGCACTTCCATCAAGTTTGCAAATGTATTAAAATCAAATTTAGAGAACTGAAAACTCCTCTCAAACAGTAGCACAGTTTGATGATGGACGGATTACACCGGTCAATGCTTCTCTTTAAAACAGTAACTCTTTGCAACGGTTCTTCTGTTAAAAAATTGACACGGTGAGTTCAAGAAGACTTATTAAACATTATCGTCTAAAACGAGCAATGTCAACGTGAGAAGGGAGTTGGAGTTGGGAGACTTTACACTGAATTAACCGTTTAAAATCACGAGGAAGACTTTGGTTGAAGCATAAACATGATAAATGTGTCAACTTGATTAAAAGAACCTCTTGGAGCTCGCCAGGGTTTTTGCCAAACAAAATGATAGGGCAGATTTGTCATCTCTGTAGGAAATGGGGGTGCTGAGAAATCAACACGTAATCTAAATTAAATTAAAATAAATCGTTCTCTCTCATGAGGATACAGAAAATGCATACTGAGCTAGCTGTTAGCTTCTTAAGTATTTTTAACAACAACAATGTAACGTAGTTCATTACCGAACAAAATAAAAAATTGCAGAAATATCTGGCACCAAAATACCTGCACATTTAAAATAAAATTACACCAAAGTGATAAATGTCACATACCTGTACTGAATGGAAAAAAAATGGGGTAGAGCTGTCATTTCTGTGGTCTACAGCGCATCCCCCTTTGTCTGGAAAGATCACGCTAACGTTAGCTAACTGCAGTTTAGAGTGGAGTAAAACACAAGAAAAATGAGAAGTTAGCTCAGCAAAGACACGGTCAAATTAATTAGCTTAACTTTTAAGAGCTTTATATTTAACATTGACAGATACGTTACCTCCGGGCAAATCCTCTTCGCTTTGAAGATTACCGGAAATCTGTGTGCTTTTGATGCTTGCCATTGTCTTCACGTTATACATGTTGCCATTAGGCAAGATTATTAGAAAACATGACATAAACTTTCATTGCTATGCAGACGACACCCAGCTATATTTATCCATGAAATCAGATGAAACTAATCAGTTGGTTAAACTCCAAGCATGCCTTAAAGACATAAAGGCTTGGATGACCTGTAATTTCCTACTCTTAAACTCAGACAAAACAGAAGTTATTGTATTCGGTCCTAAGCATCTCAGAGATTCATTATCTAATCACGTGGTGTCTTTGGATGGCATTACCTTGGCCTCCAGTACTACTGTAAAAAACCTTGGTGTTATATTTGATGAGGATATGTCCTTTAAATGTCACATAAAGCAAGTGACCAGGACTGCCTTCTTTCACCTGCGTAATATTGTCAAAATTAGGAACATCCTGTCTCAGAGTGATGCTGAAAAACTAGTTCATGCATTTGTGTCGTCCAGACTGGATTACTGTAATTCATTACTGTCTGGCTGTCCAAATAGCTCTTTAAAAAGCCTCCAATTGATTCAAAGTGCTGCAGCAAGAGCATTGACAGGAATTAGCAAGAGAGATCATATTACTTCAGTTTTAGCTTCTCTTCACTGGCTCCCTTTAAAGTCTAGAATAGAATTTAAAATCCTCCTCCTTACATACAAGGCCCTTAAAGGCCTAGCTCCATCGTATCTTAAAGACCTTATTGTACCATATCATCCCAACAGATCACTTCGGTCTGAAAGTGCAGGCCTACTTGTGGTTCCTAGAATTTCAAAAAGTAGAATGAGAGGCAGAGCTTTCAGCTATCAGGCTCCTCTCCTGTGGAACCAGCTCCCAGTTTGGGTTCGGGAGGCAGACACTCTCTCTATTTTTAAGGTCAGGCTTAAGACTTTCCTTTTTGATCAAGCTTATAGTTAGGGCTGGACTAAACCATCCCTTAGTTATGCCGCTATAGGCCTAGGCTGCTGGGGGACGATGCACCAAACACATGTCCTCCTTCTTTCTTCTCTCTCCTCTCGCGCATCCTCCACTTTCTTTTCTCTGGCACAGAGCTCTTGCCCTCTAATTTCCTATATACTACTAGTCATGCAATTCTGTGCTATTGCTATGTAGAATGTTTACTGCTGTGTGTGTCCCTGCTCAAGGTTTCTTCCTGTTAAAAGGGAGTTTTTCCTTGCCACCGTTGCCTTCAGGCTTGCTCTGGGGGTTTCAGGCTGGGTTTTTGTAAAGCGTCTTGAGACGATTTGTATTGTTATTGACGCTATATAAATAAAATTGAATTGAATTGAATTGAATTGAGTTGCAACCTGTTACAACTAGTTGCAGAATTAGACAATGGCGCCATCTGCTGTCATAAATAAAACGATAAAACTGTGACAGCAGATGGCGCCATTGTCTAATTTATAGGGATTCAACCTGAACATTTTCTATGTTACACATAAAACCATTGGTTTATGCTCTTTTTATTTCTAAATTAAACTTAAATTGAAATGTTCAATTCAATTAAATTTTATTTATATAACGTCAATAACAATACAAATCATCTCAAGACACTTTACAAAACCCGGCCTGTTGGATTTAATAGACAGTACACGTGTCATGATACCATTTATTTATTTATTTTTGATAATTTTTATGTCTAAATGGATCTAAATTAAAAAAAAAATTTGGAGCACTTAATTTCTGCTTGGTTTAGGAGATTAAAATAAATATACTTTTTCTTTGTCCTGACTTCCAATGTTACTGTTGCTAGGTTTGACAAACAATAGCAATGTGGGGGTCCATTCCCATTGAAAAACATTAGCTAGCATTAGTTTGCTATACAAAGTTAGCAAACATTGGAAAAAATGCTGGTCTTTTGACCAGTTTTTAGTTTTTACAAATGGTTGCTTTCCTATGCTGTACCCACATTTGATAACTGTACGTTTTTGTTTTTTTAAGAAATTTTAAAGTGTATAATCAACCTTTCAAAAATGTAAAAAAAAAATAATAATAAATAAAATGATTTAAATGTTAAAATTTATTTCATTTTGCACAACAGGACTTTTTCATCAAAGACACATTTACTTGTTTTAATGATGAACATTTCTTACAATAACTGAACTTGTCTCAAATTCTTATCTTTAACCAAACTGTTAAACACAGGATTCATGAGTCAAAGCAGTTGTGTCTCTTAGCAGATCTTGAAGCAGGTCAGTTTGAAGTCCCCTGTGACTCTGATGTAGTTGATGACGTCCATACCAACACGGTTGGGAAACTGGACTTCATGTCCATCAGGAAGCTCCACTTCAAACACGTCTCCAGCCAGCTTCAACACAATCTGAAACAGAAACCTTTTTAGTTTCAGCCAAGAACCACAAACTAAACTACATTCATTGTTAAATATCATCAGGGTTAAGTAAGAACAGCATTTGTTTTTATTTTTTTTTAGCTTTCCTCACCTTTACATCAGACCCCCTCTGTAGAGGGTTGTGTATTTCTCGTTTCTCATCACCCCAACATCCATCAGCCTTGGAGTTGCACACAAGCACAGCACCATCAGTGTCATCGTGGAAACGGGGGTTAAAGTGCAGCGCCAGGTCGTCTACATCAGAGCCGAGGTCAATCTGGAATCTGAGTGGATCAGAGGTCATTCAAATGTAGTGTTAGTTTTGAGAGTCTGCAAAGCCTGCATTGGTACAGTCCCTATAAGAATGTCAATTTATTTAAAATAAATAAAATAAATAATGTAAAATAAATTACTACATGAGTAATCAATGCAAGATGGCGCCGGTGAGGTCAGCGGCCGTCGTTCCTGCTCCGACACTTTAAAACATTTCACTGTGCATTGTACTGTGTATAACTGTGCATGTGACAAATAAAACCTATCTATCTATCACCCCCTTCAAGTAAGTATTTAGTAGATGCACCTTTGGCTGCAATCACAGCGCAGAGTCTGTGTGGCTTGAAGTCTTAATCAGGCTTGCACATCTGCAGACTGTACTTTTTCTCCATTCTTCTTTCAAGTTGCACAGGGGATCAGGCATGAACAGTCCTTTTTTAATCCAGGCACAATTTCTCTATTGTCATTATGGGTCTGCTGCAGAGAAACATGATGCTGTTATCCCCGTGTTTCATAGTGTAAATGGTGTGCTTTTGATGCTTGCAGTATTTGATGTCCGCCAAACATAGTGTCTGAACCTTCTTCCATTTGACCTTGAAGTCTCCCACGTTTCTTTGGGTGAATTCTAGTCTAGAGATTTATTTTCTCTGTACTATTCTCCCATAAAGCTTTGATTGTTGTATAAACTATAATATGGATAGTCTGTCCCATCTCAGCTGGTGAAGCTTTTATCTCTAGGCAGATTTCTACATGTGCCATAATCCTTCAGTTTCTTAATGATGCATTTAACTGAACACCAGGGTACAATCATTGACTTGGAATTTTTTTCTTTGTATCCATCCCATGAGGTTTGTTCACTTTTAAATATCCTCTTCTCTGAGTTGTGTTCTTTTGTCTTCATGGTCTAATTGTAGTCAGGAATACCGATCAAGCAGTGAATCTCAGCTTTCAGCCACAAGTGTCTTAAGACAGAGGACTCACTGGCTCAGGTGATTTCATACTATGAGACTGCTAGCACCAATTGGCTGGACCTCTGTTGAATAAGGTCAGTCACATTAGAGGGGGTGATTACTTATGCAGTAATTTATTTTACATTATATATTTTAGTTCATTGATATTACTTTTATTTATTAAAGAAGTCCAATTATATTGACCATGATTCCATTTATAAAAGCGATAAAAGGGGAAAACATCCAAGGAGGTGAATACCTCAAATAGAATAGAATTGAATTGTATCTTACTGCCAGAATAACTTCATAATATTTTGATTTATTTAGTTAAGAAGTTACATGTGTTGTGTTTGGTTAGCTTACCTCTCAGCATCATGCAGAATTGTCCCCTTTATTTTTAGCTGATCTCCAGGTCTCAGATCCACGTTTTTTAGTTCAAGTTCCTGAGAAACACAGATGTGTAGTTTTCAGACAGTTCAGTTAGAAAAGTTCTTTTTTCTTTTTCAATTCAACATATAATAAATGTAAAAGTGCCAAAAATAGTCACAAACTTAAACTTACCATGCTCATGGTGGGTGCTGCTGAACAGTCCTGGACCCTAATGGAAGATGGTCTTAGCAGACAGGCTCCTGGGAGACGAAAGGTAAGTGACGTGACTTTTTACAAATTTATAATGTAGGACACATTGACATGATTTTAACACAATGTGACACAATCATCGCAGTCACATCAAAGTCCATTCAATTCACTGTGCTGCCTTTTAATCATCCTGACTATTTTGTTTAACGATTCATGATGAACAAACAAGCTGTGAGTAACAGCCTCTGTAAAGTAATCTGCTTAATTTTAGATTGGAAGCCATTTTGCACTGTTTGATTTATGAGCTTAATCATTAAAGAAATACATTCATGGTTATTATTGGTATTTAGGTCTATGTTCTTTATTATAATAATACAACACAATTTAATAATTAAAAATAAATTCACAGTGCTGTGGCAGTTTGGCAATTTTAATTCGTTGTAGGTTCACAATGTGGCCACTGGGTGGCAGTAAAACATGGCCGGTAAAACAAGTTCAAATACACTGAATCTTTTTGTAGGATTATTATTGGTCATTAATAACCGTTATAAACAATACTAGGACATGGCCAAATTTCACATTCTACAGTTTTGTGGATAAACCGTCTCTATTCTCACTTAGAGATTTTATTAGTTTAAAAGTTTGTCAACGTTGATTTAATGCAGCTCCTCACTTTGACCACTGGGTGACAGTAAAACGCACGATTAAATTCGCGAAATGATATTTTTTTAAATCATTGCGTTGATTGATTAATAAATTAATGTAGATTCATACACTCGTATAAACATCTAAAATATTCCCACGGAAGAATGTGACGTTGGTGTTTCTTACAGTTGCTAACAGAAAACTTCCTAAATAACAACTTCCGCTATACAACCCACAAAAAAACGAAGAAGAAGAACTTCCGTCACGTAACCGGAAGTGACAAAATAAAGTAAACACTAGCTGTCATTAGATCCAGAAGTTAAGATAATTGCAAATAAAGGGGGCGATTATAAATATATATATACATGTTTGTTTTTCTCATACGGACATCTATATGACAACCTTGTGCGACGTCTAAAGAAGGTAAATCATTAACGGTCTGTTAACGTTTCTAAACGGGCGACATCTGCTATTGCACCTGCAATTAGCATACAGTGGCTAGCAGCTAATGAGGCAACGTTACCAAGCATTTTTTGACGTTAATTTCCGTCACTGTACTAAATTGTTACATTGGCTGTTTTTACCGCATCGATCGGTCTTTTTAGTTTAACCGCGACTCCAATTTAGATCAATTTATCTCGTAAATCTGAGATAGAAAGCGCTGCAGGTTACCAGATGTTTCTGCTGCACCAGCTAGCGTCTTCTCACTGACTGCACAACAGTGGGTTCAGAGCATCAGTAGAGCTAGGATTCAATTTAAACCGGCTTCTGTTTATATTTTATTCTATTTTGTATTTGGTCTTCCTCTTGATAATGTATTATTTTTATTATTTCATGCTTATAGAGCAGAGAAATCAGTCCTCATGTTCAGCCAAAGAAAATGTGTCTTAGTGTTTTTGTTATGATCACCAGCAGGAGTGACACATTCCTGTGATGTTCACAGACATGGACTATGAACTGGAGGAAGACAAACTGTGAGTCACATCTATCTATCTATCTATCTATCTATCTATCAAGTTAAACCCATAACTTAGTAGAAGTGTGTGAATTCAAGTTCTGAACTGATCATGCGTCATGTGTTCCTCTGAACAGGGGGATACCAACAGTGCCTGGTACTGTTACATTGAAAAAAGACGCTAATAACCTTATTGGCATCAGCATTGGTGGAGGAGCTCAGTACTGTCCTTGCCTGTACATCGTCCAGGTAGGTACGCTACGCAGTAGTTGTGTTTGATAGATATGAGTGTTTACATCCCCCAAAAACACCAATCACTAAAGAACTTTACTGACAAAGTAGTTCTGCTGCTGTGGAGCGTCAAATCTGCAGGAAATACTGACAACACTAGACTGATAGAGTAGAAGAAGAAGAAGATGGCCAAGATCTAGTCTCCACGTCTTCAGCATTGCTGTCCACGTGGACTCCAACTTGGTTCTTCTTGTTTCAACAACTGGTCGTTTTTCTACCTCCATGTTTCTTCTGTCCCTCCTGGAAACTTCAACATGGAGCAAATATGCTCAGAGAGAATGGATTTATTCCAACAAAGAGAGAAACCAGCAGATCAGGACTTTACATGGTTATTGGTAGATCAGATTATCAGAGGTTTACACCACATCATCATTGAATATTTCTTCTGATCAGGTCACTCTGTTCAGATTGAAGTTGTTACTTTAGCCGTTTCCTTTTTCTGTTATTAGTGGAATATTGATGTCCGTGTAAATTCAGCAACTGTTAAACAGTTAATCTATAATAATCCTCCTAGTTTTTCTTTATTCCTGATATTCCTGAATGTCAGTTATGTGTTTTCAGCCTTCACGACTTCAGTCTTTAACTTAACTTTGGTTTGTTTTTCACCCAAGTAGTATCTAGTTAGTTACGTAATACAGTCTGTACATTTTTGTATAGACTGTGGTGTGGTGGTTAACACTGATGCCTCATAGCCAGAAGGTTCTGGGTTCAAATCCATCATGAAAGGAGAACAGAAAGTCCGCACACCAGAGAAATGCTCCTCAGTTCTTTTAATGATATATCACCACGTGTGACGTTTCGGGCCCTAGCCCTTCATCAGACATGAAACATGTGGGGAAATCCATCATGGCCGACTGGGCCTTTCTGTGTGGAGTTTGCATGTTCTCCCTGTGTCTGTGTGGGTTCTCTCCAGGTACTCCAATGTCCTCCCACCGCCCAAAGACATGCTGGTTAGGTTCATTGGTGATTCTAATAGGTGTCTCTTTCCCAGCTGGGATATCCTCCAGCCCCCATGTGACCCTCCAGAGTACAAGCGGTTACAGAAAATGAATTAATGCATTTTTGTACCTTTATATAGTTTTTCTTCTCATTGCCTTATTCTGTTTCGTGTCAAACTTTTATTTTTGTCCTGCTGCTGTAACACTGAAAAGTCTCCTCATGTCTTCTCATATCTAATCTTCTAACTGGATGTTTCTATCATGTTTTAAGTATCAATTGTAACGACTTATTTCTCTGTGAAGCATGAAACTGAACACTGCAGTAAACGTCAGATTGCTGAAGTCATCCTTACCTTCTAAATGCGGTTGCCGTTTGTCTCTCAGGTCTTCGACAACACCCCAGCTGCTCTGGATGGGACGCTGGCGGCAGGTGATGAGATCACAGGTGTGAACGGGAAACCGGTGAAGGGAAAGACTAAGGTGGAGGTGGCCAAGATGATTCAAGCTGTCCAGGTACACAGGCTGTGGGGATGGAGTCACTCTGCATAGTTATTAACAGCTCTGATCAGTACAAACAGATGGTTGAATGAAACCACTGCTTTTAGATACAAAACTTTAAACACATCTTATTTATAAAACAAGGTGCAGAATTTAGAAACTGTGACATGCAATCACACAAGCACAAATTGCAAAAAGGAATAAAAGATAACTCACTTATATGTGTTCTGCGGTGGCTGCAGGTTTATCAGCGAATAGTCCGACTGATCAGATCGGCCTGTGCAGAAGAGAAAGGGATTTTACCGACTCGCCAGGCCGTGATAAAAAAAGATCCAGACAATGGCCCCGTAGCATGTGGCGCAACGTCACCAATGCAGAGTGGCTGTGTTGTTTTTGACGTCCTTTGTTAACACCCAGAAAAATTCCATGACTTCCTGCAGGACCGAATAAAGACGAGGTTCAGTACTGGAATTAAAGGATTAGATTGTGTTGCTGTTGCCCTTTGAGTGCACAATGCTGCACCACGAAGTCTGCACATTATTCATTTTAGCACACGCAAAAGGATAACACATTTAAATTTTACTCCTAATTTTAGATTTTCATGAAATAGAGATGTTCTCCCTTTCTTTTTATATCTTATCCAATATAATTTTCTGTCTATCAATCTCTTGATCTCACAGGGAGAAGCAGTTATCCACTACAACAAACTGCAGGCCGACCCGAAACAGGGGAAGTCTTTGGATATAGGTATCTCTTCCATTAGTCGCATACACACAGCCACTTTGTATTATGTTTTTTAATATCACACACTGCATTCTTACATCTCCACATGTCTTATTCGCTCCCGTTGTGTTTGTTAAACACATGTTTTTGTGTAATTCAGTGCTGAAGAAAGTCAAACATCGCCTGGTGGAGAACTTGAGCTCGGGCACAGCAGACGCTCTAGGGCTCAGCAGAGCTATCTTATGCAACGGTAAGATTTCCTTTTCTGATTCTGTTTATTGATATGGAGAGATTTAAAGCTCAGCTCGTGTAACCTGTTTTTTATTTTCCAGATGGACTGGTCAAAAGGCTGGAAGAGCTGGAGAAAACGGCAGAGCTGTACAAAGGTCAGTTTAATGGGATAGTTGCTTTGTTTTAGGTAGAGCGTGACTCATTTAGTATTTTTTTGGGTCCATTTCAGTCTATTTGCCTTTATTACATACAGACTGATAAATGACTGTATGTATAAATGAGCGGCTGCCACATTAATATTTAGACACTCGTCCAAAAGCTTTTACAACTGCTTACCTTTATCCCAAGTTAAACAAGTTGCCTCCTCAGAGTAATGGAGCCTGTGCACTGTTGTAGTAGCAGTGTTGGGTCTTGGCACCAAATTCATGATGTTAATGTCCCAAAACTAAGATAAGCGGTTTGGGGCATCAGTTCCTGCCCCACCTCCTTTTAGGTGCTGTTAAATCATAGCAGCAGAAGAAGAACGGTGACGCAACCAGATGATTTCACCGAAAAGTGAACGCTCAAGTCACAGAGAACAAACTGAGGCGGAAATACGATGATATCATTTATAATCTGCAACAATTTTTAATTATCATAGACCATACGTGTCAAACATACGGCCCGGGGGCCAAAACCGGCCCACCAGAGGGTCTAATCTGGCCCGCGGGATGAATTTGCGAAGTGCAAAAATTACACTGAAGACATTAACTGCAATTTTACCAATAAAAGTAACTGCTATTCCAAGGGTTCATACATATCTGTGGACATAACAACTGAGACCTAGAACTAAACATAAATTGCATTTCTGTTTCTTAAGAAATGTGGGGTTTAGGGAAACATTTGGAGTTGTCGTTATTTATAGGTAAATATGCTATCGTGTTATTGGTCCGGCCCCCTTGACATCAAACTGGGCTGTCTGTGGCCCCTGAACTAAAATGAGATGACACCCCTGTCATAGACAATGATCAAGTAATTCTCTACGTCAGGGGTGTCAAACTCATTTTAGTTCATTTAGGTGCAATATACAAACACAATTTGATCTCAGGGCATAATAACCTGTAAATAACAACAACTTCCTCTTTGTTTTAGTGCAAAGTAGAACAAGTGCATAATGAAAATGTTTACATTTAAAGAAAATGTGCAATTTTGGAGCATTGCTGCAACAGTTTGGCCCTCTAGTGGACAAATAAGGAATAGCAAAGTTACATTTATTGAAAAATTTCAAGTTAATGTCTTCTATGTCATTTTTGCACTCTCCACATTCATCCTGCTCGGCCAGATTGGATCCTCTAGTGGGCCGGTTTTGGCCCACGGACCGTATGTTTGACGCCCCCCAATCTAGAGAAAATAGGGCCCTAGAGACGTGTTGTCAGGAGGAAGTTGGTGGTATTTATGATGAAAAGAAAAAATGATTGTTTGTTAACTAAGAAGACATCTATTTCATGTCATCTTCAGCTATTGAAACTAAATTAATATTGTCCAGTCCAGTAAAATCCCACGACCGATTTAACCGTCAGCTCTGCTTTTAAGAGTTTGTTCTAAGCAGCGTCTCATTGTGTGATTATAGGTTTGATGGAGCACACGAAGAGACTTCTCCGAGCTTTCTTTGAGCTTTCTCAAACTCACAGAGGTCAGTCATTTAAAACAGTTGCAGAGTCTACATTTCGTTCTCTCAGAGGACGGAGAGCTTTATCCACACCACTTTGTCCGACGGGTGCTTTGACAACGTGTCTTTTCAGCATTTGGAGATGTTTTTTCTGTCATCGGCGTGCGAGAGCCTCAAGCTGCGGCCAGCGAGGCGTTTGTAAAGTTTGCCGACGCTCACCGCAACATTGAGAAATACGGCATTCAGCTGCTGAAGACCATCAAACCCGTGAGTACGGAGTTAAATCTGGCTCTGGATCGCTTGTTGCACTGGAAGCACACCGGCCTCGGGTGTTTTTCTGCATTTTAATATCACTCTAGTTTTAAATTTTAAAGTGGGTTTGGAAAAGTGATTTGTAAAAATGTTTGTATTGAGTCTGCATTCCTTCCTTGTGACGCTAAAACATGTGCAGCCTTGCTCTGAAATCAGCATTTTAAGCCACAAACAGACTTAAAAACTATTTCTACGTGTGTAGCATCAGGCTGCCAAATCAAAAACTTTCTCTGCAGTCAATATTTTATTTACTTATTATGTTTTTACACAGTTTTATTCACAAATTACATTACCAGTTGACATCTTTCATATAATTTATTGATATCTTATGGTTTTTATTGATTGAATAGTTGTCACTCATTCCAGACGCCGCACTCTTAATCTTTTATATTCTTGAGCTGTGACGATAAAGTCTTTTATCTTCATCAGACATCATGTATTATCGTTTTCTTTCTGCGCAGATGCTCCACGATCTGAACACGTACCTTCACAAGGCCATACCAGACACAAAGCTCACCATCCGCAAGTACCTGGATGTCAAGTTTGAATATCTGGTAAGCTCTCAGATACCTGTCTTCACACCTGGTATTAAAACACGTCTCCCCGTTCGTCCCCAGACATCACCTGAGATCTGATCTCAGTTTCTCTGAACGCAAATAACACTGACGTTATTTCTGGGACCGCATATAATATTAAATACAGCTGCCGTCTCTAATAGATCTCTACCTACAGTCAGAATCAGAATCAGAATACTTTATTAATCCTTCAAGGAAATTGTTTTGTTGCTGTTGCTCCCTTGAAGTGACAGTTGCTAGTTGACAGAGCAAATACAATAGAATAAGAAAGTAAGATGCATTTAAAGTAAAAGAAACAATATTGCACAATATACAGAGGTAAAAGGCTGCAAATAAAGAAACGGCGTCTGAAGTGTTGAGAGTGTTAAGAGTGACCAACACTCAGTGGGAGGAGTTACATATAAAGTTTGATGGCCCCAGGCAGGAATGACCTCCTGTGGCGTTCTGTGGTGCATCTGGGTAGAATGAGTCTGTTACTGAAGGTTCTCCTTAGACTGGCCAGTGTGTTGTGGAGTGGGTGAGATGACTTGTCCAGGATGGTCTCCACTCTTCCCAGCGTCCTCCTCTCTGACACTGTGTTCAAAGAGTCCAGCTCCACCCCGACAACATGACTGGCCAACAGCTGTTTGTTGTGCCTGCGCCATGACGTGGGGAGATGATGCTTATTTTGGAACAAGCTCTGATTTAGAGACAGAGCTCGGATAAGAACTGAAGCTTGAAAACTTCACATCTTTGCTGTTTGAAGCCATAATAAAAGTAAATAAAGACACACAGTGTACTCATATGAAATGATTTAATTATTCATTTTTTAGTTTGGTTCTCAGCTCCAAGGACAGAATATTTTAAAAGGTTCTCATTACTAATGAACAGGCGTCACTTATTCATGTGGTCATTTTTAATAGTGGTTGAATGAATGAGTTAAATTTCCACAGATCAGCCCTGTTGAGTCATACTTCCTCTTAGAGAAGAACCTTCCTCTATCAGGATTAGAGTCTGTCTTTCTGTGTTCAATGTTTCTGTAGCATATATATGTTTTGTAGGAGTTGGGGTTTCTGGCCTCAAGCCCAACCTTCCCCCATTTATGGGTTCGGGATTGTTTTTGGGGGCTAGGTCTGTTGGTCCTCTTCCCTAACCTCTAGTCCTCCAGGTAACGGATTACAGTCTCGTACCACATGAGACCAGACAGGTGTCGGGTCGAGTACAAGCTGCCTCGGCACATCAAGCCCGGCCAACCCCTGCTACTGTGTAATCAAGGCTTCCCCAAGAGAAAACATTTCATACCAGCAGCGCGAGACAGCCTGTTGAGTAGGTGGTCTTTAATGTGACCCGGGACTCATTGTGTGTTCACACTAACAAAGGAAGGAGGTCAAATGTGTCCCAGACCACCTCCACATGTGTCCTGCAGCAGAACAACAGCATGATTTCTTTGTCTTTCAGTCGTACTGCCTGAAGGTGAAGGAAATGGATGACGAGGAATACAGCAGCATTGTGAGCAACCGTTTTAATTCTTCTATGTTTTCGGATGTCTGCACTCACTCAGCCTTTGTGTGATCCTCTGACTGATGCGCTGTCCTCCTGCAGGCCATAGGGGAGCCTCTGTATCGCGTCAGCACCGGTAACTACGAGTACCGCCTGGTGCTGCGGTGTCGGCAGGAGGCTCGGGCCCGCTTCGCCAAAATGAGGAAGGACGTTTTAGAGAAGATCGAGCTGCTGGATCAGAAACACGGTTTGTCCCGGTCGCATTTTTCAACACTTTCTGTGGGGTTGATTGATAAACCAAGTCGGTGACGTTAGGGCCGCGACGCACCGAGCCCATAATAATAACGTATTTACATAAAACCAGCTCCATGTTGGTTTTAATGTTTCATGATGAAGTTTCCAATAAACAGAAATATTTGTTTGGCTTTAGGAGCGTTTGTCAAACGTGTATTATGTTCTTCTTTTTGCTCAGGATGTCCCAGTCTGATACCGATCTAAATATTCAGTATCGTCCCATCCAAGACCTAATCTGATCTTAAATGATTCCTAAAGTCTTTCCTTGTCTTCTCCTAGAGTCGACTGGATTCAGTCCAGTAAATCTTTCTGTCTGGAATATTTTTCTCCTTGACGCCGTCTCCAGGAAACTTTTCTCTTCTTTTAAACGTTCAGTGTTTGTTGTTTGACTGCAGCCTTTATCTGAGGTATTGAATAATGATCAACACCGAACAATTTATCTGACTGACTTCATTGTCCAGAGTGAAGTTTTTCCACAAGTGGTTCTTCTTCTTTGATTTTTTGGCAGCTTGTACGCAAGCCAACCACCATTAAAACAGAAGAAGAAGAAGAAGAAGTTTTGACATATCCAAAAAAGGTTTAAAAAAGGCAACTGGACTTGTAGAGTTTTTTTTTTTTTTTTTTTTTTGAGAAGACGTTTCACCACTCGTCATCCGAGTAGCTTCTTCAGTTCTAGGGGACTGGTGGGAAGTTTGAGGTTTAAATAGAAAACTTTTACTGAAACTTGCTTGTTTGTGTAAACAACCAGAAACCGGTGCAGCTAATTTTGCCTTTTTAAACCTTTTTTCATGATATACCATGACATGGATGACTGAGGACCTTCACAGACATAAGAAGTTTTGACCGTACAGAGGCGTGGTTTTGGTTTATGACGGAGCTAAAATAAATGACTACAAATCGATCCGATATTCTTTTATCTGCAGCCTGTTTACAGTCATCTCAGTGCGTTCTACCAAAACCAGCCAAGAGTTTGCAAGTCTGCAGACTAGACTTCAACAGGTTGTTGAGATATTTGCAAACGTCACAACAGCGACTTTTCCAGAAGGTGTCTGTTTCCTCTTTGAATCAGTTTTATAAATGCTTGCAAACACTGGAATACTTTCTGCACCTTGATTCTCCTATAATTGCGTCTTCAGTATATTACATTTTTGTCAGGATCTAACATCTTTTTCTTTCTTTTGCACACATACTTGCTGTCAGTCGTTTATTTACATCCATTTCTTCTCTTCTTCTTCATCTATCCACAGTTCAGGACATCGTGTTCCAGCTGCAGCGCTTCGTCTCCGGCATGTCCCACTACTACGACGAGTGCTACGCCGTTCTGAAGGAGGCCGACGTCTTCCCCATCGAGGTGGACCTCTCCCGCACCATGATCAACTACAGCAGCCAGTCGCTCGCCTACACCGACGAGGACGAGGAAGAGGACGGAGGAGGAGGAGGAGGGGAGGAAGGAGGAAGCAGTGCGTGCAGACAAGCGGAGAACGGCGCCGAGAAACTGATCGATGACGAATGAGAGTTTAGTTGTCACTTGAATTTAATGTCAACACACTGAATACTACTTAGAACTGCTGCTGCTGTGATGATGATGATGATGGTATGTTGTGTTTTCTCCCCGTGATTCTCTCACATCGATTATCATTTTACTTTTTTTCGACTGTGAGCGCTGTGGATGGGTTTTAATATGAGGTGTGCCTTCTAATGTGTCCCAGGCTGCGTCTCAGTGTGATCAACGTTACATATTATACCTTTATATTTATTTATTTTCTGTGTCATGCATCCTGCTGCTTCTTTCGGACAGCCCGACGTGTTGTGGTAAATGTGTAAACTTTTCAGTCGGCAAGTTTAACTCGAGCTGTTTGTTGAAGACAGTGACTCAAACGCAAACTTGCTCCTGCATGAGGTGTTCGTGACGTTTCATCCAAGTCTTCAGTCCTGAATGGATGGAGGAGAGTTTAGGTTTTTATTAGAAACATCTGTGGGGAAACTGGACCAAATGTAAAACGAGATGCCCAAATATAGACTTCTTGTAGCTTTTTTTTCTGTCTAGAAATGGGTTTTAATTAATAGTCTTGACTGTCTTTTGAGGCCTCAGGATGTGCAGGCAGACGTCATCATTTCTAGATTACTCAGTGAATCCCTAGGGGTCCCTCAAGGTTCAGTACTGGGGCCACTCTTATTCATTTTACATACAGCGTTTTCTTAGTCTGAATAACAAAGATGACGGGTTGATGTTTCTCAGAAACATTTCTTCCAAGTCTTTAGTCCTAAATGACTGGAGGGGAGTTTAGGTTTTTATTATAATATGCTGTGGGGAAATTTGACCAAATATGAATGTAGTTTTTCGTCCGAACTTGGGGTGCTAATGGAGGTTTAAAGACTTCTGCAGACTGTCTTGTAAATTGATGATAAATTCCTCAATGTTGCATAAATAGCTTTATTAACGCCTCTTTCAAACCATGTGTCTTCTGCAGTCGTTTCAAGTGTGCGCCGACGCCCAGTTGTTCCCGATAAAAACCTACACCTTGTATAAAACTGAAGACTTGCATGAAACGTCTACAAAGAAACTCTAACTGCCTTTGTTTTACCTTCTTTTATTGATATATATGATTTTAAACTGCACACATTCCCTCCGCGCCATGATTCCTCCTTCCAGCTGTTCCCTCACAGTTGTTTAGGAGTCTAGGATGGACACAGCATAGGAAATATTTTAAAATTTAAATGTAAAAACTATATGCAAAGGGAAAAGGTATCATTTTTCTGTTCATTTCCTCTATTTATTTATTCTTTCTTTTCTTTTTTCCAAATATATTTAAATGTTTGTTTTGGAAACATCCAGTAGGGGGCAGCATTGTACCAGATCCCACTGGACTACAGAAACGAGTGCCCTTCATTATTGAATTAAAGGTTTTTCTGTATAACTGGAATGCAATTAAAGGGAACTACTGTAAGCTTTTATTTTCTTTTACACGGACCGGTTCATAAATAAAGTACCGCATACTAGCCGCAGTTTAACTTGTATTTATTTGGACCAAAACATATTATCGTCTGTAAATTGTATTAGTGTGCAGTGTCCGTAAGAATGTAAAATTTTATGTAATATATAATTTAAGTATTATATTATGCTTATTATTATCTCATTAGATGTCATAAACAGTTCGTGACTCCCATAAAATAACACGTGATGACGTAGTGACGCCGCAGAGCCCCAGTGGCCTAATGGATAAGGCACTGGCCTCCTAAGCCAGGGATTGTGGGTTCGAGTCCCATCTGGGGTGGACGTCCTTTTACCTTTTTCGAGTTTCATATATTTGAGAACACATGTGATTTTAAGTTATGATCAGTATTTATAGGTGCGTTGGCAGTCTGACTCATATTCACACACGCCCTGGTTATGGTTCCCTTTTCCTCGTAGCCAATCAGGAAACGCTCCGCTCCCGTGACTCTCTCAGTCTTCCTCGGACTTTCCCTCCCGTCGCATAACCCTTCATTTCCTCCTCGCCAGCTCTGCTTTTGTCCGTTTGGCTTCTTTTAGTCCTTCATTTAGGATTTACCTGCACTCTTGCAGGCATGTTTTTAACCCAGAAGCTTTGTGTTCTTCTTTTATTCTGTGTTGCTGAGACCTTCGCCTCTGCTGGCAGTAAGTAGGTAGAGTTAATGAAAAATCACGAGTGCTTGTGTAAGGATCTAATTTAAGGATCTGAGTTGGGAACATATTTTTAAGATTTTAACGTAAAGTAAAATGTGCATGCAAGTTTGCATGTAATTTTGTACTAAATTATATTCTTTTACTTCCCGTCATCTGTCGTGATTTAAAATGATTTGGAGTGTGCAGGGTAATCCCCCAAATCATCAGGGAAACTGTCATTCAAACATTTTACTTGACTTTCATTTTCGTTTCAATCCATAAACCCATATTATGGATTATATTAAATAATACGAGGAAACTAGATGCATGGTAGAGATGCACAAATGCAGACTTTTCCTTTAGCTTTTTTCTGTCTAGTAAACTTATTATCGATACACAAGGTTAATGAGGGAAAAAAATGAAGCTGCAGTTGGGTTTTTGTTCTAAAATCAAGTCCTGACTGTCTTTCAAGGGCTTGGCATGTTTATGCAGAAATATCACATCCAGTTTACATAGTGAATCCAAGTGGGTGCCTCAGGGATCGGTACTGGGACCCCTCATATTCATTTAACATACAGTATATCAGCAGTCTTGGATCAAAAATATGTCTTACACATACTTTTATGTAGATGATACTTCTCTTTGTTAGCTAAACAGTTCAAATGTAAAACGAGATGCCTATATATAGACTTTTCTTATTTTTAGGAATGATATCATCTCCATTATCTTTCACAACCATCATTTATCTTGTTCTCCACAATTGTTCTCAGAGTTCACAGCAGCCACTGTGTACTGGGACCCACAACACAAGCATGTTATGCTGAAGGAGGGGGTCCTGGAGGTAGAGGGGGATGCATATGGGTACCTGAATGATACCCTGTCCAGTACAGGATGGAGCGTCCTAGAGATCCGTGCCGGGTACGGAAAGACAACGAATGATGAGCTTACTTTCTTCCTGGCTGGCTACCTTGAAGGTTTCCTCACTGCCCAGTAAGTGTCATTAATGTTCCTGCATTTCTTCATGTGATATAAAGAAAAATCTTTCTGCAGCTGAAAAAAATCAAAACTCACTTGACTGAAGACAGCACCAAACCCAATAAATCACTTTCTTTTACGAGTGTAAACACAAAATCTTTGGTTTGTCAGAATACATTTTTCGTTCAGTATTCACACTTAATCTTCCTACTCTACTGAGGCAGATGATGGACCACTACACCAACATGTATCCGCAGCTGATCCAAGACCCAAAGGTCCTCGTCCCTGTCCAGAGTTTCATGGCGTGAGTTGCTTCTCTTTTCCTTTTAAAAATTTTAAACCACTTCATCTTTCATATCCTCTTCTCGGAGAAAGTTCAGCTCAGCTCGATGTGTGATGTAGCCAAATATTTAAGCTTTCTCTGCACCATTTTGTTGCTGTTGACCACACCACAGCTCGACAAAATTCAGTCCTGATATTGACAAAAATTGCAAAACGCAGGAGCAGATCACATTTGGTGTGTTGTTTTCTTACTGGTGCAATGTTTGAATATGTTTTAAATGCCCCGACCAGATCGTATTTCATTACTTACATGAACATATCACTTCTAGTTTACCCGGTGTGCCCCAGGGATCCACATTGGGACCGCTCCGATTCATTTTAGACCTACGATTATTTGTGTTCCTGAGAATGTTCTACATTTATGCATAAAAATTACTGTTTGTAGAAAAAGAGAACCAAATCAAACAAGTGAAACAGAAATATTATACTTTATGCATTTAATTATTCAGGGAAATTAGCCAATATTACATATCTGTGAGGTGCAAAAGTAAGTGAACCCTTCTTTTCACTTTCTGGTGCAGCACTAACAGCAGCTAAGTGTTTCTGGTAAATGCTGATCAGTCGTCTACAGCAGTTTAGAGGAACTTGCGTTTGCTCCTCACAGCTATGTAATATTGGCTCATTTTCCTAGGTAAATAAATGCATAAAGTATAATATTAATGTTTCACTGGTTTGTTTCGGTTCTCTTTGTCAAGTTAAAGTAATTTTATGCATAAATGTAGAAAATTCTAAGGAGCACAAGTAACTGTAGGTGTAAAATAAATCGGAGTGGTCCCAATGTGGATCCCTGGGGCACACCCTCGAATACAAGTAAACGAGAAGTGATATATAATAACACATAGTTATAATATTTCTGTTTCATTTGTTTGATTGGATTCTCTTTGTCTACTTTTAGGACTTGTGTGAAAGTTTTGAGTAATTTTTAAGCAGAAATGTAGGAAGTTCTGAGGCTCTGCATGTCAACAAGCCAAACAGGATTATATTTCCTTACATGCATGACTCCTCCTCAGGTTAAACCAGTTTACTAGCAGTCACATTTTGGTTAAGCATTTATCACTCTTGTACTTGCAGGAAGCAGGACTCGTGGGTCAGAGAGCAGGTGAAGCTGAACAAGAGCTCCGATCCGTTCTGGAAACATACAGGTTTCATCGTGGCGCAGATGGACGGACTGCAAGCAGGGGTGGCAGAGTGGGCCAAGAAACAAGGGAAAAAGGTATTAAAAAAAGTACTTTTCAGCATTTTCGTCCCACAAAAACACAACTGCTGACAAAGAACAATAAAAATTTATAAAACACAGAGCGAAGGCACAATTCCAAAGTTCAAGTTTCCCCTGTGCTCATACTGTTGGAAAATCTTCATAGAAGTAAAAATCTTTATAACGGAAACTAAAAATCACCTCATCTTATTGGTCCACCACATTTTTTTCAAGTTCTTGTTTGAAAAGAGGAAGCTCCGATGCAAACCAAACTTGTTATTTGACATTTTGCCAATGACTCAGTTGCTAACCTTTATTCACTTTAAGCCTCAGTTTAATTCACAGTTTGTCAGTTCTTTTGTAAAAAACGATGTTTGTTCGTATCATTTTCATTTCCTGACCAGCTGTTTATCTGGTGTCCTTCCCATAGCCGCTGTCGCTGTTTGCCATCCAGTTCCTGAACGCAGTGGGAGACCTGCTGGATCTGATCCCAGCCTTGGTCCCCAGCTCCAACCCTCCTCCCAGAGACTTCAAACTTCCAGGGATGGGGCACTGCTCTGCACTCATAAAGGTCAGGGTTCAGAACACGTCCTAATCAGGCTGCAACTGAAACTGTTCTCTTTTATCTTGCAACGCGTATTGACTTGAAATATAAAGTTGCATGTTCCCTGTCTTTCCCACTATAGACCTTACTGTTTGCAGAGATGCAGAAGTGTTTGTTGTTTCATTTGCCACATGAACTAACAACTCCCACACACACTTGTGTAAATGTGTGTGTGGGCCAGGAAAGGCTCAGTGTTCGCACATCCTCCTGTTTTGTCCGTTACAAATACACATGACCTGCAGAAATAAGTCGTTATAATGTGGAAAGAATACAGTTAGATCCATATGTATTAGAAGACATTTTTTGTGAGTTGTATCTGCTTATTAAAACTTAAAAACAAGGTACAGTTAGATAGTGAATATGGGCTTAACATGCAGCTTTAATTTGAGGTTAGGTGTTCACCATAGAAGAGGTCTGGGACCCGTTGATATCACAGAAATATGTTACTTCCCTCGTGATCTTTTGCCCGGCCTTCACTGCAGATGTCTTTAGTCGTCATTTGTTCTTTCTATTTTTAGTTTTGTCTTTAGAAAGTTAAATGCAGCTGGATGGAATAAACATATTCCACCTCCACCTGCACCTGCACCTGCACCGTGAAGTACCTTACACCATCTTTGCTTCATCTATTAGCATTAGTGACCCGGTGAAGCCCACTAGAAGCCATGCATGCATCCCGCTGCCTCTACTTTTTTTGTTTGTATTAATCAGATCATGAGCCGTTCCAACCATGTCATTCTGGTTCATGTTCATCAGAGATTCTTCTCAGCTGTAAAGGCTGCAGTAAAGGGTCATAAGCTCCGCCTCCTCCATGTTAGTGGGAGGGGCTTGGCCCAAACTAAAGCACTAAAGTACACATCAAATAATATCAAATACTTTTAGGTAGTTGATATAATACCGATGTATATTCAAGTGTCCATTTTTCAGAGAAGTTATTTGACGCTATAAAAACAGGATGTGACATCACGATGACTGACAGTTGCCACTGACAACCGCTCCCTGAATCAGTCCCGTACAAAGCTAAATAAGTGTATAATCCAACATTTCCAAGATGGCGCCGCTCGTGTCCCCAGGAAACTAGCATCAGTTTGACCAATGGGAGGAAGTAGAGACACGTCGTTAATTTTTTTCTACAGCCTTTGGTCCAAACAGCCAAGTGTGTGTTTTGCAGCATTTGTGAATTAATTATTAAAACGTGCAGCTTTCATTGTTGAGAACTGTCACAGTGTGGACCGGCTTATTCCAAGATATTACAGAAGCAATATGACCCTTAGCAATCATTTATTTATTTATTTATTTATTAGGCCTCCATTAATCTGATGCCGTCTGTATGATTTTGTTCACATATATGACTGAGCTTGATATTTTGGGCTTCTTCGAAAACCTCCGACCCCTCAACCAGATCGTTGGTTCCTGATCTCCGCTCCCTGTCCTCCTCCTCAGATGCTGCCCGGCTTTGAGAACCTCTTGTTTGCCCATTCCAGCTGGTACACGTACGCCGCCACCATGAGGATCTACAAACACTGGGATTTTCACATCAATGAGCCCCACGCGGCCACCGGGAAACTGTCCTTCAGCAGTTACCCTGGTATGCAGGTCCCTCTGCAGAAGAATTCCCTCGAGATAACAACGGCAGCAGTGATACTGTAGCTATGTGCAGTCACAGCTATTTCACCTCAACAATAGGTTTACACAATGAGCACAAGATCAGCTGTTTTGCTCTGCTTATCGCCTGATTTTGGCCAAAGGTTTGTGGTCTGCTACGTCTGTATCTCAGGTTATCTCTTTTAATCTTCTGCTATCTTCAGGTTTCCTGGTGTCGCTGGATGACTTTTACCTCCTGGGCAGTGGTCTGATGATGACCCAGACCACCAACAATGTGTTTAACTCCTCCCTTTTTCAACTGATCACCCCAAAGAGCCTGCTGGCGTGGCAGAGGGTCCGGCTGGCTCACAGTTTGGCTCGTACCGGAGAAGAGTGGGCCAAGACCTTCTCCATGTACAACTCTGGTTAGCTAAAAACACACAAACTGATTTTAAGATTTGCTTGTGTCTTAGTAAACTTCATAACACGCCTACCAACTTTCTTCCACGGTCCACTCTCGCAGGGACTTACAACAACCAGTACATGGTTCTGGACAAGAGCAAAGTGAAGCTGGGACACAGCATCGATGACGGCGCTCTGACTGTGGTGGAGCAGATCCCTGGGTTGGTGGAGCATTCAGACCAGACACAAGCTCTGCGCAGAGGTAACAAATCTCCAGTGTTTCTTTGCACCACAAAGTCAAAGTCTGCTTTCTTGTCAATTCTGCTGCATGTGCCGGACATACAGCGGTTTGAAACCGAGTTCCTCTAAGACCCATGGTTTTAAACAAGCACTAAAAACATGTACATTTAAGATAAAAATAATAAATATGAATATAAAAACTAAAGCACATAGCAGATTGAAGTGACCTAAAGGATTAAAATGTCCAAATCATAGACTGTAAAAAAAGTGGACGGCATGACAGTAGAGCTCCCCCTGGTGGCTTGCTGCAGTAAATCTCATAAGCACCGCCTCCTCCATGTTAGTGGGTGGGGCTTGGGCCAAACTAAAACTTTATAGTACACGTCAAATAATTATTTTTTCGAGGATGTTTTCTGTCATTTTTGGTAGTTAATATAACGCTGATGCACTTTTTTTTTTTCTGAGATGTTTAGTTTCAGTTATTTGGCACTATAAAAACAGGATGTGACATCATGATGACTGACAGTTGCCACTGACAACCGCTCCTTGAATCGGTCCAGTAGGAAAGTGAGAGGCGTGGCCCGTATCCCCGGGAAACTAACGTCAGTTTGACCAATGGCAGACGCAGCTCTTGAGTTTTGCAGCTGCATAATAAGATAAAAGACAGACGTCAGTAATTATAATAACATATAATATTAATTACACAGATTGAAGTGACATAACAGATTAAAATTTAGTGTCTGAAAGCAATGTTTGTTGTTCTTTATGCCTGTGATTGGAGATATTCAGCCTTTATCTTGACCCATACTGATGCATCTTTGTCTCCTCTTCACCACAGGTTACTGGCCGTCCTACAACATTCCCTTTCACCGAAAGATCTACATGCTGAGCGGTTACGAGCAAATGTGGCACGAGTACGGCGATGACTTCTCCTATGACCTCTGTCCCAGAGCCAAAATCTTCCGCCGCGACCAGGCCGGAGTCAAGGACCTGGACTCCTTGAAGCACATCATGAGGTTCAACGGTGTGTTACTCCCATCTCCATATCCGCTGGGACCACGAGTTTCTTCAGCTTTGTTCCAGTGAAATTAACTCAGGACATGTTTGTTTGCTCACCTTCAGACTACAAGCACGACCCGTACTCTAAAGGCGACCCCTGCAAGACCATCTGCTGCCGTAACGACCTGAGAGCAGAGGGGCCCTCACCGGGAGGTTGCTATGACACTAAGGTAGTCTCCATTTTCTGCAAGAACCTTACATTATGTCACATACACCGATCAGCCATAACATTATGACCACCTCCCTAATGTTGTGTAGATCTCCTCCTTGTGCCTCCAAAACAGTTGTGACTCATCAGAGAATGGACATGGACCTTCTGAGGGTGTCCTGAGGTGTCTGCCTGTTAGTGGGAGGGGCCTTTGAGGGGAGGGGCCTCTGTGGATTATCCCACAGACACTTGATCAGTTTGGGATCTAGTGAATTTGGAGGCCAGGTCAACACCTTGTGCTGTTCTTCATGTTATTTTGAGTTGTTCCTAAAGTGTTTTTGTGGTTGCATTCTACTGGGGATGGCTGCTGCCATCAAGGAGTGTCATTGCTATGGGGTGGGGGTGTCTGGTCTGGTCTGGTCTGGGTGGGTGCTACATGTCTAAGTAACATCCACATGAATGAATGCCAGGTCCAAAAGTTTCCCAGCAGAACACTGAATTGTCACAAGATGGTCAATGTTATTCACTTCTCCTCACAGTGGTCATAATGTTATGTCTGATCGGCGTATGTCTTGTAAGATCTACTCAGATTTCCTCTGGTTTGTGTCGTCCTGCGTCCAGGTGACAGATTTCTCCATGGCCGGTGACTTCGGTGCGGAGGCCCTGAACGGGCCGACTACGCAGGGCGGACTCCCGCCGTTCTCCTGGGATCAGTTCAGCAGCATGGCTCACCAGGGCCTCCCACCGTACTACAACTTCACCTTCGTCAAGATGAAACCTCGTCTCTTCGTGCCATGAGGTGTTTGTTTACGCAGCTGTACGATCTACAATCTACAAAAGTACAATCTGATGCTCCTTGTAGAAAATGATTTTCTTTGAACTGTTTGTTTCCCAGAAAGAAATATGTGCTTTTACAGCTTTTATAGGAAAGTTGGTCTGGTGTCTCTCCGCTGGGAACTGATTATGCTCGTGCAAAGATCTGCCAATCAGATTGTTTGGGGGGCGGGGCTTTATGCGGCAATGAACAGAAGAGTAAGAATAGTCGTTCACGTCATCTGAGCACCGTGGAGTTGAATTAGTTTCCCACAGAATGGCTGCTTAAGTCAGCATTTGAACACGTATATGTTAATCAGGGTTAGCGGCACGTGCTTCCATTTGTGCCTTGAACACATCAAAAAAGAAAAAAGAAATCATTAATGCACTAAATCAATAAAGTAGATTCTTGTCCTCTTTTTTAGTGGTTTTTAGGTCAAACACTATCATTCTTAATGTTGATTTAATTTGATTTGAGGTGACTTAAACAATCCGTCCCATGGTTTCCTCAGGGCTGTTGATTCTCTCTGGTGATTTATGTGTCTCTATATCTTGTTCTGTGTTAAATGAAACTATCTCAGGTTTGTATTTTTGCACGAGCCTGACCCTTTTTGTAATGATGCACATCACATTTGTCATTATTAAAGTTTTACACTTGTACCATCTGTGTTCTGTGTGAATCATTTTACACTTCACCGTTTATTGTGATCTTATTTTATCTTATTCTATCTCATCTTTTTCATATCTCGTCTTTTCTTATATTATCTCATCTTATCAGCCTCAGGAACTCTTTGTTTTTGAAACAGAAACACTCTGTCTCCTGTCTTGCTGCCCCCATGGGACACAAGTAGTGATTCACTCTTTCCTATGAGTTGGAGGAACTGAAACGTCTGTTAGGCCTTCTGTGTTCATTTCATGAAACCCTGCCGTGTCGCACTTTCTTTTTTGTTTTTTTTTGCCACTCCTCCAAACGCAAGTTGGGGTGTAGAGGAAGAGTAACGCTGCAGCCGACCTCAGAGCAGATTCCTGTTTCTGTGTTGGATGTGTGCTGCGGCCGAGGTTTGACATGCAACTCCCCAGGAGTGTGGCAACGCTTTCTTCGTCTACATCTCTCAGTGGCACCGGAATATCTCTGCTGTAACTCTGTCTGTGAATACAGAGAATAAATATTAAACAAGGCCACTCAACAAAGACAAGCTGCTCCTGCTCCAAAAATGGAAAAAGAATCCTGTGCTGAGGGCCAAAAGTGGGATTCCCTCCTACGTAGATGTATAGTCGTACCTGGGGCTAAAACAACAACAGGTGAGTTTCACTTGACCAATTTTATATTTTTTTTAACCCTCTTGGAGCGTCCAAATCACATGACCAGTTTAAGACGATGTAGCACCGTTTCAATTTGGGTAGAAAGTGCTAACTTCAAACTGTATACCAGTTTTTTAATTGTGTTGACAGGCCAAGTAAAACTGGACTTATTAAAACTAATATACGGCATGCTTTTTCCTGAATATTGTCATAATGTTTGGTGCGCGTTTAGATACGTCGAAAAGGAAAACGGCAGCAAGCGGAGACCGCTAGCCGGCTTCAGGTGATCGAAAGCAAAAAAAAAAAAAGCAAAAAAAACATGACACCCTCTTTCCTATTGGTGGAAAAATGCATCACATCAGCCAATCAGAAAATGATATGGTAATGGTTGCTAAGGAAGAGGGAAAATTTGTGGGAGTGACGCTATATACAATCTATGGAGTTTCAACGGTGAAGAGAGATAAACGAGTTTTGAGATTTGAGACATTTGTGATCTTACTTATTTACTTACCTTACTTATTAGATATTACTTACTGTGACGCCTGATAGTTTTGCAGATGGTTGTAAATAGTTGTGCAAAAAATGCCTGGTGCATTTCCTGTATTTCAATGTAAATAGTTGTAAATAACTTTGTTGTTTGCTAAATTTTTATATAAGCTTTTGAAATTTACAGTTTAGATTTGCGTTCTAAGTTAAAAAAAAATGGTTCGTTAAATATGTTTGTGGTTTTCACAGTGAAAAATCTAGGTTTTTCCTACTCGGATTTTATGTTTTTAGTGTGGTTTTAGGTCCACTGTGTTAATACAGTATGTCAGAATGAAACAATAACTGTAAAATCACACATGTGAGGTTGTGCTGAAAAGATTGACTCCCAACAAGGCAAGGTAAACTGTTTTTAAGATGAAATATAAAGGTAAAACCAAAAGTAGTAAAAAGCGGCCAGTTATACAAAAGGACCTCAGAGGGCCTCCCGAACGGAAAGAGATTCAGATTTTTTCCATCTGGTCCATCTGTATTTGCCCTCTTTAGCTCATGGCTGCCAATAGTCAAATATCTATGAGGTAATGCATCACAAAAACAGCTTTAGTTAGCTGTCTGCTAAAGAGATGAGATGAGATGAGATGAGATGAGATGATAAAAAGAGAGGTGAGGTGAGATATGATATGATAATATGAGATAAAAGTGAGATGAAATGAGATAAAGTGAGATGAGATGAGATTACGTACAATACGAAATAAAGTGAGATGAGATGAGATAAATTTATATAAGGTGAGATGAGATGAGAAAAAAATTAGATGAGAAATGAAATAAAGTGAGATGAGATGTGATATGATAAAATGAAATCAGATGAGATGAGATGACATACAATACGAGATAAAGTGAGTTGAGATAAATTTATTCAAAGTGAGATGAGATGAAAAAAATTTGATGAGATAAAATGAGATAAAGTAGGACAAAATGAGATGAGATCTTAAGCAAAGCTAAAGCAAAGGCAGCTGTTTGAGGTTTTCTCGAAGATGTTCCATCCAAGTAGCTTCGTTTTAGTTAAACCACAACTGAGTATCTTCTCAGACTCTTTAAATTTTAAATGAGCAGCTCAGACCGTCGACCGTCCCTGCAGAATCACTGGCGTAACCCTCAGATTTTGCCCTTATCCTATAAAATAACTTTATTTTAGCAGATCAGGAAGTTTCTCCTCCTATTTAATCTGACTGATCCTCTCAGGGCCACCTGTCACCACTGCTGTGGAGCAACAACTGAGGTCCACGCCAGCTTCCATGCTCGTGGCCGGCCCACCGATGGGGCAGAGTCAGGTTCTGTGGCTCTCTGTGGTCTTGGCCATAGTGGGCTCCATCTTGGCTCTGGTTCTCTGGTTCATCATATTCAGGCAACAGAAAAGACGAAGCTGCACCCCTGGTAAGTGACATTAATATGACTCACTTTATATTTTTCTTATATGTAAAATGCGTGACTCATTGTTCTATTAGTGTTTACAGCTTCAAGCATTTGTGCTAAAGGCAGGAGGTGGTGGGGGGGGGTCTGAGAGTCGTGTGGGGGAAATGCACTTGCAGGCGTAAAGGTGATGAAGTGTGACGTTCATCTCAGTAGAAACTCCACAGTTTCTGTTCTCTCCTTCTGAGGCGTCCCAAGAGTCAGACCTCGCTCTCTTAGTAGCTATTCTGGTTTCAGCACACATCCGTTGGTTGGGCAGGACGCATTATGTCTCCACACAACCTTGAAAACACATAAACTGACTGCTCTGTGATATTTGTGAACATTTAGATGCTGAATCCACAAGGATGCATGTGACTAACTTAACATGTCTTGTCTTGTCTTAGCTTTTCTTGTCTTGTGTAATCTCAAATTGTCTTGTCTTGTCTTAACTTGTCTCATCTGGTCTGGTCTGGTCTGGTCTTGTTTTGTCTTGTCTTCTCTTGTCTTAACTGATCTTGTCTTGTCTTAACCGATCTTGTCTTGTCTAGCCTTAGCTGATCTTGTCTTAACTGATCTTGTCTTGTCTTGTCTAGTCTTAACTGATCTTGTCTTGTCTTAACCGATCTTGTCTTATCTTGTCTTAACTGATCTTGCCTTGTCTTGTCTTGTCTAGTCTTAACTGATCTTGTCTTGTCTTAACCGATCTTGTCTTATCTTGTCTTAACTGATCTTGTCTTGTCTTGTCTTGTCTAGTCTTAACTGATCTTGTCTTAACCAATCTTGTCTTGTCTTGTCTTAACTGATCTTGTCTTAACCAATCTTGTCTTGTCTAGTCTTAACTGATCTTGTCTTGTCTTATCTTGTCTTAACCGATCTTGCCTTGTCTTGTCTAGTCTTAACTAATCATATCTTATCTTGTCTTAACTGATCTTGTCTTGTCTTAACTGATCTTGTCTTGTGTTATCTGATCTTGTCTTGTCTAGTCTTAACTGATCTTGTCTTGTCTTATCTGATCTTGTCTTGTCTAGTCTTAACTGATCTTGTCTTGTCTTAACTGATCTTGTCTTGTCTTGTCTTGTCTTGTCTTGTCTTAACCGATCTTGTCTTGTCTGATCTTGTCTTGTCTGATCTTGTCTTATCTTATCTTACTGTATATTGTCTGGTCTGGTCTTGTCTTAACTTGTCTTGTCTTGACTAATCTTAACTTGTCTCATCTGGTCCGGTCTGGTCTGGTCTGGTCTGGTCTGGTCTTGGCCGAGGCACAAAGAGTCCTTCACAACTTTGCTGTTTTTTGTTATTTTTTGGTTCTCCTGTAAAAGGGATTTTTCTGGTTAAATAAAAGTCAAAAAATAAATTAGATCATGAAGAAGTTACAGGTACAACCACAAATCTTATGTTTTAAAAAGATTTAAAGTTAAATCTTTGTGACTAGAAATCACTCTTTTAGCTGAAAAGTGTTTTTAATTCCATCAATAATCTTCTGATGTTTGTGTTCAGTGCCCGGCGAGGACCCTCTTCCCAATACGGAGCCTCCGACCAAGATCCACCCTGAGAAAAACGGTCAGGGGGAGCCACTCCACATTGAACCGGGGGCCCCTCCGTTGTGCCACCTGTACGTGGGGGCCCAGACAGGCTCAAAGAGGGAGGACGGCTTCACCACTTGCAGGGGACCCGAGGGAGGCGGAGTTCTGCAAGCATGCAGCTTCCCACTTCCTGCCACAGAGTTGGGCGGCACAGCGCTGGTTACAACTAAAACTGTGTAGGGCTGTGTGTGTGTCTTACTGTTATGGTAGGGACGTACTGTTTTTAGAACAAGTCCTCATAATGTGAATCTTGGTTTAAGTCTCCAGGAAATGTCATTGTGCAAGAGCATACAGTGAGATTAAGAGTCCTACATGCACATCAAGTTGCCCTGAAGAGATGGAAACACAAGAGTTTGTTCTAGAAAAAAATTCTCTTCTTTGTACTCAGTCTGCTGAGATTCCTTCTTTCTCTACCATGTTTTTTATGGTTTTTAAAACATTAGAATCAGCTGTTCTATTTCTCCGCACTGCTTTAAAGACAACACAGCGAGTGTCACGATGCCATAAGAATGTAAAGTGTATAATGTTCTTGTAAAGACGACAAAAAACAAGAGGCTTTGGCTTTTGTGCCATATTTCAAACGTTATTTAATAAAAGGGAGAAAAAAAATCATCACAGGAGTATTTATGACATCGTGTAGCGAGAGCTGTGCTGTGAAGCAGAAATATTCATGAGTGTCTGGGTTCAGTTCCCCTCGACGATGCCTGTTTACACAGTAAATAATTTTTCTATCGGTCAACTTCCTGCAGGCGACCATGAACGATGGAGGGCTTTTCAAAATAAGAGTACATTTCATTCCTGAAATATACACGTGGTGCTTGGATAGAAAATCAAAGGGAAAGCACTGCATTCCTTTTAGCTGTTGCAGTGACCAGGAGCGAGTAAGCAGACACCAGTCAGCCATAACATTATGACTACCTAACCTAATGTTCTCCTCTGGAGCTCTGCAGGTGTGCTGTGGTACGGTATCTGGCACCAAGACGCTAGCAGAAGATCTTTTCAAGTCCTGTTTTAAGTTGAGAGGTGGGACCACCGTGTATCAGATCAGATGCTGGGTTGGACTGAGATCTGGGGAGGATTTTGGATCCAGGGCAGCACCTTCAACTTGTAGTCGGCGTTCCTCAAACCATTCCTGAACCATTTATATCCTACTGGAAGAGGTGGACGTGGTCTGCAGCAATGTTTAGGTAGGTGGGCCACATCGTCCAATAGTTCACCCTGGTGCCATGTGTTTCTCCTGGTGAGCGGTCCACCAAGACTTCCACGTAATCCTTCAAACTGGAACCACCTTCTGCTTCCATGTCTCCGTGGTCCAGCTCTGATGTGTCCATTGTAGGAGCTTTCATCAGAGGTCAGGGGTCAGCATGGACACCCTGACTGGTCTGCAGCCACTGTGTGTTCCTGACTCTCCTTTCTTTCTGTCAGAACCAGCATCAACTCTTTATATCTGCAGTTCGAGCTCCGGTAGCTCATCTCTTGGATCAGAACCACACAGGTCAGTCCATGTGCAGTGATGGCCCTGACTCCAGCTCATCTCTTTTCCTTCCCTGGACCTCTTTCGATAAATACTGACCACTGCAGACCAGGAACACCCCACAAGAGCTACAGTTGTGGTCAAATTTGCTAAAATCCATTTTTCCTGCTTCTGTCATCAACTCAAAATATTCACTTGTCCTTATTCACTCGGATATATCTCTATATTTACTGACAGGAGCCACGATGACCAGACAATCAGTGATATTTGCTTCACCAGTCATAATGTTATGGCTGATAGGTGAATGTTACAAATTATATTTTTAAAAAAGCAGGTGTTATTTCAGTTGGTGCCATTTTTATTTGAAAGGAAAAAAAAAAAAAACGGTTTCAGGGACAATTTACAGCTGGGAAATTTTAAATGTGTGACTTTCCGAGCAGTGACATCAAAATACAGACGTAAAGACACGCTGCCTACGCGGTTCACAAGACACTGAAAGAGGAAGATCTTAAAATAAACAAAGCAAATGTTTTAAATTGTACCTGAGGGAATGGGGGACACGCTTCCTTTTACTGATCGAAATGATGTCTTGAAAAGCATTAATTTTATGTGGTAATGAAGACTGGAAAAACACAGATGAGGACGCTTATCAGAACATCAACACATACATTAAGAGTCTCCCCTTCAACACTCCTTTTTTCTTCTTCACCGTCACTCCAACCTGAACGAACAGAGCTGTCCAAAACACAAAGAAAAACGGATGTGACAAACGCCTACAGCGTCTCCTCTGCGATCACAGGTAGGTGCTGGGGCTGTCGGTGACCGCCAGGTGGAAGTACTCGGGCGGGCTGTCTTTCTGCAGGCTGCTGTTGGTCTCTCTCCGGCGCACTTTGGTGGAAAGGGTCTTCCTCTTCTCGAAGGCGTCGCTTCCGCCTCCACGCTTCTTCAGGCTGGACACGATCATCTCTGCCAGGTCCTGCTGGAGCCGCTGGAAGTTCTCCCTGAGACGGGGAACCATGTGGTTAATTTGGATTATCTTATATGCATGTGAAAAAAAAAGGTACATTCATACTATTCTCAATCAAGCTGTACAACAACTCACCTTTCTGTTACAGATAACTCTGTTATTAACGTTAATGCACATGTTGTACCTTTTTAATCCTTTCTAAGTATATAATATATCTTTACTTCTGTCTCTACTTCTTGTACATTTGTTCATATGCAAATTTTGTAAATTATTTGCTTATACTATTTTATTTTACTAGATTTTTTTTAATTTTTATTTTTACCCTTGGTTCTCAAGAGTATTTTTTACGCGCAACTGAGCTACTGTGACTGTTTCCCTTGTGGATCAATAAAGTCTAATAGGCGGTTTAGGCTTCTGCGTTAATTTGACGCAGAAGCAACGTAACTGATGTACACCTCCCCAGAAATGCCACGGCGACGCAGACCACAAGAGCTGCGACTGGTCCGCTTGGTAGTAGCGTGTTTCCGCTTTAGTATTTCCGGCTGTTTCTCCATCTCTGCAATTTTTTAATTGACTGATTTGGATCAATAAAGATGAAACACATCGCGGAAAGGTTAACTGAGGAAGTTCAGATGATACAAACATTTGTACGACTCGTCTTCGGCGAAATTTTGGCTAAAGTTTGAACCCAACTGGCAAAAAACACAGAGCGCCGACTAGCGTTTCGGTCGTGTTTTTTTGCAGAGCGAGCCAGACTGAAGAGCGCACAAACATAAACGGCTTGCAACGGCGTAGGCTACGTACGTAGGTTATGGTGTCAGTGTCCCGCAGTACCTTTAAAGGGCCTTCAGCACATTATCTTTGTCTCCCTCTTCTGGCAGTGAGGGTAATTACACAAGCAAAAATTGTGCAATTCTTTTTTAATTGCGAATAAGGATGTTGTACTGCACAGCTACTTCCCTGAGAGTTGATAGCGTATGTTGTATGGCATTTTGTGATCTTAGTTTATCTATTTTTATTTCTATCTTGTTTAGTTATTTTAATGTTCTCGATTTTATTTATTGAGTTGCACTTGTCTGTCACTTATGGGAAACAGTATTTCGTTCTTCCCTGGGTACGCAGATACTCAGTGAAAAATGACGATAAATAAATCTTGAATCTTGAATTCTTACAACCTCATAGACATAAGTTGATGTAAGTTTCTGAAGCTCAGTGCAGTGTCTCTGGCCGTCGCCATCTTGGCAGCGCGTGACTCAACCTAACCTCCAGCTAAGTCATAAATAGTCTAAGATAAAATAAAGAGGTGTGAGCTGAGGCAGGCAGCTAGCAACTTGTGAAGGCGCCTGTCACTCAAAGCAGCCACACCCTCAATTATGCAAAACTTGATAACTCCTTGATTTAATTTTAATAGTTGAGTTTGTCAGAGATGGACATATTAGTTTTAGAAACCTGGCTGTAAACAGTCCAAGTTGGACATTTTAACATGGAGATGGAGACATCCTCAAGTGGACATTTGAGGAACTGCAGGTTTCTGCACTGAACTCTTTTTTTAGCTTAATCAACAATGTGTGAACTTGCAGATATAAACGTAACAGATCTTAATTTATTCCGGCACTACAGCTTTAATACAAGTTGACAAAACCAGAGAGTGACTCTTGAATATTTTAGTACATATGTTTGTTTACGTAACTCCAGATAGGACTATACTCACGCTGTTGGTGGTGTCGGCAGGTTGTATTTCCCCCCATCCACCCCTGTTAACCAGTACGTCATTTCTTTGCCTTTACCCTGTGGGTCAAGTGCATAAGGACACACAAGCAGAGGAAAACAAAGTACTGACCACTTCAGTTCCATTTGATGTAAAAAAACAAAACAAACAAAAAGCACAAATGACAAAGAAAAACCAAAACATACCTTCAGGTACGTCTCTCCTCTCAGTTCATACTCAAAATTGCAGTCCGTCCTCTGCAGGATGTTAATGGTGGACTGGCTGACGTGAATTCTCAGAGCTGGGGAAACGACGCAAAACATCAGCCATCTTAAAACTGCCATTGGTGTAATTGTGTTGAAATGTGTGCGTGTCTTACGCAGGCCTGTGGACTCCATTCGTGAGGCGGTATTGACTGTATCTCCAAAAAGGCAGTAGCGAGGCATCTTGTTTCCGACAACTCCTGCCGCACAAGGTCCTGCACACAAATACAAGCAACCAGACATGACTTATTTTTCACTGACATCCAGTTAATTAATATTGTTCTGCACAGCGCATTAAAGATTATTTGCAACAGACATGTAATGCAAAATCTTCATGTAACAGTCTTATTTACAAAATATCTGTATGAGCTTAAACAGCGCCCCTTAAAGGTTTTTGTTCCCTTCAGTATTTTCTAAATTTCTGCATAAAAATAACTCAAAAGATCAGTTTGTGCATCAGACATATCTATGAGGTGTATGAGTAAATGAACCCATGTTTCCAGTATCTTGTGCAGTAATAACATCAACTAAATGTTTACGGTAACTGCTGATCAGTCGTCTACAGCGGCTGGGAGGAGCTTACTTTTACACCTCACAGATATGTAATACTGCCTCATTTTGAGTCATTTTTATGCAGAAATGTACAAAGTTCTGAGGGGCGCACAAGGGGCACTGTGTGCCTACTAAGTGGCCACTAGGTGTCAGCAGAATCATGAAGATGGAAGGACTTTAAATATCCTGCTCTTATAAGAAAAAGAAAAAGATTAGGACTGGAAAATGTTGTTTGAGTAAATGAAAAACAGATAAATGTGTTTTTAGAGTCACAAATACATATACAGGTATATTTTCAAGCAAGAACAAAAAGGACATCGACATCTTGTACCTGAATGTACACCAATACGGATCCACAGAGGGATCCCGGGCAGGTGCTCCAACTCAAACGTCCCTACAAACGCCAGGATGTCCAGGGCCATGTGGGCGATGTCCACTGCGTGCCTGTTGCCATTGCGTTTGGGCAAACCTGACGCGACCATGTACGCGTCTCCTATTGTCTCAACCTGATGTGCGATAAATAAAGTTTGCAGAACATTTTAAAGAGTAATACATTAGACTCAACTTCCGGTACGTTTTAGCTTAATGTTTCAAAAACTACAGGAGCACCGGAGCAGAAACTACAACCTCTTTGTAGTCAAATGCTCCATCACCAGTAAAAGTCCTTCGTTAAAAATCCAATTTAAGTAAAAGTAGATGAGTATTAGCGGCAATATGTAGGTAAGGTATTCTGAAGAGATGTTTTTGGATCATTTAAGCATTAATGAAAATGAAACCACCAACCCAAACAAGTCAGTCTTCTCTGGAGCTGTTAACAACTCATAGAAATCTGAGATGTAACCGGAACTACACTCTGCAGTTTGTAAGAAGCCAAAAAAGTTTGGAAACCGTATTGTATACCATATCATATTTCCTTCTAGCATAAATTGCAAATACTCCCTCAAAACTGTACTTCATTGCAGGGCTCCAGTATATCTACTCTAAACTCACCTTGTAGACGTCGTGGTGATCAAGGATGCTGTCAAAGTTCTTGTAGATGTCGTTGAGCATGTCGACCACCTCCATTGGCGTGCTGTAGTGGCAGAGGGTGGTGAATCCCACTATGTCGCTGAAGTAGATGGTCACCTCCTCAAACAGCTCCGGCTCCACTCGGCCCGTCTCCTTCAGGGAACGCACCACCGGACTGAGGAGAAGGAAAATAACTGATGAAACTAATGACATAAACCTGAATCTGAATCTGATAAAAGAAAAAGGATGAGGTAGGGACCAACGTTTTGAACGTGGGAGGAGCTTTGTGTTTAAAGCTGAGGTTAGTTCGCTTCACATCTTCTTGAAAACAACTTTAAACACGCTTTTATTCAACCTTATTATGGCAACACACACAATATAAACCCACCGAGGGAGGAGCATGAAGTTGAGGTGATCCGCTCTGTCCCGCTCAGCTTTGTACAAAGAGGTTCTCTCCTCCACCAGATGCTCCAGAGTCCTTGAGTACATCTGCAGACGACGGATCAGGTTGTCCATATACGTTTCAGTGGCTTGGTTGTGCAGGTTACTGCAGGTGTCAGATCAAAAATGTTTAAAATGTCATACTCCAAGACTTTATCCTACTACTAGATTTGTTCAGCTACGACGTAATCTGTTGTCTATTCATACCTGAAAATCTTTCCCAGCGTTAACTCTATTCTCCTAAAATCTGGCCTCCGTTCTGGGTCTTCATCCCAGCAGTTCTTTATGAGCATGTACAGCTGCAGACACACAAACACAGTCAAACAATTGTCTCAGTGCTTAGAGCCTGTTACTGCAAAAGCTCCTTGGTTTTTTGAGGCTCGTTTACCTCGATCTCCCGGTCGGACGCACCCTCAAAGTTGAATTCCGGTCTGAAGACGTTGTTGTCATTGGGGTACTGCACTCTGTAGATCTTCTCTGAGGGATTGCACAACAGACCATCACTTCTTACAGTAAACTGAAGTCTGGAGACAACTATCATCTTAGCTAGCTCGGCAGCATCACAGTAAAAACTGCAAACTAAATAATGAAAAAGGTCTCCTACCTATTTTATCAGAGCAGTACTGCGTGTAGAACACAGGTTGTCTCGTAACAATCTCATGGGCGATGATGGCATAGCTGTAGACATCGCCTTTTTGAGACACGCCGTCATTGCGAAGATGCTCCGGGGCTGTCCACAAATCTGAGAGGAGAGGAAGAGGCTAAATATTGATTTCAGTGTTGAATCAGTAATCGACATCAGTGATGACTGATGGAAAAACTCACCTCTGCCTGGCTTCAGGATGGTGTGGCAGCCAAAGTCAGTGATCTTGACCACCATGCGGTTGTCAACCACACACTTGGTGGACTTGAGACGACCGTGGACTCCAACGTTACTGGAGTGGAGGTACGACATGCCCTATAGATAGATACAGACACACAGAGAAAGAGTTGTTGTTGCTCATCAGGCTGGAAAAGGTCACAAAATCACCTCTAAAGAGTTTGGAACCAACAAATAATCCATAGTCAGTTAAGACAACTGTTCCCCTCCACAGGAGTGGTCCACCAACTAAGATCACTCCATAATAGTCTGAGATGTCCCAAAGGAACCCAGGGGAACTTCTAAGCAGCTAAAATCCTCTCTCACATTGGCTAATGTTAATGTTCATGAATCCACCATCAGGAGAACATTGAACAACCATTATGTGATGGACAAAGACACTGCTCTCCAAAAAGAACATTTCTGCCGTTTCATCAACATCATGTGGACAAGACAGAAGACTATTAGGACAATGTTTAATGGACAGATGAGACCAAAGTAGAATAGTTTGGCTTAAATGAGAGGCGTCATGTTTGGAGATGAAACAACAGAACCTCATCCCGTCCATCAAACATGGGGGTGGTAATAATGTCCTGGTTTGGGCCTGTTCTGCTGCATCTGGACCAGGACGGCTTGTCATCATTGATGGACCAATGAATTCTGAATTCTACCAGTGAACGCTAAAAGAAAATGTCAGGACATCTGTCCATGAGCTGAATTTGAAGAGACAGACTGGGTCATGCGGCAAGACAATGAGCCCAAGAACACAAGTGGTTCTACAAAAGAACAGTTAAAGAAGAACAAGACGAATGTTTAGGAATGGCCAAGTCAAAGTCCTGACCTTAATCCAATAGAAATGTTGTGGAAGGACCTGAAGCAAGCAGTTCATGTGAGGAAACCCACCAACATCTCAGAACTGAAGAGGTTCTATTCTGAGGAATGGGCTAAAGTTCCTCCAAGCTGCTGTAGACCACTGATCAGCATTTAGCAGAAATGTTTAGTTACGGGTAACTGCTGCACAGGGAGGTCACAGCAGATACTGGAAACAAGGGTTCACTTACTTTTGCAACTCACAGACATGAAGAAATGATTAATGTAAAGTATAATATTTAATTTTAATGTGTTTGATTGGGTTGTCTTTGTCTGCCTTCTTAAAAATGGGAAAATAAATGCTGGCTGTACTTTGGTTTTAAGAAAAATGTGCCAACTAATTACACACTGAAAAAAACTTTTACCTTTGCTATGTCATACATGACTGATATCTTAAACTCCATGTCCATGAAGGTTTCATCTGGGTAGGAGATCCTGTCGTTTAGAATGAACTGAAAAGACAATCAGATAAAAAAGTTTGTGGACATGTTAAACAGTTAACCAGGCTGCGTGCATTCATGCGCACACAACTAGTGTTCTTTAAACTCAGTGTCCAAAACTTATCAAGGGAACAGTAAAGTCATTGTGAGCAGAAAGAGGCCACCGTCATAAACAACATGAGGTAATTAACATTGCAGCAGAAATGGTCAAAGTTGCATCAGTGTGCGCACATGACATCTACCTTGTTATTATTTTACTTAAATAAGATAAAACCGGCAAGGACAGGGTTACTGCAGTTCTCAGGGGATACACTGGAATAACAATGCACCATGGCACAATGCATAGTCTGTGCAATTCAATATTTTCCAGAGCAAATAATCTGTGACAGCTGTAAGTTTTGGCTGTTTTGAATGTATTCTCTCTGTGGCATCAAAGTATGTTAAAACAGCTTCACACACACACACACACACACACACACACACACACAGACAACCCACCAAACAGAAATGTAATGGCTCTATCTGCTGGACTGTCAACATTTGAAGTGAATCCAATCACCCTGACAGTAACAGCAGGTCACGCTACAAAATAAGACATTTCCTGTTCTCAATAGGTGGCACTACAATAATTGTATAATTATTCTCTCTGTGGCATCAAAGTATGTTAAAACAGCTTCACCAACTATTACAGGTTAACCAACACACACACAGTGACTCATTTCAATTTCACAACCAGAAAGGGCCAAATTTTAACGAAAACTCACAAGTTTCACAGTAAGTCATCACAATGAGCATAAGTCCGTCCTGACCAAATTTTAAGAGGATCCAATCACCCTGACAGTAACAGCAGGTCACACTACATACACAATACAAAATCAGACATTTCCTGTTCATAATAGGTGGCGCTACAATAATTGTATGAATATTGACATATGGATGTGTGCAGTTAGGGACCATTAACAATACTGTAAAGTTGATGCACTTTGGACTGAATTACAGCACGTTTAATGAAACTTCCTGTTTCATGGCGCGTCATGAATCTTTGAGGGGCCAGAACACCCACGCCACTTCAACGAAAAGTCAAAAACTTATGTCAGTTTCCTTTGCCTTTCTTTCAACAACTTATTTCCAAATTTTGAAGTCAATCTGATAAGGCATCAAGCCTGAGGGCAACCAAGACACAACCAAAGTTTTGTCCAACTTTCACAGTTTTATCAAAATAACAGACTTCCTGTTGGGTTTAGAATATGGCTCCAGTTGACTTTTTTGTCCGCGCTGGGATGTTACATACATGTGACATATTTCCAGATATTTAGACACAACGGGCTTCAGGGGGTGGTGCAATAAATTATTAGACATTTCAAAGTTCAAAATTGATCAAGATGGAGTTGTCTTACCCTGAGGGAGCCTCGCTGACAAAGCTCGAACACCCCAAACACGCCATACTCAAACTTCACCGTGCCGTAAAACTTTGTCAGGTTGTAGTAGTCCATGCGCAGCAGCTGGAAAACAAAGACACGGATGAAGTGACAGGGAGGGTTAACCGTCTATTTCCATTCATATTTACTACATCTAGATGAACCGCAAACGTATCTCACAGAGTTGAGCTCTATTTTCTGGTCATCTGTGAAGTCTCCATCATTGCGTTTCAGCTCTTTCAAGATGACGGGCTGCAGAATACAAAGAAACAAGGCTTTGTAAAGATCCGACACAATCATCTCCTTCTATTGAATCCTTTTACAACTAAATCTAGATTTTCAAGGAGCTGTAGTGCCGGTACCTTTCTGTCGTAGCGGCCTCGGGAGGAGAAGTACGTACTGTCCTTCCTCATATCTTCATCAATCTGTTACGTAAAAACATATTTGATTTCATGTTCATGTTTCCAGTTTCAAATAACGTCAAACAGCCCTAAATGTGTTGATCTAATATTTGATGTTTTAACTTACATGATTCAAATCAGTATCATAAGGAAGATGAGTTGAGTTTATTAAATTCCAAATAAGAAATAAATATGAAAAAATGACTTTTTTGACAAAATTTTTTTGTTTTGTTTTGTCATATTTCAGGGTTTAAATACAGATTTCTGAATATCTTCACAACTATTATGAGTTCTAAACTTTACATGTGAAGTTGATTTGAGGTAAGAAACGGAGGTTCTGAGTTTAAATTCAGAATCCAGAATTTTTTCATTCTTACAGAATTTTTGCGATCGAAAGTCTGGTTTCCAATTCCGAATTTGGATTTTCTTTTTATAAGAAATTGACTCAGAATTTCTCATTTTCTCGCAGGTTTATTTATAAAAAATAAAAATTTTGACAGAATTCAGAAATCTGACTTTTTTTTCCTCCAAATTTTCTTTTGTTTTTCTATTTTTTTTTACAGATTTTTTGCAAGAATTCAAAGTACTATCAAATCCTGAATTTAGAGTTTTCTTTCTCAGAATTTTGAATTTTCTTACAGATTTTCTGTATAAGAATACAAAATTTTGACATAATTCTAATTTTTATTCCTTAGATTTTCAACTCCAAACTCTTTTTCTTAAGAGATGAAATTCTCCAAATTCAGATTTTTGTATTTATTTACAATAAATTTGTAATTAAAATTCTGTATTTGGAGTTTTCTTTCTCAGAAATTGACTTTCTTTTCTCAGAATTTTGAATTTTTTCACATATTGTTTTCATAAGAATACAAAATTTTCTCAAAATTCTATTTTTTTTACCGTTGAATTTTGATTTATTCCTCAGGTTTCTCACTCCAGTTCAGTTTTGAGATTATTTTTTTATATATAATTTCAAAATTTGATTTAATCCCTTAGTTTAGATTCAGAATTCTGGAAAAAAGTTACAGCTCAAATCATTTTTTAATAAGAGAAAACTGAATTACGGCCTACAGACATGATGGTTACCTTCAGAGAGACCTCCCTCTCATCCAGAGGAGCTATCAGGTGTGGTTCGATGTGAGACCACCTCTTCTGAATGAGACGCTCTTTCCTGTTTTGCCTGACAACATAAACAGCGAACACATACATGATGTTCACAGAGGGATGTTTGTTCGTGGGTTGGCGCTCTTTAGTTTCAGACTTCTCGCTCAAAGTCACTTTCATGATGCCAAGATGCTACATTATACATTCAAATGTGTCTTGCTGTTTACCTGTAGAAGATGAGAGCGATGACGGTCACCACGACAACACTGAGACTCAAAACAATCACAATCACATCCTGCGTGCTTAAGCCTGGAAGCAAATGCACACACAACATCATTAACAAAGAGCATTTTATCTATGTTTGTGGGTGTTATCTTTAAATTCTAATGTTGCCTAGCTGAGTAGGGTGACTGGAGCTTTAATGGGGATTACCGTCTTGATTATCTGGCTGGTCATTGGGTAGGGCAGCCCCTCTCCAAAACAGGGCAGGGTTTTGAAGAAAATCAATGGTTTTATTCTGCGAAGTATCGAACACCAGCAGCTTTTCGTACTGGAGAGAGACAGACGAATAAAGTAAATCAGCCGTTCCCATTGACACCGACTGATCTGACTGTTGAACGGGCAACGGTCTCACCTTGCCAGTGAGAGTCGATGTGTAAATCACAGATAAGTTGACGTCTCTGTCGCCATATTCATCGAGCACGTACTGGCCTCCCATTCCTGCTCACAGAAAAACCCACGTATTAGAATAGACAATAAAAAAAATTCCCAGAGTTCAAGATGACAAATAATCTGTATGACAAAGATTTGAGAAGGTGGAGCCACTAAGTGATAATTTCACTTGAAAAAAATTACTTGAATTCATGAACTACTATTAAAATGATATAATCTGAGCTCACATAACATGCAGCCGTGTCTGCAAACATGTTTCTAGCGTTCATTGTAGCGTTCATGACCATGTGACACCAAACATTTACCCAGAAAAAGTGGTTGAAAGCTGAACCAGAGTCGCTCATTGTTTGCTTTTAGACTTTTTTCTCGTGAAATAAACCGAGGACAAAATTCAGGAGTTGGAGCGTCTCTGCTGACTTTTCAAATCAGGCGGTATCTGGGTTAGCAGACGCCAATAAAACTGACCATAAAACCAGTGTGAGTAGTGATGCAACGCTCCGTGAGATGATTCTCATGTTACACAGGACAGAGAACAAGAGTCAGTGTTAAGCTGGCAAAGAGAAAATCAGCTTAAAAATTGTTATATTTATGATTTATTGTCATTTCAGCAGCATAATTCTGCAAGTAACTCGTTATATTCTTCACCTGGAGCATCCTAGCCTGTCGATTTTTTTTCTCAACATTGTGACTTTAAACCTTCTAGAAAAGTCCTGGATTTTTAATCAGTATTATAAACAAATCTGAAAGCTTTCACAGAATTCTGTTTTTTCTCACATCTACTTCCTCTGAATTCTGAATTCGAAATTTTTATAATTCTTTTTTCTTTTTTTTATTGAATTTATATTCAGAAATCCAGTATTTTTTGACACATTTCAGTTTTTTCCCACCAGAATGTTTCATTCTTTCTCAGATTACTGATTTAAAAGTTTCGGGTCTGAGTTTAAACTTCAGATTTTTATTTTTGGTAAGTATAAATTCATTTTTTTCCTCTCAAAATTACAAATTTAAATTTAGATTTTTTTTCATTTTTTTTTTAAATTTCATTCTTGGATTTTTCTTCTTCTTTTCTTCTATCTTCTCTTGAATTTCTGAATTTAAACTCTTTAAAGTTTTCTTAGAATTCATATTATTTTTTCTTTCTCAGAGTTTCATTTCAGATTTTTGTTTTATTTTTCTGAAAATCCTGCTTTTACATTTAAAATTCAGATTTTTTTATTAGAACAAAATTCTAATAAAAAAGTATTTTCAGAATTCTTTTTATAGTGCATTTAACCTGCTGACTACCAGGAAGTAAAATATTGTAAGTAAGTAAAATAATTCCCTAATCTTTGTGATGTAATTAGAATAAATAAAGAATTTATTTTTAAGATATCATATAACTGATGGACGACATTTTTCTTAATGAGAAAGAGAAAGGTACCAAAGCCCCACCCCTTCACATTTGGTCTCACTGAAAAGCCCTTAATGTCCTCTGTAGACAGCAAAAGGAGTTAATTCAGTAGTACGCAGTGGGTGGGAGATATTCAGGTTTACAAATGTCCTACAAATGTTTACAAATTTGAATTACTGGTAGTCAGGAGGTTAAAACCTGTTTTGCCATTTTGTCTTGAACAAAACCACTGATCAAACCTTCTGGAGAAGAAATTCAGAATTTGGACATTTTCCAAAGAGTTAAAAGTCGTGTTTTATTTCTTGTATCGCTAACGTTGTAATAATCAACCATACCCACCACCAAAGGAGACATTTCCAAATGGGTTGTTGCTCAGAGGCACACCACTGGATCCCTTGTTCGTTTGCTGACTGAGCATCCTCTCTCTGAGCACTTGGCCGAACAGCAGAGCTCCGTCATGATATCCAGCCACGTAGTCATTTATCTGCCCCGTTGGAATAACATTACTATCTTTATAAAACGTTTCCCTGCATGATCTTGATTGTGTGCTGGAGGTGCAGCTCACCGTGTTGTTGGAAAAAGAGTAGGATCTATTGGTATAGTTCCTCTGAGGCAGAGTGACCACCAGGACATCCTGCATACCCACGGTAGATGTTGTGTTGATATAATACTCAGGACTAAAGAGGATAAAGGGGTCATTTAATTTCTACTCATGCACAATGTCACACAGCTGGAGAAGTGGTTAACGTAGCAGCCAGGCTTACTTGTAAAAATCGAGGAGAATAAACATGATGTCTTCGTTAACAAAGCCCACCTTCTGCTTTATCGAAACCACATCGTCAACATTTCCACATAAGATGAAAACTGAAAGAAAGGACCACAGAGATCAGTATTCATTTATTTACAGCTATATCAGCGTCACAAAGTAGTAGTAGTTGTAAAGTAGTGAGCTGTAGGCCTGAAGCTATCATAGCGCACAGTAAAATAACCACTGACTAAATGTTTTTAGTCACATTTTCAACAAAACGTGATGGAAAAACAGGAGAAACGCCACGTGCCAGTGTGGGGCTGCTGGGAATGTTCATAAATGTCTGTAGTAAAATGTAATCTGGGAACCCCAAACGGTTTTCCAATCCATCCAGTTGACGTTGAGTTATTTTACACGGTAAGTTAAAACGTATAAGACGTGGGGGTTACCAGATAGAGTAAAGCTTGATTTATACATAGCCAACGCCGCTGTTAGGCATTTATACTTGTGCACTACTTCTGAAAGAAGTTGAAATGAATAAATGTTCTTTTACAAAAATTACTGCAACGCAGAAAAGGCAATGTCAAATAAACACTGTTAAATGTTATAGATTTGTCGGCACAATACCACATACCTTCATTACAGTAAAATATCCTAGTTTGAATTGCATTCTGGGTAACATATCATATTAACACCTGTGGTTAGCTGTAGACCTGATGATAACCTGCAGACTTGGTGAGTTTATTTTTTTTGTGTCAGCTTTTACCAAGATGTTTTAGGATTTCACACCACAACATAGTTTTATTAGTGGTTGTCCAGACTACTTGCTAGTGAGCCCCGTGACTTCCTAGCTAACCTTGTGGCTTTAGTTTACATAGCAAGGCTAAGCTAACCTCTCAAAAAGAGTGAACAGTAACCAAATAGCAAAGGTTGATTTTTACGTCAAGACTTTGATGGAAACAAACTTGTAATTCACATCATTCACATTATTCTGTCTCTACTTGCTCTCTGTGATTTAGATAAATAACATAAATATACAAGAACATTTTTTACAGTGAAATCAAAAAGTTTGGGGAGATTGTTTATTCTTTCGGATAAACTTTTACCAAGATGTTTTAAGAGATATGATGTTTTTTCTGTATCTACTCTCTCTCTGTGAATTAGCTTGGAGTGAATAAAATACATATGACTAAACTTTTATATTAAGAACATTGTTTGGATTTATATTAGAATTTTTGTTTGATTTATAAAGTAATCTTTTCCATATGCTTATAAACACTTTCTATGCTCTTAAACACTTTCTACACTCTTAAACATACATATGTAATAATTTTAACAGCAAAAAAAATCTAATATGCACTAATGCACTATTTTTTTTTCTTTTAATATGTGCTTTAACTGATTTTTTTTTTTTTTTTTTACTGTTTTTAATTTTTTAGGATAGAAAATGCTTATTGTACCGCAGAAACAATTAAAATAATAAATATATAAATATATTTCCAGAGATATAGTAAAATTTCCGCGAAATAAAATTAGATATGTATGAATTAAAAACCCGCGAAGTAGTGGCGAGGGACGACTGTACTGTAAAATACAGTAAGAATACAGTAAACTATTGTTTTGTACGGTGTTGTTTTAAATACTAGATATATTAATATATACGAGAGTACAAGTAGGTGACTGTGAAGTTCTTTGCAAGTTCTTGTGCTGCCAAGAAAATTATTTAAAATCAACAAATAAAAAACGAAAAACTCACTGTTACTATGTCTGCCCTTATTCTTCACAGCATCTATCAGGTCTTTCTCCGCTCGCAGCATCTCTCTGTCAGTACTTGAGGCAAAGCTAGCAGAAGGTGCTTCCAGTGCGTTGATGTACCTGAGGCCAAAAAGCAAAGAGATGAAATCGAAAGGCAGGAGTGCGCACTAAAGCAGTCGAACAGCTTTGCGCGCACGCGCTGGCTCACCAGAAGCAGTCCTCGGACACATTGATGGACTTCTTGTACACATACACACGTTCCCACTTGGTCTTAAACGGCAGCGTTTCGTTCATGAAGTTGACTAAGAAGTTGGAGACCTTTCGCGCCGGGGGAAGAATTCGGGTCAGTTTGGTCTTATAGTCGCACGAGAGGCCGAAGCTCCCAGCAGAGATGATGGGGATGCTCAGTCTCAGGCCATTTTCTTCACTGGGACACACCACAGACAGATGAGAAGACAAGTCAAAAGTCTGCAAGTTAGGTTTGATTAAAGAGAAACAGAGTAGTGACTGTACCCTCAATCATCTTTTCTGGACTTGTCCCAAACAATATCATCTATCTGTAGATATATAACTGACAGTCTCTTAGGTTTGGCCTGTTCATTGCAGAAAGGGTTATACTGAGGGAGTGGATATCAGGCCAGATCTTACATTAACATCTCTACTGAGTGATCCAGTTGCAAGTAACCATCTTAAAATGCAGGTGTGAACACAACCAGGACACATTACACATCTTAGTCCACATGTGGAGGTGGTTCTGGGACACATTTGACCTCATTCCTTTGGTTCCTGGGTCGCGTTAAAGACCACCCAAGAAAAAATAGCGTAACTGTTCATTAGTAATGAGAGCCTTTTACAATATTATGTCCTATTTGCTGTTATCTAACTAAAGAAGAAATAAATGTCGACTACAATTATTTATGTAGATTCTGTCATTAAAAAAATGGATCAGCATGGTGTGTTTATCTACGTTTATTACATGAGGTTTTTCTGTCACTGGTTCAAACAGCACAGTGGTGGAATTACGGTGTGTACGGAGGTTTCCAGGGTTCAGTTAAAATCAGAGTTTTGTCTCTAAACTAACTAATGTGAGGGCGGAGGTCATGAAATAAAGAAGACCCTAACAGGTGTGCTTCCAGTGAGTGAGAGAGAGACTTTACGGCTTGTTCCAAAACACGTATCATCTCAGCAAACATGACAGCTGTTCATGGTTCTGAAACAGCAGCAGGTAGAGATCCGTTAGAAACAGCAGCTCTTGTAATATTCTCCCATGCCCCAGATAATGTTGGTGGTTATTTACGTACAGGGAAGTTGAGATCAGATCTCATAATAGCTGGGGACCATTTATTACAACCTGAACCTTATTTCTGGCATAAAATACGATCGTTTGCTCACCCATATAACTTTGGTGTCATTTGGAGTCGTTCGGAAGATATTTAGATCCAGCGGATCACCGCGTATATCCATATAGTGGGAGTGACTGGGGCACCGAAACGCAGCCTCTAAATAACGCATGATCTGCTGCAAAACTCGTTCATTTCACCAAGATTTTGTTATGATATGCTAGTGCTATTCCCCAGGTGGCCAAAGAACAACAAACTGCTGCACATCTGCGAAAAGATAACAGGTAACTCCGGACTCAACAGAGAATAGCACTAGCGTATCATAACAAAATTTTGGTAAAAATGAACAAGTTTCGCAGCAGATAATGCGTTACCTAGAGGCTGCGTTTTGGTGCCCCGGTCACTCCCACTATGTGGATATACGCAGATCTAAATATCTTCTGAACGACTCCAAATGACACCAAAGTTATATTGGTGAGTAAACGATCGTATTTTATGCCAGAAATAAGGTCCAGGTTGTAAAAAACTGTAATTCCCCTTTAAAGTTAGGTGTGAACACAGGTACGTAAAGCTAGACACTGGCCCAGGACGGATGTTGATGCAAAGTCTGATCTGGACGGGGCCTCAGTCTCCCCACCTTGTTTTTAAAAAAATGTCTGAATGAAATGACTTCCTGTCTGTAACTTAAATAAACACATTACACTCTCTCACACATTTATTGATCATTGTAAAGGACATAGTGACCACTTTCACTAACTACATAACTACCACCGCTTTGACTAACTATGCATGTACCTATTTCACTGTCAGTCCTGTTGTTGGTTGATGTCTTCTTTGGCAATTATTGTTTTTTAAAATATAGCGAGAGTCATACTTACTCCACCAGCTGGAAGGTGGCATAAGTGCAGGACGGCCCAAGCATGACGCACCCAACTTGATCACTACTCTGCAGAGAGAAACAGCACATGCAGGTATCGTCACACAGATGTTATTAACAACACTACCCCTTAAAGTCATTCATTCATTCATTCATTCATTCATTCATGCAACTATTCAATCTGTCGTTTCCCACATTTCCCAGAATCCATATTACCTGTGGGCCGGTTTAATTTCAGCTGCGATGGAGGAAGGGCAGCAGGATTTGTGAAACAAGACTAGAAATAATTTGACTAAATGCATCATTTACATCCACTATAATCCTGTCACGCAGCAATAAATGTGTGACTGCTCCAGTTAAAAGGTAATATAGGGACAATAAAGTCAAACCACAAAAAAGGGAACTTGTAATTGCTGTGAAACCAGCATCCCTGGAATCACAGAATGATTTTATGAGTAATATTGCCAGAAAGTTCGCGTAAATTTAAACATTTTCAATCGTTCACACTCACATACAGCCTCTTGAGTATGGCCACCCCCTCGCAGGTGCTGCTCCCACAGCCCTGCCGGTTGTACACGGTGGTGTTGAACCCGTTGTAGTTGGCCGTCAGTGTGAAATTCAGGCCTTGAGACATAGAAACAAAAAAAATAAAAAGATAAGAGTTGTTAATTCCAAAAGAGAGAAAAAAAAGGACTCATTAATCTCTTTGGGGTTGCTACGATTAGATTAGACTGACATTATCAGTAAAATATGGTCTGAGAATGTCAATAATTTATTTTACATCAGATTTTGATTAGACTGGAGCTTCTGAAAAAAAATAAGTGGGTGTGAAAGGAAAGGACGTGATGTTTTTTAACGAGTCACAATGAAGGTTTGAAAATCATTGTCTGGTTTTCAAGAAACAGATGTAAAGAAATTCTTAAGAATAAATTCATGGAAGTGGTTAATAGACTAGCTGCTGTCCTAAATGAAACTTGATTAAAGGTACAGTACGTGACTGGATGAATCCCTGGTTTATGTATTTAGTAGAGCAGTCAAAGTTAACGCGATAATAATAAGTTAACACACGGTCCTTTTATTACCACTAATTTTTCCACAGAACATAAAGAACAATAAAGCCATTAATCAGTTTGGGAATTTGGTAGTTTGTGCTTGATGGCTTAGATGCTAAAGTATGGACAGGAGGACGTTGGGACACCTGGTTGTACCAAGTCCGCGTAAGTTACCCCCTGAAGAGTCCTTGATAAAATGGGTGGGGCAGGAACGCTTCCTGGTATTTAGACTGTACTTTGTCAGATGGTACTTTGAATTAGAACAGTACTTGAGCAGCGACTGATGATGTAAATAAATGTTAAAAAATAGTCTTTTGCCGGATGTTTTTCTTGAAAATGACCAAAGTAATCTACCATTTACTATTTGAGTTACTACTGGATAACTTTGAGTCTCAAATACATCAAGGTGTGGTTGCTCTCAACAAAGATCGACCACGCTGGACCGCCTTTTGCCTCGTGAATTTTCTCAGTCTTTAAAGCAGAAACAAAAGCAACTAGACTTGTAGAGATTCTTGAAGACGTTTCATTCAAGTCGTCAGTTTTAAAAGTTTGGTGTTTGTGTCTGGGTTTTAACAGGAACATCTGTAGGTGTCCATCAGAAGCTCTTATGACTAGAGTCTAAATGACTAGATACTCGCCTGTAAATGGAGGAACCAGACCATTACCCTATGAAGTCTACTATTCTTGGGGGACAGCTGTGATCTAGTGGATATAGATCCACAAAGAACTCTCTCGTTTCAGCTGGATTGGACTTTCCTAGACCTGGTTTTCAACTGGTTCAATCCCCTCTACGTCCATGACTGATGTTCTTTAATCAAGCCTATAAAACCTCCTCAAAGTGGTCTCCATGGCTGCCCACTGCTCCTGGAATGCTCATGTTTGATTTGGTAAAACAACCAGATTTAACCAAAATATAATATGAAATATCCATGTACAGTTAGGACAGAAACAAGTCTGCATTCAAATATTTTAATGGAGCCACTGTTCTCGTATTTAGCTTTTTATTAATGTGAATAATGCACATTTGACTGAAGCAATGCCTTGGTCGAAGCTTTTACATAATCAGAATATTTATATGACGTCTCGGCAGAAAACAGCATCTACAGTACGTGTTAGCAGGGGCCTACGGCCGTTTATTTTTAGCTCGGACGTCCTGTAACATGAGCCAAATTTGTTCGTCTCGCAGGCGACCTCATTTACTACTCGGCTCTGTTATCGTCATGGGATCAGATCTGGACTCGTGTTTTGATTACGCCACAGTTTCGGGAGCCATAATCTGAATCTGGTTGTAGCTGCCTATAGTGCACCTAAATGGGACAACGCCTGCAGTGACACGAGAAACAGAAGAAGTTTCTGTAAAAAATCCAGTTCAGTTTAGTGAGTTTGTCACATGTAGACGATGAATATGGATTAACCTGCACGAAGGAAAACAAATAAAGTAACAGATGCAGCAGAGAGATGATGTAAAATGGACCTGGATGTTTGACTGTGTGAAAGGACAGGACGCATATATATTTTATATTTACATACGTATATCATATTTGCCTTATATTTTTATATCCTTATATACTGTGTACTTGATATGTGCATGTTATATTTACCTCATAGCCTCATATCCTTGTATATGTTACATATACTATTTGTACATTTTGCACTGATGGCACGGGATCTATCTATCTATCTATCTATCTATCTATCTATCTAACAGAAATTATTATGGAAGAGGTCGTTTTCATCACGTGTATCATTAATTTTTAGGTTAATTCACATAATCCTGGCTAATCTCAAACTTTTAGTAAAGATTCGGACTAAACAGAACGTTTCCAAGAATGTTTTTTACCGAACACTTTAGCCGTGCCGTGAACTGGACAAAAAAGATGGCACGTCTACCTTAGAGGAAACAGTTTAGCCCGCTAAAAGCACTCCGGTGAGCGACAAAATCTAGATTAGGAGCCCCAATCGTTGTGTATAAACTAATAAACCAGCTGTTAGTACATGTAAGTATCTCCCAGGGTTAGATCACAGCTTCTTTCAGTCGTTATTAATCAGTAAATACGTCCAATGAGCGATGAAGCTACAATGAGACGGCCTCAGACACGCATTAAGTGCATTAACATCACAACATATTTCATATAACCTGTGGTTTTGTCTATAACTCTGGGTCTTTTTGTGTTTAAGTTATTGAGCAAGGTTTATTTTTGGATTTGGGTTAGGGTTAGGGTTAGGGTCACGGGATACATCACGGGTTCAGTCCTGAGACGTATCTCATGACATTTATCTAAAGTTTTCTATTAAAACATACTTTTAGTTTTTTTTAAAAAATGTTGTTTTACATGCTGTTGTGCATAAATTTGGAATAAAATATTTTTTACCTCTTCTCATGAAACAATGGGGGTTTGTTTAAATAGGAACAAAAAGAGGAACGCGTCTGAAAATTATTCCAAATTTATGCTCAACAGTGTATTTCTATTCAAATAAAAACTCACACTTAGTCCTGAATCATTACCGGCCTTCTTGATTTTGTGGTTCTGTGTTTGATGTTGTGTAACCCCCGGCCCCAGCACTGATCCCACTAACTGTTGTCATTACCATTTTAAGTCCATACCCTTTTTAATGTTCTCCTGCCTGTCCTCTTCAATAGCTTTCTTCACGGCCGCCTCAACGAACGGCCGACTCCATCCGTAGTTGTTGTCCTCCAGCAGCACAACGTTCATTGTGTAATTGCGCTTGGACTTCAAGCACTCGTCCAGCAGGTCGTTGCCGACCACCGCCATTATCAACACGCTCAGGTAAGGAAGCGTGTGTGAGCTGTACATCTTGATCCTAGACATTTTGTGTTTTTTCCTTTCTACATGTCAGTAGATCCAACAAGAGACTGGAAGCAAGGTTTCACCGCCGACATAAATCCACACAGAGACCAGAGAGGTGTCGGTGACTAAGCAGAAGTCACACTTTCTCGTACTTAAGCATCCAGATAAGAGAACAAAATCTTTGAGTGCAGCTTGAACCCAAAGACTTTTGGCAAATTCACAAGAAAACTTCAACTGAAGACAGAAAATAAAACAAAAACAAACAGAAGTCTCTGTGGTGCTTGTTCCTCTAGGTAAAGCCTGGGCTCAATAATCCTTGGGACATGCCGATCTACCTGTCTTCCACGCGTTAATGAACAACCGTGAAGTGACAGTCAGTGCACGGCTCAGAGGGAGGGAAACAAAAAAAAACCTCCCACACTCCATCTGGACTGGACTGACACTTCACATGGAAACACACCAGTATCATAACTCATCCCGTTCGTAAACATCATATTCAGGCCTGCCTCCGAATTACGTCAAAGTTTATACCTATCCATTTTGAAGTGATTATGATTTAAGTGCACAAATCATGACTCTGATGTAGTTTGGTACAAAAAAAAGAAAACAACTGCAAAAACACAGCGGTGCGCTCTGGAGACTTTTTTCTTTTAAAGCAGGGGCGGGGGAAAGCTTGGTGAGAGGGGCAAAGGTCAGAGGAGGCCATAAAAGTGAAGGCTTGCGCAGAGGTGATAAATATCACCGGCTATAAAAGGCAGGGTGGATTAAGACTATAAAAGTCTTGGCCAAACTGCTCGTAAACCAGTGTCAGCTCATTGTGAGGAAACCTGCAACAACAGAATCAGTGCTTGTGGGATGGAGAGAGAGCTGCAAAAAGCTCAGAGTGTTTCTTCAAAATGTGAAAATACCTTCCGATTAAAGCCCCAATTATAAAGAGTCCCAATTTAAAGTGTTTGCACCCCTCAAAATGACTCAAAACATCAGAGGATTTTCACACAAGTCCCAAAAGTAGACAAGGAGAACCCAATCAAACAAGTGAAACAGAAAAATTATGATTATTTATTAGTTTATTGAGGAAAGTGAGTCAATATTACATCAGTGAGGTGAAAAAGTAGAGTCCATCTGTTCAGAAGTGTTCCCAATCAATCAACAGTTCCTGGTTTCACAATAGATGTTTCTGGAAGTGTATGACGGCAAAGGACAAAGGAGCTTTCCGAGGAATTCAGAAAAAGAGCTATTGTTGCTCATCAGGCTGGAAAAGATTCCAAAACCATCTCTAAAAGAGTTTGATATCCACAAATAATCAACAGTCAGACAGATTGAGAACAAATGGAGGAGATTTAAGACAACTGTTCCCCTCCACAGGAGTGGTCCACCAACAAAGATCACTCCATAATAGTCTGAGAGGTCCCAAAGGAACCCAGGGGAACTTCTAAGCAGCTAAAAGCCTCTCTCACTTTGGCTAATGTTAATGTTGATGAATCTACTGAACAACCGTGGTGTGATGGACAAAGCTCTCCAAAAAGAACATTTTTGCCCCGTCTGCAGTTTTGTCAACATCACGTGGACAAGCCATAAGACGACTGGGACAATGTTTAGTGGACAGATGAGACCAAAGTAGAATAGTTTGGTTTAAATGAGAAACGTCATGGTTGGAGATGAAACAACAGAACCTCATCCTGTCCATGAAACATCGGGGTGCTAATAACGTCCTGGTTTGGGCCTGTTTAGCTGCAACTGATTCCAGGACGCCTTGTCATCATTGATGGACCAGTGAATTCTGAATCATACCAGTGAACTCTAAAAGAAAACGTCAGGACGTCTGACCATGACCTAAATATAAAGAGAAACTGGGTCATGCAGCGAGACAATGAGCCCAAGTCATTGTACAAGATAACATGTAGTGTCATCTGCATATAATGTTATTTTAGCATTGATTAATACAAACCTTAATGAGTTTTTCACAGTGTCTGTTTAAACATGTGTCTCTTACTTATATTTTCCCAAATTTATCTTGAACCAGACTCATAGTTTAAACCAACTCTCCCTAAATTATCATTCACAGCCGTGCATTTCTACCTCACCAGACAACAACCTGAGCTCAGGCTCAACACGTCCACCTGCACATCACACAGCTTTCACCTTTCAGGGTCGTAAACATCTTAAACAAACACCCACGAATGACGTTGTAATAGCACGGTCGGCTTGTGGCGCACGGCCATTTAGTCCCATTACAGCTGCGTGTGAAGAGGCTCTCCGGGCTTTCTGTACCGGGCCTTTTATCAGGTAGAGGAAATGGTAAGGTGTTAGTAGGAACAAGACTCTTTGTTTTATTGTCACATGCTGACATTTTAACAGCAGTGGTTGTTATTGTTTCTTGGGAGTGAGAAAATGGCTCCAAAGGCACTTTCTTCTCAGCTCGGAAGAAGATAAGACAGTTGTTTTAATGAGACACAGGTGGTTTAGATTGCAGGCAACACACATACAAAAGTTTCCACAAATAAATTTGACATATTTATAGCAAACGTTTCAATCAGGCAATGAATGTGAGTTTCCTCTTTTAGCTTGTTCCCCATGCAATAATCTTATATGACTTTTACATATTAGATTCAAAAGTCTCTTTTTGGAGCAAGTTCCTAAATTATCAAAGTCAGAGTGTCCTGAGAAACATATAATACAAGTTTTTTTATATATATATATGATTCGTTGACATTACCAGCAAGACAATTCAGCCTTGTCCTTTAAACAAAACCACAAGGCCTTGTCAGCTGGGGTTGGAGAGAACATGGGGATTAGGATCAGATAAAAAGGCATGTTAAAAATTTCAGAAGCTAATGATTAGTCTGTTTATGACGCGTAAATAATTGCCCTCTGCCACTATCTTCTTTGTATTATTCAACCATGCCAGTCGGCTTACCAATAAATCAGTTGCATAAATAACCGATCAACACTGGTGACATGAGATGTTTCGACGTTTGCCCCCGCGATGGAAACTCAGATATGAACGGAGATTTATGGGACTGATCAAAACACGAGCTAACCTGGTGAGATAAACGACACGCATGTCACTAACTAGAAAGAATTGGGTCACACAGACTCACATTATCGCTTACTTTGAAATTCAGGCCCACGCAGGAGTGATTTATGATCACTGTTCAAAGATAAAATGTATAAGCGATTCACGGTGCCAGTGTCTAGCCTGCCACTTGTTACAAAACTGGCTTATTCATCATATGTTCATCGTATTATATAATCTAGGTTAATTTAGCTATGTTTAGCTTAGCTTGGTTTGCTAAGTATGAGCTATTTAGAGGATCATTAGTAGCTTAATTTAGCTAAGCTTAGATCAGCTTGGTTTTGTTTATTTGTTAGTTTGTTTATGACCACTGACAGGTGAATAACACAGATTATGTCTTCAGATACCACAGCACACCCTCAGGGTCCAGTGGAGTCCATGACTGGATGGGGTCAGGGCGGTTTTGGTAGCAAAAGAGGGACCAACGCATATGTTAGAAAGGTGGTTATAATGTTATGCCTGATCAGTGTATAGTAGTTTAGTTTCATTCAGATGATTACGTAGTAGTTTAGCTTATCTTAGCTTAGTGTAGCTTAGCTGAACTTAGCTTAGTTTTTTGTTTTGTTTTGTTTTGTTTTCAGATGCTATACAGTAGTTTAGTTCAGTTCAGTTTAGCTTAGCTTAGCTTAGCTTAGCTTAGTTCAGTTCAGTTCAGTTCAGTTTAGTTTAGTTTAGTTCAGCTTAGCTTAGCTTAGTTTAGCTTAGCTTGGCTTAGCTTAGCTTAACTTAGTTTAGCGTAGTTCAGTTGAGTTCCGCTTAGTTTAGTTCAGTGTAGTTTTATTCAGTTTGGTTTTATTTAGTTTAGTTCAGTTCAATTCAGTTTAGTTTAGTTCAGTTTAATTGTAATAAATACTTATTACTATTTTCAAACACAATGTTTTTAACCCTAACACTTGTGTTTAGGTGAAACAGCGACTGAGCGAAGGCGCTTTTATGTATTTCTATAAAACATGTTCACAACCATTAACAACAGTTTAGTATAATAAACTCCTCTCTAGGGTTGTACCAGTTCTCTCTCTCTCCTTCTCTGCCCTCTTGTGGCTGTGTTGCCTCATTGCATTGAGAATTAATCAATGAACTGACACTTTGAGATACAGGTGAGGCAAATCTATCTTTCTTTCTTTTTTCAGAAGAAAGATGGCGACATGGCACTTATATAATGTAGGAGACACAATTAGATTATTGACAGTTTATTGTCCTTTTGACTCCCAGGTATTTAATGGGTTCTTTCCTTTCTGCAAGAAAAGTAAATTTGTCTGAATATAGCGTCCGGTTATTTCTAAAGTTACGACATCAGAAATAAAAAAGATTAAACGTGACAAAAGTTTTAATCTTTTTGAGAGCCAGGAACTTATCCAAGCAGAGAACCCAAATTTTAACTGGAAGAAACCTTGAGGAGCTGGTATGGGGGAATATATCAGCTTTAGGCCGGCTGGACGGAAAGAGATCAATTCATACCTGCATAATAACATAAGTGTGGATTTGCTGACACCTGCTGACCAATCCCTGCGTCGATATAAAATCTGAATTTTATTGCATTCCTACAGGCAACGAAACGTAGGTTACACATTTGGGAATCAAAAAGGTATCCTAACTTATATTTACTAATTATATTTACTTTTTTTTTTTTTAGTTTAGTTTTTTTAATATGTTTTATTTTATTTTTATTTTATTTTATTTTACATTTTCATTTATTTTATTCATTTATTATTTAATTTATTTATTTTATTTTGACATATTTTATATTGTTTTGACATATTTTATATTATTTTTTTTTATTTTCACAACAGCCCTGTCAAAACAACCAACATAATTACTAGAATTATTAATATTCTAATTATTTTGCACTTTTCTGACTTAATGCTGTATACAAATATGCACCACTACACTTCCTGTGGAGCCAATTATTATTTTTTATATAATATTGAGGTCTGAGCGTGTTTACTTGTCACTGGTTATGACAACTAATAAATCATATCTAATAAACACAGTCGATATCCTGTTTACTGCTCTGTCTTCATCACATCAACTCCCTTGTAGGTAAAAGGTCAGAAGATTCAGACTCCGCCCACCGACTACGTCACGACCCGTCCCCCTTGCTGTGATTGGCTGCCGGTTGAGTACCAGCGTTGCAAAATCCTCCAGTGCACGTAGAGCACGCCGTGTCTTCACTGAGCTGCAAGAAAACAGCAGCAGGGGAATTTACTTGACTATTATACTGTTATTATTATTTATAATATTATTATTTACAACACTCCCGCATACTGGGGGGGCATTTTTTTTAGTTTTCTTCCTCTCATGTGATTTTTTTCAATCAATAAAAATAAAAAAACACCTGAAGGAGGGGAAGAAGAAATGGAGAAACGAAACGGCTTCTCGTCGGAACGAAACATCCTGTGCTTGTTTGACGTGGACGGCACGCTGACACCACCGAGAGAGGTGAGCCCGATCACACCCGATCACTGTTATCGATTACCAATTATCACAAGATTGGATTAAACAGCCCCCCCCCCCCATCATCCTCTGCGCGCAGCACTGGACTGGTTTTCAATGCGTGGATAGAATATGCAGAGAGCGCACGGGGGAGAGTGTGAATGTCCACCTCATGTCCACTCTTAGTGTTGGTTACAGCTGCTGAGGAAATGTAACAGCTGATTCTATGTGAAAATGGACCCAAGTGCTATTGCGTTACGCATGCGTAATGTCCCGTTATCTTATAATGATGTCTGTGTGTGTCTTTGGGTTTGAATGCTTGGGTTCATGGAGGGTAGCGCCCACATGTTACATAACGTATGCAGACATTTGTCTTTTTGTTCTGAAAAACTGGACATCTGCTCCAAAGCTACAGAACCACACATGCATGTTTGTGTGTGCGTGGTGTAAGGATGGTGTAATTACACAGATGTTGTGTTAAAAAACAAAGCTGAAACAAAGAGAAACTGGATCTGTAGAGACGTTTCATCCAAGTCTTCAGTTCTAAAAGGGGAGCTGGGGTTTTAGTAGGAACATTTGTGGGTGCCGCCCATCAGAAACTCAGACAACTACCTGTAGTCTGAGTTTTGATCACCGTAAGGACCCATCATCGGGCAGAGCCTCCCGTCTCAAGGTGTGAAGGAGGGCGAAACCTCTTGGAGAGTCTTGATGGACTCAATCCAGGTCCACCTCCCCCATTCAGAGAGGGGGGTTTCCCAGTTTGACGTAGATGTCTTCCTTTACCCCTCTTTCAAACCATCTCCGGCTGGACGCTATTGTCTTCAGGAGGAGCGTCCCTGGTCCTTCAGGTGTAGGTGGACAGCTGAATCCTGGCTTGAAGAGCTGGCTCTCCTACGTTGAGTTTGTGATTTTTTTGGAGGTGGTGGGGGGGATTGAGCTAGACTTAAAAAAAAAAATTAAAAAAAACACAGAGAAATTGGCCATCATCTGAAGTCCAAGATTTATGTGAAGCTGTTGTGTGTCATGCAAAAGACCCTCTGATACCAGCCTCCAACCGGGTTAAACACCTTCTGGTTTGGTTGTACGGTTCATAGCACAATTCTTAAAACAAAACGGAAACAAAGACAGCTGAACTTGTTGGGTTTCTTGAAGATCACTTGGATGAAAGAAACCCAACAAGTCACGTTGCCCTTGTTTCAGCTTTGTTTTTAAAACAGATGTTCCCCAACCAGTCTTTTACAACTGGAAACTCGGATGAAACGTCTTCAAGAAACTCTACATGTCCAGTTTGGTGGCTCTTGTTTCTTAACCTTAACAGACATTACATTTTTCTGTAATATGCAGAAAATCGACCCGCGGCTGGACGAGTTCTTCCAGAATCTGCGGCGGAAAGTGAAGATCGGCATCGTGGGAGGGTCGGACTACTCCAAGATCGCAGAGCAGCTCGGGGACGGGGACGACGGTGAGAACGATTCTGTGATTTGTCTCAGTCTTCAGAGAAATCCTTTAAGATTCTTTAAGAGAGCAGCTGAGTTCACTTTAGTTTAAACATTCTCAAACCTGCTGCCTCTGCAACACCAATGACCGGCCGATAACACGTCAATGTGTAAATATCACACTACAACTGGAATGCGCACGTGCCAAGAGAGCAGTGTGTGGCTTCATCCCCACGCCAAGTGGGGTAAAGGTGAATCAGTTCCTTCACTTTACAGCATAATGCAACGACCTGAAGACACGCTGTAAAAGGAATAACAAGCATCCTGTGCTGCTTTTATAAACAAGTTAATAAGGGAATTATAATATCATCAGCTTCCTTGTGTTCTTACCATTAAGCTGTTGTTAAATTTAAAGTGAACAAACAGCTTTCGAATGAAGTCAGAGGGATTAAACGTATCTCTAAACTCTTACATCGACTGTAATCTGCTACCAGGAAAAGACACCGGATCATTTTGCTCTTCTGTTCCTGTACACCGTGTTTTAGCAGCTGCTGTAAATTTAGAATCAGAAGAAGTTGCATGAAGAGGTCAAAACTCCAACAACAAACTTTGCTAGACAGACACAAATCTGCTCATAAGCAAATCTGCTCTGAGCTAACGAAGAATAAACTTCCATATAGCACATGCAGCCTCATTTAGTTTGTTTTCTCTCTTGCAGTGATTCACAAGTTTGACTACGTGTTTGCTGAGAACGGGACGGTGCAGTACAAAGACGGGAAGCTTCTCTCCAAACATGTGAGTGGACGTTCAGTGAAACATTTGTCATTATCACGGTTGTTTTAGTCACCGTGCAGCCACTTCTGACCAGACTAAGATTTAGTCACGTATGTAGTGCAACGCCTAGACGATGTTTAACTCTACGTTTACACCCAGGCTACTCTTTGGACTGGGTGTTCATAGAGCTGGGCTCATTACCATAGGTGCCTTCAGACTGTCAGGTAACCACTGACAGGAGAAGTGAATAACATTTAAACCATCTTGTGACAATACAGTGCTCTGCTGGGAAACTTTTGGACCTAGACCAGATCATACATCCCCCCAACCCATAGCAATGACACTCCTTGATGGCAGTAACCATCTCCAGCAGGATGCAACCACAAAGACGGTTTAGGAACAACTAAAAAAAACACAAAGAACAGCACAAGGTGTTGACCTGGCCTCCAAATTCACTAGATCCCAAACTGATCAAGTATCTGTGGGATGATCCACAGAGGCCCCTCCCCCCACTAACAACATTGTGTTGCCAGACACCACAGGACACCTTCAGAAGGCCCATGTCCATTCTCGGATGAGGTGGTTGTAATGTTCCCGGACAGTTCTGCTATGTGATCCTATCATTTCCCTCGCTGATACACACGACAAAAGGTTTTTGACATAATCTTAAACATCGGGGCAGTCTTATTTACCAACGAAATTCATTTTCACATCGACAGGCAATTCAGAACCAGATCGGAGAGGAGCTGCTGCAGGACCTCATCAACTTCTGCCTCAGCTACATGGGGCTGATCAAGCTGCCAAAAAAGAGGTGAGGCCAAAAACCACACAACGACTACTGGTGGAAACACATCCCAGGAAATACAGGAATGTCTGGTCTCTCCGTTCATGGGAACAAAGCTAAAACTGCTTAAAGCCTTTTCAATATGTTGTTGTTAACATGGATCGCTTTCCGCCCTAGGGGGACGTTCATTGAGTTCAGGAGCGGAATGATAAACATTTCCCCCATCGGTCGGAGCTGCACACCGGAGGAGAGAATCGAGTTTTCAGAAATTGACAAGGTGAACGTCTTTCCCGTTAGGACTTAATCTGTAACCAACCATCGTTTTGAGTTTTATTTTGTTGTTCTCTGAATTTAAGAAGCAGCATTTGACGAACCACCAAACCTTCAGCTACTGTGACATCTTGTTTTTTGATCTAAAAGCAGATTAACAAGTTTGTGGTCACTCTTTGTGGCTCAGATCATGAGTCACAGTGACTCCTTGTAACGTTCAAGCTTGTTTTCATGTAGCAATCCTGTGCACAGTCACAATTAATCACCTCTGTCTCAGGCCCCATTCAGACCTGACAGTAACATCCATCCTAAATGATCTGATCACAAATGACCAACCTTAAAGTCCGGGTGTAAACACAACCAGGATTGGCTGAGTGATCTGATCGTAGTCCACATGTGGTCTGGGACATACCTGACCTCATTCCTTTGATAGTGTGAACAAACTGATGTCAGTATTTATTTACATAAAGAGAAACTGAGATCAGATCTCAAGTTTTTGGCTAGGGGACGAATGTGGAGACACATTTTAATGCCAGGTGTGAACACAGGAACTTAAAGCCGGGTGGCTGTGATCGGATCGGATGTTCCAGGATGGATGTTAATGCAGAGATAGACAGGGGCCCATGTCTCACGTGTTGTGCTCAGTAAAGCAGAGAAAGGCCAAACAATATCGAGCTTTCAGGACAGTTTAACAGACTTTCCATTGACGGCTCACAGAGCCAGGCCATCTGGAAGAGAGAGGAGTTTAACCCTTTAGCTTCCTGCTGACATCTGTACACCTGAATCCTCTTCTGCGATCATAAAGAAAAGTGCTTGTATAATGGAGGATGGACGTTGGAATAGAGAAGTGTCAGTGTCGTAAATGAGAATGCTACCTTGTTAGTGCAGCGTTGGTGTGAACGAGCTAATTTGTTTGTCACTTGTTTGCTCTGCAGAGAGAGAAGATCAGGGAGAAGTTTGTGGCCGCCCTGAAAGAGGAGTTTGCAGGAAAAGGACTGCGTTTCACTAAAGGTGATCATTAAAAATTTGAATAGAGCCCATAACCGCACCACAGCCGAGCCAACGCTAACCAGCACGTATGTTCTGCGCCTTTATGAGAGGAAATAACTCTTCATACTAGCAGGTGGCAGTAGTCTGCAGTCAACATTAAAAAGGGGAAACAGAAAACCGTGAATAAGATAAACGACAAGACAGCTCCTTAAAGGTGATACAATATGGTATGGAGCGCCCCCTGGTGGCTGGGGGCAGAATAGGCCATAAACGCCGCTCTCTAGCCAAACTAAAACGTCAAACAAACATCGAACAAATGCCTACAGTTGGTTTTGGTCATTTTGGATAGTTTGCATCATGTTCTTGCACGTTGACGTGTTTTCTTATACGCCTTGTGCCGCTCAAAAGTATTTGCTTCCCTCAGAATTTCCTGCATTTCTGCAAAAAAACATATCCTGCACTGTATGTAGGCTATAAAAAGGAGACTGAATTAAAAACTCTAAACTATGAGCTGAAGAATTGTTGCGGTGCACTTTAGCAGCAAAGAGCAGCTAGGCTATGTCAAAAGTTCACAAGGAAGGGACATCAACACGTCAAAATCACAAGATGACACCACCCGTATCCTCTGATTTTTGCTTTCACTTCACCCAGTGGGTTCAAATAAGGACATGTCACCCATCCTTACAGCTGTTTTTTTCCATTTGCAGTCTGAATCTGAACAGCCAATCAGAGTCATCTCACAGACGGGCTTTGTTTCTGATGCTCGGCTTAAAAATCAGCTTAAAAACTAGAGTCACTGAGATTTTCATGGCTTTTATGTCTCAGCCTTAATCTTCAAGCTAACTGAAACAGAGAATGACTGCACACCATGTACATTTTAATTGTCTATTTAACTGTAGCTTTAAATACGACATGCACTCAACACAGACTCTTTGATCCAACGTCAAGAGTAAAAGTGGTCCGACCAGTGCAGAGCGTTTGTTTACATGTTCCTAGAGGTGAAGCTTAATGACAAACTGGTTTAACGACATGTCTCAGAGTCTGTTGTATCCGTCCGACCCCTCGGCCTCACGCCTCGGCACGTGTGCAGGACATCGGACGCTTGAGTTAAACATTATACAGTCGCTGCTGCAGGAAAACAGCACGGGACGTTTGATTACGTGTGCACTAAGAGGCGTTAGCCGCTCCGGACAAACAACAAGGGAGGCGGAAGATGGGCAGATGTGTTAACCTTGGAAAAAAGAGTGGTCCCTTTTATTTTACACAATTTAAAAACGAGAAAAAGGCAAAGATGAATATAATCTGCCATGTAGGAAGAGGCAGAGGCTTATTTTTAATAAAGTGCACATCTTGGCAGTCTATACAAAAATATAAACCAATGCTCTCTACCCTACCTTTCATTGTACAAGGAAACATGTATCAAGTCACCAGTGCAGCAAGTATACTGTGCACGATAAGGAAACCAGGTTGATGGGTTCACAGCTGATTTATTTGTTTGCCTTCCTGCTGCATGGCCGCCCTTGTTAGCGGGCGTCTGCAGTAGGTGTTATATAACCCGGGACTCTATCTGACCTGATGTAAGGGACACACCGTGTTGACGTACCTGGATGATCTCAGGTAAAGGCACAGAGCTCAGATTCCTGTCTTTATTTTCTCTGTTTCTCATGAGTCGAGCAATGCTTGAGAAAAAAAAAGGTCATACGATGAGGTCAGATCAGATAATCCTTTAATTCATCCCACGTGCTCCTTTTGTCATTGCTCAGCGGCCGGTGAAGCCGGCTGGGGGATGGGCTGGTTACAGATGTGACCGAAGCTGTTTACCTTCAAGGGTTGGTGTTGTTTGTGGTGGAGGCATGTGGAGGGTGTGTGAGGGAATCTGCCCTCCGATTGGCCGGACGCTGCTCAGCTGTCGCCTTGGATTTCTGGGCTTTAAAGCCCCCCAACCGGGAGGCAGGACAGAAGAAAAGAATGTGAGGTGGTAACTGGGGGAAGGGCTGGAGATTTTACAGTTCATAGGTTGCTGCGGTCATTTTGAGCTTCTTCTGTCACTTTAAGAGGGGGAAAGCTTCAGCGGGAGCCAGAGCTGGACTGCAAAAAATAAAAAATTTCATTCCACATACCACAATTATAAGTAATGCAGCTTGAAATGGGTGTGTTTTAATTACCCATCCTTATTTTCCTGGTACAGCATTTTTCTCGGAACAACAAGAACAAACGCTGCTTTGTTTTTCTGAATGCAATGCCCCACTTTCCTTTTTGAAACGCAAAGTCATTCTTTGAGGTTAAGAAAAACACAGCCTACGTGTCCTGCCCTCTATAATCACAGCAGCGATGATGACAATGATGATAACAGTGTTTGTTTTCGTCTCGTCTCAGGTGGCCTCATCAGCTTCGACATTTTCCCAGAGGGCTGGGACAAGAGGCTGTGTTTAGAGCTGCTGGAGAGCGAGGGCCTGGACGCCATCTACTTCTTTGGCAACGAGACCTCCGATGTAAGTTGATGTTTGTTGATTGCTGGCGATGAACAACTACTCTGGTTTCCGCTTAAAAAAGTGGCATTAAAACAAAACAGACCACCACATTCAATCACACCTGTCAGCGACTATCAGGAAACTCGTCAGGAAAATGTAATCAGAGGGTATCTGCTGTCATCTAGTGGTTACTGGTGGTATTGCTACTTGGGTTGAACAGCAAAAAGCAATCTGATCGGACGTCAACCATGTCAAACTATTCACTCTAGCTGTGATTTAGTTTATTCTTTAAAATAAGAGACACAAAAAGGCAAACCACATCACGATTTAACGTTATTCTTTTACGACTCTCTCTTTAGGGAGGAAACGACTATGAAATTTTCAACGACCCTCGGACCATCGGCTTCACGGTCTACTCTCCAGAGGACACGGCCAGACTCTGTCGGGAACTTTTCTTTGACGCTTCACCTCTCAAGTCCTGACGTCCTGAACTGCCCCCCCCGGTCCCGTCATCCCAGAAGCCCCCGTGGACTCGAGTCTGTCAGCGTCTGTTCGTATGAGCCCGGGTATTTATGAACTGCTGAAAGGTTCCACTACTGATCCCTCTGCGTTAATAATATTATTCTAAATAGATGGAAAGCAGTGATTGGATTCACAGTTATTTTTATTTTTTATTTTTTTTTAAAAAGGGACAGAACTGTGTCGCAACTGAAATGAACCAAAACACAGAGAGAGATTATAAAACATTCTGCAGTGTGGAGAGTTAAACACTCCAGATTATCTAGAGTAGAGAGATATGTTTTTGCACTAATAAATTTTTACCAATAGGTAATGTTAACTCCACTGAGGAAGGTGGGAGGGAATGATATTAAAACAAGTGATTCTGCTCAGAGTCTATCTTGGAAATGAAAAGAGATTCTTCCTCCAGAGATCAGGATCCAGGAATCATTCCATGTGATGTCTGAACTGGACTGAGTGAATGTTGCGTCTCCTGGTTCTTTAAATGCATTGAAGGGATGAGTTGATTTTATTTTTTCAGATTTACATTTTGACCATACTGGCTCGGTGAATTCATCTTAACCAGCGAATTAAGCTAACGTGACCAAGTCACTCTGTAAACTTTCTTGAGTCGGTGGGACGACTTTCTACCTAACACATTTGACGCTGTTTGAATATATGTCTTGATCCTTATGGCTTGAGCTCAATGTAGCAGCATTGTTTTATTTTAAAAAAGGGTTTTCAAATGAATTTTTAAAAATGTGAAAATTGCCATCAAGTCGGTCACGGATCAGAAGAAGATTGTTGTAAATGTGACGATTTTTTTGGTCAAATTTGCTTTTGACTGTAGAACACTCCTTCAGCCTGTCGACTTACATGCACACTTAAAAATTACATATCGCCACTTGTCGATGGTTCCATTCGAAAAAAAAAAAAATCATTGTCATAAATGTTTTTTTCTTAATCATTTCGCCACCAACCTCTGTTGCTTGTTCTTTGGATCAAACTGAGCTTTAAAGTGCAGTTCAGCCTCTGACCTGCTGTTCCTCATCCAGCCACTAGATGGCGGCAGACTCTCCCTGTTCAGGCCTCACTATTTAAACCTGTCACATTGTCACTTTAAAAGTCATGTTTCATAGGATGGAGCCATCTTACCGCCTCTTTTGTTTCTTGCCACGTGTTTGTTTTAATCACTTGTTTAAATAAATCTTTAAAACTGCTCCTGTCTTGTCATTTTTTTGTCTCTTTGTTATTTTTATTTTTTATGATGTACAACAATTATACTAGTGTTTTAACATTTAACAGCTCCTTTAGTTTCAATAAATTACTCTAAAATGACAGTAAAATGTTTGCGTGTCAGAGTTTTTCTCTACGTTTCTGCATAAAAATGACTCAAAACATCATGAAAGTAGACAAATAAAACCAATCAAACACATTAAACAATATACACTGCCTGGCCAAAGAAAAAGTCACCACCAAAATGGCCAATATTTTAAGCTTCTGCACATCCCAAAGATCCTCAATGGGGTTAAGGTCTGGACTCTGTGGTGGCCAATCCATGTGTGAAAATGATGTCTCATGCTCCCTGAACCACTCTTTCACAATCTGAGCCCCATGAATTCTGTCATTGTCATCTTGGAATATGATCCATTGATGGAATAACCTGGTCATTCAGTATATTCAGGTAGTCAGCTGACCTCATTCTTTGGGCACATAATGTTGCTGAACCTAGACCTGAGCAACTGCAGCAACCCCAGATCATAGCACTGCCCCCACAGGCTTGTACAGTAGGCACTAGGCATGATGGGTGCATCACTTCATCTGCCTCTCTTCTTACCCTGATGCCCCCATCTCTCTGGAACAGGGTAAATCTGGACTCATCAGACCACATGACCTTCTTCCATTGCTCCAGAGTCCAATCTTTATGCTCCCTAGCAAATTGAAGCCTTTTTGTCCGGTTAGCCTCACTGATTAGTGGTTTTCTTAAGGCTACACAGCTGTTCAGTCCCAATCCCTTGAGTTCCTTTCTTCCTCAAAGACGATGTTTCCCCACTATCCTTCCAGTTTTTAATAATGCATTGGACAGTTCTTAACTCAGTTTTAGTAGTTTCTTCAATCTCCTTAGATGTTTTCTCTGCTTGATGCATGCCAATGATTTGACCCTTCTGAAACAGAATAACATCTTTTCCACGACCACGGGATGTGTCGTGCAGTAATTAATAAGTTTAGAACCCACAAATAATCCACAGTCAGACAGATTGAGAACAAATGGAGGAGATTTAAGCTTGACCCAAAAACTTTTGTCCTCAGACTCCTTCATCTGCAGCAGATTAATCCAGATGTGTCAGGAAAACTATTCAGTCTACGTTAATGTGCAGGTACATAAAAAAAGAAACACACCTTCCATTAAACTTGTGGCTCATAAAATGCTTTAATGTTCACTCAAGGCTCAGTAGAAGAAATCATGGGGATCACCACCACAGTGGCTCGTCCGCAGGAAGTCAAAGAAAAAGTGCAGTTTGACAAATTTAAACAAAACAAGTTTGACAAGATGGAGCACATAATAAAAAAAACGTTTAACACCCACAAACAACAATGAGCTCTGTTGGCACAGACTATGTAGTCGCGTAGCTCCGCGTCAACCTGACTACACAAACACATAGATATATGTTTTCTCTGATAATAGAAAAAAAAGACGTTTTTATACATTTTTGAACAAGGAATCGACTAAAACTGGTGACGATGTCTGGAGGCAGTTTTCTTAAGTGCAAGTTTTCGACTGTGTTATCCAAAAATATGGAGCCTGAAATCTGAGGACACACACTCTCTCACACACACACACACACATATATATAGATATGATTAAATAAATAATTAAAATAAATAGCCACAAACTAGACAACACAACAGAAGATATGAGAATATACTTGCTTGCAGGTTTTTAAGTTTGGTTTGATCTGATCTACTGTTTCTGCTGTTTCACTCTGTCTTAAAATAAGACTTCCCGTATGTTTGAGGTTGTGTTGCTAAACTCTGAAACCAGGCCGAGGCCGTGAGACGCCCTGTTTGCTGCAAATATAAACCAAAAAATAAAATGTTTCACCGCTCTTCTCAACATGACATTTCCCTTTCTCTTAACTGCTTTCTCATCCAACCATAATCTGCTTAAATCAGAGTTTGTCCTCATCTTTCCAAAGTCTGAGCATCACAAAAAAATAGAAAATAAACAAAAATCTTGGTTGCAATAAGCCATCTGACCCACACTTGCACTCAACATGTGATCCTGGAAACTTTGGAGAAGTAAACAACTGAATAACAGCTGCTGAGACGGGGAAGTAAAACTGAATCCAGCCTTTTGTCGAACATCACTTTCCTTCCTGACACATGCGCTCATCCGTTTGAATCGCTCTCTGGTGACTTCATAGTCCAAAAATCTGTCTCATAAATAAAAAATAAATGCGACTTTGTCCGAACAACAGTCTGTTTCACATGCACAGCGAATTAATCGGTGCAGAGGCACACACCGACGACGAGTAGGGGATGTATAAAGACTAGTCAGTTTGTCGACTTCACTGCTTTTAGCATCATGTCGACTAGTCGCCGATCACGTGACAATAACAACATGGACGCCTCCTAGAAGACAGGTGAGGTATGTGTGGAAATACTTCACTAAAGATGAAGCCCATACTACCGTGACATGTCATTCCTGAAATACAACTAAAGTACTACTGCAATGCATCTGAGAAGGCTAACGCTAACGCTAGCACAGGAACGGTCCAAATCCTCTGGACAGCAGTCAGTTAACAACTTCACCAAGCGTCCTGTGGTAACAGAGAGAAGGAGGCTACACATCAACTATTTGATGAAGTTATTAGACCTTTAGCTTCAGTAGGAGTGTGGCGTACTATTAAATGCTACCGATGATGCTGAGTTGCTGCATGTTTTTATACAGACTATACATATCTGCAGCTCACAGTATGTAGCACATGAGCTGTCTGTTGTATTCAGGTCAAGAATATAGTTCATTACTTTCTACTGTGTTTTTATTAGCGTCGCCACCAGCAACTAGTCAACTTTCATCACATAACAGTCAACTTTAAAAAAAAATCTGAACTTGTCCAACCCCTAACGACGATGTAATTATTGATCTTCGCTGTGTAGGTGAAACATTGTTCTAGAAAAGTAAAGTCATGAGTCTCAGAGCACCACTAACAACCGCCCAGCCTCCACGCCCCTCCCGGTGCAGCCCACCCGGCCCCTAGGAGCTGATGATCTGCCCGGACCAGGTCTCGTGTTTCGTCCCCGGGTTGAGATGTACGATCTTCACCTCCACCGCCTGCACCTTCAGGTTCTTGGGCGGGACCCGGCTCACTTTGTACGTGACCTCGTCGCCCTCCACCGGGACGTACTCCCCCTCGATGCTGAAACAGAAAAACAAAAAACATATGAGTAAGAATGCAAAGCCAGTGTTGCTGGCAAAATAGTAATTTTAAAGGAGTACTTCACAGAATATGGCCCCACATCATTACTGTAGAGGCAAATGCAGAAAGAGTTGTATCATCCAGTATAATCAGCTTCACAGATTTTACTTTTGCTGAGGCAGAAGTTACATTTGATTTATTGCGTGTCCTAAATAAAAAGCAAGCTTCTGCACTCTGTGTCCATTTACTGCAGGACTCCCATGAGAAACAGGAAAGCTATTTTTTATTTTTTCTGTGAGGAAAAAATAACCACACACACATTACACAACGTTGTCTGCTGAGTTCTTACAGTCCTATCAGTCGAGTGTGCGTTTCTATTTGTAATTTTTTAGCTAATGCTGCATACTTGTGTGTTTCACTGTCGCCACTCACTCTGAGATGTGAACGAAGATGTCCTCGCCGCCGTGGGATGGTCGGATGAAGCCGTGACCTTGCGACCTGGAGAAGTTCTTACATACGCCCTTAAAAACTGGACCTGAGTGAGCGCGGACCGTCCTGCAGAAAACAGGAAGTCGTTTAAATACGTTGTAATTAACGACAAAACGACTGAACTCTCCGCTACGTCAAACAAACTGGAAATTACGGGAAAATATGCGACGACCCCCAAACTGAACAACAGACAATAGTAAACATTAAACAAAAACAAAAATATTGTATTTTTGTAGTTATTCTTAATTTAAAGCGAACTGCCATTTCCTGGAAAACGATCTAAAAAAAGTTGATGACTCATCCTGCACTGAGGGGTGTGTACACTGTAAAATCTAATACGTTGAATTTACTTAAAGAAAATATGCAAACTCATTAATTTAAAGAAACTGAGTGAAGTTGTTTAGTTTAAGTATGACTTAATTACAACTCCTTGAATATATAGTACAAGTAAAAAATGTACTAACTAAAATTAATTAACATATTGAGCTTGTTTAACTTAATTCCATGTAGTGTCTACTACTTGACACAAGCTGGACCCCTACTTAAATCAACCATTAACCACAACTTCAGATTTATTTCATACACAATCCTCTAAAAACAACACTAAATGCATTTCAACAGTCCTACAGAAACAGGAAGACATTTAAATCAGATGTAATTGACGATAAAACGACTCAACTCTCTGCTACGTCGGTGCAGCTGAAACAAATAAAACGGAAATGACGGGAAAATGTAGAGAGGTTTCATCATGTCACAACATCTGAGGCTTCATCTGGTGGTTTTATCCAGGTTCTGCCGCTAATATGAGACTTCTGGCAGCCATTTTCAAAATGGCCTCCTTTACAGACCTTCAGGGTTTTTTTTTTTTTTTGCAAGAAAAACTTCAGTAATTTAGTAAGTTAAGAATATTATTTATGTTGTAACTGATATTTACTTATTGAATCAACCCATATTACTACATGCATTGTGTTATAGTAAGATTGTGTTAAGAGGCTGTGCATAAAGCAGATATATGTTTATGATAACAGATTTAATAGATTAAAATGTCATCTAAAATATGCATTAATTTATTCCATATTAGTGGAATTACACGCACTTTTTTTTTCCTTTCAAAAAGCAAAATAAAAAGGTCAGAAAAATGATGCAACCAGACCAAAAGACTTATTTGAAATGTTCCAAAAACAAATTAAAATAATAATAATTTTAAAAAATGTGGTCAGTAAATTGAAAAATATAATTTTCTGACTATTATTTCATACGTCAGGCTCCACTGGGACATATTTGTGTTTGTTAAAGACTTACGCTGAGTAGGTGCGGGTGCGTTTGGTCGGCAGCGGGCTGGGAAGATCCCGAGGCAGCGGCGGCTCCCTCCCCTCCTCCCACACCCGGCTCCCCTCCCTCAAGAAAGGGAAAGAGAGGGTGAAGGAAGGGGCGTTGTGGGAGCGAAGCGGGGTCCCTGAGGGCGATGTGAGGCTGGGGTCCGCCATGTCAGCTGTGACGAAGACAAGGAGGAGGAGGTCTGGGGGAGGATGATGTGGATGTGAGAGGTCTCCTCAGACTCGACTTGTCACTGTCTTCTGGTCCGTCTGAGAGGAGAGGACTCGGTGAGTGACGGGAGGCTTATCCAGGTCACCGCTGTCGCCTCAAGTCTGTCAAGGTTCTCTGTGAGTGGAGAAAACACAGAGACAGAATAAAGAGGCGTCAAAGAGCTGTCATACTCAGACCTGATGGTAGAGAAAAGGCCTTGAGGCAACGACAAGTCTGAACCCACTGCCTCGTACATCACAAGATAAAGATATTCCATCACAACTGTTGCAGTGACACAACCAATCCATGCCCTTGTACTGTAGTTCGCCACTTCATTAGGTACACCAGTGAAAACCTTCTAATATAAACAGCTCTGCGATAAATCTTCTCTTCATGAAGGTATATGACATATATATATTTATAGATTGTTTATGGTATAGACAGGGCCTGTACGTTGCTGCTGGAACAGTGAAATTTCCCCACCGCAACATTATGACCACCTTCCTAATATTGTGTAGGTGTCCCACAAAGTTCAGGTGCAACATGGGTCTTCTGCGGGTGTCCTGTGGTGCCTGGTCTGGGCCAAGCGGGGGTACATGTCTAAGTAACATACTTGAAAACTAGGACCAGATTTCTGAGCAGAACACCCGTCACTGGTTCTAATGCTATGGCTGCTAGGTGTATTCTCATGTAAATATTTGGTCACGCGACCTTGGCCTTTTAGCTCCAACCAATCAGCTCTTATAATAATAATAATACATTTTATTTGTGTGCACCTTTCAAACACTCAAGGTCACCCTACATATAACATCATAACACTAAAACATAATATGCAAATAGCATAAAAGCAGATTAAAGCACATAACAATGAGTGGGTTAGATGGAGTAAGCTGTTTTTTTAAAAAAGATGAGTTTTGAGTCTGGATTTGAAATGTGTCAGAGAGTCTATATTTTGAATGATCTAAAGTCGTGGAGCTGAGCAACTGGATGCTCTAGAAGTTCATATAGATATGATGGAGCCTGGTTGTGAGGGGCCTTGAAGGTAAGAAGCAGGAGCTTGTGTTCAATGTGAGATTTTATTGGAAGTCAATGGAGCTGCTGCTTTTTTTATTTTTTCCCCAATAAAACGTCAACAGGACACATAAGACAAGCACCCCACATATACGTCACACGTACACAGCGTCTATATGTGGGTGTGTATGACATTATTACGCAGGCACGAGGCGTGACGTCGGAGCAGCTGCAGAACTCGTCGCCCGCGTCACGTTCCAGAACGCCAGCGTTGATGACTGCAGCTGTCGGACTTGGAATGTGACGCGTCCAAAAAAAAAAGAAAAAAAGTCCAAAAATGATAAAAGATACAAAAAAATGTGACAAATGTTTGTGGTTAATGAGAAATTCCCGCGCTGTGAGAAGAGGACGGTTAGTTTTTTATTTTTTTTATTTTTTATTGAACATCTGTTCTCTTCCCCTGTCCCGTTGTGACAAAACATGACTTAACGTGTCATGAATTACGTGTCCAAGATTATATGTCCCGCACAAAACCATAATTTACTTATGTTCATTATTTGATTTGATCTGAACTAAACTGATTAGATTAATACAATTATTGCTCTGACACAGTATTGACTAAATGCACAGTGAGAGGACGGTTCATAAACACCAGCAGCTGGTTTTTGGTCGTCGATCAATCCTCCATGCTACCTTTGATTAAAAACCTCTCTTCTTGTCATTTTCGCGTTTTTCTTTTATTATTATTTCACTGAGACGTGACAGGAATACAAAAAACAAAGCAGCCCTGACACACTCCCCCAATGCAGCTGTACACACACATGCATACATCCATTTAATCTATATATAGCTACATACCTATCTACATATGTGACATAAATGTTACTTACTGCATCGGGTGCGGTGTCAGGTGGAGGACGGATCAGCGTGTGCCAGAGTGTGGTTGAAGTGAATTATATAACGAGTAATGAAATAAATAAGTCGACTAAATCCGCGCAGAGCGACGGAAAACCCTGATGTGACGGTGAGAGGAGGAAGCTGCTGAGTCTGCGCAGCTGGCGGAGATTCCGATGGCGTGATGTGACTCTATCAGTGTGGAGGGAGGGTTGGTTTATTGAGCTGTGGGGGCCAATTTTTCATGGAATACTAACATTGAGGGCCCGTGTTGCCCTTGAGGAGCAACATTTCTGAGTCGCGCAACGTTTTGGGGGTTAAAACCTGTTAAGACTTGGGTAAAGATTACACTATGGTTAGGGTTAGAGATAAGCGGCTAGGGAATTCATTATGCCAGCTTTTCTCCGGTGTGATTTTACCGGTTCATCATGAATTTATTGTTTATTTAATCCAGTGGCGACCCTAGACTCTTGGATTCCGTCAGTGGTTTGGTTTTGGGGGACCTTAAGACAACAATGTCCATGTGCTATCTTACTATTAGAAAAAAAAAATCGACAACCAACTAAAAACAAAACACATAACTGCCTAAAATTACAAAATTACAGAAACCATCTATGGAACTTTAACCTGTACTTTAGTTTTTAGTTTTTTTTCATTTGGCCCAAGTCCTATCCACTAACATGGAGGGGGCGGGGCTTCACATTTGAGAAGCTGTCATGGCGTCCACTTTTTTTACAGTCTATGGGCCAAACTAGCAAAAAAAACAGTTTTAGGGTAAATACAAAAGGATTATTGTTGTGGATTACTGATGATGATACTGTAGGGAGTCCATATCCTAGATGCCAGACCAACTTCGTCCCCTACAATTTGTTTTTTGGTGGAAGGTTGGTCTGGAGTCTCCCTATTGGGAACTGATTCTGCTCCAGCAACGATGTGCCGGGCCAATCAAATCGTATGGGCAGGGCTTAATGTGGTGAAGGACAGAAAAAGCATTCATCGAGAATGCCCTCATTGCTTAAATTTGTTGATCTGATTGGTTGTAGGACTTTCCAACTGCTGAAGTGGTGACAGAGTATGTTAAAGTGAGAGATCACTCTGATTGAACTCTTGAGCAAACTCTTGACCAACTGGTTCAGGAGAGACCAGACATACTAGTTTGCATAATCAGTCATAGCTCTTGTGACAAATACCAACCACCGCCGCCTGCTGGTATGAAGAGTTATTTCCTCTCAGGTGCAGAATGTTATCTACCAGCTGGTCGATGGGTGTCGTTTGTGGTGATTTCAAGTACAACTTTTTGGTCGACACACAGGCAACATCGTCACCACTACTTCCTCTTCATCCTAGGCCTCAGCATTCTGCCAGTTTCCCGATGGTGCCCCAGTGATCGAAACCTTTACGACGGCTAAGACGAGGAGCAGATATCCTAGCCGGTATTTAAACGATGAATACGTCCTCCGTGTTCTCAAGCCAAACTTTCTTAAGGCAATATTTCTGCAAGTCTCCAGATCCAGTGCAGGTCACATGCAGCCGGTCTATTTTTACTGATAAAAACCCTGCACTGTGGCCTAGATTCACAGCCGAGACAAACATCAACTGGCCATGCAGTCGTCACATGAAACACGGCGCACTGCATTTCTGAAAGCAAAACAAACACAACCGTATATCTATATCTATATCTATATCTATATCTCCGCGTGAGCTGCAGACTAACAGTGACCGACATTAAGAGATGCAGATGTGGTTTAAACATGCAGCAGCGCTTTGTCCTTCACTGGCCCTGAAACTGTAGGATTTAAAGGTCGGCCGCTAATCCTTTTCTGATACCCAGATCACACTCACTCACTCACTCTGATGATACACCTTTTAACTGTGATGCCAAACAGAAAAATACAAGGCCGTTAAAGAGAGGAATCTGGGTTTTATTTCTATTGATAACAAAATACTTCCTCAAATCACCGTGTATCAAGCACAAGATTTATTTCTTTTGTCTTAAACTTACGCTGAACCTTCCGTTGATATGGAACGGAAATGTCTTTAATTAAATACATTTAGTAGTAAACTGTTCGTATAAACATGAAGCTGGCATGTTGAGGGCAGTACTCAGCGTGACTGATTTCATATCAGACACTTTGTAGGTTGACAGCATGAGCTCGACCTTTGAGTCTTGACTTCTGTGACAAAACTACAGGGTGCTATGTCTTCTGCTGACCGTGCCTCATGTCTCAGTCCAGCCACGTTGGTGAATCCGGTCACACCTTTCAAACACCGTCTTCCTCCTCTGCAGAGCTAATTGTTCCACCATGACAGAAGCCCCAGGCCTGGCTCACAGATTGTACCCTGTAACAAAAATGCAAAAGGTCAGGATGGACGTGACGATGCAGAGTCACATGCAAAAGCATAAATAAAATAGTTTGGAAGTGGATATAAAGTCTTGTACAGCAGCCAATAATGTATCACAATGTTTGCGTTCTTCCTCAGTTATAGTGATTCACGCTGCCGGGCAGGAAAACGACTGAAGAAGCTTGAACCTGACCATCAAACTAGTTTGAATTCTTTAAACTAAGACCCAGTAATTTGGACGCTTTGTAAAAATCAACGGCTTTTTGATCTCAAGCAATCAACAAACAACTCATATGGTTGGTGTTCTCCTTTCTGTGTGGAGTTTGCATGTTCTCCCTGTGTCTGCGTGGGTTCTCTCCAGGTTCTCCAGCTTCCTCCCACCGTCCAAAGACATGCTGGTTAGGTTCATTGGCGATTCTAAATTGGCCGTAGGTGCGAGTGTGAATGGTTGTCTGTCTCTCTGTGTTAGCCCTGTGATAGACTGGAGACCCGTCCAGGGTGTACCCCGCCTATCGCCCTGTGGACAGCTGGGATAGGCTCCAGCCCCCTCTTTTTTCCTGTCTTACTCATTCTTATGTTTTCATAAGATTTGCATATTTAAAAGGGGCATGGACAGGGAGGGGACGGGTACAACATGTGTGCTCAGTTCCACGTTGATTAGGATGAACAAAGGAAATGTGGTTCTGGATCTGGGCGTGTGCCACGTTTCAGTAGGAAATCCACACAAGTTTTTGTACATGAGGTCCCTGAAGGCAACTTCAAGATCAGTTCAAATCTAAATCACCTCAGGCTAAAGCAGTTTCTTTGTGATATAAAACTATGATGTCTTCTTACAACAAGGGTGTAGGGAGCTTCCTTCTTCTCCCCAGCGTCCTCTGCTGCCGGTGCCGTCGACTGTCCCGGTTGCGCCGGCGTATCGGACGTCGCGGTGGCCGGCCCCGTCGGCGAGGTATCCACAAAGACTTCATCCGTCACCCGGAAACGGATCTCCTCCCCTTGGTCCATGTAGAGGTCGTGGGCGCCCTCGTCCGTCTCGTACTCCCAAAGCCAGACTTGCTCTGCTTCATCGCTGGAGCTGCAGCTAAGGAAAGACTTACACTAGGAATAGTTGATCAAGCAAAATGTCATAAAGCTGAAACTCTTGAGATGAAAAAAATAAATCATAGCAGTTTATTGGACATTTTGGGTCAGGATACAATTTTGCAGGCTGTTGGAGAGACTCTGGAGGAATGAGGATGTCGTCAAAGAAGCCCATCGTCACTGTGAAGCAGAAAGATCACAGTTAACAAAGATCCTTCTATACTGTCAGATGTAACGACATATTTAAGCCTTTGGGTCGTCAGTTTTCTAGTTTCTACATAGAACTGAAACAATCTGTTGTGTAATTTAAGTCATTTTTAAGCAGAAGTGTAGCTTCTCCAAAAATCATGTTATGCTGCTACTGTCTGTTTACTATAAATCAAATATATTATCTGCTCTGGGACAATGAAAGTCTGGTTATTTCCTCAAGTGAACATTTAACTGGTGTTGAGAACAAAGCATGCTGAAGGTTTAAGTTACAGGAAGTTACCGTGGACTCCCTCCTGGCTGCAGTACTTGATCTTGCCGACGAGGATCTCATCGAGGAAAGGGTGAAAAACGACGTACCTGAAATGAACTGCCGCAAAAACCAAAGGAAGACGGGATCAGCTCTCTGGGTAAAACGTGACGATCAACAGAAACGCTGCCTTTTAAAGTTTATCTTTTAAAATACTGAGGGTGAAGAAGAAATATCACTCTGCAGGTCTTCGAGTAAGCTATTAATGGATAAAGAGATATTACAATGATAAATCTACGACTTGCCTGCATAAACAACATTAAAGGTCCCCTATTATAAATCTTTTTAACAAGATTATACAAGTCTCCTATGTCCCCAGAATGTTTCTTGTAATTTTCAGCTCAGTATACCACACAGATCTTTAATTCTTATAAGCATGAACGCATTTTGTTTTGAGTGCCTTCCTAAACGGGCTGTTTCGTTGTCTGTGGCTTTAAATGCAACTGATCTGCTGTTGGCCACGCCCCCTTTTCAAAGTGAAGGCCATGGATATGCAGGTGAAAATGAAACAAGAGAACCAACATAGCTGCAATTCCTTGATGTCAGTCAATCCTCATAGATTTCCATATTAAAATATGAAGCGCGGGCCGACTGGTTCCTTTCTGTGTGTAGTCTGCATGTTCTCCCTGTGTCTGCGTGGGTTCTCTCCAGGTACTTCAGCTTCCTGGAGGGATTGGTGATTCTAAATTGGCCGTAGGTGTGAGTGTGAATGGTTGTCTGTCTCTCTGTGTTAGCCCTAAGATAGACTGGAGATCTGTCCAGCCAGGGTGTACCCCCGCCTCTTGCCCAGTGACAGCTGGGATAGGCTCCAGCCCCCCCACAACCCTCCAGAGGACAAGCGGTTACAGAAAATGAATAAATGAATGAATGTACAGAAATAAATATGTTTGCACAAAAAAAGTTGCTACAGGTGTTAAATTAGTCGAGAGTTTAGTGGAGTCCTGCCATGCAATGATGGCGACGACCAGTCCCTCCCACACTGAGCTTCAAAAACTTCAAAACTGCTCTTCAGGAAATCTACTGGAGGCGTCACTGGAGGTTTGTCCATCTTTATCTACAGTGGATTGTTCAGCTGGGCACTTGGTCTTATCTACATATCTGTTTGGATCATTCGTGCAACTATACAAAAACATACCTTTGGTGTGTGAGGCTCCATCTCCTGGGAATATATAGGAGTCTTCTAGTTTAGTGATGTCATATAAACAAATACAGAGACCCACGTTGTAGACCACCTGAGGGGAGGAGAGCAGGTTAGCACCCAATAAAACTTTGACTTTGCTGCTTTTTATTTATTTTTTATTCCATAATATATCTAACTCAAATCTGGAAGTGTATTTTTTATTGATGTTTCGTGCTACGAGAGCCGGACCAGCAGCGGCTCGAGCGTCACCTTGTTGGCCAGCTTCTTGTTGAGCTCCTCGGCTATGGCCTCGTTGAGCTGCCGCTGGAAGTTCCACGGTGGTATCCGGACAGTGTCGACCATCTCTACCAGCACGAACATGGTGCACGCTTCCTCATCCACTCATTCATTCACAAACAAACATGCACGGACATCCTGCACGTCGGCGAGATCTGTCCCTATGACAACACGACGAGCGGCTAACTTAACCGTAAATCACTTCGCGTCTCTTATTTTTCTGAAAATAGCCTCAGCGGGGATTAAAAGTCACCAACAGTTGGTCAAAATTGACCTAAAACACAACACAAACTATCCCCAGTCACAGAGGAGGGGGTCCATGACATCTCCACGTGATTGTTTACGACGGCGCTCTTTTACGACATGTCGCAAAACTTAAAGGAACCGTACCTATTTTTTTGTCAAATGTCAAATTGAATGTTTATATTTATTTGCTGTATTTCCACGACCCTAACACAGAGATTTAACAGGCAAGCATGTTAATATTTCATAATATTACTGCCCTGCACTGCATTAACCAAAAGGAAAACACAAAAAACATTCACTTTAGAATTCATTTTTTATTATTTTACTATTTATGTCGTAAATATTTCCACTTTGCAAGCGATACACCTGCTGGCATTTAGAATTTACCAAAAAAAATCACGTTTAATGCTAAAACAGGAGTGTGAGGAGAATCTGTGTCTGCACAAATCAAGCAACACCCAAAAAAAAAGACATCAGCAGGAATTTGGGCAAAGGTCCGAGTACACAATGACACAATTTACGTCACAGTAAAAGATTCACAAGCAGCTGTTTTTTAAAAGAGCATGATGTTTTAAAAATACTCTCGATTGTCAAATAATCAACAGGGATGCTTTTTAAATGTCACAATCAAATTAATAATCTGATTATTTCTCAAACATCTCAAAGTTTTCATTTGGCATCTTTGGCTAGAAGTCATTTAGGAGACATTTCTGTGGAGTGCATGAACAGTTAATTAACGTCCCTAAAGTTGAGTCGGTGCGATTTCAAATCATCTCAACAATTTGAACAAAAGCAAAAATCAAGAAAACACATTAAAACAAGAAACAAGCCCCTTTTCAGTCGACAATCTTTTCCCAACAATTCAACATTTGTGCTTTAATTAAACCGAAAATGAATCAGCTGGAAATTAGCTAATGAAGATTGATAAAGGGAACTCACTGAGTTAACGTCTCATTTAGACAGGCAGCATACAGTATGTTACTCTCATCTAACCATTTGTGTATTAATATATTATCATCATCGTATTTATATGTGTATATAATCATCTATGAGATACGCACCCCTGTACAAAGTGGAGCTATACATCAAATCATTTACAAACTGGCTCAAACTCAGTATCTCACTCTGTTTGGGGTTTAGTTTTACTCCCTCTAGATTTATACTCTGTAATAACGGAGAGCACTGAACAAAGACTAATACTTTTAGCTTTGACATCCCACATAAATCTAACCAAACTTAGGGGACCTATTATGCTCATCTTCTCCTCCTCTTAGACTCTTCTAGAGTAGCTTCATTTGGTTCACAGTTAAAAATAAATCCTTACTGATCTCACACAGTGTCACAGCTCAGCCACTGCACTGTCCCTTTAAGCCCCGCCCACATGATCTGATTGGCCCAGGAGATTCTTTCTGGAGCAGAATCAGTTTCCAACGGAGAGACTCCAGACCAAAATTCCTCCACAGACATTTGGAGTGGGAGGGGCTTCGGGCTAGCTTCCCGGCTAATATTTATGAAGTAGACGAGGGACGTATGTCAATACCAAGTACGCAAGGCCGGAGTTTAGCTTGGTAGTTCGGACACGACAAGAAGGACGGAGGATGATCTTTGTGGAATTGGAAGAGCAGCGTACTTGGAGTGCATTCTGGGATATCTGGTTGTACCAAGTCCACGCAAGTTACTCTACCGATGCATTCTTGATAAAAGGGGTGGGGCGAGAACACGGACGGTACTTGGTCAGATCGTACTTTAAACTGGACAGGGACTGACGACGTTTTACACAAGAACACATGTTGATAAAAAGCTTAAGTTTGATTCAGTGGACTTGGCATCCCTGCCAAAGACGACCATATATGGAAATCCACCACAAAAAGTAGAAAAATAGTTGGAAAACGTGTCAGTCTCAATACTTTTGGCCCACAGGGATCACGTTTACATTCATTCACTTCATTATATAAAACTTTGGCCACGTTTAACATGAACATCCGACACTGTGACACAATAATATGAACCTGTACAAGCATTAATAGGTCCCCTTTACATCCGCCTGTCTGAAAACTCGCGTAACCATCGCGAACATTACAAGTTCTACGCCAGTCTTGAAGATCACATGTACGCTGAACAGTAAAACGTTTACAGATCAACAGTAATTCATGGCAAAGCACACCTAAAACTACACGGCTAACTCTACAAAGTGCCAGCGCTCAGGCATCTAGATTGTGCGTTAGTTTGTGTAAGAAGAGAGAGACGACCCAACCTCAGCCTGACAAAACATTCGGTTTAAAGATGAACACGCACACCGCCGTCTCACATACGAGCTACGTGAGGACGATTCACAGTCTAACTGAAAACACCGTAACATGAACATGAACTGGACGGATCTCAGAGGATTCAATGGGATTTAGGTGAAGATCCACAAAGAAGAAGTAGAAGTATTTTCTGGACACCGCAAATACAGCTTCACTGCGTTTTCCTGTGGTCCAAGTTTTCCTGTCTTTAAGCGTGCATGGGAATTGAAAGGTTAGCATTAGCATGAAAACAAGTTCTCAGACTGAGAGCCGACAGAGCCATGACTATCAGCTGTGAAGCATGGCGGTGGAAGGATCATAGTGTGGAGACTAAGTTAGCTTGTTTTCTGTTTATCAAGAAACTAAAGAGACAGTCATTAAAATTGAGGAGATAATGAACTGTGCTCTTCTTTGAGTGAATTTGTTAACCAAAGATACAGTTTTGGAGTTTGTGCAGCTACAGTACATGCCAACATCAATGATGGTGTGTATACTGTAGGTGTTTATGCTTTTGTTTTGTTTTTGTTTGTTTTTTTTGGCAAAAGCTGACCGTTATCTTTTTAATAGAAATACAGTAGTGAAAGCAGTGGGTCACAAATATGGTAATACGTACAGTCAAGTGAACGCTCGCTCCAACGAATAAATAAGCTTCACAAATCTTTAAACTGAGGAGTGCTGCCAGCCTAAACATCCAGGCGTCAGTTATGTGCTCACGTTTGAGTGAATTTATCAATTTATACAGTTTCCAAACCTCTCGAGAGTGTCATGGTTTGGAGTTAGCTTGTTCACTCTTTAACTAAAAAAAGACAATGATTAAAATCAACAATGTATTACAGTATTTGCCATCAAACTTTCTCAACTATGGGTCAAGTCTGTGCAGCTAGATGCTAACACCGATGTACTAGGGATGTCCTGATCGTATCGGGGCAAAGCAGGCATAAATCAAGACATCCCTAGATCAAGACATCCCTAGTATCTACAGTAATAATACCAGTGGCTTACAATAACAGTAAAACACTGATGGTCAAGTGAACACTAGAAGGAATAAATAAGCTTCACAAATATTTAAACTGAGGAGTGCTGTAAGTCTGAACGCCATGGCTTCACGTATGTGCTCGTTTGACTGAATTTGTGTAATTCTGCCTGTCGATCAAAAGTGCTTTTACAATAATCCCGTCCCTGGATGGAAGTGCTCGTATGTGTGCGTGTGCGCTTTTCATCTGTACAGCGACCTTGTAGGTGTTTGTGTGTTGTTTCTTATAATGTCATCCCTAAACCCCGACGTTCACCTCGTCTCTCCCTCATTACAAAGCTCCTCTCCACGTCCACGTTTCTCCCCTTTACACACTAAGGCCCCTCAACGGCCCCTACAGGCCCCACCACTACCCTCCTCTTTGTGATTTACTGCAGCTCCTTCATCCTGTTGAGGGCGGAGCCGGCCTTGAACCACTCGATCTGCGTCTCGTTGAAGGTGTGGTTCAGGGAGATGGACTCCTGGCTGCCATCGCCGTGCTTGATCACTGCTGTCAGGGGCTGAAGGAAAACACAGGAGGCACCCAAGGTCAGTTATTTCCTTCACCACCATGTTAAGACAGGCAGGATGATGTCCTTTGGATCAATGTTTCATTAGCGCAGGACGTTGCTCACCTTGCCGGGGGCGAGGGATTTCAGGCCAGTGATTGAAATCTTGTCATCAGGGCGAATTTTGTCGTAGTCACGGGGGTCAGCGAAAGTCAGAGGCAGCAGGCCCTGCTTCTTCAGGTTAGTCTCTACATGGATGGAAAAAAACAATTAGAGGTAACTAGAGGAGGAGCTCTCTTCCTGACAGGAATGTATCTGTTACACAGAAATACAAGCTCATGTTTTCATGTTTTCCGTTCATCAACACAGTAAATAATTAAACACAGGTAATGCCAGAAAGTAGGGATATAACTTTGCCTGAGTGTTTTTATCTATTATGTTTTATGAGTTTTTTGTAGGTTGCAATCAAGCTCTTCTTCTTCGAGGTAGCAAATCAAGTTCTCCTTCTTCTTCTACTAGGTGGCGAACCAAGTTCTAGTTCTTCTTCTTCTTACTCTAGGAGGTAAACCAAGTTCTAGTTCTTCTTCTTCTTGTAGGTGGCAAACAAATTTCTAGTTCTTCTTCTTCTTCCTCTAGGAGGCGAACCAAGTTCTAGTTCTTCTTCTAAGTGGCAAATCAGGTTGTAGTTCTTCTTCTTCTTCTAGGTGGCAAACCAAGTTCTAGTTCTTCTTCTAGATGGCAAATCAAGTTCTAGTTCTTCTTCTTCCTCTAGGAGGCAAACCAGGTTGTAGTTCTTTGTCTTCTAGGTAGTGAATCAAGTTCTTCTTCTTCTTCTAGGTGGCAAACCAAGTTCTAGTTCTTCTTCTAGATGGCAAATCAAGTTCCAGTTCTTCTTCTTCCTCTATGAGGCAAACCAGGTTGTAGTTCTTCTTCTTCTTTTTCTAGCTAGCAAATTAAGTTCTAGTTCTTCTTCATCTTCCTCTAGATGGAATTTCGAATTCTTCATCTTTTTCTCGGTAGTGAACTAAGTTCTAGTTCTTCTTCCTGTCTTCTGCTTGGTGAATCAAATTCTTCTGTGAACTGAGGCCCGCTACCACGCTTTGATCGGCCCCAGTTCCACTCAATCGTTACCAGAAAGTCTATATCTGATATACATGAAAACTAACCGTGGATTCTGGCGAAGCTCTTGACGATGATGGCGCGTCCTCCGAGGTGTCGTGGCTCCAGGGCAGCGTGCTCTCTGCTGGATCCTTCACCGTAGTTCTCGTCTCCAACCACCACCCAGTTCACTCCATTGGCCTGAATTATACAATTATAAAAATAAAGCAAAACTTTTAACTTTTGCTGGAAAATAAGACAAGCTTGTCTAAATATGTCTCAACAATGTCACAGTTTTACATTTGATTCAGATATACCATGACCTGGATGACTCTTCACCGATATCTCACCTTGTATTGGCGAGCAACATCTGGCACGCCTCCGTACTCTCCTGTCAGCTGGTTCTTGACTTTGTTGACAGCGTCGTTCTCAATGTTGACTGCACCGATCAGCAGGTTGTTGGAGATGTTGTCCAGATGTCCGCGGAACTTCAGCCAAGGTCCGGCAGCACTGATGTGGTCAGTGGTGCACTTTCCCTTCACCTACAGCGTCAGTGGAAAGGAAAGGAATTATAGCTATGTTGTAGATCGATTAGAATGCTAGTGTCCATGTAAATGCAGCGGCTGCTAATTGTTTACAAAAGTCAGTGTTCCTTCATATTAGTGCCTCAAACCACGGCTCAGAGTTAATGCTGGATCTTTAAAGGCCAAACAGTTTAAACAGTAACACAGGATGCCAGGTAACCACTCACACTTTCATCCACTACCATTAAACAATACATCTTAAATTCAGAATAACACCAGACTTGTAATATCCTTTTACAAAGTGAGCAAATCCAAGATTCCCCAACTATATACAATTTATACTAGAATTTAAAGATGCTTCTTAGACCTTAATCAGTGCCTTCTTCATGCTAAGATTTTAGCTACATTTTTCTTTACATTTCCTGCTCACCTTGATAAGGACCCTCATGTCCTCCAGGTCTTTTCCGTGCCACTTGTCGAAGGGCTCCAGCAGCTGCAGACGGTTACTGGCGGAGCTGACGTTCACCTTAATAATATCAAATCAGGGTAGAATGAGACATAAGGGGCAAACACAACTCCCTGAACAAAGCGAAAGCCTTTCCTCACCTTCTTAAAAGAGTGTCTCATTAGTGATGTGCAGCTTTCTGGGTTCACAGAGGATACAGTATCTGCAAAGAGACATCACCTTGACTGAGCTGCCCTCGGCAGGGGGGTGCTGGTAGGTGTCCTGGCCCGGGTCGAAGTCTCTGGAGGGGAGCTCGTCACCAGTGGGGGGTTGCAGCTTGAACTTCTCTCCATTGGGGGCGGTCAGGTAATCAGTCTCGGGATTGAAGTTGAGGGTCCCAGCGAGAGCCAAGGCCGTGACAATCTATACCAAGAGAAACATCCGTTAATTCATATCTCCTTACACAAAAAAACAAACAAAAAAACACTGGTATTTATTCCTACATCTTGTGATTCTGCAGTTGTCATTGATATTTATCAAGCGAAAATCTCCAGGGTGAGTCAATCCCAATGAAGCTCCTTGTTAAAATGTTCAACTTTACAGCTGTTTTGATCTCTACAGCTTATTTCTCCATCCACAACAATAAAATGTTTATAGAACTCACTGTTTTAAATTATGGGAGGCATTAAAGTTATGCAAAATTAAGGGCGTGGCTGCTGTGAGTGACAGGTGGACGTCCTCACGGACTGCTAGCTGTCTACCTCAGCTCCACTCAGAAATCCAACTTTCACCATTTTTCAATTGGTTGGGAGCAAGCTAGGTGCAACAAAGATGGCGACAACGGGACATGCCACACTGAGCTTCAAAACCACTCTCCAGTAAATCTATAGAAGACATCAATGCGGATTTGTGGCATTTACTGGCTCCAGCTTCACTTGCCATCATTGATGCTCAAAAAAATCTAAAATAGAACATGGTCACTGGACTCCACGCTGCTGTGTTTTCTACTAGGAGTTAATTTCCTTCTTTAGCAGGTGTACCCACATATGCTAATACTGCTGCAACCTTCAACATGAAGAACTCCTTACCTCAGGAGAGGTGACGAAAGCATGAGTAGCAGGGTTAGCATCATTCCTAGCAGTGAAGTTCCTGTTGAAAGACGTGACGATGGTATTCTTCTCTCCTTTTTTCACATCCTTCCTGTAAAAACACAAAACAAAACAAAGAGAGGATTAGCATTAAGTTAGCATTAAGGATATTGTGTGGAACTCCAAAAAAACAACAAGGGACAAGAACTTTTACCGCATTTTTTACTAAGATTCAGTCATAAGTGCTTTGAAAATATGGTTTAATTAGTTTGTGAGAAAGGATATTTAACAACTGGGGGAACCGCAAATACTGTTATATTTTTAACATGGCACAATGCTGTTGAGATATTTAACCCTGTTTTTGCTGGGACAAATTAGCTCTTAAGCTCCGGTTCCTTCAGGTAAATGTTTGGGGAACTCTGTGTTTTTGTGATTTGACAATCAACTATGTTTTTTTCCCTCCTATCGTTGCAACAACTCGCTACATTTCATTGGACGTTTCTCAATGTTTTTCTCGTAAGACGTACCTGTCCCACTGTCCAATACAAGGTCCACAGGCGTTGGCGAGTACAATTCCTCCCACATCACTCAGTATCTTGGCCTGGAAGGGGGACAATGTGAATTTGAAGACATCATTTTGTACAAAGACACAAAATAGTTTAATTTAAAACCTTTAATTAACATCCGTCCAGGGCAGTTTTTAAGTACCTGGGTTTACACCTGGCATTATAATGTGTCTCCACATACGTCCTCAGCCATCACTTGAGATCTGATCTCTTTAACGTGACCCAGGACTCATTGTGTGTTCACACTAACAAAGGAAGGAGGTAAAATGTGTCCCAGACCACCTCCTTCCAAATGCAGTCCAGTTACTTGTTGTTGAATTTCCCAGGACGGATGTTAATGTAAGGTCTGAACAAACCGATGCAGATGCTACGCTAACTTTAAGTCCCACTCACATATCCATCCCTCTCAATAGTAGCACGGATCTGTTCAGAACCGGGGGTAACCGTGAACTGGGCCTTGCACTTCAGACCTTTGTCCAGGGCCTGCTTGGCCAGAGACGCCGCTCTGCCCATGTCCTCGTAGCTGGAGTTGGTGCAGCTGCCGATCAAACCTGCAAAAAGGAGGTAATCACATCGAGGATATGAAGACATAAAAGACATTCAATACTAGAGCTAATAATAGATTTTTACCAGAGAAAGCTTTTTAAATGTTACAAATTTCTGGATTTACTTTAATTATAAAGTGATAAATACTGACCAACTTTAACCTCCAGGGGCCAGCCGCTCTTTTTAGCTACAGCCCCGATTTCAGACACGGGGTGGGCCAGGTCCGGGGTGAACGGTCCATTGATGTGGGGCTTCAGCTGTTACACAAAGAGGCATCATTCACAACTAAAATTCCTAATGCTACGTGTGTGTTTTCTTTTCGTCTTAACCAACCTCGCTCAGGTTAATCTCGATGACTTGGTCGTATTCACAGTCTTTATCCGGGACCAGATCGTCTTTGAATCGATCGGCCACCGAGGCGATCTCTGCAGCAGGAAAAACATAGCAGCGGTAAGACTTAGTGAATTAAGAATTAAACAAACAAACAAACAGATCAGTGCTGAGAGGACTGACCTCCACGACCGGTTTTCTCCATGTACGTCCTCATGCGATGGTTGTAGGGGAACACAGAAGTGGTGGCTCCAATCTCAGCACCCATGTTGCAGATAGTGGCCATTCCTAAAAAGATAATGCTAAATTAAATTAAGATAAATCAGTCATCGGTCAAGTTTTACAGTACTTCTTGTCCTAACCGGTGCAGGAGATCGAGTCAACTCCGGGCCCGTGATACTCCACGATGGCGCCGGTGCCGCCTTTTACTGTCAGGATGCCGGCCACCTTCAGGATGACGTCTTTCGGGGAAGTCCACCCAGACAGGGTTCCCGTCAACCTCACTCCTATCACCTGAAGGCAAACAAACAGATTTATTGGCAAAAATAGATTCAGATACATTTGCGAGATATAAGATGACGCCAGGGACTCACTTTGGGGCATTTGAGCTCCCAAGGGATTCCAGCCATGACATCCACGGCGTCGGCTCCACCCACTCCAATACAGATGGCGCCCAAACCACCGCCGTTGGGAGTGTGGGAGTCTGTACCAATCAGCATCACTCCAGGATAGGCATAATTCTCCAGGATGATCTGTACAGAGACATACCTCTTAGATTCCTCTAGTTTTGTTTAGAGCGGGTGCAGATATTTGTTGAAACTACAAGCTAATTAACTTTAATAGCGTGTATTTTAAACCCAACACTAGTGACTAGTGTCTATTTATTAAAAATCCTCTGCAGACATGTTTTACGGGACATAAAAAGTTATTATTTTAATAATAACTTGTGTCCAACATGTTTTTTTTGACAAAAAAAGTCCAAACATTGCAAATTCTTAATTCTGTCTTTTATATGGTGAATGCATAAGAAATCAAAAGTAGTATTATGATTATTAATTAATACCTGATGTATGATCCCGGAGCCTGGTTTCCAGAAGCCGACTCCATATTTTGCTGCAGCGGTTGCGAGAAAGTTGTAGACCTCCTCATTTACTTCCTGTGTCAAAAGTAATTTAAGAGAAATTAAGACTTCTGCTGAAGATAGAATAAAGTGAAAATATATATATATTTTTTTTTTTTACTATAAGAGACCGGGCTGTAGCATTCATGCTAATCATGCTAATCACCGTCATGTGGTGGAGCCACATAAATTCCTGCTGGATGAAATTTGTCCATGTCAATACGTGACACTACTGGATCAATATATTAAAAAATGTTTGCTAAAATTATAATGAATAAAAATAATATAAATGATGGACTTAGCATCACTGGATTGTGGACTATTGTTTTGAAGTTTGGCCGACGCCATCTCATTTTGTTTAGAGCCAGAAGTGATGATGTTTAGATGAGAGGGAGGAGCTGGGGTGGAGCAGGGGGTGGATCACACATGTCCCACAAGCATCCAAAGATACTGAAGCTCTCTCCATGGTCCAACATCTACTTAATTATAAAATTATTCTCAAAATACCACTGATCAGTGAATTTAGATTATGACACCATACTGGAGAGCACCTGGTGGCCGTCGTTGGTACTGCACCTGGTCTGTGGTCCACCCTCACCTTAGCCCTCTGCAGGTCCTGAGCTCCTCCGATCTGAGCCTCGATCAGGTGATCACAGTGGATGGTGGAGGGGACGGCCACCTTGGGCAGACCGCTGCTGATGAACTGGAGCATCGCCATCTGGGCTGTGGCGTCCTGCATGGCCACGCGGTCCGGACGCAGGCGGAGGTAAGTGCGGCCGCGGTCGATCTCCTGCCCCGCCGGGTCGTCCAGGTGACCGTACACGATCTTCTCCGACAGCGTGAGAGGCCTGTTGAGCCTGGATTGTTGGAGAAATTAAGATCAAGAGGTTTACACAACCTCCCTACATCTTATTGATCAGTCTGTTCTCACAGCCACAGGAATAAACCAGGATTGTGTTCATGTGTATTTCTGTGAAGAACAACCGCTAACCTCCTGCGTACGATGCTGATGCTCTCGTGCATCTTCTCATAATTGATGCTGGAGCCGGGCTCAAAGCGGCTCATGGCCACCTTGGCCCTGGCGCTGAAGGCTGCGGAGACATGAAACCTTCTTGCCCCGGTTCCAAGGGCCAGCTACATAGAGGAGAAACAGAAAATAATTCAAAAGACATGTCACCATAAACACGGTTTTATTGAGCAGTTTAGAGCCAACACATAAAGTTTGAAGTCATATAATAACAATGTACTGTAAGTATTAAAAAATGGGGACACAGGTTAAAACGTAACAGAAAATCACAGCGAGCAACAAAATTAGCTGTTAAAGGATAAAATTTTAATCTTTTACATCAATCACTGATCCTCTGTGAAACACCAGGAAAATCTTTAAACCAGCTAAACTGAGAGAAAGTTCACAAAGCTTGTATTGGACCGTGGACCGTGAAATAAAGTGCATTAGATAATCTTTTACACCGTTTACCACCTACAACTACTTTCTGTAAAACTCAGTCTGGTCTTGTCATGCGCAAAACAATGACTCGGATTCAGTTTCTACGAAAAATAAAATAAAATGTAAAGAATATGATACTAAAAACCGTCCTCTGTGATCAATCTATTACCACGAATCAAACTCAGTGTGATTTTTTGGTACATACACACAGCTGACGTTAGGTTTACAGACATATGACGAAATCATTAAAGCATAGTTCTGCACAAAAGTATTTATATGCACCGCAAAACAAGTCCTACATCATTAAAACCTGAAAGCCACCGCTTCAAACCGCCATAAAAATGTCAGATTATTGTTTAACACAGGGGACAAAGTTCTTACCATCTAGAGAAATAAAATAATTTTACTAATACTAATAAACTTTATGCCTATAGCACTTTTCAAATTAACTCAACAAAGCGCTTCACAGAAACAAAACAAATGTGCAATTTAAAAAACAGGCGTATAAGATGAAGTTAATAAAAAATAAAAACTATTAAAAAACACAAGGAAATACAGTTAAGAGTTTACTTAAAACTCAATTAAAACCAGGAAAAAGCCTCTCTGATAAAATAATGTTCACAGAGATCACAGAGATCAAGCTCACACCTCATAAATATTTGAATAATCTATTAAATGTCAATTAAAACAGTAGAAATATTTGTTAAAATGTTGTATTCGCTTCATAAAAAGCTACACGTAAATGTAAAACAATTCCAATGTATTGGCTTATTGCCTTTTCTTGCTAATATCTGTCAAATAAAACTGTAATTATTTCTCTCTGTTGTTCCTCTTTTATAGTTTGTGGTATTTATTATATATATTTGAGCAGATGTAGACACAATAATGTGTGTATGATGGCATAACACACATTTAATCACCCTAAAATGACCGATAAAACATTAAAAAAGATTTAATTTGTATTTATATCCTATATTTCCATGTCTAGAAAATAATACAGCATCAAATCCATGCATATCCAGGCCTCGTGCTACTTAAATTAATCTTTAATTAATCTATGTTATGTAATGTGATGCGTTCACGGCACCGGAGGCTGCTGTAAATCAGTTTCATCTGACGTAAACAAACAGTTTTGATAACTCCGTAACCTTGTCATCACCTTGCAAACATCACGACATTTAGGTCCATTTACAGCAACAACTCTGTTACTATTGAATTAACTCGACAGCGTTTATAAATAATACGTTTAATGACATTTTTGGCTGCTGTCAAATCGGCTCTGAGCCGTTCCGAGGCCGTCAGGAGTCAACCGGGGACACGGTGACCTGACAGACGGGAGCTCTGGTGAACATCTCTTCGTTCATCCTCCGTGTGTCGACAATAAAAGATGGCGGCTGCGTCGCACGACATAAATATCTCTTGTCACACGTGTGTTGTTGCTCCACGGGAACAGCGTGATAGCAGCTCTGTCAAGTCTAAATAACGTTTTCTTACCCGAAGTCTGGTGACAGTCAGACAGTAGGACGCCATTTTGTGTTTTGCTCACTGAGAGGATTAGCGTCGCACGTCTATGACGTCGCTAGCTAAAGGACTCCGTTAATTACTTTGCATTTATTAAAAGTAATTAGAATAGAAATTAGAATTAAAAAAAGAAAAAAGAAATTGTAATAATATTAAATAATAATTAAAATAATAGAAGTAAGGAAATCTTAAAAAATAGAAAAGCACGAACATATATAACAATAACAAATATTAAAATAATATATAAAAAGTTTTAAAAAATACATGCTTAAGAATAAATAATAAAAATAGTAAAATATAAAAATACAATATTGAGAATATAAAAGAAAAGTAGTATTTTAAAACATAAAAAATATATACGATAAGAAAACAAAGGATGTTTTAAGGAGATACAGAATTTAAATTATGCTTACACAATCAATAATAAAAACCCTTTAACAATATTAACACTTTTACTGAGGCCATGATGTTCCATAGGGAGTTTAAAGTATCATTATGGTGCTTTTCTTCGGTAAAACCTTGCCTTTGGTCAAATAAAAATTAAAATGTCTCGTTGGTCCATAACATAAAATAAAAAATACTGAATATTTTCCTCTTGAGCCACGTAAAAAAATACTCTTTGTGCCCTAATACACAATTATGTGCCAAGAATGAATATTTTTTTCCCTTTTAAAGATTCTTCAAAAATACCCGTATGTGAACATAATTTACTCACTACTATTTATTTATTTATTTATTTACTTTTCGTGTTGCATGTATGTCCGTTTTTGCTATTTGCACGGGTGCTATATGATTTAGAGAGGCATCAAAATAAAAACAAACATTTAATACGCTCCGTCAGCGTTAAGGACACCATTTCCCACAATCCCCTGCTGCAAGTCAGGTCGTCCAATCATCTGAAGGCCCTTCTCCATCTCAGCCAATAGAGACTCTGTTGCTATCAGCGCTTATATTTTTAGTAAACTGTTCAGCGCCGTGGGGAACTACAAATATCTCTCCGCCATACAAACTAGACCCCGCTCTCTTCATTGGTATTTTAAGTTATTAAAATCTAAGGGAATAAATATAAAATAATTATATATATTTAGTGTTTTTGTTTTCGAGAAGGATTTTTAAATCCCATCCTGTCTATGTGTTAAATATTTCTGTTTATAAATTAACGCGTGGATTCAAGTATAAATAAATGCAGACAATAATGAGAGTATTAATGATTTTTAGGTGGAGTTATGGATAAAAACAGTCGAAAGATTAAAAAGATAATAGTTATTATTATGGTAATTTGGAAAAAAGTAGTCCCCGGCGTCACGGGGGTGTGGGCGAGTCACTGTGTATAAATACGCCGGGTTGTCAAACAGTAAAGTTTCTCTGGACCCTCCACGCAAAGTGTCAGCTCAAGGCAAAACCAGGGACGCGTTTGATTATCCAGGAATCCGTGCAGCAGAGGAAATGAATTAATAACCCAAAATAGAAATAAGATAAAAGCAGATACTGAGGTGAGATTAAAATAAAACCTCTAACGGTCCAACGCACCTGATCCTGTGACTCGACACATCCGCCTTCATCACAGGAGGGGGGGGAACTAAAACAGAAAACGCAGGAGCATCCGTAACAAAAGGTGAGTAATTAACTGTCAGCCGGTGCATGGCATGAAACGAGCACGTTTTGTTTTATTTAATCAGGTATTTTTGATTTTCATGAAACGCTGTTGTTGCTTCAACTGTTTGTTTTTGTCTCCAGCTGGAGGGATCCTCTGAGAGTCTGTTCAGCTCTTTTATCTGTGGTCTCCTTTGCAGAGATGCAGCTCTGTCCTAATCATTTCTCCACCACTTCACCTCCTCATTAGCTTTTTTTTTTTTTTTTTTATGATTTGATTTCATTTAGATGGATTCTCCGTTGCTCTCTTTGCTCCCCTGACATATTGCACCAATAAGATCCTGCTGCTTGTCATCACAAACCTTTTGTCCAGGATCCTCTTGCACGTTTAATGCCAGCAGGTGAATGTGTGTGCAAAAAGATCCCAGTTAGCAATTCAAAAAAAAGAAAACCGTAAAGAAAAAGGCTGCAAAATGATAAGAAATATTCCCATCCTGTGCTACGCTGGCCCCTCTATCTGTCCGTCTGTGTGTCTTAAATGTATTTTTATGAGCTTTGCTGCTTAATCGCTGAAAGCTGACTGGTTGAGCTGCACGCTCTGCTCTCATAATGAGCTCATGTAAACAAAAATACCACCCTGCTCATGCCCTGACCTGCAACGGGCCTGCAAAAAAAAAAAAAAAATATGCAATAAAGGGGATTTATGAAGGCGATTTTAAACGTTTCTATTATATTTGGTTTCTGAAGCAACAAAATCTGCACATATGTCATTGGATGACATTGGATGTTGTGTGTATCCTGCTGTAAAACAAGAGGCAGGGGATGCAGCAGATGTTTCGGTGATGATGATGCAGGTGATGCTTTCTCTACACCTTCTTGTTTTTAATTTAAGCAGCAGCAGGAGAGGAATTTGCATCACAGACGATGCAAAATGTGGCCCTATTTATAGCCTCATTCTAACCACCAGCCCCCATCTTATCATCCTTCAATGTCAACCCTTTTTTCTTTTTTCTCCATGAGTCTTGAACCGTCGCCGCTGCAGCTTCGCGTCCAGCCTGTGCAGCTTTATCTGTAATAACACTGTCTTTAATCGGGAGGCGTCTTTCTAATCTTAGCTGCCGAATCCCCATCTGGCAGCGAGGGAAGTGAATGTGAGGGGAATTGTTTGTGTGTGTGTGTGTGCGTAGGAGGGTGATTGTGCTCAGTGCATGCTGGGAGATTGTGTTCTAGTTGGCTGACTGAGCCTGCCATTTTACCCCCTCTCTCTTTTTTCTTTTTTTTTTTTTTCGCATTCGTGTTTTTTGGCTTGTAATCTTTAATCAGGGCGGTGAATGAATGTGCGTCTGTGTCAAAGCACCAAGCCGAGGAGCGGATTCAGATTATACAGGATTTATGAAGCTCAAAACACGACATCTGCTACGTCCGTCGGTGCATCCTGCAGCTGAAATGTAAAACGGGAGCACTTGCTGTTGATGTTTCTGACTTAAAATCGTGATATTTTCAAGTATTTTGCAGGTTTTTGGGTCAGTTTTCTTATTCCAACTACAAATTAAGGAGGATCTGGTCCATTAGCTACAGATTTGTGTATATTTCTTGTTATGTATGGAGGCCAAAGTGTGCGACAATTAATCATGCCCCTAAACCGTTATGTTTACTGATCAATTCCACCAGGATTTTAAAAGCTTCAGTACAGATTTATGGTTTCTGTAAATGGAATCATTGTCAATATAATTTAGCTTTTCTGACAATTAACATATTCTACAGTGTATGTTTTTACATAACTGACATTACTTTGTACGAATCGGTTTGTATTCGCTTTATTTTTGTCATGATTTCTTTTAAAAAAGCGACAGAAGTGTAAAATATCCAAGGAGTTGAGTACTTGTTTGATAATTAGGATGTCCATATAAATTTCTGATCTGATCCTGATCTTGAGTATTGGCCGATCCAATCCTAAACGTCCTGAAGTTCTTCTCCTGTAGATTCCTAAAGTCTTTCTGGATAGAGTCGACTGGATTCAGTCCAATAAAGCTTTCTGTCAAAGTTAATGTAGTGTGGAGAGGGTAGCTGGTACCTTGTGTTCTCTACTCCAGAAATGTTCTGCCATAAGCTCCCTAACCTTCTCTGGAAGACTTTTCTCCTTGATGCTGTCTCCAGGAAACATTTCTCTTTTAAACGTTCAGTGTTTGTTGTTGTTGTTTACGTGCAGCCTTTTGCTGAGTCGTTGAATCAAGTTGGTAGTACTGAATGACAATCAACTACTACCACATCACCAAACATCTATTTTTTTTTTTTTTGGCAGCTTTGATGCGAGCCAGTAAAACGGAAGAAGTTTTGACGCTTCAAAGATGTGGCTAATCAAGTTCTTCTTCTTCTTCTAGGGACATGGCTTTGGTTTATGTCAGACCTAAAGTAAATAACAAAAGATCAGGCTTCGGCCAAGCTTAAAATGTTAAAAATGCCTGATATGCCGCCAATACTGATTGGGATGTTTGACTTTTTTTGGGAGATGGTGATGTCTCTTTAACTATAGTATGCAACCAAGATATGTTTTCTACTTGTCTGCAGGTAGAAAATTGTAGAATAATGATTTCCTTATGGACTTGTCAAATAAAAACATTCTTTTTCTTCTCTTTTCACAGTTGGGACCTGAAAACAAGACAAAGACATCCCTCAACCTGCCTCCTCTGCCTTCAAGGTGCCTTTACCATGGTGACGCTAAAAGAATCCTACACTTTACACTAAACCAGAGCTGTTGGGGGGGAAAAAGAACTTGTGACAGCTGCATTGCCTCACTTTCAGCGTCTCGAACACTTTGTTCCCACGGCGGCGCCCGCCCGGCTGCGGCCATGCATCTAGAAGTGAAGGTCGCCCTCAACTTCATCGTGTCCTACCTGTACAACAAGCTGCCTCGGCGTCGGGCGGACCTGTTCGGCGAGGAGCTGGAGAGGATACTGATGTCCCGCTTTGAGGGTCACTGGTACCCCGAGGCCCCGCTCAGGGGGTCGGCGTTCCGCTGCATCCACCTGGGAGCGCCGAGGGACCCCGTGGTGGAACTGGCCGCCAAGAGGAGCGGACTGGACACGGAGGAAGTGCGAGCGAACGTTCCTGCAGAGCTGAGCGTGTGGATCGACCCGTACGAGGTGTCCTACCAGATTGGAGAGAAGGGGGCCGTGAAGGTGCTCTACCTGGAGGACCCTCCGGGGCTCGGCTGTGACAACGAAGGGGTCGAGGCTGTCATCAGAGAGGGTAAAGGAGATGCAGAGGCAGAAGAGGCCAAGAGCTTGGGCTTCAACCCGGACGCTCAGGTCTTTGTACCGATTGGAAGCCAAGCGTCTCCCGCCCTCATGCCGTCACTCTCCAGCTCTCCCACTCCTCTCTCTGCCCCGTCCTGCCCCGGGCTCTTCAGCTACCCCAGCGCCAGCACACCCACCGACCCCGGGGTCCACTCTTCTAACACTTCTACCCCTTCCCCTCCCAGCGGCGGGCTGCCCTACCTCCCCGCTCAGCAGCCGCCGTCCACCCTCCCCACCGCCCGTCCTCAGCCCATCACCTTCACCACCGCCAGCTTCGCAGCCACCAAGTTCGGCTCCACCAAGATGAAGAAGTGCAGCGGGGCCGGGTCGGCAGCCAGCTCCGGCGTCATTGTCCCCCCATCCCAGAGGATGCTGTCCCGCTCCCCCACCACCATCTCGGCCCCAGACCTCCTCAAGCACAAGCCCCTGTCTCTGTCCTTGCACTCCCTCGGAGGTCCCGTCCCCAGCCAGCTCTCCCCCAACGCCAAAGAGTTCGTCTACCCAGGATCCCCGGCCCCTCTTTACTTCGACGCCGACGCCCAGCCCATGCAGCCTCACGCCAGCTCTTTCCAACCCCCGCACACCCACCCGACCTTTGACCCGTTCTCCAGCCCTCCAGCTCAGAGCGTGGGCATCATCGGCAGCAACGGCGGAATCTCCTACATGGAGAAGCCGCCGTTTGTGGAGGGTTTGGGAAGCTACAACCTGCAATACCCGAGCCAGTCCTTCCAGCCGGTGGTGCTGGCCAACTAAGCCTTCATGTGGATTGTTGCTGTTGGGACAGTGGCACTACGGCTATTTTCAGTTTTTCTAACAAATTGTTCTAATACTAATACGTGTTAAGAAATAGTTTTGCTACGTTTAAAAAAAACAAAAACAACAAAAAAATACCACATCTGCTGAATATTTCATGTGACTTTTGTATTTGTTCGACCCTCAATCCCACCCGTGTCCATTACTGTTACTGTGTGTTGACGGTTCTTTCTTTAGTCGTTGCCAATCTCCTCCGTTTCATTGTTGTTTTTTTTTGTGTTCTTTTCTCGACTCTAGTACATCTTCGTTTTGCACTGCGCTGTCATGCTGTGAAAAAGGGACTTTGCCAAGTCCTGCAGGAGGGTGGTGGTGGTGGTGGTGGTGGTGGAGGAGGAGGAGGAGGAGGAGGAGGAGGAGGAGGAGGGGTACGAAGGGTTGTGGAAAACTCAGCACTTTGCTCTGCAATCTGCTCTGCCCAGAGAGGTTTTTTTAAATGTATTTTTGTTTTTGCCATTTTCACGCGTTTGTGTTTCATTCGTAGCTCAGCGTGATCGAGCATTTGCTGGAACTCGCACGAGCACAGGCGCACCTCCTCCTCCTCCTCCTCGTTGTTGTTGTTGTTATCAGCTGGAATCTGTGCATGATCTGGGTTTAGATGAGCAGGTAAAAGGGGGGATGTAGTGGAACGCATCGTCGTAGCGGGGAAGGTCGGCAGTTCGGGGAAGACATTTAACCGCTCGAATATTCGAACGAACAAACATAACGCGCATTAAAATGTGCACATGCAATTCCAGTCAGCAGAGTGTGAAGGTGAGAAGGCGGTGAAGAGGGGGAGGGGGAGGAGGAGGAGGAGGCGGGGGAAGGGGAAGGGATGCAGCAGCTAAGCAGTAGGGATTGTGATAAATGGCTTAGCATGACTTTGACTATGAAGGAGAGGTGTTTTTCTTTTCCTCTGCATGGAAAGAAAGAAAGAATAAGAAGCAGCCAGAGGGTTGTGTTGCCTCTTTGCTGTCCAGGTTTTTTTTTTTTGCAGAGCTTAGAAAAGCAACACTTTTAAAACCCAGAGCACGTTTGTGGTGGAGCTCGTTGAAATTCTCCGGTGATCTTTCTCTCTCTCTGTTGCAAAAAAAGACAAAAACCAGAGTCGTACAGTTCAGATTCGCTGCTGTGTTGATGGCTTTCGTGTCTGGATGAATATTTAAGCTTCAACTGTGGGGTTGGGGGGCGGGGCTGACGATGCCGACGATGCCGACTGCAGACGTTAACCGATCCTTTTGCACATTTTGTCCTCAAAGATTCAAAGAGGAGCTAATGTTTTTGGGGGTAAAGAGACACCATCGGTCTTTGAATGTTTTTGTACGAGACAGTTTGAGGGCTGTGTTTTTTTGACATGAGCATGCAACTTTTAGTTTATCTCTAAACGGGACAGGTGGGGGAGGTATATTCATCTCTGTAAATGTCACCGATCGTGAAGGGAAAGGTTTTTGGTTTTTTTTGGTAATTTATTTCTATAAATCTCTTTCTCATTTACATTTGTACGAGCAGGATGAGTCCAGGAATACGTGTACATATATATAAATATATAAAAGAAAGTTCTTATGTTCAGATTCTTTGTTTAGTTTCTTACATGCTGAGGTTATTTTTTCAAGGAAATAACGTTGAATATATGCAAAACCGAGACAAAAACGATGAAAGATGTACAGAATAAAGTATTTGAATGTGTGATTGTACCGTGTACAACATTTGTCCAACAAGACGGGTCAATGTACTCATTCTTCAGTTTTGGGGTTTTGGAGACGTGAATGTTTACAGCGTAGGAAAAGATGGCCGATATCTGACGAACACTACTCCCCACAGGCAGGACATTTAAACCAAAAATCTCACATTTAAGGTCCATCTTGTTTTTAGTATTACTCCCTTTTTGTCTGTATGCTAATTCAGTGCTCAGATCTATAGAAACAAAAGTATTTTTAACCATTTTTTTTCCTTCGTTATCCTCCTTTCTTTTGTTTTTGATACTGATATTATAGCCATATCTCAGACTGTCTTTGCTCACCCTTCTCCAGTGCAATGTATTGCCATAATTTAAATTACCCTGAATGATTCAAGGGGTTTCTACCTCTCTGCAAAAAATAAATATATATAAGTATATGTCTTCAGTTGGAAGATGGTGTTACGACAAGGTTTTGGAGGGATGAAGGAAATGAATGTGCAGTGAATGATCTGTTGCTGGAGGTCGGCCCTGGTTTTAAAAGCCTGCAGACAACAAAATGTTTTTTTTTTTTTTTTTTTTTTTTAATATATACATATAAATAAAAGTCTTGGAGGGATTTGAAACACAAACTGAGATCTGATGATTGTAAAACGTGGAGTTCCAACACCTTGCAGGCTTTTTCTTTTCCTTACAATCAGGGCCGAACATTAAAGAAGAGTTTAAAAAAAACAAAACGAACAAAAAAAAAATAAAAATTTTGTATTCCGATGTCCTTTTGCTTATATCGACGTGTGCGTTTTATTTTGCACTTTGGAATATTTCATTGTCATAAAAGAAGTTTATTTTCTATGTAAGATTTAACATTTAAGAGTAAAAATGGATATAATTGACAGTTCAGATGATGTATAAATATATTGCTTCTTTCCTGCCTGTATTTTATTATTTTTCCTATTTTGTATCCGACCTGTACACCCTGTAGATGTAAAACGAATCTTTCACTACTGAAATGCAATGACCTGTTTTCTGTGCTGCCCCTCGGGAATGGGGAGTTACTACTGCAGTTTCTTATTGTATCAGATTCTTTTTTAAGTTTGTAATAAAAACAGATTGGCTAAAATACGCATGGGAAATAAGATGATTGTGTCGTCCTCATTGTTTGTGAGTATTCATAGATGTTAATCCACCTCACTGAGTGGACGCTGATCTCTGACAATGTGATGGAAGAAAGATCCTTGAAGTTATTATAATAAGATCACTGGCCCCGACAACTGATAAACCATTTCTTTTTTTTCACCATTTTATGAAAGTTTCTCATGATTTTAATACTTTTTTTTTTTTTTTTGGAGATCTAACTCATTTTAAGACTGGTTTTCATTATTTTGCAAAACTTTTGTTGCTTTTTTAAAATATTTATAGAAACCTCGTTATTTCGTAAAGGTTTCTTATTTTGAGACGATTTTCTCATTGTTTGTGGAAATTTTCTTATTGTTCTAACAAAGTTTCTAATGTTGAGACTTTAACTTAATATTTTGTAAAAGTTTCTTAAGTTTCACATTATTTTGTGATACTATTTTGTGAATTTTTTGCATTTGTTGAGATTTTAGGAGCTTCTCAAAACTTTTTGATTTTTTTTTTAAGTTTCTCATCATTTTGAGATTCTACATCATTATTTTATAAAACATTTTCTTATAGTTTTCCTAAGGTTTGTCATCATTTTGAGAAAAATGTTCATATTGAGACTCATTTTTAGAGAACATTTAGCAAAAGTTTGCAAAACCTTTATCAGAATTTTTCAAATTTTTTGAGCATTTTTTTTTGCATTTTTTGAGGTCCAGCTCATTGTTTGAGAACGTTTCTCATTAATTTTTGAAATTTTTAATTTTGTGTTTTGAAACGTCATAATTTTAAGATTCTACCACATTATTCTGTGAAGGGTTTTTGTTGTGCTACTAATCACTTTGAAATGCCAAGTTATTCTTTTAAGAACGTTTCTCATTATTTTGACAATTTCTCATTATTTTCTGAAATTTTCTCATTATTTTGGGAAGATTCTCATTATTCTGAGATTTAAAACCATTTTTCAGACACTTACTCGTTATTTCAAGACATTCTCACTAATTATTTTGGACACTAACTCTTCATTCTGAGAAAGCTTTTCATTATTTTGAGAAACTGAATCATTATTGTGACTTGACCAAATCTTTGTGGTAGAAATTAACTTTCACATATCTATGAAAGCATCTCCTGCTCTGATAATGTTGAACATATTGCAGATGAAAGCTGGTAAAAAAGTAGATCTCTGTGTTCCCCGTGGAAAGCCTCAGACCGAAGCTGTGGAGCGGTGCGTCCTCTTATCGCAGTAAACAAACTCGAGTGATGTTTGATCAATAATTCAAAGGTGGAATTCTCACATGGCGAGCAGACAGATTGCTCACCACCCACCTCAGCTGGACGCATCCCAGCAGATATTACCTTGCATTTCGTCATGCAGAGCTCGGCCTGTACTGAGGTCTGAGCAGCCAGCTCTGAGGCCGATCATGCGAGGCTAACATGTAGTGGTGTGACATTAACACGCATGGCTGGGCTCCTCCTTTATTCATCATGCGACTTCAGCTGCATCCCAGTTCTCCATCTTTCTTTGTCCTCCCCTCCCATTTTCTTTTCCCAGAGCCTACGCCATCCTCCACACAAACACACCCATCCTCCTTGCTCGTCTTTGAAGCTGCTGCTGTTACGCAACACATCTCCCCTGTGTGTCGATGTGATCATTACGCAACATCCCCGACTCCTCTGGAATACTGATGAGCAGCAGCACTGGGGCGAGCGAGGGCCAGCAATAAAAAAGTGATAAACAAAAAACATCAAAAAGATAATTAGAATCTGGGTATATGTGAACAAACAGGGGTGGTTGTGTGTGTGTGTGGTGGAGGATGAGGATAATGTCTGCTTTTGTCTTTTGTCATCCATTGTTTCTTTGTCCCTGCAGCTGGTCGAGTCGATGACTCAGTCAAGGACGAAGGCAAGCGTGTCGTTAAATTCCAATTTATTTCATAATGCATAATACAAGATACAGTTAGGACATGGTACTGGAGTCGCATGTTAGGACAATACAAAAACAACCTCATGTTTATATAAAAAAAGAAGAAAAAACACAAAAGTTTAGAAATGTTTTCCATAGATGTACTTCAATGTACTTATTTCGTACTCCGAGCTACTTTTGAGTAGTAAACAGTGTTGTTGATGCGAAGCACCTGATCCCAGTGAACAGTACTTTAGATCAAGAGACGTGCTACTTGGCGCCATCTACAGGTCAAGAAAGCAACAGCACTTTCACACCAGTGCCACCTGCAGGCAGAACGTTGAACTGCTATGCGGATAACATGCTACCCTTAATTGGATGGTCCTTCAACCAATCAGAGCCACAAATTAAATGCATTATCACTGTTAACTGTTTGTCATTTGAAGCTATACAGTCATAACAAACAGCAGAATCTAAACATTTCGCTTGTCCGACGGCAACTCAAACAATTTGAGCAGCCTGGCAGAGCTTTAGATTTTAATGAATATCAAATACTGTGTCAAGAAAGGATTTTTTTTTTTTTTTTTTTATGGTTGTGCCTAAATCCATATTAAGTATCAGAACATTTCAAATATAAATGAAAAAAATAAAAAAATTGTCAAAAATCCAGTTATTTCTCTTGACGGCAGCTATTTTGCATTTGTTGGTCATAAAACAAACTCAACTACGATAATGTGAGTTTCTAAATCCACATCAAGTATAAAATAATTTCAAACATGATAGGAAGAAACAAAATTTTTTTTTAAAAAATCAAGGCGTAACATTTTGTTAAGCTTTTAAAATGCAGTAGCATTGTTTGCCTGTAGGTGGCAGCAGAAACGCCTTCAAACACAAATATGATCATGAATTTGCAAGTATCTACTTTACAAGCTGCTTTTTTTTTGGTGCTTCGCATCAGAAGGAGAACAAATGCTACATAGAAAATCTTGGCCAGTACCTTCAATCAGACTGTTTTTAAATTTAGCAGAAAAAAATTTAAAAAACCCCACAAGTATAACGCAGTCAACGTCAAGTCTACTGAATGTCAAGTCTGAAAGAGACGTGTCGTTATACTACACCATCGGGAAAAACAAACACGTTATCAATAAAAGCACAAACTGATCCAGTGTATCTAGAGATATAAGATCAATCTTTAGCAAATAGAAAAACAATCCACACAGTGATCAAAAGATGCTGTTTTTTTTTTCCGGCTGGAGGTTCGAGAACTGGCTGCACGAGGAGAAGGCTCTTATGACAGAAAGAAACCCCGTCCAGAAACATGACCAGCTTTTCAGTGATGGTTTACAGACGTTAAGTACACTTGGTGTCAAATTTACAAGAGAAGGAAAAAAAAAACAGACGAGTTCACTGGGTTTTCATGCATTAGGATCCTACACTACACAGGATCTAAAGTGGAAGCACAAATGACTTTAGGGGCTTTTTTTCTATGTAGCACGTCATAGCAATTTTACATACAACATTGTCACGGAAATTAAACAAGCATTACATAACAAGAGTATTATTGCCACATTAATTAATTTTCTTTTTCCGGGATCGCAGTGATTACGAGGCGGCCGATCAGCCCAAGACACTTGAGATACTTGAGAGTCCCATAACAGTCTGTATATGCATTTACTAATTTCGACTTCGACAAAAAACCAAAAAAAAAGGACTCAACGATTTTAAGTTTTTTTTTTTTTTTTGCCAAATTGAATTAAGCTGCTTTTTACGTCCTCTCTGTAGCCCTGCTAAACCACTTAAAACAGGAAGTGTTGAATGAGGTAAATAAAAGTGTCCTTTGTCCGGACACATATTTATCTTTATCGTATAAATCTGTTTTTAAAAACATCCAAAAAGCACAGTTTAGCCATCGATTTCCCTGCTCGCTGTCATTGGTTTTCGTTTATAGAAGTATCTGATATTGTTGCACATCACAATCAACAGATGCGTTTATTACCGTCAGAATAAATACAGCACTCATTGACTATTTGGCAAATATAAGGTTAATAAAGACACAGTCTCCGTCTTCAGGAAATAAAGACTATAAGACATTTATCTACAAGAAGCAGTCCGCTTTGGGCCTGGCTAGAAATATTTATATTTTTTTTCCCCCAATCCTCACTACACTCATTAGCAAGCTGGCAGTGTCCCTCTCTAGCGCCCCCTCCCGCTTGCAGTGTGCAGTAAAATAAACATCCCTACATGTGAACGTACCCCTCTAATAGCGAGGGCCCTGCAGATCATCAAGCCTTCAGCTGAAAAATACTCTCTTTCTATTCTTTGATAAAAATCTGGAGTCTGGATTTGAGAAAACTCACAGTAGCTTTGGGTCATGCATGTTTTTTTGTTTTTATTATATAGTGGGTGTGTTTTAAGAAACAAAGTGCAAAAGAAATGGATTACACACTGTAAAAACGCACTAGATGGGACGATATATATATATATAGATATACACGACAGTTGTTTTTTTAAGAGCGTTTTCGTGTGTTTTTATAAGAAGGAAGAACTGTGACTGAACCATTCACCTCCTCACTTTCTTCCGAGAGCTTCTGACTGACTTTGGTCCGCTAAGAAACTGATTTGTGTAGCATTTAAAAAGCGCTCTTTTCTCCCCCCTCTCTTTCCTTGAGACGAGTCCTCTCTTTGAGTGTAGGAGCCAGGCGCTCTCTCCACAGGCCTTTTACTGCGACCTCCCATCACGCCTCGCTTCGCCGCCCCCAACGTCCAAAACGCCAACCTCGACGCGGCGACTGGAGATCAGCGACGACGACAACAGTGGCACGTTTTAGATTCCCTCTGTGTTTGTGTCTATGTTGAATTCTGCGGGGAAGGGAGTTCCGCTTTCTGTCCCGTTGATACTTCATGAGTTTATTTTTTTTCTGTTACGCTGTTAATTATTTAGTTTTTTTTTTACAGTGGGCCGTATTTAGCCTCGTACCGAACCATGATGTTCTTACAGCGGCCGCAGTCCTTCCTCAGCTCGGCCACTTGTTGCCTCAGGGCGGCGTTCTCTCGCTCCAGGAAAGAGGCCCGCACCGTGATCTGGTTCTCCTTGAGCCGGCGGGCGTCGCGAGAACGCTTCGCCGCCACGTTGTTCTTCTTTCTCCTGGACCAGTACTTATCATCCTGAGACGACAAGAGAAACAAGCAGAAAGAGTTGAACTTCGTTGACGTAACGTGTTATTTTGAATATCAGACTTTAATGACGGTCTTTCTAAATGTCGTTGGCTTGGATACGGGGCATTTGCCTAACTGTCCTCTCCGATGCACTGACAGGAATATGTGTTCAGCCATCATACTGCTTCTGAACATTTGTGTTTATTGCACTTTAATCTGAAGTTTCTGAAAGTAATTGGTTTTAATTTTTCCACAGCAGCCAAAGAAAAGGCTTTGGTAATGTGTGAGCCAACCTAATAAATTAGTCAGGACAGCTCAGCAGGCTGATATCCAACTCTGGAAATGGATATGTAGCGCTAAGAGTGCAGTGTCGATTCACCTGGATTCAAATTTCTGCTACAGGTTTAAGTTTTACGTTTTTTTTTTTGAGACAAATTCTGATTAAATTCTTATAAAATAGATAGAAGTTAACGTTGTTGGATGTAAAACGCAATGATTTTTTTGTCGACTGAAGACTGAATCAAAGATGTCCCACCTTCTGCTCGTTGGGGACAAACACCTTCTTGGCCTTCTTGATCATCGGCTGCGGCTTCAGCTCCTCGTCGGAGAACTTGTGCTTGCGGGGGTTGAACAGCTCCCCTCCCGGCACGCTGGACAGAACCAGGTCTGTGGGATCCGGCTGGAAATTGATGTCCACCTCGATGGCATCTGGATCCACCGGCGAGGGCGTGTTGCGCTCCGCGGTGCTGGGACCTGTAAGGTATAAAGTAAGCCTGAATAAAGACATGTCCAGGAAAAAACTTTACTGTAAAACTTTAATGAAACGAGGACAAATGAAAGTCCTCGTTTCATCTCGTTTGTTTTGGATATACCGTGACCTGGATGACTGAGAACCTTCACAGATTTACTGCATGTTATTATCCATTTATCTGAACTGTATTCAAGTCTTTGTGTTAGACACTACAATAAAGCATTTCTTTACTTGGGAGTACAGAAATAGTGACGAACACACGCCATGCGCTCACATGGTTTGACCAGTGGGACGAATGTTTGCCCAGTCGAAGCAGGGATTGTCAAACATACGTCCCGCGGGCCAAAATCTGGACCCATGTTATAATACAGCAGTCTTAAACTGCAATGTTTTAATAAAAGTACCTGCTATTCCTAATTTGTCCAGTTTTGTTTTGGATGTTGCGTTATGTCCACAACTAATCAACAGATGGCAGCACTGAGCTGAAACTTCACTTGTCTTTCCTAAAATGTTGCAGGATGTTTTATAAAATGTTCTGTGCATGGATAGTTAATTAAATGTAAACATTTTCTGGCTCAGCTCACATCAAATTGGACCGTACGTGGCCTCGGACTAAAATCCACTAGAGTAATTTAAATAAAACTCGGGCCGTTCAACTACAGACTTCCTAAAAGAAATAAAAATCCGAATCACACACCTGTTTTCTTCACTTCTGTCGTCGTCTCCTCACACTCCTCTACTTGTTCTTCCTCTTCTCCTTCCTCCTCCTCCTCCTCCTCCTCCTCTTCATCTTCTTCTAGTTTGGCCGGCTGTAGCGTTGTGACGGTGACCGCTTCCTCTGGATCTGAGGTGGCCGTGGAGGGAGACGCAGGAGACTCCGCGGCGGAGACGTCGGCTGCAGCGGGAGCAGGGGACGCAGCGGCGATCGCCTTGGGAAGAGACAAGCCTTTGCCTTCCAGAGTCCTCTGCAGCTCCTCCTCCTCCAGGCTCACGGGGATCCCGTTCTCCAGGAGGAACTCGTCCAGGTCCATGTACTCCAAGTGGAACGTCTCCCCGTCGTAGGGGATGGTCTTCTCCCAGATGGCAGGCGTCAAGGAGGCTGACACACCTCCTCCGCCGCCGCCGCCGCCGCCTCCAGCACTACCACCACCTGCTCCTCTGGAGTCTCCACCAGCGCTGACCGCCACCGCCCCACCTCCTTCCACATCCTCAGAGGAGCACAGCTTCTCCTTCTCTATTTCTGCATTTTGAAAACACAAGGGGACACGGTTAAACAAAAGGCAGCTTAAATGTAACCTGGAGAAACAGGAAATGACAAACAAACCCCTCCACACCATCTTGGCTCCAAATAGCACCAGAGGAAGGTGCTTCCTAACAACACTGAGGACTTTATGTGTCTTTAGGTGTATTAATAGTGTGGTTTCGCTGCTCGGAGGTCGGCTCAGATGAGTTGGAACTTTTTGTTCTTTTCCGTTTCCTCGCAGCCCCGGACTGAAACTGGAACCGTGCAAACTACGGCACGTAAGCCCCAACCCTCGCGCTACTTAACGGCCACCATTTTATCTCAATAACTACACAAATAATAATAATAATAAATAAAAAAAAGGTTAAAGTTTATTATTAAAATGACTTTTTTAAAAACAAAAAAAAAATCCTATTCCCAGTTGTTTTCAAGCTCACCGTCGTCGCCTTCCTCCAGGATGTTAGGAGGAGGGATGTCCATGATCTTCTTTAACGCGAAGGGGAAGGATTTCTGCTGCGGAGCCGCTTTCACGACGGTTCCGCCGGGTCGAAGCGGCGCTGCCACCGCGGCTTTACCGGGCATTGTTTCCCACTGTCGAGACGCCCCGAGTGACCGTGGAAGGAAGGAGTGATGCAGCTGCCTCCAACACTGACTCTAACCAGCGGGGTTTAAAGAACCGCGGCTCGGTTGTTGTTACCGTTTTTTAGTCGTTACTATCGTTTCTGGACGTTAAAACAACAACACTACAAGACCCGTTTGTTCTCCGTGTCCACAGAGCGTGCTCATTGGATATTCATGAGCCACACGCCCCGCCCACTAAGGGTAATAGCAGAAGCTGATTGGCTGTAATTCCCTTTTGATATGAATATGTATTAGCGCGAGTCCTTTTTGCCTCTGTAGTAGTTCAACGGCTGCTCACTGGCCGTTAACGGCATTTAAATGTGATTCCACATGAGATCATATAGCCTCGCGCAGCCCGGATATTAATATATTTTAAACTGAACGTGTCTTTAAACTGAAGGGGAAAATAAAACATTTTAACCGTTTTATTTTATCCAAGCAAACCCCTATCCCACAAATACCCGCAGTGTGCTCGTGACATGACTGTTTCTTTTATTTTATTAGTCGCCAGCAAGATGTGCGCACTCGTGAACAAACACGTGCCTACTTCCCGCCCCCACTCCGCTCTCACGTGAAAGTACATCTGTCGAGGGGCGTGGCTTCACATGCTCCGCACGTGCAAGCCAAGGAGAGCTGGATCGGGCACGCGCACACGGCTAAAAACAACTGGCACGGGGCATATAAAAAAAAAAAAAATAAATAAAATAGCAGCACGTTCTTCGCTCAGCAGCCGTAGCGGCGCTTATTAATTAATTAGATTTAACGCATGTCATTGTGTTTTTTTTGTTTATTTAATTATTTAATAGAAACGGGTATGGTGACATCTCACGTTTCCGTGCACGCGCTGCTCTATTACACGCGACTCTCCCTCTGTAAAGGCGGAATGTTTGGGTTTGGGAACACGATGTTCAACCGCAGATCACCTTCACCAGAGACAGCTCAGGGCGCGGTAAACAAAGTGTTGAGTGTTTGTCCCTGAAGAAAAGAGGTTTAATCCCTGCTGCTACATCTGAGAGGACCAAAACACTTTCATTCTTATCTTTAAACACTTACTGGCCAATTCATTAGTCACGCTAGTGTACGGCCCTGCACTAAATCTCATCTTCATGAAGGTTATAGTTTTCAACATTTATTTAAAATAACCGATAGAGCTGTTGATTCAGCTGTGTAATTATTTTGGAGGCTGAAGATTGAATTGTTTCGTCCTTTACCGACACCTGTTCCAATTATTTTGACATTTTAAGTCAGTGGGCTTGGCTAAATAACAACAACAACAACATCCTCCAACATGGTCAACCAGTTGAACATTAAAACAATAATGGAGCATTTATTCATCTTCATGCATCATCACCGCCTGTAATAACTGAAGATCTGTGAAGATCAACAAACCAGGCCACTATATTTATTTATCTGGCCACATGAGGAGGTATATTCGGGTGCACCTTATACCAGATTACATTATAGTCCCTGCAAACACTCCCCTGAGAGAATCTAGGTATGTTTTGCCATTGCCAGACAAGCTTATAAAGACATGTGAGAGGAGGTGAAGAAAACAAACTATGCAAATGAGTAACATGATCACAACGGGTCAAGTTCTATTTTAGCCAGAGACCTTTGTTGCATGCACGGCATTAACTACATACTCCAAAATGGTCATCTAGTTGAACATTAAAACAATAAAGGAGCATTCATTCATCTTCTGTAACCTGTGAAGTGTTGCTGGGGGGGGGGGGGGGGGGGGGGTTACTGGAGCCTATCCCAGCTGTCATAGGGCGAGAGGCGGGGTACACCCTGGATAGGTCTCCAGTCTATCACAGGGCTAACACAGAGATTTAGCCAATTTGAGCCAATTTAGAATCACCAATGAACCTAACCAGCATGTCTTTGGACGGTGGGAGGAATCTGGAGTACCTGGAGAGAACCCACGCAGACACAGGGAGAACATGCAAACTCCACACAGAAAGGCCCCCGTCAGCCTAGCAGGTAGTTATATTGGAATGAATTAGCTAGTGTACCTAATGAAGTGGCAAGGGAGTCTATCATAAGTGGAATAAAATAAGCATGAGTAAAAGCTGTTATGCTTAGGGTCAGCAATGACGTTGACCATCTAAATATGTCAGTTTGCGTAGAGCACGTTGACACACCGCAGTGTTTACAACCATCCACAATCATGGTGGCATCTGCTTCCAGGAATACTGGAAATAACAGGAAGTAGGACATAGTGCAGGACTGTCATATATGACTGTATTTTTACTAGTGTACCTAATTAACTGCCAATTAAGTGTTGGTCCAGTTGTGCATAAGTCTAATCTGGTTTGGCCTATTTTTCCAAACATACAAAGAAAGTCTGTAGTGTGTAATGGTGAGAAAGTGAATTAAAACATTTCATATCAAGAGTTAGACTTGACCTACAGCAAAGCTTCTACTATTGTCAAAGTTTCCAGAAAAAACAAAACACTTTTATGAGAAATACTAAAAACTCACTACTCATCAAAGTGACACATGGTTTCAGTATGAAGGACATCCGTTACCTTCTTCTGTGCTATTAGTATCGCTGGTTAAATTGTGCAAACACACTGCTTCCTAGTGGTGTCCCACAAGGGTCAAGTCTAGGTCTTATTTGATTTTCCATTTACAGGCTGCCAATGGGCCCCATCCTTCAAAAAATCAGTATTGATTTTCACTTGTATGCTGATGAAACACAGCTGCATGTTCCACCGATCAATCTGCAAACATATCCTGAGGTAGATGACAAAGAAGCTTTTTTTATTCACAGGATCTGGACCAAAACGTTGCACTTGAACACCCCACAAAGACTAGAGAAAACAGACAGCTGGCCTGGAAGCCAGAACAACTGGAGACTGATTATAATTTAGCAAAGATCTACCGGGCCAATCAAGTTGTTTGGACAGGGCTTTATGTGGTGTTGGACAGAAGAATAACTAAATAAACTACTTGGAAACGTCTTCGAGAAACCCTTACAAGTCCAGTTGCCCTTGATTCAGCTTGTTTTCTGGACTCCCTGCAGGTTTAGAATTGATTTTAAGATTTTGCTTATAACCTCTGGGGCTATGCATCATCATTACATTGCTAGAGTCCTTGTCTGAGTATCTGTTGGCCTTGTTTTGTAGAGGTGGCAATTAATAACTGAAGATCTATGAAGATCAACAAACCAGGTCATTACATTGATTTATCTGGCCACGTGAGGAGGTATATTTGGTTGTGCCCTATTACAGAATACATTATAGTCCCTGCAAATGCTGCCCTGGGAGAATCTAGGTGTGTTTTTGCCATTCCCAGATAAGCTTACAAAGACATGTGAGAGGAGGTGAAGAAAACAAACTATGTAAATGAGTAACATGATCACAGCAGGTCACGTTCTATTTTAGCCAAAGACCTTTGTTACATGCACACCATTCCCCCTCACGCCTTCTTCATGTTTCTTGTTTGTGCCAGCTGGCCCACTACATAGCAATGTAGAGTTAAAATCCACTAAAATAATCTACAAAAGAAAGTAAGAGTGTCATAAAGCCCCAAGCGAGAACTGTTTCAGTGTTATTGCATCAGTTGCAGTCTGCTGGGTTGTGACTGAATGGGGACAGTCTTTTGACATAATGCATTTCTATACAGAGTTGAAGTGATGTTCACCTCAGACTAATGCAATCAGTGCAATCAGGGGTTGCGTTGTCTCGAGTTGTCTAAAACTATTGTTTTATCCAACTCACTTCCTTTTGATTTGCATTAAGACTATAGTATATGACTGGATGAATATTACAGTTAATTTTGCAATTGGTTTAGTTGATTTTATTAACTTTACATCTCTGCTAATATACAATATATGTTATAAGTTTTAAGTAAATTCTTCCTCTGGTTATTAGTCATAACTTTAGTGTGATACATACTAAAGCAGTCCTTAAGTGGTTTCCATACATGAATATAACTACAGGGAGTTCCACCATTACTTACTCCGTATATTTAATAATATAACAAAAGCAGTGTTTACGAGCTTTAAGCTTGTTTTTTTTGTTGTTTTTTTTCTTGCTTAAATAGAACGTTCTCACAAAAAAAAGTCCTTAAATGTCTTCCATACATAATGTCCGCAGGTTCCGGCTTTATTTACTGACACAAGTGTGGCCAGAGGGTATGATAACAAATGCAGAGTTTATCAAAAATATTAAGCTTGGCTTCGTACTTCAATAAAACAACACAAAATATTATTATTTTTTTTTTTTTTAAGAAGTCTTTGAATAACTTCCACACTTAATGTATTCATGTTCTAGCCTTACTTACTGACACAAGTCTCACTGCCATAGATTAGAGTTTATAATAGCGAATGCAGTGTTTATGAAAAGTTTTAAGCCAGGTTTTATGCATGAATAAAAAAAATCGAAAATTCTTGCACAAAACAAAAAAAGTCCTTAATGTAATGTGTCCGTACTTAATGTAGTTGGGTTGCAGCCTTTGTCACTGACACAAGTCTGGCTGGAGTCTAGCATAACTTATCAAAAAAATAATTTTTGCGAGAATAAAAATATAACAAATTACAAAATATTCTTAGAAAAAAGTCTCTATATCCTCCATATAGTACTTACTGACACAAGTTTGACTGCAACAGATTACAGTTTATAACAAATGCAGTGTTTATGAAAAGTTTGAAGCCAGGTTTTGTTGCTTAAATAAAAAAAAGATATTACTTTAATATTCTTACCTATGTCATCGAAGGCAGAGAAGGAGAAGGGATAGTCCACCAGGGATTTCAGGAGATCAGGAACGTCGCTCATATCTCCGGTGAAGATTTGATTCGTTGTTGACATGAAGAACTACTTGCTCCTTCGAAAAAAACTCGAGTCCAACTGAGTAGCGAGCCGTGAGTGGTTTGGTTTTACCTCTCTGCCGCTGACTTCGGTCACTTTTACCAACTTCTTCGCAGTATCACGGGGACGTCTGCATGTGTCCAAACAAACCCTGATACAATAGGCCACACCCCCTGCGCCAGGCTGACTCGGCGACGGTTGAGCTCCCGCACGTCAATCACGTAACAGAGCTACTCAGAGAGCAGGGGGCTGAACTTCTGCGCTCTGATTGGCTCAAGGGGGAAAGGGGGCGGGCTCTGTGAAACGACAACCACGAAAACAATCCAGCGGCAGCACGTGTGAGAGCCAGTGGACGTCCTCCAAAGCGCCACCTAGCGGCCACATTGGCAACTGCACTAAATAGTGACCACTAAATGTCAACACTCGACGTATTTTCAACAAAAGTAGAAAGAAAAATCACACTTGAAGCAGAAATACACGTAATATCCACAGTCAGATACTTAAAAATGTTTGCAGCCTTCAATATTTTCTACATTTCTATGTAAAAATTAATCAAAACATGTAGTAGTCCTGAAAGTAGACAAAGAGAACCCCATAAAACAAAGAAATATTACACTTGTGCATTTGTTTATTCAGGGAAAGACGCCAGTATTACATATCTGTGAGCTGCAAATGTAAGTGAACTCTTGTTTTTAGTGTGGTTTCCAGAAACGGTCGTCTTAAATCTCCACCATTTGTTCTCAATCTGTCTGGAATCCACAAAAGTCAAACTCATTAGAGACGGTTTTGTGACCTTTTCCAGGCCGATGAGCAACACTTCCACAAACATGTGTTTGGGAAGATCAGACCGAGACAAATCCCAGATTTATTTAAGATTAAACGAGGAACTGAATGACAGTCTCATCACATTGACCGGAACCACTTCTGAACAGATGGACTACTATTAACTTAGGCGCACCTCACAGATATGTAATATTGGCTCACTTTCCTAAAAATAAACATATATATACAAAAATAATGTTTCAGTTTCATACTTTATCCATGTGCTTCTGTTCACAAAGATTCCCAGGAAGGTAAGGACAGCTATGAGAGTGAATGCGGTCATTAATACTGTATTTTCTATACAAGATCAAACTAAAAGCTACAGTTGTCTTTGTAAATGCTATGTGTATCCGTCCCACCCACTTTCACCAGAGCTGTAGCAGTCGTTTTGCTTGTCTCAATAGATCTGTTTTGGTCGTAATGTTACGGCTGATTAGTGTAAACTAAAGCACACATCTTAAATATAACATCAGTAAAGAAACAGAAATCTTTCATGTGAAGATTCTTTATTCTTTATGCCACCGTTAAGGATTTGAACATGACTCTTACATGATGAAATAAAACAAACGGAAAAGAAAAGAACCAAACTAAAATCTGGATGTGTGGTTTGATATGAACCTTTCATGAGCAGAGTTTGTGTCTCTTGTTTTTTTTTCAAAGTGGAACATGAGTCTTATTTTAGTGTTTAAACTCTAAAAGTCAATAAACAATAAAAGTCGCTCCACACAAATTAAACTAAGTTAATGTAAACACACAATTTTTTCAGAAAGCAAATAAATGTGATATTTCTCTTTTGGCAAACGTAATGAAATGATCATCTGGAGATTTTGATTTGAAAATCCTTGATACTCTTTGGCAGTGAAAAAAATAAAATAAAATAAAAAATAAATGGCTCAAATCGTTCTTAATCCTGAAGTAGAAAGTTGTACTTCCCAAAGTCAGACTGATCGGGCATGATGAGCATGTCCTCTCGAGCTCTGGCCAGCTTGCGTCGCAGGAAATCTCGTCTCTCTTTCCACTCCTGCAGCTCCTCCGGCCCGTGGGCGTAGTCGCAGCTCACTCCTTCGGGACAGCCGTCAGACGACCCGTCGCTCAACCTGTCGAAGAGAAAAGGTTTTGTTTTTTATCTAATTGAGTATTCACTGTGTGATGGGTTATATTTCCCAAAGAAATAACACATAATTATTCTAGCTTTGAGGCGGAGCGGTGGTTGTGGTGCTTTGTTGCCGGTAGATCTTGATGTCAGTTTGGCGTGTCTGGGCCGTAACGTTTATGGTTAGGTGTCCACAGACACGCCTTGTATTCAACTAACAACACTGGGATGTCCAAAAAACAAAGCTGAAACAAGGGCAACTGGACCTGTAGAGTTTCTTGAAGATGTTTCATCCAAGTCTTCGGTTCTAAAAGACTGCGAGTTGGGATTCAAATAAGAACATCTGTAGGTGGTGATACTCACAGCTTCCTATCTAAATCCCAACTCCACCACCACAGTCTTTTAGAACTGTAGACTTGGGATGGAACGTCTTCAAGAAACTCCACAAAGTCCGGTTGCTTTAGCTTTACTTGGACCTGGATCACTGAGAAACCGTCCAGCTCAACAGTTATTCATTTCCTCACCTGGGGCAGATTTCGAAGCGAGCCCCGGGGAAGCGGTAGCTCCAGGCTAGAGCCTCGTCCTCCCCCTCACAGCTGAACACTCGGTCCTTGTGCTTCTCGGAGGAAATGTGCTGCTGCCACTGCCGCTCGCTGTTGCTGTGTTTCCCGCACAGACGGCAATGAAAGCCGGTCTAGAAGGTAGCAAGGAAGCAAAGCTGTCGTCTCACAGAGGATAAAAAAAACATAAAAACATGCACTTTTAAAGGAGGCGTAAACCCACCATCGGTTCAGCGTAGTCAGTTGGCATCACGATGTCTTTGTCCTCTGGGACCGGCGGAGAGCTCACGGCTCCGTTGGTTTGGTGGGTGTGTCCGGTTAAAGTCAACCACATGTTGTACATCTGCTGCATGTCGCGCACTACAGGCCCAGATACAAGTGTTAAATGGTAGATCTCCGGCACTAATGCATATTCTCTCTGTTAGTATTTTATTTTCACAACTCACGGTCGTTGTTTTTCATGTACATCCACATTTCCTTCTCCTCCTCGCTGTGAGCAAAAGTGCAGTTTCCTGAGTAGTTGCATTTCTTCCTTTCACGCATCTGGGCGCACATCTGTCACGGGGGAGAAAATAAATTAAGACTTTTTGTGTAAATTGTAAAGGTGCAACGAATTTTAAACAGGAGAAGTGAATAACATTTAAACCATCTTGTGACAATTCAATGTTCTGCTGGGAAACATTTGGACCTGGCATTCATTGGTGTGGATGTTACTTAGACATGTAGCACCCACCTAGACCAGACCAGGTAATTTATCTTGGATGATGATGGAAAATAAATGGTGGCTACAGAATAAATAACAACTTTCTGCTTTTAAACTTTAAAGCACATGCAGGTATGTTCGAGTGGAAAGTTGGAGTCTGGAGTCTCTCCGTTGGGAACCGATTCTGCTCCGGCAAAGATCTGCTGGGCCAATCAGATCGTTTGGGGGTGTGGCTTAACGTGGGGACGGACAGAAGAGTAACAGTAGTGGAGTTGAATTCGTTTACAACATAATGGCTCTGATTATATTGCACAATTTTAAATCATGTTTGTCTGCCTGCACATTTTATCTTTGAAGCAGCCGACGACAAACTAAAGAAAAGATAATGAGGCAACAAACGTCAGAAGGATTAGCCAAGGCCTTCGTTCATCAGAGGAGGAACACCTACATCATAGTACAAGGGGAAGTTCTTGGCATGGGGCAGCGGTCGGACCTGAACCCATTTACTTCTCTCTGAAGACTTGACCAGCAGCACTCGTCTCTCTTTGGTCCACCTGAAGGTGACAACGCAAGAAGAGGAGGTTATCTGAAGAACTACGCACCTCTATATATTTATATTAGAGCTATTTTGTAATCCGATTACAGGGTGAGTGAGTGTATCGCTGTATTTTTTAATCTAAATACGACTATTTTCTTCTTAACTCGAGTGTAATGTGATATTTGTCGGGTCAGTGAATGTGTTTTTGCTCACATGTGTCTGGCTTTGGCCGAGCAATACTTGAGGGCCTTGTCCGGTTCACTGATCAGGCCGTCCCGCCAACACTGAGCACAGGCGAACTTCATATTCATGTTTGGTGACTTCCCAGCGCCTCGTCTGCCTCCCTCTGCTCCTTTTGGTTTGCTCCAGTCCCCCCCAGCGAACAGCTAGTTAAAATAAATGAAAACACGCTATATAAATAACATTGAATTGAATTGAATGTCAGCGGTGGAAGCTGACCTAGAACAGACTGTGACCTGACAGAAAAACATTCTGTAGCGTCCATATAAAAATGATTTCTTACTCTGTTTCCTTTCTGTTTGCTTGAGTTTTGCTCCTCCGTCTCATAATGTTTCGTGGATATTTTAACAATTTCATCTGGGCTGATACCTGTGAAGCAAAAACAACAGCATTATTTTTGTCATTATAAAGAAGATAAATACTCCCACAGCATACAAAACATAAAAAAAGTTTAGTTTCCATCAATCTGATGCACGTAAATCCAATGTTTTCTCCCCTTGTAGCTCTGTTTTGGTCTCCTCCACAAGGAAAACATCGGTCTCCTAAAATGTTAAATGTTCACCAGCGAGTAGCATACTCAATCAGGAAGTGTAAAGCAAGTTTGTATAGCTAGAAAAACTCACGACATCCTAACCAAAGACATAATGTTAGGTAGCAAGCCAACTCTGAAGCGTTCTTCTGACATTCCTAAAAGTGGCAATACTTTAAATTATAAACATTTAGTCATTTTAAAGCTATTTACATGTAAATAAATGTTGGTTAATGATGAACGGCCCTTTCCAAACCAGTGTGCACAATGCTGATGAAGCTAATCAGGTGTGTATTTCACAGAATATCAGTGTTTTAAGTCTGGTGTCTGTGGCGATATTCCCGCGTTAGCTAGCGATAACAATTCAAGGCCGGAGATGAAGAGGGAAGCAACTATAGCAATTTACAGCAACAAAGAGGAGGCTATAGCTAAGAAACACGAGTTACAGATGTAACCAAGGTTCTCTGAATTCACTGAAAAAATAATCTAGGATGCATTTATGATAAAAACTCCGGATTAGAAAATGCTAATATAATGCTGCATTTACGCTAGCGTCAATAGAGCAACAAGGTACAATTAAGCTAGCTTTGAAGCATTAAGCTAATGCTCACCACACGAGAGGGGCTATGAATCAAAGTTGATCCGGCTTCAACTTCCTCTACAATGACAACCAACCAACCAACTAACAATGTAAACGAGTGCTCAAGCAACATTTCAACAGCAGCTTTGTTTGGTAAGTTTCCATCAGCCACGTGACAGTTGTGAGCCAAGTGTGCCAGTATTACTTTACCGTATGTCCCAATGTACATCCGTTTTCCAGGAGACAGAAATACTCTAGCCTAGCGTAGACAGACTTGATCGTTATCAAAACATAAGTCCGGGGAGTATTTCAACTGACAGAAAAAAAAAAAACTTGGTTTGGTTTTAAGGCTACAAATACTGTGCAGGTAGGCGATGGGACTGCACCTGTTTCTCGCTGCACCTTCCAGGTTTTGAGCTCTATGATTGAATGGGCGTATTTGCACATGTCCTCCCATTGGCAGCCGTACCGGATGGCTTTACGACACAAATCCAAGTAGCACATGACGCTCAGCGGACGCACCTTGCTGTAGTTCACATTGAAGGTGCTCACCACAAAGGCCAAACACCTGAGGGACACAGATGGTGACAAAGGAAAGACACATGAGTTGAAGAGATGGATGGTACAAGATGGAAATGACAGGGTGAGGACTTCATACTCACTTGTTAGCATCGAAGTTGTGACGGACATCCGTGTTGGAGCAGGTGGTGGGATTGGCCTTGCTGCGTTTACTGATGACTCTAGGTTTATTATCGTAGCACTCCTAAAGAGAAAGACAAAATTTATAAAACAAACTATCAGACCCAAATATGTTAATCTGTGTGCAACACGCTGAGACCCAGTGAGTTGCGCTAACTAAAAATGAAACAACAGACACGCACAAGCATCTAAACGGAGGAGATACGCCAACTTTTTGATGTTAAAACAACAAAACAGAAGCGTCGGTGTTTGGAGTATTTCAGTGAGTTTAGTCTGTTGGTTGGTGTTCAGAGCCTGGGAGTCTGTGTTGTGTCCTAATCTGCTAATGGCGATGCTAATGGAGATGCTAATGGAGATGCTAATGGCGACGCTAATGGCGACGCTAATGGCGACGCTGCTTTCCAGCCGTTTGTTTCTGCATTTAAAGACCTATAAAAACTAAACAAACCAGGTAGATTTCCATTAATGTTCCGCTCTAAGTGTATGATCACCCTTTAGTAGACCAATAATAAATCTTTGCTAATTAAGAAGCAAGTACAGGAAACAAACATGTTTCGTAATTAGGTCTAAACTGAATAAATCTTTTATGAAATAGTCTGATTAGTTAAAACAAATAAAATAAATGTAGAAATAGTTACATCTATATTTTGAAGTAGTACAGTATTATTAGCAGTATTAGCCGTAGCAATAGTAGTATTTGTGTCAATAAACCAGAGGCACGAACCAACCTGACAGAGGAAAATGAACGAGCCCTTGTGTTCCTGTAGGAGGCGTATGACGCTGTCTACGGGGTCCAGTTTGCCGGCTTCTGTCTCAAACAGCAGGCGTCTGTCCAACGTCCCCTTCCTCTCTTGTGTCCAAACGTCAATCTCCAGCTGGTTGTAGGCAAACGTGCATTTCTCTTCGTACTTACAGAGGCCCACATCCCCGGAGTTCAGCAGCTCTGGACACGTAGAAATACACAACTCAAATCAACAAGTTGTACGTCAACGCTGGAAGTTTCTGACCAATCAAAGCTGCCTTGATTGATTAATTAATGCACATGATGAAAAATAACACAATCGAACACCGGACTAGAGCATGGAACTGGTGCTTTGCTTGAAATGGATCTGTTTGCCCCCAGAAGAGACCCATACATCAATCGATCTTGAGATTCTTACCCCTGCAAAGCACAAACGGTCCAGTAAAGGACGACTTGGTGGGAAGCGGTCGTACCCTGGTCCACTCCAAGGGATGAGCCGCCTTTCGTCTGCACAGTAAAATGTCTCGTTTACAGTCGTGGACCAGGTCTGGCTTGTGGACAAAGGTGTAAATCCCTCTACCTAAGAATGGAATACAACAGGATGCACATGAAAGCACATATATTAAGCTTCCCGGACAGAATCGTTCATCATTTGTCGAAGACTGGATTCCTAACATACCTTCTCGGGGGAAACAGAGAGAGCAGGCCTGGAGGAACTCGTGGGTGGAGGAGAGAGGGTTGTAGACTGAAACATGCTTCTGGTTATTCTTCTCCTTTATTTCAACAGTGGGAATAAGATTTCAGTTAACATAATACGCAAAGAAAGACAGAAAGAGTGGGTGACACATGATCGCCAGACTTACTTTGTAGTGGTTCTTTGTAGATCGCATTACAGGAGGTGCAGCACAGTTAGAACCTGAGAGAAATTACAAACTGTGGTAAACTGGAGACATGGAGACATCTCATTCGTCTTCTTCTACTCTATCAAGTCAATGTTATCAATAAATTTGGGGAAAAACTTCTTTTGTTATACGTCCAGTAGATTTGATGCTCCGTTTTGGGCACAACCACTTTGTCAATAAAGTTCTATAGGGATCACATATGATCAGAAAACATGTTTTTTAAGGTAAATGTGAAGAGTTGAAATAATTTAAATAGAGTCCATATAAAAGTGGTCACTGCCAAGATCACAGACTGTAGAAAGAAAAAAAAATGGACGACGCATCTCCACTTCCTCCCGTTGGTCAAACTGATGCTAAAATTTCAGTCATACGGTCGGCGCCATCTTGCGAGTTTGGAGCAAAAGTCAAATAACTAAAACGTGAGCTTTGAACATATGTCAGAATTATATCAACTAACTAAAATGACAGAAATCATGTTTGAAATAAATGTATTTGACGAGTACTTTAGTGTTTTAGCTAGTCCTATCCCCCAACATTGAGGGGGCGGGGCTTATATGACCTATTTAACAGCCAGCCACCAGGGGGAGCTCCACATGCTTTGGCTTCACTTTTGAGGAGCTGTCATGGCGTCCACTTTTTATACAGTCTATGGTTGAGATAAAACAAGCAGCGTCGGTCAGCAGTCAGGATTTAGTTAAATTTTTCCTCTTAGTACTTGTAAATCTCTGCATCCACTCACTTCTTAGGATCTTTAAATGTGTTTGAAATCAAGCAATGCAAGAACAAACCATCACAAAGAAAGAATAGACAGCTGGAAACCTCTCCTGTGCGTCAACTTGCTAATTTCTGCATCTATTAAAACCTAAAACAAAATGTCCTCCTTCTTTTCTAGTAAGTCACCAAAGAATAATAGTTACCAGTTGGGCTGAAATTGGAGAGCGAGTCCAGACCCATTCCCCCAAAGGAGAGTCCTGGCGAAGCTGCCCCGGCACCTTCCACAGAGGGAAATGAGTCCAGGGCATCGAGGGAGTCAGCACCACTTTGATCTAGAGGGTTGAGCTCATCCAGCAACTCATCGAGGGACTTTTCCCCTGAATCCAGCTCCGTTCCAGACTCAATAACTTCCTCGGCAGCGACGGAACTCGCCGCCACGTCCGAGAAGTCGTCAAGGGAATCAAGACCATCCAGTGTATCCAGCGCAGCGGAGGACAGGGCTAAGTTTGAGGCATCCACACCGCCTCCATTTCCAGAGAGGTCATCTAGGATATCCAGTGTTGCCGCTGAGGTGCTGTGCCTGACAGCTGAAAAGGAGTCCAGGGAGTTGAGTGGGCTGATTCCCGAGGTGAAAAAGGCCGGTGGCAGTTGAGGTGTGGGGGCGGGAAGGACCAAAGGAACTGATGATGTTGTAGTGGATGTTCTACTGGAGACTGGGAACACTGCCTGGATGTGAGTCAGGAAAACATGGGGACACAAATACTATTAAATACATATTCTAATAAAAGGGTTACGGGTTTAGGATCAGCATAGACCAGTTTCCCTCAACTCTGCAAAGTCTAAAGCCTGAGACACTAACCGGATGGTCGACCATTGGCCAGTGTTGGGCCGTCAGTGACCCCTAGTTTTATGACTAGGCCCCTATATTTATAACGTGTTGTGGAAACTTCAGCTTCCGTCAGTACAGAGATAGAGTCTGGATACATTCGGTGTCTTTTATGGTTTTACTGCAGGAAGGGAGATGGTGACGGACTCAGAGCCTGTTGCCTCTCTGCTAATACAGACCATCTTAAATAGGTTCATCTAAACAAGACGAAGGTCAAAGTTCAGCTTCAGTGCCATATTAGGAGTTGTTTTTTCACTAGAGAGATCGTTACTAGCCGTTAATCAAGTCCACTAATCTAGTCCATCCTAACACTTAGACGCACTGGGCATGGTAACCATTCCAGTGCCGGGCGTAACCCTGTCTCAGTAGGTTCACACGGTGCTATACTCATCTAAAAAAGGATGTATGAGATTATATAGATTATTAGAGAGCTGTTTTGCCAGAAGTTTCCTTATGTTAAGTTCACACTTTGAGTGACATATGTACTTTGTGGTGGAGTGACCGTTGAAGAGTTGCTCAAGCGCTCATTGACATTGCTGGATACCGTTTGGCTTTTTGGTCACTGCTTCACTGAAGAGCCAAAGTTTGACTTCAGTTTGTAGCTGTAGCTTCATATCAACGTCTTCCATTGAAAATTACTTGTCAGCTTTTCACCAATACTCTGAACACAACCTTAGTAGCCACGTAACACGACTATTTAAGTTTATTTACAGCTAAAAAAGACATTGAATACAAGATTTAAAGTGTTAAAGGGACAGATGCCACAGTCCAACTTAATGCTAATGTTGCACTGCGTCTCCTAGATGTGTACACAGCAGCTTTATAAGACAATAATGTGTGGACGGCTTGTTTCTTGTCTTCTGTATAATGGAGATTTACACTCAAAAGGGAGATCGTTAAAGTAATTGAACAACTTTAAAAGAAAGATTCGGCTTTGTCAAACCGAGTTTACCACAACACTCCAGATATTTTTATTTTCCAGACCTTCCACTCTAGTAGTTCCTCAGCAAACCAAGGACATTGTCATGTATTATCAGCAACATAACTTAGTTTACTGGTCCACAAGGACAAAAAGTCGCAGCACAGAAAGTTTTTACCTCAGTTGGTTCGGCAGTAACGGAGTCGAGCAGGGTGTCTAAGTCGTCGTCTATCAGCTCAGTATCCTCCAAAGCTTCCACCGTGTCTGGTACTACAGAGGCAGCAGGTTGGGTGTGGTTGGAAGGTGTGGAGGTAAAGGAAGACTGAGGCTTGTTGGGAAAGTGGACTGAAGAGAAGCAGGGGAAACATTTATTTTCATTTTACTTTCTTCTATTGTTTTTTGTTGTCTTGTAAATAAAGTGAAGTATTCTGACCTGGTGCAACCTGACTCACAGGATTCTTCGTCCCATTACTTAATCGATTAACAGGCACCTGGAAGAGAGATGGAAACATGAATGAGAAGCTAAAATTCCCCCGAGCCGCTGTAGACGACGGATCAGCAGTTACCGGAAACGTTTAGTTGCCGTTGTTGCTGCACGAGGAGGTCACAGCAAGATACTGAAAACAAGGATTCCCTTTCTTTTTGTTCTCTTTTACGAACACAGTTATTTCACTGACCTTTACGCTCACATAGGGTTTTCGATTTCTCAGTCCCAGGTGGTTGGTCAGCTCCTCTGCGAGCTCCTTCAACTGTTTGTCCTGTCAAGAGGCAAAACAATGAATCCACTGCCACGCTACGAGTCCATGACATTTAACAACAACCGTGCGGCGTTTAATTAAACTTTATGATAAACTTATTTTCTTTACCTGAGGGGCGACGAGCAGACACTTGGTGGTGCAGCTGTACGCCTCCTTGTACTTCCCCAGCTCCTTCAGACACAATGCCTTCCTGTACAGGGCTCTGTGGCTGTCTTTACACACTTCCAGAGCGCCGTCGCAGTCCTGCACCCCTTGATCAAACTCCCCCTGCATGAAAAAAATAAATAAACAGAAGATGGAGGATGCAGTGATTGTCTGGTTTTAACCAAGAGAAATGTAAAGTCTTAAATACTCGCAAAACATCCCAGCTGGAATCTGTGTTTAGGTCTCAGTAGCAAACATGGTACCTCTGAACCTCAACCACCACTTTGTCTAATGCCCGTTAGCATGTCTTAAAGGGGAATTACCATTTTTTACAACCTAGACCTTATTTCTGGCATAAAATACGATCGTTTACTCACCCATATAACTTTTGTGTCATCTGGAGTCGTTCGGACGATATTTAGATCCATATATATATATCCATATAGTGGGAGTGACTGGGGCACCGAAACGCAGCCTCTAACAAAGAACAACAAACCGCTGCACGTCCGCGAATAGATAACAGGTAACTCTGGACTCAACGGGGAATAGCACCAGCGTATCATAACAAAATATTGGTGAAATGCGCGAGTTTCGTGGCAGATAATGTGTTATTTAGAGGCTGTGTTTCGGTGCCCCAATCACTCCCACTATATGGATATACATGGCGCTCCGCTGGATCTAAATATCTCCCGAATGACTCCAAATGCCACCAAAGTTATATGGGTGATTAAACGATCGTATTTTATGCCAGAAATAAGGTCCAGGTTGTAAAAAAACGGTAATTCTCCTTTAAGAGTTCGGAAGCAACTGGCAGCGATGTGGCAACAAGAAACCATTTAAAGTAAATAAAAGTTGCGTCCACAACAGCCAAAAAATTAAAAAACAACTTTGGCGACTGGTGCCATGTTGACTGATCCCAACTTTAAGGCTTCAACCAATGGTAGCGACTGACGTGGTTGACCGACATACGATTTAATCACGGAGATCCCTGAACGTTCACCAGAGGGTAACACCGTCCACCATTTTGGCTCCTACCACCAAATTCACCGTGCTGATGCTGGGGGGTGTCGTTGCTGGTATTTTCTTTTTAAACAGAAGTAGAAAGTAGCTCCGTCCACGCACAAGCAATATTTTTAAGTTCTGCTTGTTTGACTATAAGATGGTTACCTAGGCAACTAGAGTTTAGAGCATCCACTAGACACCAACTAGACTGGCGTATCGCCTTATATGTGGACATGGCTTTTTAGCTACTAATGAATAAATACTCCTATGATCGCTTGGCCTTGGATTCTTTGTGTTAAATAACTCTCAACTAGTTATGCTGCTATAGGCCTAGGCTGCTGGGGGACGATGCACTGAGCACATGTCCTCTACTCTCTTTTCTCTGGCACCAAGCCCTTGTCCTCTAATTTCATCTCTATTACTAGTCATGTAATTCTGTGCTGTTATTGTATAGCATGTTAACTGTTGTGTGTCCCTCTCTCCCCTCTCTAGTCAGATGTGTGTATCTATGACAGATGTATGTTATCTCGTTCTCTCTCTTTTCGGCCTCTACCAAGCAGGCCTTAGGCAGATGGGTCCCTCCATATGAGCTTAAGGTTCTGCTCAAGATTTCTTCCCGTTAAAAGGGAGTTTTTCCTGCAAATGTCGTCTTCAGACTTGCTCTGGGGATTTCAGACTGGATTTTGTATCGTTATTGACGCTATATAAATACAATTGAATTGAATTGAATAGTTTAAATCAATAATTAAACCAATCAGTTCCAGGTCATCAGCCTCAGGCAGTTATGGGTTAATGAGACAGTCCAGAGGTCCTTCATTATCCAGTCAAGTCCAGTGTTGACATACAGATAAAGATATTTCTGTAACAGGGCTTGTGTCCACTTTTATATACAAAATAAATAAAAATGTTGTTACATACGAGATAAAAGTGTAAAAATAAAAAGTTTGGTCTCGTTCATCGTATGCATCACTGAGGCTGGGACCTAAATTTACATTTTAAATCAACGGTTCGTGTAATAAGCTCTGTTCACACTGGATTAGTTTTATCTGGGGACATCACGTGGTTTAGAAATCACCTACGTCGGTGTTTCTCATTGCTCGTTATCACAGGGTAAATAAAGCCTTTGACGGCTTTATTTTAAAAATAAAACATGATGTGTTGAGACTGTGTTGATCCCGGGGGAGAATTCACAAACTTCCTGTCAGTATTTAAATCTTTACTGATGTGATGAACACGTTAATGCAGAGATTCTCACTGGATTAGTTTTATCACAGGACCTCTGTGTTTGGAGAAATATGGTTGACCATTTGGGATGTACTTTTTACTTTACAAATTACCAACATGGTCGATTCACGCGGGATTAAAACCAGATTATTATGGATGATCCACAGAGGCCAGTACCCCCGACAACCCACAGGACACCCTCAGAAGGCCCATGTCCATTCTCTGATGAGTCACAACTGTTTTGGAGGCACAAGGGAGACCTACACAACATTAGGAAGGTGGTCATAATGTTATGCCTGATCAGTGAATGCTTTATTTCTGAAGCTCGAGACGTTTTACAAAACCAAGAGGCTGAAATTGCCACAGCAGCTCTGAGGCAACGTGGGGAGGAAACACACCCTTTTCTCAGGACATGACCTTGAGTGGAACCCAGCTGATAGAAACCATGAATAACACTCCACACAACCAACACTGGTTGAGATATCTGAGCAGACAGGAACTGCTGGCAGGAACTAATAAAAACACAGTTTAATCCTGCAGCCAGACGGGACCAAAGTATCTCACCATGCTGTGGTAGGCGGCGGCGCGGTTCACGTACAGGCTCTCCAGCAAGGCTTCGGAGATCTGGATGTCCTCCGCTTCCGCGTAGCCGGAGACATTCAAGCCTTCGCTGAACTCCCTGACGGCCTGCTGCCATTGTCTGTCTCGGAAGCAGGCGTTGCCCTCCTCCAGCAAGTTGAACACTAATTGGGTCAGGAAGTCCTGAGAGGAGGGATAAAATGCTGGTAGTGAGTCCCAGAAAAACTTTAGCTCTACTGTTATGTCCTGTGCAGGACAACCCTCAACATCTGTCTGTTATTATCAATGATTTAATATGTGGTGCGAAGTCAGATTACACGTGAACAGAAAGCAAGAAGTCGCCAGAAAGGATGAAAAAGATAAAAGCAGTGAAATCACTCCATGCTAGAGATCAGCAATATTCCTTGAAAAAAGTTCCTGGGACTAAAAATTCTGGGCACTTTTGGTGGAAATTCACAGTGGCTCTTTAAAAAGGTTACCATTTTGCCTACTGTGCAAACAGAGAGGGTAAAGAACTGTCACTTTTTCATATGTCCATCTACCTGCTCTGTGCAAGATTTGAAGGAATCATGTAGTTATCTAAAAAAGTTCCTGGCACTCTGATTGGAAATGCAGACTTTCAGACAAGATCAACATTTGTCTTTTAGATAGTCGCCGTTTAACACACTACCACCCAAGCAGGAACTTTTAGAGAAAATAACAACAAATTACCCTGTTTCTTATATCAGCGGACTAATTTGCCTGATCCTCTTTGCCATTTTATACCATGGTGGAAAAGGAGACCTTGGAAAAAGTTCCTGGCACTAAATGTTCCAGGCACTTTTGGTGGAAATTCATGGTGGCTCTTTATAAAGGTTACCATTTTGTCTACTGTGTAAACTGAGGAGGGAAACAATTGTCACTTTTTCATACATACTCATTCATACTAATTTACTTGCTCTGCATAAGATTTGAAGGAACCATTTAGTTCCCTAAAAAAGTTCCTTGATTTAAAAGTTCCTGGTACTTTGATTGGAAATGCAGACTTTCAGACAAGATCTACATTTGTCTTTTAGATAGTCACTGTTTAACATACTACCACCCAAGCAGGAACTTTTAGAGAAAATAACAACAAATCACCCTGTTTCTTAAATCAGCGGACTAATTTGCCTGATCCTCTTTGCCCTTTTATACCATGGTGGAAAAGGAGACATGAAGGAACCTTACAGTTCCTTGGAAAAAGTTCCTGGCAGTAAATGTTCCGGGCACTTTTGGTGGAAATTCATGGTGGCCATTTCGCCTACCGTGTAAATGGAGCGGGGAAACAAGCGCCTGCGCAAGATTTGAAGCAACATATAGTTCCCTAAAAAAAAAAGTTCCTGGTACTTTGATAGGAAATGCAGATTTTCAGACAAGATTTGCATCGGTCTTTTTTTAAAAGTGTCACCGTTAAAAATACTACCACTCAAGCAGTAACTTTTAGTTGACAAACGGCGATTGCTTTTTCATGTGTCTTCACAATATTTAGCCGAATCTTCTTGGGCCTTTTTACCTCCTAGTGGAAAAGCAGACAACAAACTGATGGGACGTTTTACTTCCTCGAAAGAAGTTCCCGGGTCTTTTAACAACACCGTCACAGCAAGACAACATTTGTACTTAAAATGAACTTTTGGATTTGAGGATATCCACCTTACTGACTCACAGAGCTGAATTCTACATTATTTTCAGTGAGTTATGGCGTCATCCTATGAAAGGATGTTTCAGTGACCAATAAGCAACAAAGCCTTGAAGGACAGAAAAGGCAAATCAATAATGAAGCGAGTGCAGGAAGGAATGTAAATAAGACGGCAGCGAGGAGGAGACAGATAAGTTTCAGGAGGAAACAAGGTCTTCAGCAACAACATGCTGCAGGACAAAACATGCACGAGTTAGAAAATAAATAACAAAACACATAGAGGGAGGTTTATTAAGAGCCGGTACCTGGTAGCCCTCAGGCTCTGGATAAGCCAGTGAAGACCTAGAACACAACAAATAAACTTACTCACAAGCATTGACGCAGCTCTTAGTTGTAAAGGATATGACAGGATGAGTTTCACTTTCCCTTTGGGTGAGGGTACATAAATAAGTACATAAATGAAACTCACTGTATAAATGTCAGAGCTTTGTTTATCTCCTCCTTCCGCTTCTGTCTGGCACGGTCCATGCTTGTTCACTGGAAGAAGAAAACCACAAAGGGACTTTTAAAGTTGATTTAAAGCATAAAAATGAGCTAATATGCGTCCACTTCCAGGTTAAGAGCAAAAGACAAGCGTCTCTGTTTTGTACAGTAGTGCAAAATCATTTCTACGTTTACTGAGTCTGGTGTTAAGTTTTAATTATTACTAATTATTAATGCTTTTATGTGTTTGTGCATTAAAGTCTACGGGGCCCTGGTGGGACTGAGCCAACTTCAGACACACCTACCTGAGGAAGCGAGGAAGTTCATTGAACCGAAGCTAAGTTTAAAAGCGTGTCATGTTGGTTAAAAGAGCGGAGAGGGGAAAAAATCGTCTGGTGAAAGCTGGAAGAGTGATGGATGAGGAATAAACCCGCGGAGGCTGCGCGTCCCACCGTCTTTATCATGACATCCTCGTTAAGTTTCGATTCCCAGCAGCTCCAGTACTTTGACTTTCTTCTTCGTTATTTTTTTTTTAAATGGTGGGCGGCGCCACTGTTAAGGCGCACTACCGCCACCTACCGCGTTAGCATGGAACAGCGGTAGGTGAGGAAAATACATGTGGAAATATAAAAAAGGGAAAAAACAAAATAATAAATAAATACATGTGGGAATAGTAAGACAAATAAATAAAATAGAAAAAAATACAAGAGGAAAAATAAAGAAAATATAATCCTTCCTATGAATAGAATACATATTTACTTCTGCTTCTATTTCTTGTGCATTTGTTCATATGTTAATTTTGTACATTTTTTGCATTTACTATTTTATGTTATTTTACTATATTTTATTGTATTTTATTTAAGTCTTTTTTTTATTTTTTATATTATTTTATCTTTCTTTTTACTTAAATAGTGTTTTTTTTTTATGTGCAAAAAAAAAAAAATTGAATAAACAAATGTGAAAATATAAAACAAAACGAATGATAGAATAAATAAAAAAATGTGCAAGAAAAGTAAATACATGTGGAAATATCAAGACGCATAAATAAAACAATAAATTAATGTGGAAATGAAAAGATAAATAAATAAATAAATAAATAATCTATAAATTTGGAAAAATATAAAGAAATAAATTAATGAGGAAATACAAAGACAAATAAACAAATGTGGTAATAGCAAGATAAATAAATAAAAATAATAATACATGGGGAAATACAAAGAGAAAAGAATAAAATAGTAAAAAAAAAAACACAAGTTGAAAAATAAAGAGAAAAAAAAGAATCAATAAGTTAGAATAAATAAAAAGAAAGAAAGAAAGTGGAAATATAAAGATAAATGTATACAATAATAATATAAACCGAAAGGAATGATAGAATAAATAAATAAATAAATAAATGTGCAAAAAAAGGAAAGACACATAAATAAAACAATAAATGAGTGTAGAAATAAAAAAATAAAAAAATAAATAATAAATCTATAAATGAGGAAATACGAAGGCAAATACACAAATGTGGTAATATAAAGACAAATAAATTATTTAAAAAAAACAACAACATTTAAATGGATACTTGGTACCGCCCACTTCCAGCGAACACACGGTTGTAGTCCCATGGAACTACAAGACCCGTGTGTCCCAGCTCTGCGGCCGTAAAGTCGGTCAGTTTGCTGTTTTGAACGACAGGGGCGAGCGGGAGCGTGTCTCTGGACTGGATTCAATCAAGGCAGCAGTGTAGTGGTAACGATGATCTTAATTTCTACTGAGGCGACACGTTGTTGACATAATTAGAACATCTGTCGCGATTTAACCGGGCCAACAGTCGTGCAGTTAAACTTTAACGGTTGTTAACGGTCGGCTGAGTTAAAACCACGCTGGCTGTCACGTTAACATGTCAGCTAGCTAACCAAGTTTACCCGTTTTATAATCTCAGTAGCAGCAGTTAAACGTATTTACTCATAAACACTAGATTGTTTTTTATTATTTAGTTATTAATGGCGTGTTGTGCTACTAAACCATCAGTTGCCAGTTACGTCAAACCGTTGTGTTGCTTGTGTTAGCATGACGTTAGCAGCAGTCGGCTAATGCTAGCTACCGGTTGGTTGGAAATCTACCCTAAAACAACAATCAGCTCGGATTAACGTATCCGGATTATGAAGACAAACTACCGGCTGTTTGTGTGTGTGTGTGTGTGTGTGTTGGCGGAACACAACAGAACGAGCGTTTTTGTTTAAGTTATTTTAACATGTGTACACAGATGCTCCAGGATTTTAACGTAACGGGCAGATGTGTAAATTCAGTTTTAGGGTGGATTTCTGTCAAGTCAAAACAGCGCTTTCAGCTGTTTCTGTCTGTGGAGGTTTTTCTAGAAAACCGTTCCTGTATCTTCGTGTTTGTTTTGGAGTCAGGTGATGTTTGTTTTGGTGGCCACCTGAATCTGAATAAATGACGTGTTTACCCCCCCACCCCAGGTGCCACAATGGCGACAGACATTGTTGCACAGCTGGCCGACTCTCTGGCCAAGACCGGAGTAGAGGATGGAGAGCTGAGCTACAAAGGCCAGGGACGGAAGCTGGACGATGCCCAGTCAGGTGAGGCGTCGGCCGTCAGATGAGTGTCTGCCTACCTGCCTGCCTTGACCCTCTTGACCCGATTGACCCAATAAACCCGTAACTCACTCTCTCTGTGTGTCACTCTCTCCGCCAGTGGAGGAGATCGTGAAGGAGGTCCAGGACTTTGAGGGTTTGCAGGCCCTGAGGCTGGAGGGAAACACTGTGGGCGTGGAGGCGGCGCGGGCCATCGCTAAGGCCCTGGAGACAAAGAGCGAGTTCAAGGTTTGGAGATTTTCATTTCCCACTTTCCCTCCTTTTATACACACACACACACGGTACATAACCTCCTTTGTTTTGTCCGTGTCCTATAAGTGTAACTCTTAGTAAAATAAAAAATAAACAGCATCAGAAAGGTGATAATTCAACTGGATGATCATTTTGAAAGGATGTAGTTTGTGGATTGAATCAAACACTAAAGTATTTCTGTTATTTAGCTCAGCACACTGAATAAAATGTCAAAATAATAGGAACACGTGTTAATTTAATAGTTTTACAAACCACAACCTCCACAGTTAAAACACAGCTGAATCAACAGCTCAGTTAAGATGCATTCACTAGCGTACCTAATGAAATGGCATGTTATAATCAAGGTGGGTTCTTGCCTTCCACTGACCTCTGTCTTCTCGTTTCCAGCGCTGTTACTGGAGCGACATGTTCACAGGTCGTCTGCGCTCTGAGATCCCCCCTGCCCTGGTAACTCCCCCCGGTCTTCTGCGCCTCTCTCAGCTTCACGAACCCGTTGAGCAACCCCACACTGTTACGCAGACGTCGCTGAGCTCGTCTCTTTCTCCTTTCTGCGTTGTAGAATTCACTTGGTGACGCTCTGATGCTGGCAGGGGCCAGGCTGACCGTCTTAGACCTCAGCGACAACGCGTTCGGCCCAGACGGGGTGAAGGGCATCGAGAAGCTGCTCCAGAGCTCGGCTTGCTTCACGCTAGAGGAGCTGCGGCTCAACAACTGCGGCATGGGCATCGGCGGAGGCAAGGTGAGCCGGGAAGTGTTGCAGTAAGTGATTTATAGTCCAGCGGTTTATGGATCCTGCTTCATGAATGTCGCTTTTGACTCCTCAGATCTTGGCTGCTTCGCTGACCCAGTGTTACAAAAACTCCAGCGCGGAGGGAACCCGCTTCAGCCTGAAGGTGTTTGTTGCAGGGAGGAACCGACTGGAGAACGAGGGAGCCACTGCCCTCGCTCAAGCCTTCCAGGTACAGGACTGAGGACGCGTTTAGCTTCAGAGAGTTTTCAGACTTGACGGTCAGTGTTCAGTTAGAGGAAGAACGTTTATGTGGGTGATCTGATCTCAGATTTCTTTCCAGGATTGCAAAACAAAGATAGATAGATAGATAGATAGATAGATAGATAGATACTTTACAAGATAGTTTTCTGAGAGAACCATCAGACCTGAAAGTTGATTGGATTTTAAAACTGTGACGAAAGCAGAGACTCAAGAGAAACTGTCGTGGAAACACCACAAACCTCTGGAACCAGTTTTAAGTAAAGTTGTTTCTAAACTGAATCAGTCGTGATCTACCAGTCCTTCCTACGGTTTGTGTCCTCAGTTGATCGGCAGCCTGGAGGAGGTCCACATGCCCCAGAACGGCATCAACCACGCCGGCGTTACGGCCCTGGCCGCGGCCATGCAGCAGAACGCCGGGCTCCGCATCCTCAACCTCAACGACAACACCTTCACCGAGAAGGGGGCCGTCGCCATGGCTCAGGTACAGATCAGTGTCACGACTGAAATGACACAGTCAGGACACAGGTTAATGCCAGGTCTGAACACTGTGGTCACTATCCAGGTCTTCAGTGTGTGTCAGTCCGTATGTAAACACACAACACGTCTCGGTCACTACTTCCTGTTACGACCCAGTACTGCATGTACATCACACGTATATGTCGTGTCCTCACAGGCCCTGAAACACCTGCGGAGCGTCCAGGTGATAAACTTTGGGGACTGTCTGGTACGACCGGCTGGAGCGTTGGCTCTCGCAGACACCGTGTCGGACGGACTCCCGATCCTCAAGGTGAGCTCTCACTGAGAGTTTGGCATGTTGACGTGAAAAATCTGGATGTAGCGCGGCCACAAACCTCCGTCGTCTCTGTCCCATTTCACAGGAACTCAATCTGTCCTTTGGGGAGATAACAGAAGAAGCTGCTCTGGCCGTGGCGCATGCAGTGAAGGACAAAGACCAGCTGGAGAAACTGGACCTCAACGGTACGAAACAACTCAGATTTTTCACACTGCAGGGATGTTTTTGTATCAAAATATATAAATTATTATTCAGAAATGTTCTTCTGGATGAATGCCTTAAATGATCTCTTTGGTTTTCAGGTAACTATTTAGGAGAGGACGGCTGCAAAGCTTTGAAAGACGTCATGGAAGGAATGAACATGGCCGAGCGTCTAGGATCGCTCAGGTATTTTTTCTGTCCTTCCTCAGAGACGTCTGGACGTCCAGGTTTCATTTACTGAGAATGAGTCCTTAGCTCAGAGTCTCATGAATCTGCATCTTCGCTTTTAAATCTCCTCAGTGATGACGAGGGTGAGCCAGAGGAAGACGACGACGATGACGAAAATGACGACGACGACGACGATGAAGACGTGGAAGAAGAGGAGGTGGAGGAAGAGGAGGAGGACGAAGAGGAGGAGGAAGAGGAAGGCAGTGGTGACAAGGTCAAATAAATAAAAAAAAAAATAAAATACTCTGGTTCTAATCGAGCTGAGGATCTAAACATCGTTCCTTCTCTCCTCACAGTTCTCCACTCCTTCACCGGCCCAGCGGCCTCCAGACGTCTCCTCCTTCCTCAGCTTCCCGTCGCCCGAAAAACTCCTCAGGCTCGGGCCCAAGAGGGCGCTGATGATCGAGCAGCAGGTAAGCGCGATCGCCGCGACTCCGCCGCTAACGTCTGGCTTCTTCCTGTTGATTGACACGTCGTCGACTTCCTGCTTCCAGGTGGACGTGTCGGACGCTACTAAAGTGGCGGAAGCCTTCCTCAGGGTCGCGTCGGTGTACAAGGAGGAGAACGGCGACGTTAAGGACGCCGTGCTGGACTGTGTCGGTAAGAGAGTCCCCTTTAGGGACTGTTAAGCTCCGCCCACATATAAAACTCTTCGCTCTTCGTAGCTGTCGGTTGGTCGCTCGTGTTTGTAGCTCTGGACGCCTTAGATAACCCTCTTGTATACACCTTCCTTGTGGCTCATTTAAGGCACATTGTCTTTATGCTAAGCTAACTGATAGCTAGCTAAGCTAACTGATAGCTAGCTTGGTGTAAACTCGTCTTGTAACCAGATGTTTCGTGTTTTATTCCCACAGATACTCTAATGAGGAAAGCGTTCTCCACTCCTTCCTTCCAAGGCTACAGCTTCGTGTCGTCGCTGCTGGTGCTGCTCGGCCTCATCAAGGTATCCGTCTTTCTTCGTCTCTCGCCCTCGCCGTTGCTCTTCCTTCCCCATCGATTCTAATACTTGTCCCCCTGTCCCTCCCCGTCCCCCCTCAGAGCGAGGACAAGATCCGCCCCGTCCTCGTGGTTCCCGGCCACCTGCAGGCGCTGGAGCACGTCGTTCGACAGGACTACTTCCCCAGAGAGAGCGTGGCTGTTCTGGAGGCCTTCATGTCCCGGTAAGGACGTGGCAGAATGAGCCAATCAGCAGCCTCCAGGTACAAAAACAACATGATTACCGCCCCACGTTCAGCAGTGAAGCACTAATGTCAAAATGTCTGTGCACTCGGTGAAGAGACGGTGAAGGATCAGTGTTTATGTTTTATTCAACCGTTCAGAGTCAAAGGACAAATACTGAACTGATCACAGAGTCTGAGTCTGAAGGATGTGAGATAATCTGATGGAGCCAGACTCACTCCTCTTCTTCTTCCTTCTTCCTCCTCCTTCTTCATATTTCTCGTCCTCCTAGCTCCCCTTCGCTGCTGCTGCTTCTTCTTCTTCTTCTCCTTCTCCTTCTCCTTCTCTTCCTCCTCCTCCTTCTCCTTCTCCTTCTCTTCCTCCTCCTCCTTCTCCTTCTCCTTCTCTTCCTCCTCCTCCTTCTTCTTCTTCTTCTTCCTCCTCTTCCTTCCTCCTCCTCCTTCTTCTACTTCCTCCTCCTCCTCCTCCTCCTTCTTCTCCTTCTTCCGTCTCCTTCTCCTCCTCCTTCTTCTTCCTCCTACTTCTTCTTCTTCTCCTTCCTCCTCCTCCTTCTTCCTCCTCCTTCCTCCGACTTCTTCTTCTTCCTCCTTCCTCCTCCACCTCCTCCTTCTTCTCCTTCCTCCTCCACCTCCTCCTTCTTCTTCTTCCTCCTTCCTCCTCCACCTCCTCCTTCTTCTCCTTCCTCCTCCACCTCCTCCTTCTTCTCCTTCCTCCTCCACCTCCTCCTTCTTCTCCTTCCTCCTCCACCTCCTCCTTCTTCTTCCTCCTACTTTTTCTTCTTCTTCTCCTTCCTCCTCCTCCTTCTTCCTTCGCCTTCCTCCTCCTTCCTCCTTCGCCTTCCTCCTCCTTCCTCCTTCTCCTTCTTCTTCCTCCTCCTTCCTCTTCCTCCTTCTTCCTTCTTCTTCCTCCTTCTTCCTCCTCTTCTGGTTCTGGTTTATGACAGACTTTAAATAGATAAATATAAATATAAGATCGTTCTTAAGACTAAGTTTTGAACTCGACAAGCGTTCGTGTCCAGTTACAAATTATTTTTGACGCTGTCACCAAGTGGCATCAGACGGCTACAAGGACTTTCTTAGTTTGTGATTTATTGACAAGTACAGAATACCTATAATATAAAGTTAACTAAATGAATAACGTTGTTTGTCATGATTCCCAGGAACAACAAGGCCATGGAGTCATGTGGCAGCGCCAGAAACCGCCTCGTGTCGACTCTGCAGAGAATCTGGTCTGAGAGCTGAGGACTGAACTCTGATCGCTGACGGACCTCTTGGAAATATCTGAAGTCAAACGGCACATCGTCCACCGAGGTCCTTCACCAGATCAGCAACACACCTTCCTCTGGACTTGAATACGTTTTGTGTTTGAAGTGGAGTTTGATCTCATGAACTGGTTGAAGTCCTTCATCGATATAAAACCACAGGACGGCACTGACAACCTGGACTTCTTTGTTTTCTGGAGAAGAAGAAAAAAACCTGCTCGACATAAACAACACTCGACCGGAATCAGTCTGGACTCTATCGTTTGTTTCCTGTTACCTTTGCTGTTCTATTGTTTTATATTAAGTGTTTATTAAATTCAAAATTAAGACGAACTGATGATAAAATATCAAAAGATTGTTTAAAACTACAACAATCAAAAGGGATTTAATAAACATGTTTACTGGGTTTATGTTTTACAGTGTTTTCCTATTAACTGCATTAACATTAAAATAAAGAAATGTAAAGCTTTTAAAGATTAACACAGGGAGGCGTGATTGAAAAACGATTTCTACAAATAAAGAACTTTATGTACACCTTAGACGAACATTTCCTGACTTTTAATCCTAGTAAATACTCTCAGTCTCAGGTCAGTTAGGATCGCTGGTTTATTCTAAGAACGTCAGAATAGGAAGTAGAAAGATTAATCTCAGCTTTTCTTTCTTTCTTCACTTTCTCAGAAGGTCAGAAAGTTACAGAGACTGTTTGTATAAGGTAGTGTTGTCTTTGAATTGTTTAACTTGGGTCAAATGTTTCTGGTCTGAAGGCCTCCTGGCTTGATCACTCTTCTTCTATTTAACTGAGGTCAGTGTTTCCTCAACTTAAGTTATTTTGCCACCGCTTTTGAAGTATGCTAGGGCTCATTGTCCATTTGTTAGACTCATAATCTTCCTTCTTTCATGAAGCCGTCTATTTGCTGAAGTTCAGCCCTCGCTCCTGCAGCAAAACTCCTCCACAACATGATGCTGCCACCACCGTGCTTCACAGCTGGGGTTGTTTTCTTCACCGTGCATCTCCACCACATTCTTCCTCCAAACAAATATTATACTTTGGTATTTATTCAGGAAAACGACCCAATATTACATATCAGTGAGTTGGTAAAGTCAGTGAACACCTTGTTTTTAGTATCTGCTGTGACTTCCTTATAACTAAACATTTCCAGTAACTGCTGATCCATCGTCTACAGCAGCTTGGAGGAATTTTAGCCCATTCCTCAGAACAGAACCACTTCAGTTCTGAGATGTTGGTGGGTTTCCTCACATCAACTGCTTGCTTCAGGTCCTTCCACAACATTTCTATTGGATTAAGGTCAGGACTTTGACTTGGCCGTTCCTAAACATTCATCTTGTTCTTCTTTAACCGTTCTTTTGTAGAACCACTTGCGTTCTTGGGCTCGTTGTCTCGCTGCATGACCCAGTTTATCTTCAGATTCAGTTCACTGGTATAATTCAGAATTCATTGATCCATCAATGCTGACAAGACGTCCTGGTCCAGATGCAGCAGAACAGGCCCAAACCAGGACATTATTAGCACCCCCATGTTTCATGGACGGGATTCTGGTTCTGATGTTTCATCTCCAAACATGACGCCTCTCATTTAAACCAAACTATTCTAAGTTGGTCTCATCAGTCCACTAAACATTGTCCTAATAGTCTTCTGTCTTGATACCCTAACCCGACTAGTTTGATAACACAAAATCTTTGAAGCTGATTTATTGACATTTTCAGAACATTTTATAGTTCTGTTCTCACAAACCAAGAGGCAGCCGTTTGTGTCCTCTGCTTTAGCCTCTGAGTCGGCAACAAATGTAAAGCCAATGTGTTAATTTGCACCAAGGGGCCGCAGAGATCAGGGGTCACCGCTGAAGAATTTACCAGAGCCTTGTTTGTTAGCCTGCCGCTCCACAGACCATAAGAGCTGGACGCACTCAGAGTGGAATAAAGTCCTGGACTGAGGCAGCTTCACGTATCATCCACCTTTGATTTATTCGTTTGGTTGGCGGTAGTCGGGCACGTGAATCTTAAAGGTAAGACAAACTGTTTCTGATTTGTTTAAATCCCTGGAAAAATTATTTTTATTTTGTGAAGTGACACGTGTAGAATATTCTTTAACTCTTTTATAATCGGATTTCTGTTTCACCGGCACAGATGCAGTTCCTCTCTGCTGTGGTTTTGCTGCTGATTTCATCTATGAGTTTAAACACGGAGGCAAAAAGATGTCCCAGAGAGTGCAGCTGTGACGCCACAAAACTGACTATAGCCTGTGTTGGAAAGAACCTGACGGAGGTTCCCCCGACTATAGATGAGGTGAGGAGTTCTTTTCACTTCATACAGATTATTTAAATAACGTCTGAGTCTGATTTCACTGTGGTACAGAGATACAGACAAATAAAAACAGACAATCCAAACAATCAGAGCCAACGAAATATGTGACGTATGCTTCTTGACAAATTCCTTAATCTCTGCAAACTTTTTGTTTTTAAAGTTGTTTTGCTGTTAATATCTTATAAAACAGACGTAATTGCAGAATCTTAATCTAATCGACACAACCTCAGAATCTGAAAAATATTCAGCCATGTTGAAAAAAAACTAGCAGTAGCAAATTACAGGTAAACAAGACATGCGGGGTGCGGGCGGCGCTCAGAGATGACATCATCCGGGTCAGAGGTTAGTAGGTCAATCTACAGACCCCAGATGATGATAACAGGTAACTCTGGACTCAACAGGGAATAGCACTAGCGTATCATAACAAAATATTGGTGAAATTAACGAGTTTCGCGTCAGATAATGCGTTATTTAGAGGCTGCGTTTCGGTGCCCCATCCACTCCCACTATATGGATATACGCAGATCTAAATATCTGACGAACGACACCACCAAACACCACAGTTATAAACAATGAGTAAACAATCGTATTTTATGCCAGAAATAAGGTCCAGGTTGTAAAAAACTGTAGTTCCCCTTTAAGCCCCACCCACACAATCTGATTGGCTCAGTAGATCTTTGCGGGAGCACATCAGTTCCCAACGGAGAGACTCCAGACAAACGTTCTGCTACGTTAAAAACAGTGGGCGGAGGAAGTTCGTCAGGATTCCATGTTTCTTTTTTCCGTTTTAACAGATTACAGTCAAACTCGACCTGCGGAATAACAATCTCCAGGTGTTACCCAGGGGGGCGTTTCTGCACACACCCTACCTCACGCACCTCAACCTGCAGCGCTGCAACATCATCACGTTGAAAGAAGGCGCCTTCCGCACTCTGGGCCGCGTCGTCTCCCTAAACCTGGCCTACAACAAGATCGACGTCCTTTACCAGGTAAAGATCAGAAACAACAGTCTTTACTCTGCTCTTGGAAACATGTGGAGACATGAGGGTTCAAACCCCTTCCTGTTCAAACCCCAACTCTCCATTAGTCTTTTAGAACTAAAGACTTGGATGAAACATCTTCAAGAACCCCAACAAGTTCATTTGCTCCTTATTTTTACCATTGCAGGAGTCCTTTGACGGTCTCTCCTCCTTGAAGGAGCTGCACCTGGACCACAATCGAGTCGAGGAGATCCAGCCCGGAGCCTTCACCCAGCTCGGCTTCCTCAACATGCTAGCCCTCACCCACAACCAACTGGTTTACATCCCAAACATGGCCTTCCAGGTAGATTTTCAACTTTTCTGCAAAAATATGACTCAAAACATCAAGTCCTGAAAGTAGACAAAGAAACCCCAATCAAACAAACCAAACTGAAATATTAGAAAGTTCTAAATACCTTTAAGCACCACTGTCTGCTCCCATCATTCTGCCTCCAGGGTCTGAACAACATCAAGTGGCTTCGTCTCAGCCACAACTCCCTCAACAACCTGGCACCCGAAGCGTTTACTGGACTCTTCACCCTCAGCCGCCTCAGCCTGGATCACAACGAGCTGCAGTTCTTCCCAACACAGACGATGATGAGGTGAAGAATTATTTCTCTTGTGGTCTTTAAAACCAGTACACAAAGATATAAACCAACATCTTTTTATTCTGTCCTCTCCATCCTGTAAAGACTTCATCACGTCACTCGTCTGGACATGAGCCACAACCCCATGATCTACCTCGGGGAAGAATCTGTCTCCATGGCGAAGCTCACGCACCTCTACCTGGACCACATGTCCCTTCAGGACCTGTCGGACCAGGCTTTGTCCCAAACGCCACTACTCTCCCATTTGGACCTCAGCCACAATCAGCTTCGTTACCTGGAGCCGCTCTCCGGCCCCAAGAAGCTAACCAGCCTCAACCTGACAGGTACAACTATCTAAAGTAATAAAAACACGAGAGATGTTCTTATGCAGAGGATGATGCATGTTATTGTTTATCTCAAAGGCAACGCCATCAACTGTAACTGCTTCCTGAGGCCCCTGAAGCAGTGGGCGAGAGTCGGTGGCGTGAAGCTGCTGGGGGCCTGCGCCGGACCCCCTCACCTCTCAGATGAGCCCCTGCAGGCGGTGGCTCCTCTGGATCTGCGCTGCCGAAGCAGGGAGGAGGTGCTAAAGGAGGAGGAAGAGGAGGAGAAGAAGGAAAGCACAGCAAGCCAGCCCACAGCCAAGCCAAAGCAGAACATCAAGTGTCCAGTTGACTGTGAATGTGACGTGAGTGAAATGGTGTTTGTAAAAGTCAAAAAACTCTTTAGTTGGCTTCAGCTGATGCTGGTGTTTCCTTGTGGTAAAAATTTAGGGAACTCTGAGTCACCTAGAAGTTAAGATTAGTTCAGCTTTGGGTATCCAAAAGTTTTATCTCCTATCACTGCTACAACTCGCCCGATTTCATTACCTTTCACGGTCTGTTGTCGCCAAGTTGTATGCTAGTCTCTACACCCCTTAATACGGGATGCTAGCATGCTACTACTTGTCAATTTAAGTGCCGTAACATCTCAAAGTTTTGCTAAAGCTTGTTTATATGGCTGAAAAAAAGTCACTTTAGTTCTGACAGATTATAAAGACGAATAAACTCTGTGCAACGTTCCTAAAGAGCGGTTTTGAAGCTCAGTGTGGGTGGCACTGATGGTCGCCATCTTGGCCAGTGTCGGTGACCCTTTTATGATCGAGTATGTGGCTATGTTTATAAATTCTCCTTAAAATCATGTGAAAGAGTACACACCTGTCTTCACCTATAGTGACTCTCATACAAATCTCAGCTGTCCTTGTAGGATTTTTTGGTTTCAGTGAGAGATACTGGCCAAAAAGAGCTTACAAACCAATTGACCGCAGGATATCCTTGTGTAGCTCAGATAAGGGCTTCAAAAACAATCGAAGGAAATGGAAATAAATGAGTTCAGCTGTTCTTCCGAATGCGAATAAGATTAAAAAGCATGTTTCCGCCCGGTTTCGAACCGGGGACCTTTCGCGTGTTAGGCGAACGTGATAACCACTACACTACGGAAACGCCGTGCTACACCCTTTGAACTGTGTGGTAATATTGCTGCACGAGTATATGCTTTTTTTTTGTAGGCGTTGGATAAATATGTTCCATATTTTTAATTAAAACATTAAAACCACTGAAACAATATGTCTTTCTCTACTAATACTGACTACGAATTCGTATACATGTGATTATTTTGCCAGCGGTTTCCGTAGTGTAGTGGTTATCACGTTCGCCTCACACGCGAAAGGTCCCCGGTTCGAAACCGGGCGGAAACAATTATTTATTAACGTCCCAATTCGAAAAATATTTAGTTTTATTTTCATTGTCGCGCAGTGTGTGATCCTTTCCTCCTAGATGCTTCTCGCCCCCCCAAAAAAAAATAAACCTATAAAAAACATTTTTGTGTATAATTTCCATGGAGATGTATTGTCATTTCTAATTCATTCCCTCACCAGATTGAAGCCCAGCATGCCACGTGTGAAGGTCGGGGTCATACTAAGGTCCCGAGAGGTTTCCCCTCCAAGACGCAGCTGCTCGACCTCCGCAGCAATCACTTCCACAACCTCCCTGCCAACAGCTTCCGTGGCGCGACCCAAGCTGTTTCTCTTCACCTGGAGCTCTGCAAGATACACGAAATTGAAGGCGGTGCTTTCCAGGGCATGGCAGACCTGTTCTATTTGTACCTTTCCGACAATGACCTCACATTCTTGGACCCCAGAGCTTTCGCTGGAGTCCCCAAGCTCACCTACCTCCACCTGGAAGGGAACCGGCTGGCACAGTTCCCCGGAGGAGGCAAGTCGCTAGTCTTGTTGCATTAAAGGAATTTAACACTGGAACTGAAACATTATTATTATTTCCTCTGCTTTGTATCTCCTGTAGCTCTGTCGCTTTTACCAGGTCTGTTCGTGTTACATCTGGAGCGAAACGCCATCTCCAAACTGGAGCCCGCTGGTTTGCTGTCCTCAGTGGCGCCCACACTCAGGGAACTGTACTTGAGCAACAACACGATTACCGAAATTGCTAAGGGGGCTCTGAACTCTGCTTTGCTGAGTACACTTCACCTGGATTCAAACCAGCTGAGCGAGGTTCCTACCAGAGCTCTGCTTGAAGCCCCAAATCTGGAGGAACTCAACCTGTCTCAAAACTCAATTAGCTTGGTGGGACCAAATGCCTTCCAGGCCATGTCGCACAGTCTCAAAAACCTTCACATGAATGAGATGGGAATGAAGAAGGTACGAGCTCGATAAGTGTCATTGTTTTCTCTTTTGTTCTTCAGGAACATGAAGGTTGCGTTGTTGGTTGTTGTCCCAGCTGTTCAACCCAAAACCACATTAAAGATTGAGAAGGACGTAGGACACCAAGTCATGGCTTCCTCCATTTGCTGATTGAGTTCTCTTTGTCTACTTTTATAATACAAACCTGAGTTTCTGATTATCTCCTTCTACTGTACCATCATTCAGCTGTCCAAGGACGCTCTGCTGGGTCTAGGCCCGGGGCTGAGGACTCTGACCCTGAGAGGAAACCAGCTGGAGGAGCTTCCTGACCTGAGACCACTCACCGGCCTGGAGGCGGTCGACCTGCAGGACAATCCTCTGCTGTGTGACTGTTCTCTGCTGCCTCTACGCAGGTCAGTGACCAGTCTCCTTGAAATTAAGGTTTTGCAAATCACTCAACCTGATGTGAACATCTGCAGCAGCAAGGTGGAGCATGTTTATCAGTTTACCAAGCTTATTCCTCATTCTCATTGTGTCGTCCGCTCAGGTGGATGGAGAACGTGAGTTTGGAGGTGGCTGCAACCTGCGGTCACCCTCCTGAGCTCAAAGGTCAGATGGTGAAGGACGTCCGAGTCTTCGCGTCCTGCCCAGAGAGCGTCTCTCCTCCGGATGAGAAGGTTCCTCCAAAAGTGAAGAAACCGAAACTCTTGAAGTTCCTCAAAGCCAGGCCTGGAAAGCCCAAAGCTAAAGTGACCAAACCAGCCAAGAAACAGCCACAGAGGAAACCGGCATCACCTAAAATGAAAAAGAACAAGAAGATACTTTAATCAGTGAATATTAGTCAGTTTCAAGTTTGTTTGTTTCTTTGCAGGTAGCCTGTGGCTTCATATTTATGGGTTTGCAATTGCACTTTTGAATTCTTTAAATTAAAGTGATTAAGATTACAACTGTGTGTGAAACTGTGTTACTATATCATAAAATATACCACAAATAATGTTAAAGAAAGACTGACAATTTGGACCAGCCTGCCCTGCCCATCCAAATAACTAAGGACATCGTGATTAGTATACCCCGCGTCAGTTTATATACTATTTCCGGGTGCCAAACTGACATGGTGGTTCCATGGTGTAATGGTTAGCACTCTGGACTCTGAATCCAGCGATCCGAGTTCAAATCTCGGTGGAACCTGCCTTTCTTCTTTTTTCCCTTTTCATTTTAACGCGCTCCTAGCTTTATGCTAATACGGTACACAACAATTCCCAATTTCCTAAGTCTTTTATGCATTTCGCATTTTTCAACACACACAGATACAATCTCGTATTAATGGCTAATTACCGCTCGGCGCTAACGGAAACTGCGTCCTTCCTTCCGGGTGAGTTCACCGTAAACGCCAAACTTCCTCTTCCAAGATGGCAGCAGCTATGGATGTTGATACACCGAGCGGCACGAACAGTGGGGCGAGCAAGAAGCGGTTTGAAGTAAAGAAGGTACGGTCGTATAAAAATAACCTTGTACAACACACTCCGCAATCAAACTGTTTAGTCTGTCGGCTGTTCCAAAACGTCAGCTAACCGGCCGCTAGCTTTCCTTAGCCCCGTCTTTAGCATGCTAACGCTGCTGCTAACTCGCTACGTCTGTTGGCTAACTTAGCTGTTAGCTTACAGCAAACCGGGAATGAATTAGCACTTTTGTTTTTGACGCCGAGATAAATAAATAACACCACGTAGTGTACGTTCAGTGGCCATACAACAACACATAACTCAATAAAAACAGAAAATGCTAATGTAATGTTTAACATTAACTGACGTTTAGTAGGACAACAGCTTAACTAAGCTAAGCTAGCTACGCGAATTCTCGGGATACGTTTTAATTGTGCCTTATTTTAAAAGAAAGTTTTGTTCTAAAGTGTTGCCTCAGCCTATTTCGAGGCAGTGTATTTAAATGTTTTTATTATTAATTTAAACTTCAAACCTCTCCAGATATTATTTGAATGATATCTTTATTTTTTTTAAACGTATCTAAAAATCATAGTATGTTTTCTAGGGTAATAGTTGAAAGGGAGCATAAATACTGCCTGTTACAAGTTAAAGGACATCTGGCACTAATAATAATTATGTGTAAATAAACCAATACTTTAATAATAATGTGGAATCTCAGCAGCTTGTTTGCAAATGTCAACAGTGAAGTTTAAATTCAAATAAAGTCTACAGTGAGTATTGTCTCTGGTCTCCCCTCCAGTGGAACGCTGTGGCCCTGTGGGCGTGGGACATCGTGGTGGACAACTGTGCTATCTGTAGGAACCACATCATGGATCTCTGTGAGTTCACTTTTTTATTTTTTACATTCACTCCTTTCATTAATCCACGTTTTAATCCGCTATAAGCCCTTTTTACTCCTTCTCCACCAGGCATAGAGTGCCAGGCCAATCAAGCGTCTGCGACCTCTGAAGAGTGCACCGTAGCCTGGGGAGTCTGCAACGTGAGTTTCAATACCTGCCTCCAACACGTCTTCAGCCCTTTTCCTCATCCTCTAGGTCAAAAATAATGAGTGTCGACAGCTTGTCGTGAGCTCTTCGTGTGAGGGAGATCTTATTTTAGGTTTTATAGATGAGAAATCAGCATTGTCTTGTCACGAACTTCCAGACGAAGAGACACACGTAAAATCTTCAACATGTGTGTTTTTATACATATTAATGAATAAACGTTTTGCGGGAGAAGAAATACGGTTATTTACGTCATCTCTGGCAGTTTGAGTTGCCATAAATGTCGTTGCAGCCCCACTTTAAAATGTTTCTGCACTTTCATCGTCATAAAATATCAGAGCAAAGAGAATACATTTTTCTACGCTACTCTGGAAGCTTTTAAACATCGCGCTGAACCCTCTGCTCTTTTCGTCTCTCCTTCCACAGCACGCCTTCCACTTCCACTGTATTTCTCGTTGGTTGAAAACCAGACAAGTGTGTCCCTTGGACAACAGAGAGTGGGAGTTTCAGAAGTGAGTATCATCAATTAAACAGTAATAATTATTTATCTGTAGTTTTCCTTGAAACTAAATCCTCTCTCTGTCTCTTGTGTTTCCACAGATATGGACACTAGCTGTGTTATTAATGTTGGCTTCTCCAAGCGTCGCCCTCGCACCATCTTTAGTCTCTCCTACGATACCAGTTGTTATTTTACACCCATGTCGTTCTTTTGCTGTAAGTACATAAATAAACAGTAAAGTTGTCACAGTATTTTTATTTTATTTTTTATGGTGGTAAATAAAAGGTAGAAGCTCGGTGTTGGGAGTTTGTTCGGTCAGATCAGATGAGAAGCGGTAATCCTCCGACTGAAACACAGATGCTCCGGGTGGATTAGGAGGCCTCGACTCTTCTGGACTCTTCCCTCCGGCCTCTTATGTTATTAATAGTTTCTGTTAAAAGTTTAGAGCTAACAACGAATTTATCCACAAATATCTACTGATTTATTTGTATCCGACCAACTGGATATAAGATATTAGAAGCGAATATCTTTTTAAATAAAAACAATGAATAAAATGTAAAAATTTGTCCTATTTGTTGCATTTTAAATATTTACTGAACAAAAGAAAGCATTTAAAGTAGCTTAGTTAGGTTTTTATGAACCAGAGAAAAGCAAAAATCTCATCTTGATGCTAAAATTTACCATTTCGATGCATCGTCAGTGGAAATATTTCAAATTCTGTATAACAGACCACAAATTCTCTCAGTTTAATGATAAATTGACAGTAACAAGGAATGAGGATTCGACCCGTTTTGCAACAGCAGCTATTTTCTTTTTTGTTTTTTATTATTGTGAATCATTTTTCCACCATGATTAGACATCAAAAGCGTCTGATAAGTGCCAACGGTTGAGTCCACAGAAAGAGACGTATTAAACGACTGAAGTAGAAATGTTATGAGCCGATCCAGGTTTAAGAAACGTCAGCCTGCGGTTTTGTTAACGTCCCGGCTGTCTAAAAGTAACAGACCTGACTCCTCTAACCGTTGGGGGGGTGTTGAGATGCTGCTAAGTGCTAACAGGCTGATTTAACAATTAAAAAGGTTGCCCAGCTTTCCCCTACATCAGAGCGCTCCACCCGTCACCACCACCACCACCACCTCCTTCTCCACGTTTAAACTACACACAGTGAATAATTGTTGACTCTCCAGTTTGTTTCATCCACCGTTCTCTCTCCCGTCTATGGCTGTGGGGGGGCACCGAACTTGGAGCTCAGCTTGGTGACGAGGGCCATGATTTTGGGGTTGCTCTGATACTTTGAGATGTTGGCCGGGTTCTGTGCCACGTCCTGGAAGGCGGCCATCACCTCCGGGTCCTGGAGATTAAAATGGAAGACAAACACATTTACTATTATTATTATTTGTTGTGTCGTCGTAGCTTTACCTGCACTGCAACGCGAAAACCTGATGCTTAATGTCTTACAACCATAGACTGTATATAAATATGGACTATGTTTTAGTTTGGCCCAAGTCCCGCCCACTAACATGGAGGGGGCGGAGCTTATGACATATACTGCAGCCAGCCACCAGGGGGAGCTCTACTTGCTTTGGCTTCACTTTAGAGGTGCAGCTCCTCCGTCCATCTTTATACAGTCTATGGTTACGGCGCTGAGACAGTCGATGTAAAGGGTTAGCGTTGCGCTATAAGTCACCTTCATGGCGTTGAGCAGCTCCGGGTCCTTCAGGAGTTCACCGAGACCAGGCATACCCCCGGGGACTCCTCCTGGGAATCCAGCAGCGCCTGCAGAACAACAATGACACTCATGACCTGCATCATAAATCGTAAACGGAACATTAAATTACGTGACTACGCCTCCTACCTGGGAAGAATCCACCCCCTCCTCCTCCCCCTCCGACTCCTCCTCCTCCTCCAGACTGCCGTGCTTCCTCTTCCTGCTTCAAGACAGAAGTGCTAACATTAGCATGTCCAGCTAACCAAGTTTTTTTTTTTTTTTTTTTTTGCTTGCATACAAAATTTTATTCGGTTCTTGGTCATGACTTTTTAAAGCTCACATGTATTATTCCAGATAGTCTGAAAGCTGGTGCTCAATGCTAACACTGTAGCCTAACATTAGCATATCCGGCTAACTACCCAAGTTATGGTAGTAACAGAGTAGCTTTTCATGCTACGCTATTTTGTGCGGTTACAAGTCATGACTTTTTTATTATTTTTTTATTTTTTATTTTTAAAAGCTCCATTTACAATGTTTCATCCATGTCACGGAAACTACTAATGTTAGCATGAATAGCTAACTAGCCAAATAACTCAGTAGCTTTTTATGCTATATTGTCTTGTTGGGTTACAGGTCATGTTGTCATTTTATTTATTTATTTATTTTTTAAAGCTAAACTCTGAAAGCTAGTCCTGGATGCTAACATTGTGGGCTAACATTAGCAGCTTAGCATCGTGATATTTGCACAACCATCATTTTAACGACCTTTACAGGATAATAATTTGAAAATGAATCAGCTGGAGATAATTTGTTCAATCAATTTATGGTGCTAGCATTAGCTTAATTTGCTAGTTAGCTGCAGCTAATAATCAAGCCAGTAGCTTAAATAACTGCTCACAGAGACCCTGTTAGCTTAGCAGATGTCAGTTATGCCTTTAGTAAAAACCTCCACATCTCCTCACCCTCTGAGCTCGTGCATGCTCCTCTCTGGCTTTCTTTATCCTCTCTTGTTTCTCCCTGATCTCCTTCTCCTCTCTCTTGCGCTCATATTTGCGTCGATGCTCGATGATCTTGTTCGCCTAAAAAGAGGAAAGAAGATCATGTTACAGAGCAAAGTCAAAGTTGGAAGTTTTCTTGATAAATAAAGTAACTGCTGCGACTACTTTACCCTTGGCTGGACCTCCTTCAGCATGGCGCTGGCGTCCTCGTCATAGTCCAGTTTACAGGCTATGGCCAGGTCCTTCGCCGCCTCCTCCCAGTGTCCCAACAACCTGAGAGCAGAACATAGAAATATAGCCACCAGCCGGATGAACAAGCAGCAGGATCGCTGGAAAACAAGCTTCCTTAAGCTCTTTGTTTATCTGCATTTGTTCCAGTTCGATTAGCTTAGATTTCAAGATCTAAATTTAGTTTTATTGGATTTGGATCAGAGCTCTTATGTAGCTCAGAGATGTTGTGTTTCTTCAACCTGATCAATCATTTGTGAAACAGAAGAGGAAGAAGAGGAGGATGAAGAGGAGGAAGAAGAAGAAGAAGAATGAGGAGGAGGAGGAGGAGGAGGAAGAAAAAGAAGAAGGATGAGGAGGAGGAGGAGGAAGAAGAAGAAGAAGGATGAGGAGGAGGAGGAGGAAGAAGAAGAAGAAGAAGAAGAAGGAGGAGGAGGAAGAAGGAGGAGGAAGAAAGTGGAGGAGGAAAAGGAGGACAAGGAGGAAGAAGAAAGGAGGAACAAGAAACAGGAGGAGGAAGAGGAGGAAGAAGAAGAATGAGGAGGAGGAAGAAGCAGAAGAAGGAGGAAGAAGGAAGGAAGGAAGAAATTAAGAAGAAAGTGGAGGAGGAAAAGGAGGACGACGAGGAGGAAGAAGAAGAAGAAGAAGAAGAAGAAGGAAGGAGGAGGAGGAAGAAAGGAAGGAAGGAAAAAGAGGAGGAGGAGGGAAAGGAGGAGGAGGAAGAAGAAAGAGGATGGGGAGGAAGAAGAAGCAGAAGTAAGAGAATGGGAGAAAGAAAGATGAAACAGGAGGAGAAGGGTAACGAAAAGAAGGAGGATAAGAAGAAGATTTTCCCAAACATTCATCACCCTGAATTCATAGAGTAGAAGTAGAAGACCAATCTTCATCTTTGCATTTGTTTTAAAACCTCTTCTCTTCTGGTTGAGGTGTCACATGAGTCAGTTTTATTCTGATTACTAGAGGAAAACCAGCGTCTATGAAACACACAGAAACTTGAGGCAACAATAAAACAGCCTCCATCCGATCATAATGAACAAGTGTTGGTTTATACATCATAGTTCTACCTGTGAGCTTTCCCCCTCCACTTGTACGGCTGTGCAGAGTCTGGGTTGATGCTGATGGCTCGGTCACAGTCTCTGATGGCGGCGTTGGGTTTCTGCATCTTGATGAAGACGCTGAAGACACAAAGACGACAGGGTCACTCTTTCAGAGCGGACGGTGGCGCTGAGGAGCGGCGGAAAAGAAAAACCCTCACCTTGCTCTCTTGGCGTAGAGGATGGCTAGACAGGGGTTGAGCTTGATGGCCTCCGTGAAAAGATCCAGAGCTTTCTGCAGATCACCTACCAGAGGAAAAAAAAAAAAAAGACATGGTAGCAGAGAAGATGAAGTTAATTTAATTCAGGGCGTCTTAAGAAACCATCGACCCACCTTCTCCTAAAGCATTAATGGCCTCCATCTTCTTCTCGTTGGCCTGATCCATCATCTCCTCTGTGACCTGAGGAAAGTATCAACACACTTTATGTTTCCATGCGAGAGAACAAGGTCTGAATTTATTTAGCACAGAGAAGAAAAACATTTTCACCTCAGCGTTTTCCATCTCGCCCATCTCCTGCGGCTCATCGGTGTCTGGCTCGATCACGCCCTCTTTGTCGATTTCTGGAAACACATAAACCCAACGTAAAGCTAACGAGTACATGTTTAAAACCAGTCGTCACACACACCTAAGCATGAAATTAGGCTAAGAAACAAGAAGGAGCTACTGTTACCTGGAAGGCTAGGAAGCTAGGGGGAGCTACTGTTAGCTGGGAGTCTACAAGGAGCTACTGTTAGCTGGAACGATAGGAAGCTACTGTTAGCTGGAAGGATAGGAAGCTACTGTTAGCTGGAAGGATAGGAAGCTAGGAGGATAGGAAGCTAGGAGGAGCAACTGTTAGCTGGGAGGCTGGGAAGCTAGGAGGAGCAACTGTTAGCTGGGAGCCTGGGAAGCTAGGAGGAGCTACTGTTAGCTGGGAGCCTGGGAAGCTAGGAGGAGCTACTGTTAGCTGGAAGGATAGGAAGCTAATGTTAGCTGGAAGGATAGGAAGCTGGAAGGATAGGAAGCTGGAAGGATAGGAAGCTAGGAGGATAGGAAGCTAGGAGGATAGGAAGCTAGGAGGAGCTACTGTTTGCTGGGAGGCTGGGAAGCTAGGAGGAGCTACTGTTAGCTGGGAGGCTGGGAAGCTAGGAGGAGCTACTGTTAGCTGGGAGGCCGGGAAGCTAGGAGGAGCTACTGTTAGCTGGGAGGCCGGGAAGCTAGGAGGAGCTACTGTTAGCTGGAAGGCTGGGAAGCTAGGAGGAGCTACTGTTTGCTGGGAGGCTGGGAAGCTAGGAGGAGCTACTGTTTGCTGGGAGGCTGGGAAGCTAGGAGGAGCTACTGTTAGCTGGAAGGCTGGGAAGCTAGGAGGAGCTACTGTTAGCTGGGAGCCTGGGAAGCTAGGAGGAGCTACTGTTAGCTGGGAGCCTGGGAAGCTAGGAGGAGCTACTGTTAGCTGGAAGGATAGGAAGCTAATGTTAGCTGGAAGGATAGGAAGCTAGGAGGATAGGAAGCTAGGAGGAGCGACAATTAGTTGGAAAGCTAGGAAGCTAGGAGGCGCTACTGTTAGCTGGGAGGCTAGGAAGAGGGGATGAGCTACTGTTAACTGGGAGGCTAGGAAGAGGGGAGAAGCTACTGTTAGCTGGGAGGCTAGACAGAGGGATGGAGCTACTGTTAGCTGGGAGTCTACAATGAGCTACCATTAGCTGGGAGGATAGGAAGCTAGGAAAAGCAACTGGGAGGCTAGAAAGGGGGGAGGAGCTACTGTTAGCTGGGAGGTTAGGAAGGGGGAGGAGCTACTGTTAGCTGGGAGGCTAGGAAGGGGGAGGAGCTACTGTTAGCTGGGAGTCTACAAGGAGCTACTTTTGGCTGGGAGGATAGGAAGCAAGGTAAGCGACATTAGTTTGGAGGATAGATAGCTAGGAAGAGCCACTGTTAGCTAGGAAGCAGATGACTCGAACAGCCACAGACAATAACATCTATACGCCAGCAAACGTCACACCCGTGAGCAGAAATCAAACTTGACGGCTGTGGTTCATCGATCTTTGTGCTAAAAGGTGGAGACGATACCTATTTCACTCTCCTCGCTCTCCGTCTGGACATGAGGCTCGGGCTCAGGAGCTGCAGATGCTGTCGGGGAAGGACCACAAGGACATCCACCCTAAGAGTCAGAGAGTAGCCACGTAAACACGCAGCGCCACTTCCTGATCACAGAGTTTAATAAAAAAGGCAATATAAATAAAAAAGCACAGAAACAATATCCACCTGGCATGAGCCCGTCGCCTTGGGTTGAGGTGGGAGTGTTGCACCCATGCTGTGAGACAAAATTGAAACGAAGGTTATTCTACCATTTAATATTTTAATCATTCTCAAAATTAATAATAGCGCACATGTAATGACGGGGGAATATGAATTTAACTTCCTCCCTCCAATAGGGGGAGCGGTTTTTTGTTGGTGACGATCAGAACGAAGGAGGAAATTGTTAAAACAAAGATGGCGGACAGAAGATGGAGGAGAAAAGACTCCAGTTGAAAAAAATAAAAAAATGCAATAAATCGTAATAATTAAAGTATAAAAAAAAATGTTAGCATATCTTAAAACATTTTATATCCCTCATCCTCCCCATCTTATTCTCCTCCATCTCTTCCACCTTCTTCTTCTCCCCTTCCCTCTTCTGGTCCACCATTTATTTTTCTCTTTCTTCCGCCTCCGCCTCCGCCTCCACCTCCTCCTCCTTCTTCTTCACTCCCTTTTTCTTCCTGCTCCTCTTGCCCCCTCTCCTCCTCCTCTTATATTTCCAACAGATTTGACCCTTTGTTTTGAGCACCACCATTTTCTCAAAGTTTTGTAGAGACTGATGTTTTTTTTTGGGGGGGAAGGGGGGCATGTAAACACACATATCTGACCAGATCAATTTAATTTAGCTTCCATGTAAACAGTGTGTAGTCCATGGATTTAACTGGAAGGTGGGCGGGACAGAACACGTGATTAGCTTCCCTCTGCACACTTTTAAACATTAAATCCACCGTGAATTTTTAAGGCAACACTCGTGATAGTCAACTGTCTCCATTCATACTGACTTCAGGAGCCAGGTCCGGAAGAAGCCCATCTCCGGCAGGTGCAGGATCCCGGGGTTGGACTCGCAGAGCTGCACGAAGCTCTTGAGCTCCGTCACTTTCCGTGGGTCCATGCTGCTGTGTCACGTCCAGCACACGGAGCGCTGCATGCGAGGAAAGAGAGGAAAGAGAGGAAAACACAAGGGGGATTAAAAAATAAACAGATAAATCAGCAAGTTCGGCTTTGTTTACGTGCTCCAGTGCTAATTCCTGAGAGTTAGCTAGGTATGCTAAAGCTGAGAGATTGCCTGACCGCGCGCTGCGAGCTCAATATTTTAACAAACTCTTCAAATTAAGTCGAAATGCAAAAAATAAAATAAAACAAAAAGAACACTCAACCAGTTATTAATATTAATTGTTAATATTTAAATAGAAAAAAACAGAAGTTTCTAGTAAAATCCGTCCGTAACGCTTCTGGCTGTTTGACGCATGATAGCATCGTTAGCTAGCTGCAATACGGACCGCGACAAATTAAAGCAACCAATAAACGCACACATTCGTTAGACTAAACGAAATGAAACGCACCTGATCGAAGATTTACACCCTTCACGCTCGAGAAGAACTCGCACGGGAGGAGGCTGCAGTTGGATTTTTTTTTTATATAATCTCTACAAACAGTGCTTTACTGACAGTTGCGTCGGTCCTGTGTTTTCATTCAGGCAATCTGTCGGACAGACCGTTAATAGTTAAAGATATAGGCCCTGTGTTGAGTCTGTCAGGCAGCCTTGAAGCGAACGATAATATTTTAATTGTGTCGTTTAAATTTAAGTTTAAGTAAGAACATTGTGGCTGTTAGTTATTATTATATAATCTATGACGAAAATAATCAAAAATTTCTAATGATATTTGCTGTTAATTCTCCCTGTCAGACGAATTTCTGGGCAAAAATAATCAATAAATCCTTACCTCACCATGCACTTGCGTGGAGATCTTATTTCCCTGAACGTTGTCTTCCAGGCAGTTACACGCCTGATAGCTTCCATTAATCAGCCTATTTAGCAAATATCTGGTTAACAACACACTTAAAAGTTATTCATCCCTCGGGATAAATAAAATATCTATCTATCTAAAAACGAGATGAGAATTTATTCTGAAACACTAAATGTACTATTGAATCAAAAAGTTGTGTTTACGAGACCTTAAAATCCTCCTTTTAATAATATTTTTTTATTGTAATTATATTCTATGCATTATTGCTGCTTTGCTTTTTGTTTTTCGACTTTATTTGACTGAGCTTCGTCTGTATTTGTCAATAAAGTTTTCAAGCGATCAAAACATAACCACTTGCCAAATGGTTATGTTTTGATCATATACTGGACTTCCCAGTACTGCAGATATTCTAAAATAGTTATACAGTTATTTGCTTTATCCTTTTTTGATAGACTTAATTATCTTACATTCCGTTAAAATCTGAAGAAATGCTAGTTTTAACAAGAAGTTATTGCAAAAAAAGGGGGCGGGGTTAAGTTTCACTGCCTGTGAAACCAAACTCAGGGCGGCATTGTTTCACCGAGCGCGGTTAGCAAACATGAGAGCAGCTAGCTAGCTAGCTAGCTAACTGTCAACGAGGTGAAAGAGGATTTTTAACACATGTAAGTCACATTTATCTCTCTGTCTTCATAAACCTGACCACCGTGTTCTTCTCTGACCAGGACCCTCTCTGTCGGCAGCAGGCGGACATGTTGTGACTGACCGCTGTCCCCCCAAGTTGCAGCAACAATGTTGCCCTCAGCTAGAACCTTGGTGGGCTCTGCAGTCAGGAGTGGAGGTGACAACTTTTTTATTTTTTACCTTTTAGCACTACTTTACACAAATACTCCTTCATATTAAAATCATAGGTGGACTAAACTGTCTAATAATGTCTAGATCACACTTTAGTTACATTAAACCGATGATAACTGTATTTATTTGCATAATATTTCAGTTGAAGTATTTTCATAAGTGTTCATTTAACTTTTTTTTACCTGAATTTTAGCTCAGGAGCCACATACAGCCCAACTTGATCTCAACTGGGCCAGACCATAATAATATTAACTTATAAATAACAACAACATATTTTCCCTTTTGTTTTAGTTCTAAGAAGAACATGTACACTCCAGAAATGTTAAAAATGTAACAAACTATCTTTCTACAAAACATTTTATGAACAACCTAAAAGCTCTTAAGGAATTTCTTGCCGCCATCTGCAGTTTAGTTCTGGCTCTCAGTGTCGTGTTATGTCCACAACTCTGACTAAAAATCGGGAACTTTGCAAATTCATCCTGCGGCCCAGATTGGACCCTCTTTGGGCCTGTTTTGACCCACGGGCCGTATGTTTGACACCCTTCATTTGAGTGAAAGGATGTGAGGACTTTTTCCACAATAATAAAATGAATTAAATACACCAGTGCTTATTGAGATTAGCAGTTATTTCTGAGGAGTTTATTAACGTCAACAACAACACATCTATCTGTTTGTGTTTTTCATCTGTGTGTTGTGTTGCTGTCGGTAGGACGCATTTGGTGTCCGTGCAGAAGCATCTCTGTGAAACCCGGAGGTCTGAAGCCAAAGACGGTTCCCTGTCGGTACCTTGGTCAGCCGAGCCCCTTCACTCATCCACACCTCGTCAAACATGGTGAGTATTATTCATAGTGGAGGGCTGAACCTATGGAAAAAACTGGGTGTCAAGCCAATTTATTGTAATGTGAGGTGGCTGTCCTCATTAATCTGTGATTATTATCATTTTAAACCTGGACGATTATGACTGTACTTTCACAGTAACCAATGAGAGTCTAAAAGGACATGAGCACTTGATGCTGTTGTCAAGCAACACTTAAAATGCTAACCCTCAAGGCTAAATTTAGCTTGCATGCTATCGTTGACAGATATTAAACAGACAATTCAAATTTCACATCCAGAATGTATTATGTATAAGTTTGGTTCATTTCTTTTTCTTCATCTTGTTTTGGTTTAACTAACGGTTAGCTTGTTGGTGCATTAGCGCCACCTACAGGACCGGAGTGTAGATCAGTAGATTTACAAGTTGCTGCTCCACAGTCTCTGTTTTGTTTAAATCCGTCTCTCTGATCTGAAATAAATAATATCCTTTAGTGTGTGTTGTGCGCTATGATTTTCTAATCGTGCATTGAGATTTAGAGAAGAATATCTGTGAAGATTCTCCTCAGATGTGTGTTGCGACCTGATTTCCGAATAAGTTAGGATTCTTAAACACTTCTAATACTTTAAGTATGACACGTTTATAAATGTATGTTATTGTCAGGGTCAACACAGACTAATATGTTTAGGGAGTTGGGATTCATTCTGTGTTTTTTCTTCAGGGGAGGTGACTCCAGGTTTGAGCCAGACCGAGTACGAGCTCCGCAGACATCGGCTGGCTTCACTTATCGAGGCCCAGGCGGACAAGCTAGGACCGTCGGCCTCCTCCAGCTCCCACGTGGTCATCGTTCTGTCCCATCCCACTCGCTACATGACCAACGACATCCCATATCCCTTCCACCAGAACCAGGTGAATGCTTTAAAATGTCCCGCGCTTTTCATTCATTCATCTTCAGCTGGATATTTATTCAGTCAGTTAACCTGGAGTGGCATGTTCCTCAGGATTTCCTCTACCTCAGCGGCTTCCTAGAGCCAGACAGTGCCTTGGTTCTTTACGGGAAGGGTCTGCCGGACCAGGCCATGCTGTTCGTGCCCCGCAGAGACCCGGGGAGGGAGCTGTGGGACGGGCCCCGTTCAGGAAGGGATGGGGCAGCTGCTTTGACCGGCATAGAGAGGGTTCATAGCACGGAGGAACTGGGCGTCGTACTCAAGAGTCTTAAAGGTGAGTCCAACAGAAATGTCTCCTCTGTGGTGTGTCCATTACACTGACCACATACATTATCATTTTAAAAAACAAAAGCAAAGGCCGAGTGGGGCCTTTCTGTGTGGAGTTTGCATGTTCTCCCTGTGTCTGCGTGGGTTCTCTCCAGGTTCTCCAGCTTCCTCCCACCGTCCAAAGACATGCTGGTTAGGTTCACTGGTGATTCTAAATTGGTCGTAGGTGTGAGTGTGAATGGTTGTCTGTCTCTCTGTGTTAGCCCTGTGATAGACTGGAGACCTGTCCAGGGTGTACCCCGCTTCTTGCCCAATGACAGCTGGGATAGGCTCCAGCTCCGTCCCCCCGCGACCCTTCAGTTACAGAAGATGAATGAATGAAAGAATGAATGAATGAATGAATGAATGAACTGAGTTTTCTTGATCTTGTCAGGAAAGGGCTGACGTTGTGTCCCTCCTCAAATCTCCCTCCAGGCACTCAGCTGTGGTACGACAGCTCTCAGCCCTCCCACCCTCGCCTCCACCAGGCTCACGTGGCCCCTCTGCTGGAGGCCGGACCGACTCCACGCACCCTCCGACCCCTCATCCACTCTCTCAGGGCCCTCAAGAGCTCGGCAGAGGTGGCCCTCATGCAGGAGGCGGGACGCATCACGGCCCAGGTTGGTGTTTGCGTCTCGTACACGGCGTCATATTTTTTTGTACTGTTCCCTACAAATGAAAAGACTCCAACTTGTTTTTCAGGCTTTTAGGAGGACGATGGCTTTGTCTCAAGGAGATGTGGATGAAGCTGTGCTCTTTGCTAAGGTATATTCAGGCATGCAAACTCCTCACCTTTCGGCGAAATTCGCCGTTTTCAATCCAAATTGGGTGACTTATGTGATTCGTGCAAATCCGAGGAGAAAATATTTTGGGGGGGGGGGGGGGCTAGCCTACTCGTTGACTTTTATTTTAATATATTTTAATAATATAATAATATAATGTTCTATATACCGTAAATCCTCTAATATTGGCCTGTATTCCATTAGCGGCCGGGTCTCCAACATTGGCCGGTCTCGCTGTCAGCGGAGGTAAATAAAGGCCGGTCTCTAATAGCGGCCGGGGCTATTATTAGAACCATCTCGGCGGGTCAGGGTTTCGGCGGCACGGTGTGGGAGGATCCCCTCAGCGGGACCTCTCCCCAGCGTCGGCCGGCCCCTGCCGGGCGCATTTCCTCCGTGGCGGTGCGCGGCCTGTAAGTGCTCGGGGCGAAGGTGGCTCGTCGGCTCCGGCCGCGAGCTTTACAGCGACCCCCCGCATCTCACCTCACCGCTTCCCTGGGGTCGTGGAATCAGTGCTCACTGCGCCCTCTCTCCCTGCGGGGAGGGACGGGTCCCACTCGCTCCCTGCCGACCTGCAGCGGACTCACTGTCCTCAGTGCGCTCCGACCGCGTCGCGCCGCTCATTTGTTGTTAATGTTCTGTAAGCATACCATGTTATGGTAACTGTACGTTTTCAATAAATGAACCTAGTATTTTATAGGTTCAAATAGACACAAAATCTTGTTTTTATTCATTCTACTCGTAGTTCGTTTTGCTCAAATAGAAATTAAGGCCTGCCTCTAATTCTGGCCTCCTTCCAATAAAGGCCTGGACCGCTATGCGCTTGAGTAAAATAAAGGCCCGGGCCTGTATTAGAGGAAATACGGTATATATAACCGCTGACTTTATTTACAGACGCAAACACATATTGAAATGTGTTGTCAGAGCCCCATGCGTAGCCCCTATGTGTTTATTAAACATGCACAGACTTTACCCGCCACTTGCAAGCGCTATGCACGTCACCGATCAATACCGCAGTACGTTACAGCAATTCATTAATTCAGTCTTCGACAAGGGAGAAGCAAAAGAAGACGTTCACACGCCGGAAATCTCTCTGTTTTTCACGGCCCCAGAGTTGAATCATCGTTCAGTCTCATGAATGAGATTATTGACGGAAGAAGTGGAAACATGAAAACTGGCACATTCAACTCCATTCAGACAGTGAAATATGGGGGGGGGGGGGGGGGGGGGTTCGTGGCCATTTCCCTCTTCGCGCACTCTTCTCACCTTTTTGACCCCTGACCAGTTTGCATGCCTGTATATTGATTATGTCATTATCATTGGCAATATCAGCCCGTTCTATTTCAGTTTACATGACGGCAAACATTTCTCATTCCAGTTTGACTTTGAGAATCGGCTCCACGGCGCCAACTTCCTGGCCTATCCCCCCGTGGTTGCTGGAGGCAACCGAGCTAACACCCTGCACTACATAAATAACAACCAGATTATCAAGGTAATACGAAACACATTAGACGACGCTAAGCATCCTGAGAACGACGAGCGGTGTGTGTGTGCGTACAACGTGACCGAGCAGCTTAATGGACTCATTGTTGCTCTTTGTCTCCTCCGTCAGGACGGTGAAATGGTTCTGCTCGATGGCGGTTGTGAATACTTCGGTTATGTCAGTGACATCACTCGAACGTGGCCGGTGAACGGAAAGTAAGTCAGATGAAATAAAAACACCTTCTTGGATGTGAGTCTCAAATAATATCACATGGGTTATTTTAAACTCCCTGTCAAACAGCTAGCAGAGTGCTATTATACACCGATCAGCCACAACATTATGACCACTGACAGGAGAGGTAAATAACATTTAAACCATCTTGTGACAATTCAGTGTTCTGCTGGGAAACTTCTGGACCTGGCATTCATTGGTGTGGATGTTACTAAGACATGTAGCACCCATCTAGACCAGACCAGACACCCCCACCCCATAACAATGACACTCCTTGATGGCAGCAGCCATCCCCAGCAGGATGCAGCCACAAAAACGCTTTAGGTACAACTCAACAAAAAGAACATGAAGAACAGCACAAGGTGTTGACCTGGCCTCCAAATTCACTAGATCCCAAACTGATCAAGTATCTGTGAGATGATCCACAGAGGCCCCTCCCCTCAAAGACCCCCCACACTAACAACATCCTGTTGCCAGACACCACAGGACACCCTCAGAAGACCCATGTCCATTCTCTGATGAGTCAAAACGGTTTTGGAGACCTACACAATATCAGGAAGGTGGTCATAATGTTACACCTGATCGGTGTATTGTTATTGTCATTTGCTTGGGCCATATTTAGTCCATATTTAGACACCAAAACCAGACTTCTCTAGGACTTGTAACAAAGCTTGGACGATCACATGTCCTAAAGAAGCTGGGTTCATTCCACCACCGTTACAAGCCGGGTTTAGTAATCGCTAGAATTTTTGTGGCGTTTAAATTAAAATACATTCTAGCATTAATGTATGTTTTGAGTGTTATTCTTCTACCAGTGACAGACTCATCTTAACGGTCTTCTGTCCTCACCTCCTTCCTCCCAGATTCAGTCCCGCCCAGGCTGAGTTGTACGCCGCCGTCCTGGAGGTCCAGCGCTCCTGTTTGTCGCTCTGCTCCCCTGGCGTCAGTCTAGATCACATCTACAGCACCATGCTGTCTCTGCTGGGACGGCAGCTCAAGCGACTCGGCATCCTCAAGAGCAGTATGAGTGATGCTGATGTCCTGAAGGTAGTAACCTGCTCTGGCACCGCTGGAAAATGATGCAAACTTATATGTCAAGTCTTAACCTTGTTTTTTTTGTGTGTGTGTGTGTGTGTCCCAGGCTGCACGACGTTACTGCCCCCACCACGTTGGCCATTACCTGGGCATGGACGTGCACGACACTCCTGAGCTGTCCCGCTCACAGCCTCTCCGGCCTGGTATGGCCATCACTATAGAACCAGGTACAGTATGCGCAAACTAGACACCATTACGTCTCACGTCGCTTCAGTTTTCGACTATTTTTCTACTGTGCTCCTCCCCTTGTCACAGGGTTGTACATCCCTGAAGACAACGACCAGGCGCCAGAGCATTTCCGGGGCCTGGGTGTCAGGATCGAGGATGACGTGGTGATTCAGGACAAAGGGGGACCTCTGATTCTGTCCTCCGATGCACCAAAGACCATCGCTGATGTAGAGCAGGCCTGCGCCCACAGATAGGACTGGCAGAGACAAACTCCAAGTGAACCACAGCAGTGATGGAGCGTGTCCTGTGGGGTTTTTTAATCGTCTCCATAGTGACGGTATCATCATGCTCAGGGCCCAGGTACAGGAAAAAGGTGGGAGCACCGTCAGCTTAGAGTTTAACGGGAGAAGTTGCGCTGCGGCTTCTCGAGCCAACACACGTTTGCGCCGTAGCTGACGTGTTCCTCCCCGCGACGGTGCTATCGACGAGTGAGATCTGACTCTGAGCTGCAAATCAGAGCCAGATGAAGATCCACTAGCTGCATCCGTTAGAATCGTTTCTGTCCCAGGTCATGTTTTTCACACGATCATGACACATGCTGTAATAATTGTCTGTGTAATCATTATTTCCCAGCTCGTGCACCCACTATAAAAACACCACTGCGCTGTAGGATGAGAAGGACAACATCTGAGATTATCGTACGATCACGTTTAAGACTAATGAGTAAAGAGGAAATGATTCTAATGATCAGCTAAAGTGTGAAAGTGTTTTGACTGTCGTGTTTCTGTACGTGTGACTGGGTAATGGTGTTGGTACATGTTGAAAAAAATCCCAATATTCTTTAATAACTAATAAATTCAGTTGGTGTAACTCAGTTTGGTTGTCAATCATTTAATATCATACTGACATAATTAATTAGATGTTTCAAACATAAAATAACTATTATACATATTGAAATATATATATATAAAGTAAATTCATCATACCATTTGTTTTAAATAATTTGTTTTCTGTTTTTTCTACCCTCAACTCCAGATGGTGGCGGTAATGCACCTCTAAGCTGGTGTGACAACTGCCATTAAAACAAACGAAGAAGAAGATTAATAATTGTACATAATTAAAAATTAATTAAAGATATATATACACATATAGGTGATGCATCGTACCATTTTTAAAAGAGTAGGATTTGGATAAAAGATCGTAGGACTCCAGTCCAGCTGGTGGCGGTAATGCATCTCTAAGCTTGTTTACCAGTCGCCATTAAAACAAAAGAAGAAGAAGATTGAAGCTTTAACATAATTAATACACTGTGTGGTACTTTAATTGTAATTATATTGTCATAAATAATGTAAGTAGACCATTATACATTTTTCTAAATATTATATAGATAAAAGCTTGTAGAACTCCAGTCCAGTCGGTGGCGCTAGCGCATCTCTAAGCTTGCCATTAAAACAAAAGAAGAAGAAAGATTGAAGTTTTAACGTAATTTATACATTGTGTATAAATTTAATTTTAATTATATTGTCATAAATAATGTAAGTAGACTTTAAATATTTGAATATGAGATAAAAACTTGTAGGACTCCAGTCCAGCTGGTGGCGATATTGCACCTCTAAACTGCCAACGGCCATTAAAGCAGCAGAAGAAGAAGAAGAAGAAGAAGAAGAAGATTTAACCGTTGGTTTTAACCGTTTTAAGATTTATTGCATTAATTTGAATTATTTAATGTTGAATTCATTGTTAACATAATTTTTTTTAAAACTATGATAAATAAAATTGATTTTTTTTTTTAGATTTTTATTAATTTATTTACTTTTTATCCGAATGATGGAGCTTCGCCGTTCTCCACGGATTTGATTTGACTACCGAGTGGGCACGGAACCGGTTTCCGGACACTCCCGAACACTTACGAAGACAACCTCCCCTCGTCTTCCCTCCTCCTCCCTCCTCCCTCCCCCCCTCCTCCTCCGCCTCCTCCCCTTCACGCCTAATGTTGCTGTACCTCAAACCCTCCCTCCCCACCGCCGCCACCCCCCGTATCAGAGGAGTAGAAACAACAAGCCGCCATTTTGTTTGTGCGGACGGACCGTCAGAAACAGGAGGAGATAACCGAGAGAAGGAGCGACTCCGGCGACCGACGGCAGCCGCTCCGTGAACAACCGCCGCGGCTACAGGAAGCGAGTCCGAATCCCGTCGGTGGAAAATCTAAACACACACAGAGAGAGAGAGAGAGAGAGAGAGAGAGAGAGAGCGAGGGAGAAAGGCATCGCGACAAAGATAAGACGCCAGCGGAGGGAGGAAAACCGACTCGGTGACATATTTAAATATATATATTTATATATATTTATATGTATGTATGCACGAGAAGGAAATACTCCGGAAAAAAAAAATCCAAAAGGAAGGGGGTGTTTTGCGGAGCGGAGACGGGGGAGGAGAGGCGGAAGAGAGGCTGAAAACGAGAGGAGAAAACCTGCGAAAAAAGAAGAAGGGGGGGAAAAACATCAACATGAAAAATCATTATGAGTCCATCGCGGAGGAAGGAAAGAGCCCGCATAGACAATTATATAAATAAATTGCTGCCGGGCAGAAGGGAGAGGTGGAAAGAAAGACGGTTTTAAAAAAAAAAGAGAGAGAGAGAGGAGAAGGGGGGCTTTCAACCATCAACAAAGAGTCAATGAGAGGATTTTGTCAGCTTGAAATATATTTTTTCTTTTTTTAAAAAAACCGGGGGGTGGGTGTCAAGATTGTTGTGTCGATCTTGAAGCTTTTCCGCTTTCGAAATAGCCATATTTTTTTTTTCCTTTTTATTTAATTTTTTTTTTAAAACAAACCACAAAACAAAAACAAAAAAAATATCTTTATTGTCGCTTTTCTTTTTTTCTTCTTTGAAATCCTGCAGGGAAAAATAATAACTCATCACCCAAGAGGAGCAAGAACCTTGAAGATAAGTAACCTCTGCAACAAGAAAAACTTAATTGGATCAATCTGATTTTGCAATTAAGCGCCGTGATTGGTCTCAAAGAAGAAGAAGAAGAAGAAGTCTGCACACGTTTTATTTTTTATTTTAATATCAGTTGCCAACCGTGCATATGTGCAATACGGAGGTGGTTGTTTTCTAAACCCAGTGCCTTTTTTTTTTTTTTTAATTTGCATGGTCCAAAACACTAAAAGTGCAAAGATAAAGCATGCAAAGAAGAAGAAGAAGTGCATGGGAATCCGCAGTGGGCTTCATCTTTTAATCTGCGAGCCAGCCGAGAGTGCGCTGCTTCCCCGTGTGTGTTTTCCTCCATCTCTCTGCCTGCAGAAGTTGAGAAGCCAATGCAAGTAGTAGTTTTTTTCTTTCTCCTGCACCTCAGATCCTCCACACACCGGTTGACTGCCTTTTTTTTTTTTTTTTTTTTTTTCCCCGTGGAGGAGGTAGAGATGTGTGCTCAGGTGAGAGAGATTTTAAATGATCTCATAATATTAACTGTTGCATGAGAGAAAGTGGGGGGAGGAGAAGAGTTGTTGCTGAAGTTTTGGATCTCCTTTTTTCTTTTTCTTTTCTTCTTGCACAAGATCTGAACACATTTTTTTAAAAGGTTTTTTATTTTATTTTTCATCCGCCGACTATGGCGGAGAGGACTGAGTGCAGCAGCACCGAGGACGGATCCCGGGACAGGTTTTGTGTCGCAGAAGAAGAGGCTACATGAGGTTGTCAGAAGAGGGCCGCACACGCTTGCCTTTTTCGCCGACTCCACCTTCCCACCTCCTCCTGTTCAAATCTGCGAAGAAACAAAATCTCCGACAGGGGAGGAGGAGGGGGACTGATATCTGCAGAGAGGAATAAACCGAGAGAGAGAGAGAGCTGGAAAAAGAGTTCAACAGTGCTGTCCTCTCTCCCCTGCCGTCCCCCCCGAGCGGTGGGGGGAAACGATTGGAAAACCTTTCCTTTTTAAAGGGTTGCAGGATATATAAAAAAAAAAAACGGGGGATACGTTCGCCCTCCACCTTGGATTTACACACATTTTTCTTTTAATTCCGTCAAAAATATGGCCGATAATGTCCTGGAGTCCGGCCCGCCTTCAGCCAAGAGGCCCAAGCTGTCCTCACCAACTCTCTCCGTGTCTGCCAGTGATGGAAACGGTAAATATACTGCATGCATTACTTTATCTGGGTGAAACATAAACACGCTTTTGCTGTTAATGTGCTAATTACCCCCTCTTCTAACCCTGGAAGAATCCCCCTTCCTCTTCCCCTCCTCCTCCACCTCCTCCTCTTCATTGCTGAAGAAGTTGCACCACTCGATTTTAAAAAAAAAAATCCGAGCTGCTTCAAACATTACCACTTTTTTAAAAACGCGAATAAAGCCGTGTGTTGTGTTTTTTTTAAAAAGAGCTAACCCGAGAGTTTGGGTCGCTAAAGAGGAAACGTGATGTCGAGCTAGCCGCGGGAGCAACTTGTGTTTTGATGCGTTAGCCTCAACAGGCTAACTAGCTGCAACTCTTTAAGATCCACCTCCAAACAATGGAAGAGTCGAGTCACCCCAGTTTGCTTCAACTTCCCCGGCCACTTTATAAAGTTAATAAGTCATGTTGCGACGGCTCACATTCATTAAACGTCCCGTTTTACGGACATTTACCTGAAGTAAAGTCGAATTTCCCGAATTAGCTTAAAGAGAAAGTAGCTAAAAAAAACCGAGCGAGCTAGCTAACTAGCTAACCCCCCCACCGCCACCGGACCGGCTCAGCTGAGCTCGGTAGCAGGCTAGCAAAGAAAATAAAAGATGATTAGCTTCGTGTGTGTGGGGGGAAACTTTAGCGTAAACTCTAACCTTTAATGCTCTTTGAGAAAAAACACGTTTTGAGTGTTAAATGTCGTGTTTTTACACCGTGTTTGTAGCGAGCTGTTGTGCTCAAGCTAGCTATTGTTCCACTCTTCATTAAGTTTGGAGGCAGCGGCGCGACTGTAGGTGGAGATGTGTGTGTGTGTTTTTATCAAACTGCTGCGCCGTTTTTAGATAAATAAAATAAAAGCAAATCGGTGTTTTTTCACTTCCTGTAATGTGTTTTTGTTTGGCGGCTTTTAGCTTCTCGGTTGTGCCAGCGGTGTTAGCCTCAGAAGCCCATTCTTGTTCGCCCTCCATTGTCTGATTGAACCGTGACACTGCGCTGCAAATTTTTTTTTTTCCTTTTTTTTTTTTTTTGCTGTTCACTCTGCAGAAAAAAAACTTGAACTAAATGTGGATTTAAACGTTTTTGCAAGCGAATTCATGTGCACACGTTGCACAAGAATTACATTTCCTCCAGGTGCATGCTGTTGAAACTACACAGATTTAATGATCAGTGTATTTATTTGCTCTATCTGCATGTACAGCACAAATGCCACAAAAAAAGGCTTTAAAATTATGCACCGGTGAAGAGTAAAGACCACTAGGTCAGAAACTAAATTAATGAGAATCTCCAGCTTGATCTCCCTTTAATTTCCTTAATTAGCTGAGCTCCAAATGTGGCGAGAACAAGGAGTGAGGCTTAAAGTCGGGAAGGGACTTAGTGAGATGCCAATGTGCAGTTATCTGAAGAAAGACGGTTACGTTTTGGTTTAAAGAAATCTGCTTCCCGGTGCCAGTCGAGTTCCCTCCCGTTTCACGCTCTCATGTTGTGTAGCTGTAGCTCTAACACACACATCCAGCCTAGCCGCTGCAGTGTTTACCCCTCTGCGGCTTCTCACCATGTCCCCACTGCGTTCCCTCTTCATGTATGGCACCCCACCAAACCACGAGCTGATGCCCAGGAGAGAGGGCCCGCGAGAGGCGGCCACCGCTGCACCGGCTGTCTCGGCTCTAGATTAAGTCAATAAATGTCAACGAACTGAACGAGAGTTTCCTGGTTATTTATCTTTCTGTTCCCCCGTGCCCTAGATTTCGGTTCATTCTTCGATCTGGAGCACGACCTCCCGGATGAGCTCATCAGTTCTTCAGACCTGGGGCTGACCAACGGAGGGGACGCCAGCCAGCTCCACACCAGCCTTGGAGGGCTCGGTGTGGGAGTGGGAAGCCAGGATGCTGCTGCGAAACACAAACAGCTGTCTGAACTCTTACGCGCCGGAGCGTCGGCGCAGCAGGGCGGCCCCGCTTCCAATAACACACCATCCGGGGCTTCCATGGGGATGATGGGGGGCGTCACCCCCGGTGGACCTCAAGGCATGCCCCCCCAGGGCCAGCAGCAGCAGCAGCAGCCTGGATTAATGCAGCAGGTTGGAATGGTTGGAGGAGTGGAGGCGCTCAGTCGGGCAGCAGCCATGATGGGTGCCCAGAAGGGCAACACTGGACCGCAGCAGCAGGGGCTGATGGGGGGGCAGGTGGTGAACGGCTCGCCGAGAATGGGATACCCTGGAAGTGCAGGAATGGGTAGCAATAGTAATCTATTGGCAGAAACCCTACAGCAGCAGCAGCAGCAGCAGGGCGGTCAGCAAATGGGAGCCGGAGGTCAGGCGGGAATGAGGCCTCAGCAGCCCGGAGCACTGAGCAAGGTAGGTACACTGAGATCAGACAGAAACAGACGTCTAGAGGGTTTTAAAGCAGCTGTCGGAGGCCAAGTTTTATTATTTTAAGCAGTAGTGTATTCTTTTAAAGTTAAAATTAGTTGTTGTTCCATGTTATCGGCGAAAAAACGGATTGAAAATGTGGAGTAAGACTTTAAAAGTGTTTCAGAGTGATAACAACAAATAATCCAGAAGTATTTGGGATTTCCCTGACACCGCTCGCCTCCTCGTGTGTGTTTGTAAAATATCGACGGGTGTAAAAACTAGTTTAAAATAAATCAGGAAAGAGTTAATGAAGCAGGCGTGCAGCAGTTGCTCGTGTGAGACATCCCGGTTTCTGGGGTGCAGGTGCAGACGAGAGTGTGGTTATGTGTTGGACTCACAGCTGTGTCACAGTTCACTCTGTGGTATCGATGGTTAACCTCCTTGCTTGTCGATATCCCACATGATGGTTGAGATTTAGTTCTCAAGGTGTGAAATCTTTACAACAAACAACCGTTACATGGTTTAATCGAGGTGCGCATCTGAAGCCGTGCGAGGCGGCGGAATCAACTTTCTCAGAGGGAATAAACCATGAGACTGTTTTCAAATAGTCGTGGGTTTGATTTGCTGCCACTGAAATGAAGAATAGTTTAGCTAGGGGATAAAGTAGTTACAGTCCAAAGCTGGTTTCCAAGTCGGCCTGTTCGCTCGATTCCTAATCCTTTCCTCCGCTCTTCTCCAGATGAATATGATGGCCAACGCGGGCCCCTATGGCGGTCCGTACGGCCAGACGGCGGGCCAGGGGCTGCACGGAGCGGGGCTGGGCCCACAGCTCCAGAATAAGCCAGGTCTGCCCAACAGCATGGCCGCCCAGTTCAGCATGGACAAGAAGGTGTCGGCAGGTCAAGGAGGGATGCCTGGCATGGTAGGATTTTATAAATATTTCTGTTCCTTACGTCCAAAAAAAAACTAAAACAAGACGTTTCATCCAAGCCTTGTGGGGGAGCTGGGATTTCATTCAAATGCGTTTCGCAAAATAAAAGCCATACGGAAGATGAGAAACAAGAGTTAGAATATTAAAATATTGTGCCATATATCTCAGGAACCAATGACAACAACGTGAAATTGTTTAGAAACTGAAATATCTAGTAAAGCTAAAGCACCCAGCCCTAGTTTTATTATCTGAGGACGATGTCCACCTGGTTTGTTCCCCACCAGTCATTTAGACCCAAAGACCGGGATGAAACGTCTTAAATAAAACCTAACGAGTCCAGTTGCCTTCATTTTACCTTTTTTATTTTAATATAACGTGACCTGGATGACTGAAAACCTCAACAGAAATCTAAAGTCTAATCTCCTCCACCGCACATTAAACTCACATTTCAGCTTTTAAGGCAGAGTATTTCAGTCCTGCTTGACGTGTCGATACTTGTAGTCACTGGAGTTAAGTGAATTAGTGGATCAGCAGAATAAACTATCCTCGTTTCTCTGGGGGAAATTGTGCAACGACTTCTCAGTCACTAGTCACTCTGTGAGCAACGGTGAAACAACTGAGCTGCATTAAATGTAGTTGGTTGAAGAGAAGCTGCAGCTCTTCATCTAACGGCTCACTGTTGTAGCTGATCCTTCTCGTTCCATTACTCTCTAAAATATTTAAAACCGACCGTTGTGTGTGTGTTTCAGCCGTCGTCTGATGATGATTTATCATATCCAGGTATCTGTGTGTAGAGATTACATTAGCCGTAACCGAATATCTAGCATTTTTCTTCCCGGGAACGTGGCCTCCAACACCTAGTTGACCATTTGTTGGCCTCATGATTGGTCTTCTGACCCCCAACTAAAGTCCCCACTTCCCTTCTTACTGTCACAAGTTCGGACAAGCGATACCAAAGCGAGGATCCATTCCTGTTGGGGAAAAATGACGAAAACCTGTTGAGTCTTGAGGTAACCGATGAGCCAAGTTTTTCACGTTCTCAAAGAGTTTACGACTTTAATGCTCGGGCTAGACGAGCAGTAGCCATGTGGCGTGTTTCAACCGATAAAACCTCTACGTCAACTGGATAGTCTAATCATTTAGAGTCATTTTATTGTAAATAAACTCCACTAAACTGTTTAGTCATCTTCTTCGTTTCCAACCAAATGATCCGATTGGTCCGGTTGATCTTTGCTGGAGCAGAATCAGTTCCCAATGGAGAGACTCCAGACCAACTTTACCCCACAACAAAACTCATGTGTGCTGGGGAAGCTGGGCCGCCTCCTAGACCACTAAACCACTGTTAAAATTAAATATACTACTTAGAAAACGTTTAATGAAAAGGGATTATTATCTAGAGCTGGGTATTTCCTGATTTGATATCAGTTCATTTAGATATATTTCAGTTTCAAATCATTTTTACTTGGTTATGAGCGAGATTCTCACAAAATTTTTGGTATCTCCACAATATTTCCCTCAAGTTTCTCATCTTTCACGTGTCTTTAGTCCAGCTTTTCTCAGTCGTCATACTTTTTAAATCCAATCTGCGCTCGGGGCTGACGTTGCTCTAAGAGTTGGAGCTTCTGTCATGTTTTGGATCGTCCCCCACATGTTGACTAATGTCTTGGTTTTACCGGATTCAGCAGAAACTAGACTCTGGTGAGATTAAAGGGGAACTCCTGTTTTTTTTTTTTTTTTTTTACATCCTGGCATAAAATACGGTTGTTTACTCACCCATATAACGTTTGTGTAATTTGCTATGGTTCATCCACAACCTCGGGGGGGGAAAAAAATTGGTGAAAAGAACGCGTTTCGTGGCAGATGATGCGTAAGTTAGAGGCTGTGTTTCGGTGCCCCATTCACTCCCACTATATGGATATACGCAGATCTAAATATCTCCTGAAGGAATACAAATTACACAAAAGTTATATGGGTGAGTATACGACCATATTTTATGCCAGAAATAAGGTCCAGGTTGTAAAAAAACAGTAGTTCCCCTTTAAAAATTAATTGGAGGATTTTATGAATCGATGTTGGATCTTTCAAATCAAGATCAGTTCGATTCTTAAACAGATTTTTAAACCCAGTGTCGTTAGTGTCCCATCTGCTACCACATATCTCCCTGATCGTATTCTACCGTTGTCCCCCCAGCAGCAGCAGCCTGGATCGGTCGGCGGCGTCTCCGTCGGCGGAGCGGCAGCAGTGGGAGGTCCCCAGGTCGGACTCGGCGCCGTCGGGGCCGGACCCGGCTCGGCGCCCCCCACCGCGGACCCCGAGAAGCGGAAGCTGATTCAGCAGCAGCTGGTCCTCCTCCTCCACGCCCACAAGTGCCAGCGGAGGGAGCAGGCCAACGGGGAGGTGCGACAGTGCAACCTGCCTCACTGCCGCACCATGAAGAACGTGCTCAACCACATGACTCACTGCCAGGCTGGCAAGTCCTGCCAGGGTGAGTCTGAGGGATTATTGTGTTATAAGACTTGGTTTACATCAGAAACAGTAAGCAGTCTATAGGGAGTCTGTAGCAGGTCTGGGCTTTTTATGGCATTTCAGGTTTGGTTTTAAAGCCAGAAACAGAAAAAATTAACCTTTCGTTTCTTCTTTGGTCTAAAAACAAAAAAAGAGAAAGTTAATTTTCTTTCTACTAACGTGGTTTAAAAAGTAAAAGTGAAAAACCCTCGTGTTTTCCTTCGATGAAACAGGAAGTAGTCTTCAACATGAGGAATTTCCAGGTCTCTCTTTCTCAGACATGGATCATTATGTTCAGCACTAAATAAACCTGTTCCTTCTCCAGATTCACAAGGCGAACTCTCGGAGATGAATTCAGATGACAAATCTCGTGCCAGAAAGTCTAAAATTACATCTGAACATTGTCCCAAAGTCACGTCCCTGCTCCGTTTAGGCCGACACTGACTGATGGAAACTCCTTCTTCTTCTTTTTCTTTCACCTACAAGACCTTTCATATCAATCAAATAAGCTCTTTTTTTTTTCTTTCTTTTGTATTTTTCTAAAACCAAACCTTGAAATACCAGGAAGTACACAGACCGTAGCAGCTCTCTTAATCCAGCTTGGTTTTTCCTCCAGTTTTTATTCCTGTCATCTTGACTTATCTTCTCTTTAAGCCGCCTCGTCTCGACCGAGACTTCTCTCTTCTCTCGTCCAGTCTCCATCTGGACATAGTTTTATTATTCCTCTCAATGACTCACACAATAACTTGCTCTGTCTCTCCCTCCTTACTCTTTCTCCTTCTTTTTTTTTCTCTCGCTCTCATCCACGCCTCGTTATTCATTTCCCTCCTTCACCCTGTCACTATTTCTCACTTCAATCGCCCTCTCTCTCTCTCTTTCTGTGTCTCCGTCTCATTTTCACCTCTTCTTTTCTTTTCTGTTTCCTCCTCCTCCAGTGGCGCACTGTGCCTCATCCAGACAGATCATCTCTCATTGGAAGAACTGCACAAGACACGACTGTCCCGTTTGTCTGCCGCTGAAAAACGCCGGAGACAAGAGGAACCAGCAGTGTGAGTGTCCCTTCATGCTCGCTCGCGTCTCTAAATCAAAGTAAACCGTTTTAATTTCATGACGGTTTATTTATTTTATTGTGTTTTTTTTTTTTTCCCCCACAGCTCTAGTCAACACTGCAGGCGTTGGTTTGGTGAACGCTTTAGGTTCAGGTGTGCCGGGCGGACAGTCCAACGCTCCCAGCCTGAACCCCCCTAGCCAGATCGACCCCAGCTCCATAGAGAGGGCCTACGCCGCGCTCGGCCTCACTTACCAGGGCAACCAGATGCCCCAGCAGACGGCGCAGGGAAGCATGTCCAACCAGGGGCTACCGGGACAGGCTGGGATGAGGTCCCTAAACGCCATGGGTTAGTTCATCAATGTCACATTATCTTAATTTTTGGTATTTCAAGTTTGGTTTTAGACTTTTTTGGCGGCAGATGTGAAGCCGTTGACTTTCAGTGTGAACTAATATCTTTGGAGGTTGAACGCTAACATTAGTTCTAGAGATGCACTGAAAAGTTGTTGCACGCGTTGTTTCGGTGATAAAAAGTCCGAACTTTTTCGACCAAAAACATGAAAAATGCACTTTCGGGCCATTTTCAGCCGAAACTTTTTATCACCGAAACAACCGTAGCAATTTTCGTTTTTTCGGGCATAAATTTTCGTTGCGTCCCTAATTAGTTCTAATGATTTTAAGAAGTTAAAACCTAAAATAGACATCTAGTCTTGTCCTGGTGGTGGATTCATCAACATTAACAGCTGAGAAGTTCCCCTGGGTTCCTTTGGGACCTCTCAGCCTATTATGGAGTGATCTTTGTTGGTGGACCACTACTCCTGTGGAGGGGAACAGTCGTCTTCAATCTCCTCCATTTCATCTCAGTCGGTCTTGACTGTGGATTATTTGTGGATATCAAACTCTTCAGAGATGGTTTTCTAACCTTTTCCAGCCTGACGAGCAACAGCAACTCTTTCTCCTTCGTCCGTTGCCGTCATACGCTTCCAACAAGCATGTGTTGGGAAAATCAGACTGAGACTAATCCCTGATTTGTTTAAAACTAAACCAGGAACTGAACCACACCTGAGTCTTGTTACGTCGATAGAAACACTTCTAAACAGACGGACTCTAAACTGGTCTTGAAATTAACCTCTAATCCTGGAGGTGCACCTCACTGATATGTAATATTGGCTCATTTTCCTGAGTCAGTGAATGCACAAGCGTAATATTTCTGTTACCTGGGTTCTCTCTCTCTACTTTCAGGATGTTTTGAGTTATTTCTATGCAGAAATGTAGAAAACTGTGCGTCACCGTATGCAGACGACGTGCTCCTTTATTTTAACAAATCTTATCTCTGTTTCAGGAGGAGGCTCGATGGGTGTGAACGGTGGGGTGGGGGTCCAGGGCCCCAACCAACAGTCCAGCCTGTTGCCAGACGCCTTATTGCACAACAGCATGACTGCACAGAGGTCGGTCTGCTTTTCATCGGTCACAGACTGAGTCGGGGTTATTCTTATAGAGGTTTAGGTATTAAACTCCTTCTCTTCCCTCAGTTTGATGAGCGACAGTGTGAACCTGGGCTCCATGCCCACGGCAACTCCTCCTTCTGCTGCAGGCATGAGGAAATCCTGGCACGAAGACATCACGCAAGACCTCCGCAACCACCTCGTCCACAAGCTGTGAGTCGGTTTGTTTTCTAATAGGACGCACAATTTCCAATCTTGGCGTCTCCATTACTGGGTATTTAATTATAACTTTGTGCGTGTGCGTGCGTGGGGGTTTTTGGTGTGTGAGCAGCGTGCAGGCCATCTTCCCCACTCCTGACCCGGCAGCGCTGAAGGATCGGCGGATGGAGAACCTGGTGGCGTACGCTCGAAAAGTAGAAGGGGACATGTACGAGTCCGCCAACAGTAGGGTAAGAAACGCGTTGATAAATGTGGCACGAGCGTCGGCTTTCGTTTGTGTTGTAACGTCCTCCTCCTGCCGTCACCCTTCAGGCCGAGTACTACCACCTGCTGGCGGAGAAGATCTACAAAATCCAGAAGGAGCTGGAGGAGAAGAGGAGGACGCGGCTGCAGAAGCAGGGCATGATGCCTGGACAGCCGGGCTTGCCTCCCTCCGGCCTCCCACCGGGGCCTCCTCCCAGTAAGTAAACACTTCTACACCACCACTGCTGTAAAACAAACACGTAATATAGAAACTAGAATACAGGAGAAAGGATCAAATGTGATTTCTTGTAACTCATAGACGGTCCTCACGCTGATCCGACCATGGTCAGACCGGCTGCACCCAATCAGATGGGGAACAGGATGCAGAACCCTGCAGGTGGGTCTTTATAGAGAGGCTTGTTGAGCAAAATGGATTTTAAATAACACTGAAATGTGAAGTCTCTGTGATTGACGGCTTTGTATTTATATTTATTTTTTGTCAACTTTCAGGAATGAGCCAGTTTGGGCAGTTGGGGATGCAGTCGATGGGTCAGAGGTCGACGCCGCCTCTTCCTCTTAATCCTCCAATGAACCAGGTCAGTACCACGGCCTTTATGTTGTAGGTCGGAAGTAGCACTAAATCTTCTCTCGATGAAAACTCAAACCTTGGCCGAACTAACTCCTCGCACGTCCCTCATCGTTTTCGTTTCGTTGTCTCCAGATGGGGATGGGACAAGCGGTGAGGATGGGTCAGCCCAACGCCACGCAGCTACAGAACCAGTACCTTCCTCCGGGCCAGTTCCCCGGCTCCAGTCCTGGTCTCGGTTCCGGTCCCGTTGGCATGAACCAGCCAGGAGCGCCGACCGCCGGGCCGCCGGTAAGAGAGAAACGGAACCGGGCAACTTTTGTAAAAGCAGAAAACTTATTATATTTAGAGTTGGTTCTGGAGTAGAGAACACAAAGTACGAGCTACCCTCTCTGTTCTACATTTAAGATCAGATTTTCAAAATACCTTTATCTGGACGTCCTTAAACAGAAGTATCTTTACCGTCCTAATTACAAATACGTCCTGTGTGTCTCCTGTAGCAAAACCAGATGTCGACGCCTCCTTCCCTCCCGGTCAGCAGCCCTGCAGCTCAGTCCGCCTCCTCTGTCCCGGGCCCCGGCGCCCCTGGAGGCTCCATGAACTCGGCCGCTAACGCCGGCGGCGCTGGGCCTCTGTCCAACCTGCCTCCATCCGCCACCCAGCCCAACTCCTTCCCGCACTGCCCGCCCATCCGAACAAACTCGCCGTCGCCGGCACGCAGCTTGACGCCTCAGCCGCATCAGACGCCGCCGACGTTACCGCGCTCGCAGACGCCGCAGCCGCAGACCCCCGGGACGCCCCAGCTGCCCCCTCCGCCGCACCCCCAGCAGCAACAAGCCTCACAACAACAACAACAGCAGCAGCAGCAGCAGCAGCAGCAGCAGTCGTCGTCGGGGCAGGCGGTGAACTCTGAGAAAGCCAATCAGCATCAACAGCTCGGGGGCGTCCCTTCTTCGGGCCCCCATTCGAACCAGGCGTCATCGGTGCCGACGCCGAATGCTCACGTGCCGTTACAGCGACCGCAGACGCCGGTGAGTGTTTTAAACTCCCTCTGTACCTGTGATCCGTTACGTCGTCTCCAAACCTCGCTGCATCTCTACATATTTTTTCTTGTAGATGTCTCCGAAGCCTCCTCTGACGGCGGACGGCCACGTTTCCTCTCCGGCCTCGGTCGCCAGCAGCATGAATCCCAACTCCCAGCTCGCCCCCGCCACAGAGGGTCCCGCCTCCAGCCAGGAAGACGGCAAAATGGAGGTGAAGAAGCAGGAGGATGATGAAGACGAAGGAGCTGAGAGCCAAGGGGAAGGCAAGGGGAAGATGGGGAAGGGTCAGTCTGACGTGAAGACGGAGGAGAAGCCAGAGGTGAGGTCGTCTGAAATGATTCGTTACTCAGTAGGTCGGTCCAGACACCAACACGGGACTGCTGCCTTTCAGATCAAGAAGGAGAAGCTATCGGGAGACGGGTGTAAAGGCGAGCCCATGGAGACGTCCTCGTCCTCTGTGTCGACGGTGTCGGTAGCGACGAGTGAAGACAAGAAGCCCGAGGTGAAGAAGGAGCCCAAAGAGGAAGAGGAGGGTTCAGGGTCGGCGGGCAACAGCAGCTCCCCAGCCAGCGCTCAGAGCAAGAAGAAAAGTAAGTACAGAGTCTCCGCTGGTTTTAACCGCCGCCGTTTTCTGCACAATGGCGCCGGTGTTCGCTCGTCACTGGAAGCACTTGAAGCACAGGACGGCCTTTAAACGGCCGTAAAGTGGTTTGTTCAATGTTCCGCTGAAGATTTAACTTGTGAGCGGTCTAGAAAATCTAAAATAAAGAAAGCTGTTGTATGTTCGTGTTCATTAGCTGTGAAGCTTTTAACTTTATTTCAGATTCAAGAATTAATTATCAGATTAAAAACTGTTCAACAGAAAAGAAAAGCCCGTTGTCCGACCAAGTACTCATTTGTGTAGTCATGGATACCGACTTCTAATACAAGTGCTCAACAATAACACACACACGCACACACACACACGCACACACACACACACACATAGAGGCATGTATCTTGTTTTAAAGGGTCTTTATTCTGGACCTGAAGGTCTTCAGGAAGGAGTAGGTTAAGATAGAAGGTTTAAAAGGTTTACTACCGATACTACTACTAGTACTACTACTTGGCCTTGTTTTAATATTCGTTTTCTTATTTTGATGGTGGCTACAAAAGCTTCTTTCTCTTCTCACCTCCTTCTTCTTCTCACTTTCTACCTTTTCTTACGTTCTTCTACTTCTTTTCTTCTTCTGCTTCCCTTCTCCTCCATCTTCTTCCCTTCTTCTTCTTCACCTTCTCCATCTTCTTCGTCTTTTTACCTTCTTCTCCTTCTTCCCTTCTTCTTACCCTCTTCTGCTTCTTCTTACCTTCTTTTTCTTCTTCTTCTTCCCTTCTCCTCCGTCTTCTTCCCTTTTCCTTCTCTTCTTCTTTCCTTCTTCTTCCCCTTTTCACCTTCTTCTTCTTCCCTTCTCCTTCTCTTATTCTTCCCTTCTCCTCCATCTTCTTCATCTTCTTTCCTTCTTCTTCTTACCTTCACCTTCTTACTACCTTCTTCTACTTCCTCTTACTTCTTCTCACCTTCTATCCTTTCTTACCTTCTCCTACTTCTTCTTCCCTCTTGTTCGTCTTCTTCTTGCCTTCTTGTTCTCACTTTCTTCTTCTTCCTTTTCCTTCTTCCCTTGTTCTTTTCCTTCTTCTTGCCTTCTCACTTTCTTCTTCTTCTTCTTCTTCTTCTTCCCTTTTTCTTCTTCTTACCGTCTCCTTCTTCTTCCCTTCTTACCTTCTTCTTCTTCTTACCTCCATCCTCTTCTTTATCTTAGGGTGCATTACCTCCACCTGCTGCTACCACCTTTCCTTTGGTTACATATTGTAACCCTGGTTTCTATGAGTACAGAAGAGAACGTCTCCGTAACATGAAGTGACAGTGGTTGCAGTTGCATCTGAGCTGCTACTTCAGTTTATATCCAGATATGCTGCACCCCCCCCCCCCCCCCCCACTGATACTGGTATCTGTATCCGGGCTGGTAGCTGGTGTCAAACAAATGGTGTCAACTATTTTATTTTTCTTCTTCTTCTTTTCCAGTCTTTAAGCCGGAGGAGCTGCGCCAGGCTCTGATGCCCACCCTGGAGGCGTTGTACCGGCAGGACCCTGAGTCCCTTCCCTTCCGTCAGCCGGTGGACCCCCAGTTACTGGGAATACCCGTACGTATTCGAACTAGTAACAAAACTAACCTGGTAAGGGACTGCACTGGCTGCCATTTTGCTTCCACTCCTCTGAAAACTTAGCCCTTTTTATTTATTTGTTTGTTTTATTATTTTATTTTATTTATCTAGTTTTCATCTTTTAAATATTTCTTTTTGTTCCATGTTCGATAACTTCATTCTTAATTTGCTGTTTTCGTTGACTTTTGTCACACTGCATGACAGAAGACGATTTTAAAGTGTGTGTGTGTCTCATTTGTAAATCAAAGCAATGACTCTTATGAACAAAAGCAAATCGGACGTATTGAAAACATCCCATAATCCAAACACCCATCCACGGCCTAATTAATATCACACACATATACAAAGGTAGGACACATCCTGCAGTTCATGAGCCAGTTGCTTTCATTTATCACTTTATTTTGTTTTTGCTTTTTTGACATTTTAGAGTTTTAATCATGTTTTCTTTTTCTTTTTGTTTTTTTTAAATCATTGTAGTATTCCATTGCTAGCTTTCTAGTTCAGTTCCTCACCAGTAGTAGTGTGACAGTGTCCAGGTGGGCAGTGTGTAGAGGTGGGACGAGACCTTTTTATTTTATTTTTATTTACTTATGCATCCAAATGAGGATGAAACTTATATTTTATGTTTTTTAAAAACCTCAAACCGGTGGGATTTATTATTATTTATAAGCCTGAATCTGATCTCGTCAGGTTAATACGCAGCTCCACTCAAAAGACGAGGGTCTGTTTCCTTGCTCTTGTTGCCATGGTGACACCGAGATGGACCCTTCTCTTTGAAATTCACCTTTTTTTTTAATTTTTTATATATATATATATTATTTTTTTTTGTAGTTGAAAGCCTTTTTTTCTTTTCCACGCCCTCATCTCGGCTCCTTTCTCAAACGACGCTTTAGTTTGAGGAACGAAGCTGAGAGCTGGAGACGCGGAACAGGAGAAAAATTAATTAATTTATTAATAAAAATGGGAAAAGAGTCCGTCCCTCTTACATTCGCGTCACCTCGGCACTGTCGGCTTTAACTCCCGCCACCACGTTGCCACTCACGCTGCTGGCGTTGTTAATGCCGTGTTGCTTATAAACGGTAGATCTCTTGTCTGTTGCCTGTTGCTTTTGCCACTGCTCTGTTCTTCTTGGTTTTGCACCCTGATCTCCACCACCTAGACCTAGACCTAGACCCGGGCCTGGGAGGTTTTCTTTCAGACCTCGGCATAAAAAAAAATTCTCCCAGCTCTGCGGCTAAATAATAATAATAATGATAACAACAATCAGATTGTCTGGGCTGCTTCAGTTTGCAGTAGTTTCTAAACCAGCATCAGGGGGTCGGACGGACTTGTGGCGGTCTCCTGGCCCCCGTTCACAAACAGGACCTTTTTTTTAATTTTATTATTTTAAGTGTAGGGTGCAAAGCAGAGAGCTGGAGGGCAGAAGTTGTCATGTCTCTCTGTTTGCACGCGAACCTTCTTCTCTGCAGCGCTCAACAACATTGTCCCCCTGCACCCTCTTCTCTCCCATCTCTGGTCCCGCCTGGTCGACGCCCTCATCGCACACGATGCCAACAACAACGACGACGACGACTTCCACCTTCCTTCCTGTCTCTCTCAACTCCTTCTTCTCCTCCTCCTTCCTCCTCTTCCTTCGGGTGATCAACCCCTCTTCTCTCCCTCCTCCTCTGAACTCCACCCCTCTAATCTTGGACGGCGCCCCCCTCTCCCACACCAGGACTACTTCGACATCGTGAAGAACCCCATGGACCTGTCGACCATCAAGCGGAAGCTGGACACGGGGCAGTACCAGGAGCCGTGGCAGTACGTGGACGACATCTGGCTGATGTTCAACAACGCCTGGCTCTACAACCGGAAGACGTCCCGCGTCTACAAGTACTGCTCCAAGCTGGCCGAGGTGTTTGAGGCGGAGATCGACCCCGTCATGCAGGGCCTGGGGTACTGCTGTGGGAGGAAGGTGAGCCAGAACCGGGCGATGGGTTTTAATTAGGTGTAGAAATCCAAACCTAAAGCTACAGCCGTTAGCCAGTTAGCTTAGGACAAAGACTGGAGACTGAGCTCATTCATCTGCGTAAACCACTTTCTTCTCGTCTCTGTTCCAGTACGAGTTTTCCCCCCAAACTCTTTGCTGCTACGGAAAACAATTATGCACCATCCAACGCGACGCTGCTTATTTTAGCTACCAGAACAGGTAAGATCTGTCGATGCACATTCAAACAGCACCCCCCCCACGATGTACAGTGAGATCAGATACGTCTGTGTTTTTATATATTCTGCACATTGATTTGTACTTCCTGTAGCTTAGCATCAATCAATCAATCACAGAGGAGTTATAATTTGGCCTCAAATGGTTACCCACCCTGGCACCATCTCACACCTCCACAGTCACCGTTTAGTTTTTTTTGTTTTTATAAATTTCACCATGTTGTCGTTCATAAAGTGGGCTCCCGTCTTCGTTATCTGTTTGCACCGTTGGCCCCGTTCAGACCTCACCTTAACATCCGATCGTAACTGACCTGCTTAAAGTACCGATGTGAACGCTGATCCGATCTCGGGCCCACATGTGGAGGCGGTCTGGGACACGTTTGAAGTCCTTCCTTTGGTAGTGTGAACACACAGTGAGTCCCGGGTCACATTAAAGACCACCTGCTCAACAGGGCGGATCAACTCATTCACTCAACGACTATTAGAGACGATCATGAGAGCCTTTTAAAAGATTTTGTCCTTAGGAACTGTAACTAAATTATGAATAAATCTAAATTAGAATGAATTAATATGAGTGTATAAGAAGCCAAGTGGAGTTAAGTGACGTATGTCTTGAATAATGACCCGGACAGAGATTAATGTCTCTGTTTCAAACAGCGCAACAGTAAAAGTACCGTGTTTGGGAGGGTCCAGGGTTCAGTTATAATCTGATCTGTGTCTTTTAAATAACTAACGTCAGGGTGGAGATCGATAAATACATAACCTGTGTACTTTCAGTGAGAGGGAGAGAGAGAGAGAGACTTTACAGCTTGTTCCAAAATACACGGATCAGCCACAACATTATGACCACTGACAGGAGAAGTGAATAACATTTAAACCATCTTGTGACGATTCAACGTTCTGCTGGGAAACTTCTGGACCTGTCATTCATTGGTGTGGATGTTACTTAGACATGTAGCACCCACCTAGACCAGACCAGGGACCCCCACCCCATAGCAATGACACTCCTTGATGGCAGCAGGATGCAGCCACAAAAACACTTTAGGAACACCTAAAAACAACATGAAGAACAGCACAAGGTGTTGACCTGTCCTCCAAATTTACTAGATCCCAAACTGATCAAGTATCTGTGGGATGATCCACAGAGGCCCCTCCCCTCAAAAAGCCCCCCCACTAACAACATCCTGTTGCCAGACACCACAGGACACCCTGATCGGTGTACGTTCATGGTTCTGAAACGGCAGTAGGTAGAGATTCGTTGGAGACAGTGTTTTTCTGCTCTTTAAATGATGTCGCTGGTTATTTACAGACAAGCTGAGATCGGATCCCAAGTTCTGGCTCTTTAATTCCAGGTGTGATCACGGCTACTTAAAGCTGGTCACTTGTGATCACACTGACCATGACGGATGTTACTTAAAGGTCTGAACGGGGGGCTTTGCTTCCCCTCTTGAGTAAATCTGCACGGAGAATAAACGACTGCTCGTATTTTCTGGTATTTACTAGCAGAGTGTGGAGTGGCGAAGAAAGGCTCCCACTTTATAAATGCACATGAAGGATGATGGGTCCCTGTTGCTTTACCATTTTATTTATTTTATTTTTATTTTTTTTCCTCATCCAACCTTTTCATGTTTGGAGATTCCTCACTGCCCTCCTCCTCCTCAGCTCCTAGTGGTCTCATGTTGCTGTAATGTTGTTATTGTTTACCACTGGACGTCTGACGCTAATCTTTGCTTTGCCTTGGCTCTCTGTCCTCTGTTGGTTGTTGTTCACATCCTGCCCCCCCCCCCCTCCCCTCATCCTCTGTCCCTCCATTGTCTTCGTCTGACCTGTAACGATTTATTTCACGCTTTTTTAATATTCATTTCCCCATGTCCCTCCCCCTTCCCTTCCCTTCTCCCTCCCCCCCTCCCTCTCTCCTTCCTTTTTTTTAACGCTTGTGATGTCTGCATTGGCCTGCTTTGGTGTGACCAATCATCCACTACGAAAATTTGCGCGCAAAATCAAAACACCCGCCCACACAAAAACCCTGCATCACGATTGGCTGCTGGCGACGACCTACCTTGCCCTCTGCCTCCTCCTCCTCCTCCTGTGTGTGCGCCCCCTGGCCTGCCCTGCCCCGCCCCGCCCTGCCCTGATTGGCGGCTGCTTCTTCGTGCCCTCTCTGTGATTGGCTGTGCTGATGACGAACGGTGTAGTTCACCAAAATATGGGCTTCTTGCTGACAGGTACCACTTCTGTGAGAAGTGTTTCAACGAAATCCAAGGCGAGAGTGTGTCCCTGGGGGATGACCCCTCTCAGCCTCAGACGTGAGTATCATCGCATCTTAACTTCCTCTACTTCCTCTTCATGCACAACACACAACAGCTTGTATGTAAATAAACGTTTTGAAGGCGATATGACCTTAAATAAACTATTAAGGAAGCTCTTCTTTCTAGCTCTTCTTCTTCTACTAACTCTTGTACTTATAACTCTAATTCTTCTTTTCTTCTAACTCTTCTTACTCTTCATCTCACTTTTTTTCTTCATCTAACTCTTCTTCTAACTCTTCTTACTCTTCATCTAACTCTTCATCTAACTCTTCGTATTCCAACTCTTGTAACTCTTCGTCTCACTCTTCATCTTCCTCTTCTAACTCTTCTTACTCTTTATCTAACTTTTCTTCTTCATCTATCTCTTCATCTAAATTTTCTCACTCTTTGGCTCACTCTTCATCTTCCTCTTCTAACTCTTCTTACTCTTCGTCTAACTTTTCTTCTTCACCTACATCTTATCACTCTTCTTACTCTTGTAACTCTCGTCTCACTCTTCATCTGACTCTTCCTCTTCTGACTCTTCTTACTCTTCATCTCACTTTTCTTCTTCATCTAACTCTTCTTACTCTTCATCTAACTCTGTCTTCTAGCTCTTCTAACTTTTCGTCTCACTCTTCATCTAACTCTTACTCTTCGTCTTAACTTTTCTTCTTCATCTGACTCTTCATCTAAATCTTATCACTCTTCTTACTCTTCATCTAACTTTTCTTCTAACTCTTCTTACTCTTCTAACTTTTCTTCTTCATCTGACTCTTCTTCTAACTCTTCGGTTCACTCTTTATCTAACTCTTACTCTTCGTCTTAACTTTTCTTCTTCATCTAACTCTTCATCTAAATCTTATCACTCTTCTTACTCTTCATCTAACTTTTCTTCTAACTTTTCTTCTTCTTCATCTGACTCTTCTTCTAACTCTTCGGTTCACTCTTTATCTAACTCTTCATCTAACTCTTCATCTAAACCTTATCACTCTTCTTCATCTAACTTCTTCTTCTAACTCTTCTTACTCTTCTAACTTTTCTTCTTCATCTGACTCTTCATCTAACTCTTCGGTTCACTCTTCATCTAACTCTTCTTCTTCTAACTCTTCTTACTCTTCATCTAACCTTTCTTCTTCTTCGTCTAACTCTTCTTCTTACGCTTCTTCTAACTCTTCTTCTGAGATTTTTGGCAGCTTTAATGCCAGTCATTCGCAATTAAAACAGAAGAACAAACGGAACCTAATAAGAACATTCAATATTCCCGTTTAAGTAGCCTTTTAGGTTAGCAATCTTTATTTTCACAGCTAACATCCAGCTGATATCACCATATTCAAAATATATTTTATGGAGGACCTAAAGTGCCAAAATCAAAATTAATAATTAATTTAGTACATGGAGAAAAAAATATTAAGTTATAATGCAGCAAATATAACAATAGAGAGCTAAAGCTAAGAGATCCTCAAACAATTCTTGTCCAGATAAACATTTCTTACTTTAAGCATTAAAAGACAGATGTTATAAAAGCACATTTTTTGGCCGTAACGAGATGATATTTAACTTCCAGTCTTCTGGTTAGAAAACTTGCCTTGTTTGACAGAAGCTCATAACAGCTTATTTAACGTCTCAACATAGCTATATATTATGGAGGAGCAGATGTGAAAATATTAAAAAAAATAATACATTTTATTCAGTAAAGACACTAAATGCACCAAAAAATAGATTTAATATTATTTGTGACATAAATTGATAATTTCCTTCTATATATATTTAACTTCTGTTCATTTCCCTGTACATCTACATTCTCATTTAGATTTTAAGTGTATTTATGTATTTACTGATGGGTTTATATTATATTCCCTTAACTTCTAGTATTCTCCTTTTTATTTGCCTTTAAATAGTTTTAAAGTTTGAAACATCACCTTTTCCCAGGATCTGATGAATATTTTTACTTAATTAAATAATTTTAACGACTTAATTTACTCTTCCAGAGAATAATCTTAATTTATAATGACACTAATTGGTTAGTTGATCTGATTTTATGGACTAAACTGTTAATGAATTGTGATAATTGTCGTTTAAGGAGCGTTTAGTTTGTGGTTAACTGATATAAGAGCAGCTCAGACAAGATCATGAATAGCTTCCTCTCTTATTGATTTCTCTTCTACAGTGAAAAGCTGAACATAATGGCCGTGCGGTGGTAAAATAACGAGCCGATTGGCACGTGTTGAACGTCTATTTTTCTGACGGTCTCCAGAGAAATTGCATCGATTACAGCGGTTTTATTGTCCGATGTTTCCCCTCAGGTCCATCAATAAAGACCAGTTCCAGCGGAAGAAGAACGACACCCTCGACCCTGAGCTGTACGTGTCCCACTTCACTCGTTGCTTCCAGATCTATATTCCTCGTAGTTGTTCCGTCTCGTTATTAACTCCGGACGTCGTCTCTGCCTTTTGTCTTCTCTCCGCTCAGACTTGTGGAATGTACCGACTGCGGTCGTAAAATGCACCAGATCTGTGTCCTGCATAATGATACCATATGGCCTTCAGGGTGAGCCAGCATGTACACTCTACACTCTCTGTTTGCGTGACGAGGTCTAGGAAAATAAATCTGTGATCCTTGAAATCAGTAAAAGTGCTGGACTGAATACACACACACTTCTATTTAAGACTTCATGTTTTTTTAAATCTTGAGCAAATTTCTCCAAAGTTTGATCTTCCTTCTTGTGTGGCCTGCTCGTAATTAAAAGACGTAAGCAGAGTCATTACGGTTGTTTACATAAAGGACGGCCGACATGAAAAGGCCCAAGTTACGTCTTGATTGAAGCCACTTAGTCACTGTCTTCTGTGCTTATTGTGACAGAGCTGCTGCTAACCTGCACATTTTCTAACCGTTTATTATTTCCTCCTCTTTATTGCAGCTTTGTGTGCGACAACTGCCTCAAAAAGGCGAATAAGACGCGGAAAGAGAACAAATACGCAGCCAAGAGTGAGTGGAATAACGCTGAGCTGTCGTTTTCATGCGTGTGTTTTACAGTCCCGCCTCCCTTCTTCCCTTTGTGTTTACATCCTGCCCTCAGATCCACATTTATATGTAAATTTATATCAAAATCTACGAAAATTAGACACGAACAAAGACCACAAATGAGCGTATTTCGGGAGGAAAGGCAATGACTGGCAGCAAACAAGCAGTAGGGATGGGAATTGATTTGATTTTATCAATTCTGCTCATCAATCCAATTCTCGATCAGTTCCTAAACAATAAATTAATTGTATAACGTGGGAAATAAAACACAAATTAAGCTTATAATCGGGGATGCTATGACTCGTGATACTCATTGATGACGTTGAATACGTACAAAAGCCCGAACCTAAACATGCAAAGAGAGGAAATTCATTAATCAAGAGACCCCGACTCATGCAGTAACTGCCAAAATCCCAAAAGAAGTAAGAAGTAGTAGTAGTAGTAGTAGCAGTAGTAGTAGCCGAACGCTTAATAAAACTGGAACCACTAGTCGCCGTAGCTGAATTTGAGAACGAGAAGTGTCAAAATGAAAAGTTATTCAGTAGATTTGGTAAAGTACCATTAAATCCTCCAAGAGAAACATCAAAACAAGAAATATTTCTTAATTTAACACAACATTTATCAGGTTTGACGGATGTTTTTTACAGCAACATATTCACAGAATCTGGGGTTACAACAAGTAACCAACGTCTAGTAGTCTGATGAACAGGGATTGTGCTGTTTTGGTTAAATTTTTACTTGGACTTTCTCCAGTAATACCTTTTTTTCTTTAACGTGGAGCTCTGTCTCCAGACATTAAAACTACTAACCAGTGCCATATTTACTCGTAGGGCTTCCTCAGACCAAGCTGGGGAACTATTTGGAGAGCAGGGTGAACGACTACCTCAAGCGGCAGTGCCACACCGATGCCGGGGAGGTCACCATCCGCGTGGTCCACGTCTCGGATAAGGTGGTCGAGGTCAAGCCGGGCATGAAGTCCAGGTGAGCGGTCGAATACTGACGCCGATGTACGTTTTGGGTTGGGAATGAAAGACATTTATGATGATGGAGTTCTGATCACGTTTGATAGTTGTCACTTAGGGATGTTTTACAGCAACATATTCATAGAATCAGGGGTTACAGTAAGTAACCAACGTCAGAGATGTTTCTTCAAACTGGTGGGACGACGCTTTAAAATGCAGATTCCCTCAACTAGGGATGTTATCCTGATACCAGTCAGGACGTATCAGTACTAGTAATGGTGCCGGTATCTACAGTCACTGGCCAGTTCATTAGGTACACTAGTTAATGCATTCTTATATGACAGTCCTGCATTAAATCCTTTGTACTTCGGTTAAAGTGACCAAAGATACCAATCCCAGGTTGGAGAATTCGGTTTCATTCAGCTGTTCATTTATTCTTCCAGGTTTGTGGACAGCGGAGAGATGGCCGAGTCTTTCCCGTACAGGATGAAAGCCCTGTTCGCGTTCGAGGACATCGACGGCGCGGACGTCTGTTTCTTCGGCATGCACGTCCAAGAGTACGGCGCCGACTGCCCGCCTCCCAACCAGAGACGAGTTTACATATCCTACCTGGACAGCGTGCACTTCTTCAAACCTCGACACCTCAGGACCGTCGTGTACCACGAGATCCTGCTCGGCTACCTGGAGTATGTCAAAAGGCTGGGGTAAGAGAACGATTAAGACTTTCTCAAACTTAAAAAACCTGGAAACCTGCTTCATGTTTCTCAATAATTACAACTCTTCCTGTCTCAGGTATACAACGGGTCACATCTGGGCTTGTCCTCCCAGTGAAGGGGACGATTACATCTTCCATTGTCACCCAATGGACCAGAAGATCCCGAAGCCCAAACGCCTGCAGGAGTGGTACAAAAAGATGCTGGACAAGGCCGTCTCTGAGCGAATAGTCCATGATTACAAGGTGAGACGATGTGTTCTTTGAGAAAACAGCAACTAAATATGTGGGAATTTATAGTAATAATCATAATAATCACTCTCCTTCCCTCTGCTTTGTCTCTTTAGGATATCTTCAAGCAAGCGACGGAGGACCGGCTGACCAGTGCCAAGGAGCTGCCGTACTTTGAGGGCGACTTCTGGCCCAACGTACTGGAGGAGAGTATCAAGGAGCTGGAGCAGGAGGAGGAGGAGGAGAGGAAGCGGGAGGAGAACAGCACCTCCAACGAGAGCACAGATGTGAGTAGTAGAACAAGACATGAATCATCTTCATTGGCTTCCTGTGTTGAAGCTGACGTTAAAATTAAATAAATAAATCGTTCACAGGCCACAAAGGGAGACAGCAAAAATGCCAAAAAGAAGAACAACAAAAAAACGAGCAAGAACAAGAGCAGCCTGAGCCGAGCCAACAAGAAGAAACCCGGGATGCCCAACGTGTCCAATGATCTGTCCCAAAAGCTCTACGCTACCATGGAGAAGCATAAGGAGGTAAGCACTGGAGCAGTAGATCTATTAACTAAAAACCTCTTTAAAAGCTTCTTGATATAAACAAACGTCTCATCCTCAGGTCTTCTTCGTCATCCGCCTCATCGCCGGCCCCACCGCCAACTCGCTGCCCCCCATCACGGACCCGGACCCCCTGATGGCGTGCGACCTGATGGACGGCCGCGACGCCTTTCTGACTCTGGCCAGGGACAAGCACTTGGAGTTCAGCTCGCTCAGGAGGTCCAAGTGGAGCTCCATGTGTATGCTGGTGGAGCTCCACAACCAGAGCCAGGACCGCTTCGTCTACACCTGCAATGAGTGTAAACACCACGTGGAGACGCGCTACCACTGCACCGTCTGCGAGGTGAGCGCCAGATGATTGTTGATTGTTGATTTAGACTTAGGAACCAGGAAGACTAAGATTAAAGCATCATTAGTTGAACAAAAGACCACTTTAGTCAGGGCATGTTGGTGGTCGGTACAGATGAGAAGCCAAAACAAGACGAGGTGCATGTACAACGTTTATGAAACCGATGTTTAGAGGCTTATTCCCATAGATTCATATTTATGTTCCCATTCCTCTTCCTTCTCCAGGACTACGACTTGTGCATCACCTGCTACAACACTAAACGCCACGAGCACAAGATGGACAAACTGGGGCTTGGCCTGGATGATGACAGCAACAACCAGGCGGCGGCGGCCACCCAGAGCCCCGGCGACTCCCGCCGCCTCAGCATCCAGCGCTGCATCCAGTCGCTGGTCCACGCGTGCCAGTGCCGAAACGCCAACTGCTCCCTGCCGTCCTGCCAGAAGATGAAGCGCGTCGTCCAGCACACGAAGGGCTGCAAGCGCAAGACGAACGGCGGCTGTCCCATCTGCAAGCAGCTCATCGCGTTGTGCTGCTACCACGCCAAGCACTGTCAGGAGAACAAGTGCCCCGTCCCGTTCTGTCTGAACATCAAGCAAAAGCTCCGGCAGCAGCAGCTGCAGCACAGACTCCAGCAAGCCCAAATGTTGAGGAGGAGGATGGCCAGCATGCAGAGGGTCGGGCAGGCAGCCGGAGGGCCACCGGGCGGACCTGTTGTTGGACTTCCATCACCAGGAAACAACGGCACCACGGCACCCAGTACGCCGACATCAGTTGGAACCCAACCCCCAACTCCCCAGACTCCGACTCAGATCATGCCTCAAGTCCAACAGCAGGGAATGGGTCCTGGTCCTGGAGTGCAGCAGCAGCAGCAACAACAACAACAGCAGCAGCAGCAGCAGCAACAACAGCAACAAGTAGGAATGCCGCCTCAACATGCTCTTCATCACCAGTTCCAGCAGATGGCAGGTGGAGGAGGTGGGGCAGGAGGGATGATGAACTCTCCGCAGCATCATCAGCAGCAGCAGATGCATCCTCAGGTGCAGCAGCAGCAGCAGCAGCAGCAAGGTGGAGCAGGGACCAACCCTCAGCAACAACAACACCCCAACAACTTGCCTCCATACGCTGGCAGACAACAGGCGTCCTCTCCAATGCACCCGTCCCAGGGTAAACCAGTGCTTGGCTCCGCTACGCCTCCCCATCAGCAGCCTGGTGGGCCTGTTATGGCTGGGAACGTGGGGCCCCAGCAACCTCACAACCAGCAGCAGGGGCAACCTTCCCTTCCACAGCAGCAGCCGTCCTCTGGCCCGCCGCCGGCAGCAGTAGAAATAGCGATGAAGATTCAGCAGGTGGCCGATGCCCAGAGGAAGATGGCCCTGCAGAGACAAGCCGCCCAGGCAGCAGGCCTCATCCCTCCTCACCACCAACAGGGTCAAGGTCAGCAGATGAGTATGGGACACCCAGGGGCAGTAGGGATGGTCGGGCCGCAGGGCATGGCTCAGCAGAACCAAGCGGTAGCTGCAGCTCGGGCGCACATGGATCAGCAGCAGGGCGCTCCTCCAGGGATGATGGTCGGCCCTGGTGGTCCGATGCAGCAGCAACAACAGCAGCAGCAGCAGCAGCAACCGCCTCAACAAGGCAATCTGCCGCCGGGCCAGCTACCTCCTCAGGTGCAGCATCAGCAGCAGAGGATGGGCGCTCCTCTCCAGAACCCGCAACAACAACAGCAGTGGGCCGGCCAGGGGATGCCGCCCCAGCAGAGACAAGCGATGGTGAACCAAATGGGCCACTCGGCCATGATGGCAGCTCAACACCATCAGCAGCAGCA